>NC_066620.1:142725607-143381426 GCF_025201925.1 Gopherus flavomarginatus | reverse complement strand
GTTTCTGAGCGTGCTGGGCATGATTATTATTCTCTTTCAGCAGCACAAATTTGATTTAAATTATGTTACTCCTGATTTCAATGGAGAATTAGATCCTTTGTCCCCCCCGCCTCCTTTTATAAATTAAATATGCCCATTTTTTAAAATCTAATCTCACAAACTCTGTCACTTGCATTGTTCATCTTTGTGCTGTCCAATTTTCCGTTTTACTTTAAATGTGGAGACCAAAGCTGCACCAACTCTAAACTGTTAGGTCCATGCACAAGAAACTGTTTCAAAAATGTATATGTTGTTTGTTCTTGCAGACATCAGGAATATATAAACTGTTGAATTTTCTCTTATTAATGGAAACTTTGGCTAACCAGAGTATTGCTGGAAATATTGTTTATTTAGTAGATAGATCCCATGGTGAACATTTCGCTGTTTAATTTTGAAAAAAGAATCGGTTGCCATTTCATTACTGCACAAGGTTGTAAAAATCTAATTAATATATCTGCTTCCAAAATGTGATTTATATACCCATAATTTCTGTATAAAGAAATAATTAAAGAAAGAAAGAAAAAGTTAATTCTGAAGGCAGGAAATCTGTTTGAACTGATTTTAACAAAGTTGTTTTCTTTGTCACCAAGCCAAGTGGCACAGACAACAAAGAAGTAAACAATTTAATTTTGGTTTTATAGACTAACTCTTAAAATTCCATTTTTCTGTTAGTTTGAAGAATATAGAAATTCTTCAAAGAAGTTTTCCCTCTGCCCCCCCCCCCACACACAAATATAAAAAAAGAAGGGTAGCAATTCAGCCATTGTTCAGCAGTGCCTTTTGCTGTATGTATCCTGAAAGCATGTCATCCATACTCATTTTGTTCTTTCTAGTGCTACTAGTGAAGAATGTATTTGATATGACAGTAAAAATATGCCAACCCAGAGGAGAAAGTATGATTTAATGATTAAAACTTTCTTGTTAAGGAATCAGGATTTCCATTTAATGAAGCTTATTTTCAAAATTATCCTTCAAAGCATTTAAAGTGTCCAATTTTAGACATATCATGCCTTATTTTCATAGCGGCTAAGTACCTCCAACTGCAGATGAAGTCAGTAAAGGCTGTAGATGCTTACTTTCCCTGAAAGCAGGGCCTTTGCTGTCTAAACTGGGATACCTCAAAATTACCAGGCACTGCTGAAAATCTGGCTCTAAACTTTTTTGTGCCTGAGTTTTCCCATTTATTAAATGGAGATAGGTGAGTATTACTATCTCTGAATGGTATTCAGAATCTTCACTAACTAATGTTCATAAATCATTTTGAGAACCTCAGATGAAAGCATCTATATAAGTGCAAAACATTATTTTTATTATTCTGAAATATACTGATATTATAATTTATTAAATTGTGCCAGTGATTAAAAGATACCAGCATACTTTCCTTCATTTTTTAGTAAGATCTACAAGCGCTTCCCCAGGGTGACATAATGTCTACAATCCTCTGTGGAAAAATAGGTGCCTTCCAGTTTACAGCCTCGATCCTGCAAACTCTTACTCTTGTGAGCTATTTTACATATATGAGCTGGCCTGTTAAATTAACTGGTACTATTCACATGCATGAAAGTGTTTGCAGGATTGGGGCCCATGTGCTCCTCTCTGTATCAGATCTACCAATTGCTAATATGAAAGTGTAAACAAATAAAAAGTGCCATTGAAGAATAGTATTAATCATAGTTTCATAAATATAGCTCAGACAGTGATATGCAGACTCCGAACTACAGAGACAGTATGATGTTTCCGTAATGTGTTTTTAATGCCTTCCATTATGAACTGATCTTTATTAATAGATTCAAAGGACGACTGTGATCATCTAGTATCACCCACTGTATAACACAGGTCAGCGAACTTCCCCAAAATAATTCCTAGAGCGTATCTTTTAGAAAAGCTTCCAATCTTTATTTAAAAATCAACAGTGATGGAGAATCCACTACATCTTTTGGTAAATTGTTCCAATGATTGATTACTTTCACTATTAAAAAATTGCGACTATATTTTCAGTCTGAATTTCAACTTCCAGACATTGGATCATGTTTTAAGTTTCTCTGCTAGATTGCAACAGCAGGTCACCCCTTAATCTACTTGGTGTTAAGCTAAATAGATTTGAACTCACTGATTCCATCACTAGAGGGCATATTTTCAAATCCTTTTTAATGCAAAGTCATTCTCATGGCTGTTCTCTAAATCCTCTTCAATTTATCAGGATCTCTCCTGAACTGTGAACATCAGAACTGGTCACAGAGTTCCAGCAGCAGTTGCACCAGTGCCAAATATAGAGGTGAAAAAACGTGTCTCTTCACACTTGAGATTCCCTTGTTTATACATCCCTGCATTGCATTAGCTCTTTTGGCCACAGCATCACATTGGGAGCTCCTGTTTAGATGATTACAACCTCCAAATCATTTTCAGAGTCACTGCTTCCCAGGATAAAGTCCCCCATCCTGTAACTATGGCCTAGATTCTTTGTTCCTAGATGAATACATATACATTTAGCGGCGTATATTTGTTTGTGTCCACTGTACCAACAATCTAAGATTGCTCTGTATTAGTCACCTGTCCTCTTCATTATTTGTGTCCATCTGCAAACTTTATCAGGTTGTTGATAAAAATGTTAAATAGCATAAGGCCAAGAACAGATCCTTGTGGGACTCCAATAGATTTCCCATTTACTACTACATTTTGAGACCTATCAGTTAGCCAGCTTTTAACCCATTTTAATGTGTGCCATATTAATTTTATATTGTTCTAGATTTTTTGACCAAAATGTCAGGCAGCACCAAGTAAAATGCCTTGTAGACATCTAAGCGTATGTCTACACTACGGGATTATTCCGATTTTACAGAAACCGATATTTGGAAACAGATTGTATAAAGTCAAGTGCACGCAGCTACACTAAGCACATTAATTTGGCGGTGTGCGTCCATGTACTAAGGCTAGTGTCGATTTCCAGAGCGTTGCACTGTGGGTAGCTATCCCATAGTTCCCGCAGTCTCCCCCGCCCATTGGAATTCTGGGTTGAGATCACAATGCATAATGGGGCAAAAACAGTGTCACGGGTGATTCTGGGTAAATGTCGTTAGTCAAGCCTCCCTCCGTGAAAGCAACGGCAGACAATCATTTCATGTCCTTTTCCCTGGATTGCCCTGGCAGATGCCATAGCAAAGCAACCATGGAGCCCATTCAGCCTTTTTTCACTGTCACCGTATGCCTACTGGATGCTGCTGACAGACGTGGTACTGCAGTGCTACACAGCAGTATCCCCTTGCCTTTGCAAGTTAGCAGAGATGGTCACCAGTCCTATTGTACCGTCTGCCGCTTTGCAAGTTGGCAATGACGGTTACCAGTCATATTGTACCATCTGCTGCTGTCATGGGTACTCCTGGCTGGCCTTGGTGAAGTGCATGGACAAAAATGAGTGACTCCCCAGGTCATTCCCTTCTTTATGTTTTGTCTAAAGGTAGAGTCAGTCCTGCCTAGAATATCAGGCAAGCCTACTAAAGAACCAGAGAGGCAAACAGCCGTTCCGGGTCAGAGCCCCAGACATGCCCACAGAAACGAGCTGCATGCCATTCTAGGGATGCTCCTGCAACAACCCCTCCCATTGCTTCCCTCCTCCCACACCCCTCCGGGGCTACCATGGTAGTTATCCCCCCGTTTGTGTGATGAAGTAATAAAGAATGCATGAATAAGAGACACTGAATTTATTGAGATAAAATGGCAGGGGAGGCAGCCTCCAGCAGCTATGATATTCCAGGCAGGACTGAATCTCCAGGAGACAAAGCTTAAAGAAGGGAATGACCGGGAGTCATTCCCATTTTTGCCCAGGTGCCCCCAGCCAACCTCACCGAGGCCAGCCAGGAGTACTCACGGGATGATGACAGATACCAGTCCTATTGTACCATCTGCCATCAGGAAGGGAAGGCAATGGGATGCTGCTGTGTAACGTTGCAGCACCGCATCTGCCAGCAGCATCCAGTAGACATACGGTGACATTGAAAAAAGGTGAGAAACTATTTTTTTCCCTTTTCTTTCATGGGGGGTTGGGGTGAGAGATTGACGATATATACCCTGAACCACCCGCGACAATATTTTTGATCCTTCAGGCATTGGGAGTTCAGCCAAGAATGCAAATGGTTTTCGGAGACTGCGGGAACTATGGGATAGCTAGAGTCCTCAGTCCCCACTCCCTCCCTCCGTGAGCATCCATTTGATTCTTTGGCTTTCCGTTACACTTGTCACGCAGCACTGTGTTGAGTCCCTGCTGTGGCCTCTGTCTATCATAGCCTTGGAGATTTTTTTCAAATGCTTTGGCATTTCGTCTTTTGGAACGGAATTCTGATAGAACAGATTCATCTCCCCATACAGAGATCAGCTTCAGTATCTCCCATACAGTCCATGCTGGAGCTCTTTTTTGATTCTGGGACTGCATGGTCACCTGTGCAGATTGGCGCTCCACGCTGTGCAAACAGGAAATGAAATTCAAAAGTTCATGGGGCTTTTCCTGTCTACCTGGCCAGTGCATTGGAGTTCAGATTGCTGTCCAGAGTGGTCACAATGGTGATAGCGCCTGGAGGCCAATACCGTTGAATTGCAGCCACACTAACCCTAATCTGAAATGGCAGTACCGATTTCAGCGCTACTCCCCTCATCGGGGAGGAGTACAGATATCATTAAGAGTCCTTTATATCGATATAAAGGGCTTCGTTGTGTGGACGGGTGCAGAGTTAATTCGGTTTAACGCTGCTAAATTGATATAAACTCGTAGTGTAGATGAGGCCATAGTGTATTACATCAACACTGGTACCTGTTATCAACCAAACAGATATCAAGTTAGTTTGACAGGGTCTGTTTTTCTTAAGCTCATGTTGATTGACATTAATTACCCATCTTTTATTCTATATTAATCACTCCTCCATTATCTCGTCCAGGATCAATGTCAGACCAACAGGCCTATAATTACCCAGATCATCTCATTTACCTCTTTTAAAATTTTCCTAATGTTCCTAATGTACTTTAAAAACTTCTTGTTGTCCTTAACTCTTCTGGGTATAGATTTCTCTTTGTGTACCTTTGCTGAGCATAGCTTTCTCTTTGTGTCTCCTTGTTTCCTTTTTATCAATTTTCTAGAATTCCTAAATTCTGATTTATGATCAACTTTCACTTCCATTTATTTTGCGTATTTTTTTTAGAGCTGCCTTCAGTACCCCTCTAAACCAGGTTGTTTTTTTAAAATAACATGGCATTCCTCAATTTTGGCATTTTGGGGGGATATCTATAAAAGTACTTCTAAACAATTCTCAGTTATTATTCACATTTTTCTGATTAAATTCTTCCTCACAGCTGATTTGGCTCACAATTGTTTTCAGCTTTGTGAAATTGGCCCTTTCAAAGCACTAGCTGTGAGGGCCTGTCTCTGTCTATATTTATCTATTACTGGTCTGGTTTTTATTCTACTTGCAAATTATAAATGTGGCGAAGTCAGGATCCCAGGTACATAAGCTACCATTAATTTTAAGTTCAGTGATCAGTTTCTCTTTTCTGTCAGACCAGGTTTAATGTAGAATTTCCCTGTGTTGATTGCAACCCTTGAATTAGGAAATTCTCATGTAAAGTGTGAAACCACAGTGCTTATGAGGTGACTCAAAATGTTGGGAGTCTTGTTGCTAAGTTGATGGTAAGGATTGGGGAAGTTATTTGAGTATTTTTTGTAATGGAAAATATTACTCTGCATACCAACCCCCCCAGTAACTTCTCATTACAATCATTGGGATGGTCAAGTGGATAATCTTTCACAAAAAAAAAAAAGTTAAAGGATTGTATGCCAATAAAACCAGAAATTAATATAGAAAGAACAATGTGACATTCTGGGGATCTCCTAGACCAGTAAGGGGTACCATCAGCATCTACCCTGTAACTTTGGATGCCTTTATGCTTTATGTCTTTGGTACAGAGCCCTGACACCAGTTACCTGCACACAAGCACAAGGTCTCACCCTGGCTTCCACCAGCCTTGTTATTCATTGCAGGGTGACACCAACAGCCCTTCTAGTCCCAAGTCTCCCCAAATCTATTCACCCTGAGTTCTTAACTACCAGACACTCTGACTTCCCTGAACTCGCTCTGGTTCATCATCACCAAAGGCATGGAACCAGACCTCCAGATACCAGCTTACTTTGATACACACACTCCACAGAATTTGCAAACCAGAGACCGGCTCTGGGTAAAAATAAACAAAAGGTTTACTTAGTAGAAAAACCACAGATTCAAAGATAAAATAGTACAGAAAAGCAAATATTTTCTGTATAACTTGTATATGAACATAAAAATGCAACCTCATACAGTCGTCATCTTTACAGAGTTTGTCAATTTGACCGACTCTTCTAGTACATGCATAGTGCTATGCACAGAGTGCAACATAGGCATTGCTATAAAAGATCCACAGGCCACACCCTTCCCATGGATTCTTTCTATATGCAATCTGACTATATGAAATCTCCTTTTGAAAATCATCAGAGGAAAATCAAGGGATTTTGTCAATAAAGAAGAGTATGTAGACTGAAAGAAACTCGGCATTCCTGTAAATAATTTTGGCTCTGATGCAGCAAACCCCACAACCAGGGGCTTGAGTCCCACTGATTCCAACAAAAGCTAAAGTACTTTGCTGAATTGGGGTTTTTATCCCCACAGAGTACATTATCTCACACATTTTTAATATATGATAATCAATAATAATACTTTGCACTGAAATAGCCCCTTACATCTGAGGAACTTAAAGCATATTATAGAAATGGTTAACCATTATTCTTATTTTACTGCAGCAATGGTGCAGAAACTGAAACACAGGTCACACAACAAGTCAGTGGCATAGTAAGGATTAGTGCCAAGCTCTCCCGACTAAGTTCTGTGTTCCAATGCTTAGGCTACGTCTAAGGGATGTGATTCTTAGCTCTTGTAGACATACTCATGCTAGCTCTCATCTGAGCTGGCATGTAAGTAGTGTAGCATGGGCAGCGGCAGTGGCAGCGTGGCCTAGTCACCCTGAATACAAACGCACTTGAATCTCGTGATACCGTGGTGACTAGCTTGTGTTGCTTCTGCTTCTGCTCGTGCTACACTACTATTTTTAGCATGCTAGCTCAGATGAGAACTAGCCTGAGTATGTTTACTCAAGCTGGGAATCCCTAGTTCAGAGTGTAGATATAGCTGTTAGGTAAAGCTTAACAGATTGTTCTGGACTTTTACAACCAGTGTGGGTTTTTTCTCTTTCCCGATGTTGTAAAGATGCTGCTACATTACCAAAAAAATTAGCAGTCTCTTTGGGTTTTAAAATTTTTCTAAACCAACAAAGCATTTGACATTGAGAAGAATGAGTGAGACCATGCTAATCACAGGGATCTCCTATACCATTTTGTATCTGTGTCTGTCTTAATGTTGAGAGTTTGATTCATGGGTCAAGACTCTAGCTGGGACTTGCTTTCCAGCCTGCCTGGGATTAGAACAGCCTTACAATGTGTGTGTATAAAGGATGTTTTAGAAAGCAATGGGCTGGACTTTTCAGAAGTTCTAGATATCTGAAGTCCCTATTACTGGAGTTCAGTGTTCAGAACTTCTGAAATTCAGACCCAATATGTACATTTTTTTTAAATCAGCATTTATATTAGAACTCTTTTCCATTTCTGAAAGCCAAATGGGAACCTGTATCTACTTTATGAATAAAGGAAAAAATCATTTTAAAATTATTTTTGGTTAGCGTATTTTTTACCACAAAAAACTATTTGTCTTCGAAACACTCACCTGAATGAATATATTATGTTAGCTGTCTCTGTAAGTTTTTATCTTATTCAATCAATATTGCAGTAAGAGAAATTCAAAGTTCTTTTTAGCCATTAAGTAGGAAAATGGAAGGAATCTTACCATTTGAAAATTAAGATTAAAATCAGTCTCTCTTATTAGGTGTGTTGTTCACAGCTTCCTGACAAATTCTATTTCTGAAATGAGCTCTTGTGAAATGAGTTGTCGGTTTCTTTCACATGTTTAGGTTGCAGTCAGTGTTGTCTTAAAACTCTACTAAAAGTAAGGGCATTCACCCGTGATGTGGCTTTCAGCTTTTTTGGTTACACAAATTGTGTATGTGGCTCTGTGACCGGTCTCTGACAGCACTTCAGCAAACCAGGAAAACAGAATTCATATTTCAGTGGGAGTGCCATCTTGTGGTTGGAAAATCCTTTCATTACTGAAATATCACACACAAAACAACTGTTTGATAAAACGTTATCCTGAAGCTCAGTTTTCAACTTGCTCCCTTGTAGTTAGGTGCTCCAGCTTAATTTATTCTAGCAGAGTCTGCAGAGTAGTGGGAATCCTACCAAATAACAAACAAGTGACACTCACAGCAACTAGTACCGTTAATGATTGCAATTACAGCAGCATGTTTGACCTCTGCCCCAAAAGCTACCCCTTGATGTTGACAATCTATCCAGCTATCAACCAGTATTTAATCATTGATTTTCAGTTAAAATTATTGAAAATGTCTTGGAGGTGACAACTCTGAGAGTATCTTGATACCTCTGACTTTCCTGATCTTTGTTAATTTGGGTCTTGACCTGGGCACATCGCTGAGAAAGAACTCGTTGGCAAGATCCATGTAGCTATTAACTAGTTCTATCAGCTGCCTTTGATACCAGGGATCACGAGGTGTTTATTAAATTGCTTTTAGTCCCTGACAGAAGTAGATGGAACTGTCCTCAGATGCCTTTGTTCCTTTTTCTCAAGGAGATCCCAGAGAGTAGCCCCTGCAGAGTTCTGTCCTATCACCCCTCTTACTCACTGTGTATGAGAGACCATTGGGAGAGTTAGTAAGGAGACAGAGCTGAAGTGCTTTCAATATTGTAGTTTCACTCAGCTTTGTGTATCATTCTTGCATTTCCCAGACTGGACAATCTATTTTAGTGTTTCCATGATCTTGGAACATGGATGGGAGTGTATTGGTTGACACTCAATCCAGAGAGGACTGAGGTGACTATAATGGGTAGAGAAAAAGTCACTAAAACATTTGGCTGAGGTTATATCAGGCTTCCTTCCCAAAGTTGAGGATCTGTGTCTACCACTTGTTACCAAAGCTTGTAAATTGGGAGTCTGGTTAGAGTCCTAGCTTCTTTTTGACTATCAGTGGTGAGTGGCATGGCTTTTTTTCCGTCTATGTCTGGTCAGGAGATTGCATCCTCTTCTCTCATTATTATTTTATTATTGTGGTCGCGCTGAAGAGCCCCAGTCATGGACCAGGGCCTCATTGTGGTAGGTGCTGTACAAACACAGAACAAAAAGATGATTCCTGCTCCAAAGAACTTTCACTCTACATAAACATTCTCTGATGTGGACTTGTCCCATGATTCATGTCTGTCAGCTCTATATTAGACATGTGCAAGACATAACAACCTGGGTAGTGTTCCATGGCCAGGGAGTGTATAAAGCTTGGAGTAAACCAAGTCTGTTGGCTTGGTTTGCTTTTTCTGTCCTTTGCTGTTCTTTCTTTCTAATCAAATCTGACGCTGGGGTGTTCTGGGGGGTTTAAAAAAGTATCACAGATGGCCCTGACTTTGGTCATCCTGTCACTGTTCGCTTATGACAATAGGAGAGAAGATGAAGTTGGAACTCACCTTTACTTCACCAGCCCTCTAACCTGACAAATGATTCTGCCTGCCCTTTAGCTTGAGGTTAACAATCATCGCCTGCCTAGCACCTCACTGCAAAAGAAGCACTTGTTTTATTTCTCTTGTCTCCTCTCTTATCTATTTGATTGTGTTCAGCTTGGGATATGAAGAACTGTGTAAGCAAACTTAAACTACCTTGGTTGAGCCCCAGTTATTATTTTCACCACTTACTAAAGGAAAACCAGGTTTTCAAGCTTGTTGGGACAGGGACTATCTTTTAATTTGTTTGCATAGTGCCCAGTGCTGTGGGGCTCTGATTCTTCATGGTGCCTCTGGATACTACTTTAATACAAACAATGATTATCAGAGTCTCATGTATCCGTGGTTATGGAATTTGTCATAGAATTCAGCCCTGGTGGCAGAACTGTGCTCCAGAAACTCAGCTTTAGTTTAAAATAAAATGTTTCTAGCCCGCATAGTTGCAGAGTAAACCTCAAAACCAAGAACTGACTGTAAACCAATGCAGTGTCATCTTCCCACATTACTGACAGCCCAAAACAGTAGCCCTGAGAGGTGTGACTGCCCTGCTCACTTTAACCAGGGCCTTGTGAACACCTCAATTCTGTGACTGTGTAAGTTAGTATTTCCCCAAGATGCTACAGGATTCAGCATTCTGCTGCAGACAAGTGTCCAACCTTTTGTTTTCTGTCTCCGTACTATGCCTGGGCTACCCCACTGCTGTTCCTTACTCTACATATTTCCCAACAAAGCAAAGTTACTTGGATTATAACACATGCTCCTTGCTATGCCCCAGGTAGCTAGGCAGTGGTGGAGGCTGTTGGGGAGTGCGGGCTGGAGGCCAGTTTGTAACTGAGGAGCAAGGGGATCTGGAGACATAACCTGGCAAATTTTATCTATCTGGAGAACAGTGAAGCACTTGAGGGCTGGGAGCTGGGAAGATAAGCTGCTGAAACTGGCTACAAGCTCTCCCTTTCCATCAGACATAAGGGAGAAGGAGATTGAGATTGGTTGCTTGGACCGCATCCTAGGAGACGAAGCCTGGAGAGCATAATGACAAAATCCATTCTCAAAAATAATCATGGTAAAAAATAATCAACAAATATTCTGTCAGTGAGTATTTTCAACTATGAGACATAGCTCTTTGAGTCTGTGGGTGGAGGGATGGGGGGAAAAAAGTTGTTGCTTGCTGAGAGAATAAAATGTCTCAGAATTTGGTCCCAATGTACTACTGAGTGGCACAACTCCCAACTTAACTCCCCCTGTTCGTTCCACCTGGCTATGCCACTGCTCTCATCTCCAGGATCCCCTGATGGCCTCCACAAGGGCACCCCGCTTGATCTCAGACCTTTAGCCATGATCTCTTTGAGGGCAGGATCCACAGATCCTCTCCATCCAAAGCAGGGACTAGGTTTCAGATTCCTGCAATTCACTGTGATCACCTCAGAAAATATGACTTTAGTCAACACCCACAGTTCTGTTCTCTCAGGGACAATGACAAGGTAAATCAGCAACCAGCAAGCACTCATAAAGCAGAGTACTATTTATTCAGAACACAAGCATTTCAAAGAAACCATATCTTAAAAACAATAAACAGCTTACATTCATGCCTAGCTTACTAATGGTCACCCGTCTTCCATATCTAGACTCTAGTTTAAAGGGTTTTTTTGTTCCTTTTCTGTCTCTGGTCAGACTCCTCTGAGTTCTTGGATCAAGTGCAAGTGACCATCTCCCAAGTCTGGGTGGTCACTTTATACAGTTTCAAGTCCTTTATTCATTATTTGAACCAGGTCAAACCAGTTTGGATGCTGTTTCCCCAGGGGAATGAAGCTTCAAAACATTTGTTACCTGCATTGTTTCAGAATTGCGTGAATTTGCATTAATTACCCCCATTGACTTTAATTCCTGCAGGAAACATTCTGTCTCAGACCCATTTAGCCAGGAATAGCTGGCCAGCCCTTAAAGATACATGTAACCTATATAAAATCAACACAAAAGTCTTTGACTATTCCAGGATTCCATAGTATTGGACCTTTCATATAGAGTACCTGGGACTCTCATAATAATTTTGAACTCACCATTTTCCCTACGTGCTTAAGTTAATAAAATAATATCACAAGTGTGATGATTGAGTTAAGTCTTAGACCTTGAAAAAGAACCCTGAGTTTAGAGCTAGCTGTAGAAGTGACACCTAAGAAACAGAAGATGGGCAAGATAATTCATTTATTGGTCAACTTCTGTTGATAAAAGAGACAAGCTTTCGAGTTCTGGGCCTGAAGAAGAGCTCTGTGTTGCTCTAAACTTTGTCCTTTTTACCAAGAGAAGTTGATCCAATAAAAAGATATTACTTCACCCACCTTATCTCTCTACTATCCTGTGATCAACACGGCTACAATAACACTGCAAACAGAGGTACACAAATACCTTCTTTTGGTGATGCACATAAGGCCAGATCCTCAACTGGTGTAAATTAGTCAATGGAAATTCTGCAAATTTACATCAGCTGAGGTTCTGCCCTGCTGTGTTTAATTATGCCTCATAATTCTAGATTTTCTTTAATAGTTCACTTTTTAGTTTTCAGCCCAATATTTTAATTAGTTTTGTGGGTGTGAATTCAATCAAAGATTACTGGTTTTGCACTAGTGTAACTCCATTGACTTCAGTAGAACTATTTGTAGTTTACAGCAATGTGAGAGGAGAACTAGACCCGCTGCACACACATGTAGGTGTACTATAAGCATTTACCGCCAAAGAGTCAGCTGGACATGAACTGCTAATGTTATTTCAGGTTTAATAGCACCTCAGGGAACCAGGAAAACAGTCTCCAGAAGACCCTTAAAAGTGATCTATTAACTTTTTTTAATAGGTCTGAAACTTTGGCATGAGGTGCTGCCTGACCTAAGTGAAAAGGGTAAGGAAGGCTTTCCAGCACACTCTTAAATTTATCTTAAGGCATTTTTCCTCTTCTGTGATGGTGCTGCCCGTGGGAGCCAGCTGAGGTCACTCAATTAGGGTGAACTGCAAACAAAACGGTGCAGGCAAACCCCAAAAGCTGGTGGATATTTCAATACTTAGATTTACCAAGCCAGCACAAAATACGTGCTTATAGTCAATTCTTATTGACTAAACTAAAATTTATTAAAAAAGAAAAGAATGTTGGTTAAAAGATCAATATACATACAGACTTGAATTCAATTCTTGAGGTTCAGATACATAGCCGAGATGAGCTTATAGTTGCCAAACGTCCTTTTAGATATAGTCCATGGGTTATAGTCCAATGTCCGTATTCAGGGTGACTCCAGTCAGTGACTGGGGATCTCAATCCTTATGGTTTAAGGTTTCCCCCTCTTGAAACCCAAAGCAGATCTGAGAAGAAGGATCGTGTCCCAGGGTTCTTATACATTTCCAGCAGCTTTTTAGCCTGAGAAAACAGTAGGCTTAACTCTCTCCTTCTCCCAAACATCCTGGCAATTAGTACAGAGTAATTTATCAGTTAAACAGTTTAGATACTGGTTACCACAACCTTCAAAGAGACATATTGACAATAATACTATTTCCCTCAAGTGTCTTCCTAAATACTAATACTTCTTTTTTGATCTTTGAATCAAAGCTATAACAATAGACAAGACTTGTTTGCTTATATCACAAGACCTGAGCAAACATCTACCCTTCTATCTCTAACAATGCAGACATGCATTTCAAAGCTCTATTCATTTACATATCTTTCTAACCAGTCTTTAAAGTTTGGCCATGGGTCAGGTCAGTCTGTGAGTTAATTAACTCTTTCTGGCCCTGTCATATTTCAATGAGATATTATATCACACTCATCATGTCACATCTTCTTTGTAGATTGTCCTCCTTTCTGTTGTGAGACACCCCCGCATCCAGTCTGCTGGTGATGTCACATCCAGCATAGGTCATTTAATATTGTAACATATATCTAAATGAGCATAAAATAAGAATCCAGAACAATTTGTTTAGCGTGCAGTACTGGAATAAACCAGACTTCTCTTAGCTCTGTTGGCAGCCTCTGGTCTTCAATAGTTGATCTGTTATCTTAGCAGAGGGCATGTTGAATTATTACATGGTGTGGGAAGCTTGTAAGCACTGAGAAATTTGTATGCTAAGGCCTGGCAAACATAGTTATGCTAATCAGGATATTTTAAAAACCTTTATGCTGTTTTGGAGAGTATCAGTCATCTAATTATAAAATTGTCACTGGCTTTTTGCAGATCATCTTTAAATTTTAATTCATTTAACCCTCTCTTACTACATCTACAGGATGCTATAAAATGGATTGATACAGTTTTACAATATATTCATGCATCAGAGGAACCACAAGTACAAATGTATCTTTGTCCACAAGATTGTAATCTATTTGGGGCACTGGTTCAGTTTATTTTGAGCCTTTTACAGCATCAGGCACATGGCTGGCATGCAATAAATAATGTGGCATCAGCTCAGATGACAGGACTCCTTCAGTTTAAACCAGGATTGAATAATAAACATTGCAAGGTCTACGTCTCTTAGACCAGTGTTTCCCAAACTTACAACACTTGCGTACCCCTTTTGAGACATTTGTCTTACCGGCATACCCCTTCTCTGATGAAGATAATTTTGGGGGAGGAGGGAGGGTGGTAGCCACATTTTTATAACACGCTCCTAATTCGTTTCATTCTGGATTAAATGTTTATTTAGAAATAAATACAAAATTATAGTACATTTGAAACAAAACTTTTAATAGAAATAAGTAACATATAGAAATAGTACTAGAAATAATTAAAATAACAGAAGTGAATCAGCAGTCTGGCAGAACAGTGTGTGTGTGTGTGTGTGTGTGTATATATATGTGTGTGTGTGTGTGTGTGTGTGTATGAGGAATTCGTATCATTCTGAAAATAAAACATGCTGGTTTGGTTAGGTTAGTGAAGAAAGCACTAGTTTTAATATTTACTATTTCTGTATGGAAAATTTTTCAGTACAAACCAAACTATTCAGTGTGAGGGATGGAACTGCTTTTGACCAGACACTATCGCAGGGATATCTAGCTTGATGTTTGTGATCTTAAGACGAAGATGGGGCTCCACGTCAATAAGACAATTTTGTTTTTTTTGTTTCGATGCTAACCAGCACAGTCAATCTGATCTCGCACAAATACAAGGTGGGAAAAGGCATACTTGACTGCTTTTTCCGATAGAGCTGGATATTCAGAGCTAACCCCCCCACCAACAAAATGACGTCAGTGTATTTTGCTCTAATTTTGTATTCAGGAAGTTATCTGAAACCAGCTCCAAGAGCTGCTGGTCTTCTGAAGCAGAGAGGTTATTTGGAAATGTTTGAACATTGATGATAAAAGGGTTCCTTATCCATACAAAGGTGCCGTCCGGTTCAGGGAAATACTTACGAAGATCTTTCTGCAAGCTTTCCAAATGCTGCTTCATGGTTTGCAACACATCACTATCAAGTTCATTAGTCAAGTTTATTACTAAGTCATGAAGAGATGAACAGGAATCCAGTTCACGATGACTAAGACATTTATGCCACAGTTTCAATTTTACGACCATGGTGCTCACTTTGTCTTGAACATGGAATATGGATATAAGTTTCCCTTGCAAGGATAGATTGAGGTGGTTTAAATGAGCAAAGATATCAGCAATATATGCTAGTTTGCATAGCCATTTTCAGTCATGTATACTGTTTCTCAGGTTAAGGTTTCATCTAAAAAAACTTGCAGTTCTTCTCGCAGCTCAAACAGGCGATTCAGAACTTTTTCCATGCGAAAGCCAACGCACTTCAGTGTGAAATAGGAGTTGTGTGCAATCACTGCCCATCTCATCACAAGGCTGAGAAACAAGCCGGGCGTTCAGAGGGCGGCCTTTCACAAAATTGATTATTTTCACAGCTTCATACAGTACTTGCTTTAGATCTGCCTGCATGTTCTGGGTGGCGAGTGCTTCCCTGTGAATGCAACGAGTCGATTTTGCTTCTGGCACAACAGCTTGAATACATGCAACAACTCCTTTCTTTGAACCAATCATGGCTCTGGCACCATCCGTGCTTATTCCAACACAACAAGTCCAATCCAAGTCGCTGTTTTTGATAAAGTCATCAATAATTTTAAAAAGAGCTTCTCCAGTTGTATGTGTTGGCAGAGGTTGGCAGAACAAAATCTCATCGTGGCCTTCATTATTCAGCTCGTATCTGACATACAACAAAAGATTAGCTAAATTCACAACATCAGTGGATTCATCCGCTTGCAGTGCATAGTAGTGACTCTTTTGTACTCTTGACAATAATTGCTGCTTTACATTTTTGGCCATATCTGTGATGAACAGTGTTGTTTGAGAGGGGAACACAATCTATAGCTTTGCCTCCAGTCATCACTTATTATAGATTATTAGGGTTGGAAGGTACCTCAGGGGATCATCTAGTCCAACCCCCTCCCTAAAGCAGGACCAATCCCCAAATGGCCCCCTCAAGGATTGAACTCACAACTCTCGGTTTAGCAGGCCAATGCTCAAACCACTGAGCTATCCCTCCCCTCACTTGCACCATTACTTTGGCTGCGGGTTTTACTAATGTCTCGCCAATCACTTCAGCAGCTCCGGACTTTGCAATTAAGTACGCCACACTATATGAAGCTTCCAAAGCTTTCATGTTTACATCTCCTGTCACATTATGAGTTGTTTTCTGGAACTCTGGAGATCTTTGCACCTATTTTTAAAGAATTCTATAGGTTTTCTCTCATATTCTTTGTTTGCTATCGAAATGGTGTTTTAGGTTGGATGGTTTCATATGGGACTCTCACAAATGAAAGTAACAAATCACACGTAGTGAAACTGGCTCCACCTCATTGCCAGTCCATGAAAATCCCAGTTAAAGATATTCAAAATATTTGTGGGCTTTTTACATTTTCTTTGCAGCTGATACGTTCAATAAACTTTCAGATGTTTCACATGGTTCACTAATTTTGTCATCACAATTGTCTGATGTAGCCATATCACTGCATTTTTCAGCATAATTATCACTAACATTTGTATTTCCTTCATAATTTTCTTTTGTACATTTCAAACTTCCTGTTTTTAGCCAGCAATCCATTGTAGAAACAAAAAGAGAATTTTGTATATTAATACATGTCTGGTATGTACTTGCCAGGAGTAATTATTCACTTTTATCTTTTATCCATCAGTATGACTGCACATTCCACAAAGGCACATGTATTGCCTGAGCCGTGGTAACGCTGCATGCATGGTTTGTGTCGGCATGCCAGCTGATTTTTACTGGCATGCTGCTGCCAGCTGGGGTCCCAGCCACTGGCCCGGCTCAGTCTGCTGCTGGCCTGGGCAAACAGGACCACCATCTGGCAGTGGGCTGAGCGGGACCGGTGGCAGGGCCTCTGGCTGGCAGGAGCCGGTGGACGGAATCCCGGGCTGGCAGCGGGCTGAGCGGCTCAGCCCGCCACGGGTCTAGGGTTCTGTCCGCCAGCCCCACTCAGCCTGCTGCCGGCCCCTTGCCACCTGAGGTCCCGGCTGCTGGCCCGGCTCAGCCCACTGCCGGCCTGGGTAAACGGGACCCCCGACCAGCAGTGGGCTGAGCGAGACTGGCGGACGGAACTCTGGGCTGGTAGCAGGCTGAGCTGCTCAGCCTGCCATGGGTCTGGGGTCCCGGCCGGCAGCCCTGATCAGCCCACTGCCGGCCTGGGTGAATGGAAACCCCGACCAGCAGTGGGCTGAGTGAGACCGGTGGACGGAACCCTGGGCCGGTAGCAGGCTGAGCTGCTCAGCCCGCTGTGGTTCTGGGGTCCCGGCCGCCGGCCCCGCTTAGCCCACTGCCGGCCTGGGTGAATGGGACCCCTGGCCGGCAGCAGGCTGAGCGGGGCCAGTGGCTGGGACCCGGCTGGCAGGAGCCAGTGGACGGAACCCCAGACTGGCAGCGGCCTGAGGCACTCAGCCCACCGTGGCTCTGGGATTCTGTCCGCTGGCCCCACTCAGCCCCACTGCCAGCTCCTTGCCAGCTGGGGTGAACAGGCCGCATACCCCTTGAAATCCTTTCACGCACCATCAGGGGTACACATACCACACTTTGGGAAACACTGTCTTAGACCCTAAAGAATGGAAATGATTTGTATGGCAGTCTGACCCTGAGTTCTCATGTGAACAAATTTGACAAGTGCTATAGAACATATATTTTTAATATACCTAACAATTGACAGATTCCTATAACTAAAGTCCTCTCCAACTTTTCCTTGTGCCACATACCATCATGAGTGGAAACCTAATTAGCATCAACTAAAAGCCTGGAACAGATTGGGCCTTAGTCTTCTTTACAGTAAGACCACTTTAAATGACGTTCCCATTCTAATGGGGTAAAGGCTCCTTAAAGTGAGAATATATGTAATTTACACCCACTTGAAGGATCAGTTAATCTGCCGGAGTGGTGTAAAGATTCTTGTTTACACCAAGGTCCTTAAGACCCTTACCTCCAGTTTTTACAGCATACAATGGCTGAAAGAACGTGCAATTAATGTTAGTGCTGAGGACTTGTCTTTCTTCTGGTGACAGCCTCCAGTGTCTCCCCTCCTGCTTTTTTGCTTCTGGCTGCATTTCAATGGGAGGCCCAAAGACAGAACTGCAGGGAAAGCTAGCAGGGTGGCTTGAAGGAAAAAATAGCTGAAGGCTTCAGCTTCCTGCACAGCAGTAAGAGAGTGGCCCCTTGTGGTGCAAAGCCAAAATTGCAAAGGGAACAATCTGTCAATTCTAGGTTCCAGGTTACAATGAAGAATGCCAAACAAAATAAAAGGTTTCAGAGTGGTAGCCATGTTAATCTGTATTAGCAAAAAGAACAAGGAGTACTTGGTCCTCCTCATTTTTCTTAAATGGAATACAAACATTCAAGGAATGTGGTATCTATTATCTACTGTTGATTATTTGAGGGCCCGTGCACCATTCTTCTTGGATTAATATTAGTTTTGGTAATTTGTAATGTGATTCCTGGAAAAAATGAGATTCCCCAATAACACTTATGTACAAATACTAAAAATTTCTGGTCTCCTGAGGGAGGCATGGTCTAATGATTTGACCACAAGAGTGTGAGGTCTCAATTGAGGCCATATGGTTCTGTCAGTTGCATCCAGCCAACTTCTCAGTGAAATCAGCAGGAGTTTCATGTGAACAATGGACAGGATAATCAGGTCCTTGGTTTCTCATCCCTTTTCTGACACCCCCTTAGTGGCACTTTGACTCTGTGCTTCCATTTCCCTATTCATAAAATGGGGACAATACTAAGAATTTGATAATGTGTTTAAAGTGCTTTGAAAATGAATTGTATATGAGTTCTGGGTTTGCTGGATATGTAACATTCTGCTTACCTTGCAAAGTGTTCCTGTTTTTTATTTTATTTTGGCAGGTATCTGAGGAAGGGATGGAATTGGGGGTGCATTTGTTTATTATGGTAATGTGTTAGATTACAATTGTATGAAGGTGGGTAATGGCTTGTAATAGTTCATTGTGTGCTTATTGATTATTATGTTTTAAATATTGGAAAGGATATACAGAGAATGGAATGGGTTTCCATGTGTAGGTATAAAAAAACCTCTAAATAAATAGTACTGACTGCTATGTTTAATTATGGAATATAACCTGTTCATTCTATTGGTTTTATTCACCCATAGCTATGGTTAAACTAAGTTTATGTGCAATTCTATAATTTAGAAAAATAACATTGTAGCCACAGTTAGCTTTCTTTAGATCCAAATTAACCACTGTTTTTCCTCAGCCATGTTAATAAGAAATGTCAGAAGTAAAACTTACAATGAACAGCCTTATGCAAGGAGGCACAAAGTATATTGCACATACTGATTGGGTATATTGCAATCCGTAGCACATAGTTTATTATAGCACTTGATAGTGGAGTCTTCTGTAGTACTTCTGTAAGGACAAAGTTTTTTTCAAAAATAAATTGTATTGTATGTAATTTTCTGCAGCTGAATTCAATAAAGCTTAGGACAGTTATATTTTAGCTGGGTGTGATTTTTCCTGTAATTTTTCAATTACAAACAAACAAATGAAATATGCTGCCTAAAATTTCCCTGAATACACTAGGAAGGCACCAATTCTCATCAATACACTGCCAAAATTTTAATTAAGGGCTCCCTCAAAAGATTTCCAGAGCAGCTGGTGATTACACTTGATATTCCCTAAGTAAAGTATTCACCAACTGCCATCCACTAATTTCACTCTCTTCTCCCCACAACCACCTCCAAGAGCCCTGTCAATCATGCCAGTGCACAGCCATTATCCTTTTATCTCCACTCCCCTTTTTCCACCATATTTCCCCCTCACTAGCACCCAGAGGCGGCTCTGTTTTTTGCCCCCCCCGAAGCACAGCAGTCAGGCGGCCTTGCATGGCACGCCTGCGGGTGGCCCGCAGGTCACACTGATTCGGCGGCATTTCTGTGAGTGGTCTGCCACCCTCACAGCGACCGGCAGGCCGCCCCCCACGGCTTGCTGTCCTGGGCATGCGCTTGCTGCGCTGGTGCCTGGAGCCACCCCTGCTAGCACCACATGAAGAATCCTTTAGATGGCTTGTCTATCTGGAAATTGTTCCACATTGCAGCAGCAGCAGGGCTGTCAGGTGGGTTTCCTGAAACCTCTGACTAGTTGGTTGGGTGAATCCCTCTAAAGATGGACTGGTTTGTTGTTGGGGAATGGGTCCCCTTTGATTCTTGAGGTGGATGTGTATGCCCTGACTGCCGATGGCCTTTCCTGTCTGGTGTGAAGAGTCTGGTAGAAAAGTGGGGAGGTGATGGCAATGGTGGATGGGGGAGCGACATCTCCAGGTTGTCTCCTACAGGCTGTTCATACTCTACAGGCAGGCAGTGATGAGGAGAGTGGCTGGAGGACTTTCACCGAGTGCAGCAGCAGCACCTTGGCCATGACCCTTTTCCTTCTCTTCTTCATGCACTGCTGGAATGATCAGTATCAGGGAGAGGTGCAGCATCTGGATAATGCTTCCACCAGACTCTCCTAATAGGCCTGGTGGAAGACACAAAATGGAATTCCTTCTTGAAACCACTGTTGCACATGTGGCAATGGCAGTCGCATCTGGAAAGCAGCACCTGACTGAGCAAGCAGCTTAGTCCTGGGTTCAGGAAAGGCTAAGAATTCTAACTGGCAGAGCCGCCTTAGCATTTTTGTGTGTGGTTGGCAAACAGCTTTCTGCTCCCTTAATGTAACTTACCTCTGTTCACAATGATCACACCGCTCTGAGAAAGGCTGGCCTGAGGATTTTGGTGGGCATTTGTTTTAAGGTGTTTGTGTGGCTTTGCAAAAAATAAAATAAAATTGTGTATTCAATATATAATATGCCTTTCACAGTAGAGAGTCATAGTAAGTGCGTTAGTCAAAAGCCTCTTTAAGAACAATTTAAGAAATCTGTTTCACTGACTAAATATCCCCCTGAATATTCTCACTGAATTTTTTAAACTATAGCCCAAAACCTTCAAATACTTAGACATATACTAAATTTTATTCACGTGAGAAGTCCTATTGCCTTCAAAGTCTAAAAGTTAGAAAGTCCTAAAATGTTAGCTTCCTTTCTTTCCATATTTTCCCTGTTCTTAGGCTAGTTCTTTACAACAGATTATTCATTTTTTCTTTTTACATATAGATTCTGTTGGAGCCAGGAGTAATCCAGGATGTGCTAGCAGCTGGTAGTCACCTGCAGCTGTTGGAGCTCCTTAGTTTATGTTCTCACTATCTCATCCAGGTAAGGCTCCTATACCTAATTAACTGA
This sequence comes from Gopherus flavomarginatus, assembly GCF_025201925.1. NCBI lineage: Eukaryota > Metazoa > Chordata > Testudines > Testudinidae > Gopherus > Gopherus flavomarginatus. Next base: position 143,359,930 of record NC_066620.1, on the reverse strand, counting down.
CCATTTCCCTTTGACTGCAGACCTTATTTCCAAGGTTAAATCCCATAATTTTGAGTTACATATAGGAAATGTTACGGATTAGGATAATACTAGTTCAGTTTGTGGTCAGCGTGGTCTAGTAGGGTTCTGGACTGGAAGTCAAGAGACCTGAATCCTTTCTGTACCACAGATCTCCGGTGAGTTTGAGCTAGACATTGCTCTGTCTCTGCATCCATCCTTTGTCTGTCTTGTCTATTTAACTTTAGAGAGAGAGGATGGTTTAGTGGTTAGGGTGCTAGTCTAGGTCCTGGGAGATGTGGGTCCAAGTCCCTGTTCTGCCACAGACTTCCTATGTGACCTAGTGCAAGTCATTCACTCTCTCTGTGTCTCAGTTCTCCTCTGTAAAATGCAGATAATAGCACTTTCCTACCTCATATAAGTGCCATAGATATCTAGATATAGATTGTAAGCCCTTTGGGATAGGGACTATCACTGTTTGTACAATGCGGCCTCATTACTGACTGGCCCCATGCACCCCTCTAGTATTAATAATGGTACCAATATTTTGAGGCAACAAAATAAATGTTTGTTTATCTGGATTGGCTAAATGAAACAGATTATGATGGTAGCAAGAGCAGCAGTTTTAAATCATCAATGTGGCAATGGCATACATTATTAAAAGCAGCAATTTCACTTGATTTTTCCCCCCCTTTCTTTGTAGTGTTTTTATATTTTATCCACAATCAGACACTTTGAGACAGGGTCAATGGCTCATAATATATGGTGTTGTTAATTTGTCTAGCAAGTGTAAGTCAATCAGGAAACCAAGGTAAATGGTAAAGTAGTCTGGCATTCAGTGAGTGTACAGAATGGTTGTACATTATTCTTAGAGAATGAAAGGGATGTGTAACAGGAAAGGCAGTTAATCAGACAGTGTAAAGAAAGGGGCCGGAGTGGTTTGGCATGGGGCCCACAATCTACTTTACCTTAGTCCCTCTACTTAGTTGCTTTTCCTGCTGCACCATCTTAATATTTCTCGCATACACCCAATTCATTGTCCATTGCAGTCAATGGAAAGACTCTCATTGGTTTCAGTGGGCTTTGGATTAGGTCCTTGATGTGTAACACAAAGGACTCAGTGCTATATTGCTGTGCTCACCCAAAAAAAAAATTTGAAGATGTCCATGCAAGCAGCCTGTCAAATGAATAATAATGATGAGCCTGATATTGCAAAAATCCCACTGAATAAGGACTGCCGGACTGGAACCAACAGGCAAATTATTCTCTCACTTAGGGCCTAATCCAGATCCCACTGAAGTCAAAGGGAGTCTTTCCTCTGACTAGAGTGGGAGTAGGATCAAGCAGTTAGTTGCACCTATCTTAATCAAGAGTAGTTGGAGTTACCCTCACTTACACCTGTTTTACAAACAGTGTAAAATCATGATTTTCATGACCCAGGCTCAAAGTTTCTAAAGGATTAGAAAAAAATTCTTTCCTCTGACAGTGCTGATATATTTCTATTCAATAATTTGGGTCAGGCTCAGCTGGTGTAAATCAGCACAGCTTCATGGAAATCAATGTAGCTACACCAGTTCACACTAACTCAGTATTTGGCCCTTGGTTTATTATGTTTATTTACTAAATTCAGGTTCTGCCAAGAGATCTGTACAGGAAGATCTATACCACTCAGTTAGCATCAGAATTCACCAGCATTAATTCCTTTTCAGGATAGTGTCCATTCATATAAAGCTATCTACAAGTGTCACATCTAATATTAAAAACCTCTTTCTATACATTGACAAAATACATTTTATAACAATGTAGAGAGAATTCCCAATGTCCAAATTAAAGCTATCAGATGCCTATTTAAAGTCCACATGACACCGATTAATTTAAAAAATACATAGACCTTTATACTACCACCAAAAAAATTAAGAAAAAGGCCCAGATTTTTAGGAGTTGCTACGATCAGCATTGCAATCCCTAACTGATTTAGGAGCCTGTATGATTTTCAAAGATGATTTAGGCACTTAGGAGCCAAAAGCTCATTGATAGTCAATGGGATTCAGGCTCCTACATGCATGAATTTCTTTTGAAAATGAGATTTAGGCTCCTGAATCAGTTAGGCTTTGCAATGTATAACAACACTTAAATATCTTTAAAAATTTGAGCCTTAGTTAACCATGGCCACTTTAAAAACTGCTACACGTAGGACCCAGGAAGTCTCTCCAGGTATGACTCCACTCACTGTGATGCAAATGGTAGGGGATGAGGAGTGGAATAATCCCTTCCCACACTTGTCTTTTTCTAATATTGCTGTCGGATCCCTGGGTGCTGCACTTTTTCTCGGTTTACCATGGCATTGGATTTCTTTCTTTCTTTTTGTTTTGAATTGTTGAGATACTGAGCTTTAGCTCAGCATAGCCTGAGGAAGTACGTTATATGGAACGTATCCAGTTTATTATTGCTGTGTGATGCTGATGCAGAGGTTTTGCTTATTAGGATTTTCTGTAATTTTTGGGTTGGGTGTAGCACAACTTTCTTGAGTGTGTTTTTAATAATAGCTTTCCTTGTTTCTCCCTAGATATTTTTAAATTTTTGCCAACACGAGCATTCAAGATTAACTGTCTGACTCCATTCCTTCCACCTGAATATGAGCCCAATTGAACCCCCATAGATGTCAGTAGGAGTTTCTCTGTTGATTTCAGTGGGAATTAGACTGGGCCATTGTTTTTCTCCAAATGGAAGCAAATTTTCTTTGGAGACACAAAGAAAAACGTTATTCTGATTCTCTTTTCACTTACTCTAATACAAATCAGAAAAAATTCTATAACGCTCAGTGGAAATAAACCAGTGTAAGACCAATGTGAGTGAGAGGAGAATTTGGCCCCAAGTTCACTGCAATTAGTTTTCTGCAAGATATATTAGATTCATTTGACTCCAGTGTAGATGCCATTTCTCTTAGAATGACTAATTTAGAACAAGTTATTGAATCTGTTGATAAATCTCACAAAGATTTCTGTAACAAATTGCTTGAATTACAAACACAAGTCAAGAGCATGAAATCACTAATACGAATTTCTGATTAAAGATAATGTTATATGAAACAGAATAAACTTAAGACCCTGGGACAGTTCTTCAAAATTATGTAATGGCCATATCTTTGAAATTTCTGGTAACACTGTGGAATCAAGCAGTATGATCTTTCTGGTTCACTGAATGCACTTTTCTATTTCTATGTTTCACATATTACCACCAAATCCTCTTTTACTCCTAACGTGGATTCCATGTTTTTATCTGGAAAAATCTTGGTTAATTTAAGATCAACAACTGATTGTGAAAGAAGTGTGAATTAAGTTTAGAAGTCTAAAGGGAACATAGTTTTAAATGATAAAGTTTATATTTTTGCCTAATATGGGAACAAAAGAATTCAGTCAAAAATGAAGGAAGTTCCTTGTTTTAAGGCCAGAATTCCATATTCTCTTGACTTTTGCATAGATAAGAACATAAGAATGGCTATACTGGGTCTGACCAATTGCCCATCTGGTCCAGAATCCTGTCTTCTGACTGTGGTCAGTGCCAGATGTGTCAGAGGGAATGAACAGAACAGAGCAGCTAATCTAGTGATCCATCCCCTGTTATTCAGTCCCAGTTTCTGGCAGTCAGAGGTTTAGGGACACCAGCACATGGGGTTGTGTCCTGGACCATATTGGCTAATAGTCAGTGATGAACCTGTCTTCCATGAACTTATCTAATTCTTTTGAACCCAGTTATATTTTTGGCTTTCATAACATCTCCTGCCAATTGACTGTGTGTGGTGTGAAGAAGTACTTCCTTTATGTTAGTCTTAAACCTGCTGCCTCTTAATTTCATTGGGTGATCTCTGGTTCTTGTGTTTATGTTAAGAGGTCAATAACACTTCCCTACTCACTTTCTTGACACCATTCATGATTTTATAGACCTCTATCATATCGCCCCTTAGTCATCTCTTTCTAAACTGAACGGTCCCAGTCTTTTGACACCCTCAGAGAATCCTAATAGATTAGTGAGGCATGATTTCAGTTTATAAAAGCCATGTTGACTCTTCCTCAATATATTTTGTTCATTTACATGTCTCATAAATCTGTTTTTTACTATAGTTTCAATGAATTTGCCTGGTACTGAAGTTAGGCTTACTGGCCTGTAATTGCCAGGATCACTTCTGGAGCCTTTTAAAAAAAATCTGCATTACATTAGCTATCTTTCAGTCATCTGATACAGAGGCTGATTTAAGCAATATGTTACACTTGGTCTGAGCCAGAGGCCCGAGAAGCAGTTAGTAGTTGAGCAATTTCCCATTTGAATTCCATCAGAACTTTTGGGTGACTACCGTCTGATCCTGGTGATCTTTACTGTTTAATTTAATTTACTGTTTAATTTATCAGTTTGTTCCAAAACTTCCTCTATTGAAACCTCAATCTGGGAGAGTTCCTCAGGTTTGTCAGCTAAAAAGAATGGCTCTCAGGTGTGGGACTCTCCCTCACATCCCCTGCATTGAAGCCCAATGCAAAGAATTGATTTAGCTTCTATGCAATGGCCCTTTCTTCCTTGAGTGCTCCTTTAGCACCTTTCTCTTTTAGTGGCCCCAATGATTGTGTGGCAGGCTTCCTGGTTCTGATGTACTCAAATATTTTGTTAGTTTTTGCACCTTTTGGCTATTTGCTCCTCAAATTCTTTTTTCTCCTGCTTATTTTATACTTTTACATTTGACTCGCCAGAATTTATGCTCTTTTCTAATTTCCTCAGGAGAATTTGACTTCCAGTGTTTAAAGAATGGCCTTTTGCCCCTTACCACCTCTTTTACTCTGTTGTTTTGCCATGGTGGCTCTTTCTGGGGAGCGGGGGAGGGTCCTCTTACTTTTTGGGGGGGTATACATTTAGTTTTTGTCTCTATTGTGGAGTTTTTTAATTGTTTCAATGCAGCAAGCAGGCATTTCACTCTAGTGACTGTTCCTTTTAATTTCAATTTAGCTAACTTCTTCATTTTTATGTAGTTCCTCTTTTTGAAGTTAAATGCCACTGTGGTGCATTTCTTTGGTATTTCTCCCTACAAGGATGTTAAGTTTAATTGTGTTATGGTTGCTGTTACTCAGTAATTCAGCAATATTCACCTGTTGGATCAGTTCCTATGCTCCACTTAGGACTAAATTAACAATTGCTTTTTCCCTTGTGAGTTGTTGTATCTGCATCCTGTACTGAGGTGACAGGTTCCCAGTGAATATAGGGATAGTTGAACTCTCTCATTATTATTGGATGTTCTGCTTTTGTAGCCTCTCAAATCTCTCTGAGCATTTACAGTCACCCTCACCATCCTGGTTGCATGGTTGATAGTAAATTCCTACTGCTATTCTCTTATTATTCAAGCATAGAAGAGAGATTCTGAGAGATTCTGTGGTACAGTTTAGTTCATTTAAGATTTTAACTATATTTGACTCTGTGCTTTCTTTCACAGATAGTCCCAGTCCCCCACCAGCATGACCTACTCTGTCATTCCTATATGTTTAGTACCCTGGTATTATTGTGTCCCATTGATTATCATAATTCCACGAAGTTTCTGTGATGCTGTCATAAACAGATACTTATTATATCAATATCCTTATTTAATATCAGACACTCAAGTTCACCCATCTTATTATTTAGACTTTTATAGCATTTGTATATAAGCACTTATAAAATTTGTCAATATTTAATTGCCTGCCTTCGTGTGATGTAACTGAATGGGGCTCTTTTTTTGTTAGACTGTTTCTCTTCAGTCTCTACCTGAACTTTATCAACTTCTGTCCTCTCCTCTTTGCTGGGCTATAGAGTCTCCTCTTTAGTAAATACTCCCCTAAGGGATGTGTCTGTCTGAACCATGTGCTCCTCCACACCTATAGGCTTTCACCCAGCTCTTAATTTAAAAACTTCTCTACTCATCAGTGTTGTATATTGCACTACCTCAGCTCCCCCTTCAACAGACCTTTCTCTGACAGCGCCCTATGCCTTTTTCTTTTCTTTCCGGAACACAGTTCTATTTGTCTAATCTATCTCGGTACTTGCAACCCCCATCATTGTAATATCTGATTGCTTCCTAAGTATCGGGGGGAAATATGGATAGCTCAGTGGTTTGAGCATTGGCCTGCTAAACCCAGGCTTGTGAATTCAGTCTTCATAGGGAGCTATTTAGGGAACTAGGGTAAAAATCTGTCTGAGGATTGGTCCTGCTTTGAGCAGTGTTTGGACTAGGTGACCTCCCAAGGTCTCTTCCGACCCTGATATTCTATGATTCTATTTGAAAGTCGAAATAACAATAGAAATCTCTCTCAGCCATCCCAGCCATCAGAAGAAATAGTCTGATTAGTTTATAGTTTTTATTGTTGCTTTTGTGTGTGAGAGTTGGCAAATTACTGAGGGAAAGCTAAGCTGAAGAGATGAGTTTTGTATTTAGACCTGAAGGTGGTGAAGTTCATGCTCTCCATAGTCTAGATCCCGATCCTGTGAGATTTCTGCCTCCTGGACTCACAAATCTTTGTGTCTTGCCCAGCCCATACTGGTTGACAATTTTTGCTGGGATTTCCCAAGGAAATTCAATGGGATTTGGGTGCTAAATCTTATAGGTTCCTTTAAAAATCTCAGCCTTTGTGGTCCCAGTGGAAAATAGATCCAATAGCTTTGGAGTAGCTAAGGGAAATATTACAGAGGTCTTTGAATTATCTGGGCACAGATTTTAAACTGGACTCTGTATTCAATGGGAATTCACTGCAGAGAATAGAGTACTGGGTGATGTGCTCACTTTGTTGCTAAGCTGATGGGTCACTGCATTTTGCATCTGTTTAATATCTCATCAGGTATGTGGCTTCATTCTTAGATATAAACTGCAATAATAAAGTTTGGAGGCTGTCATAACCTTAGTCCCAGATTTGGACCTTAGCGTCCAAAATATGGGGGTTAGCATGAAAACCTCCAAGCTTAGTTACCAGCTTGGACCTGGTACTTGCTGCCACCACCCAAAAAATTAGAGTGTTTTGGGGCACTCTGGTCCCCCTGAAAAACCTTCCCTGGGGACCCCAAGACCCAAATCCCTTGAGTCTCAAAACAGAGGGAAATAATCCTTTTTCCCTTCCCCCCTCCAGGTGCTCCTGGAGAGATACACAGACACAAGCCCTGTGAATCCAAACAGAGTGACTCCCCCTCTCTGTTCCCAATCCTGGAAACAAAAAGTACTTTCCTATTCCCCCAGAGGGAATGCAAAATCAGGCTAGCAAATCCAACACACAGATCTCCCCTGATTTCTTCCTCCCACCAATTCCCTGGTGAGTACAGACTCAATTTCCCTGAAGTAAAGAAAAACTCCAACAGGTCTAAAAAGAAAGCTTTATATAAAAAAAAGAAAGAAAAATACATACAAATGGTCTCTCTGTATTAAGATGACACAATACAGGGTCAATTGCTTAAAAGAATATTGAATAAACAGCCTTATTCAAAAAGAATACAAATCAAAGCACTCCAGCACTTATATTCATGCAAATATCAAAGAAAAGAAACCATATAACTTACTAGCTGATCTCTTTGTCCTTACACTTAGAAACAGAAGACTAGAAAGTAGAAACTACTTCTCCAAAGCTCAGAGAAAGCAGGCAGACAGACAAAGACTCAGACACAAACTTCCCTCCACCCAGAGTTGAAAAAATCCGGTTTCCTGATTGGTCCTCTGGTCAGGTGCTTCAGGTGGAAGAGACATTAACCCTTAGCTATCTGTTTATGACACGCCCCCCAAATTGCAGACAGTGGGGAAGCTCACTGGCGGCGATTTCCTTCTAGAACTTGAAAATAAACAGATTAATACAACACATGCACCTTTACATATACCACTAAGTATATAACTAACAGACTTCTACATTTTAAGAACACTTTTTAACTACTGAATTCTGGGAAACTCTCTCGGGAGAGTGCATCAGCAACTTTGTTAGAAGCTCCTGTGATGTGTTGAATTTCAAAATCAAAATCTTGGAGAGCTAAACTCCAACGAAGAAGTTTCTTGTTGTTCCCCTTGGCAGTATGAAGCCACTTTAGTGCAGCATAGTCAGTTTGTAGTTGGAACCGCCGTCCCCAAACATATGGGCGTAGCTTTTCCAGGGCGTACACAATGGCATAGCATTCCTTTTCACTGACTGACCAGTGACTTTCCCTCTCAGACAGTTTCTTGCTGAGAAACACGACAGGATGGAAGTTGTGATCTGTTGCTTCCTGCATGAGCACTGCTCCTATACCACGCTCAGATGCATCTGTGGTTACTAGGAATGGTTTGTCAAAATCCGGGGCCCTGAGCACAGGGTCAGACATGAGCGTTGCCTTAAGTTGGGTAAAGGCCTTTTGACACTCATCAGTCCACTTAACGGCATTTGGCTGGGTCTTTTTGGTCAGGTCGGTCAATGGGGCAGCGATTTGGCTGTAGTGTGGTACAAATCGCCTGTAGTATCCGGCCAAGCCTAAGAAGGATTGGACCTGCTTCTTGGACCGTGGGACAGGCCACTTTTGGATAGCATCCACATTGGCCTGTAGGGGGTTTATGGTTCCTCGACCCACCTGGTGCCCCAGGTAAGTCACTCTGTTTTGGCCTATTTGACACTTTTTGGCCTTAACAGTTAGTCCTGCCTGCCTGATGCGCTCAAAGACCTTTTCCAGGTGTAGTAGGTGTTCGGGCCAGGAGTCTGAAAAAATGGCCACATCATCGAGGTAGGCAACTGCAAATTCTCCCAGTCCAGCTAGTAGACCATCTACCAGCCTCTGGAAGGTGGCGGGTGCATTTCGAAGGCCGAAAGGAAGGACATTGAATTCATACACCCCCGCATGGGTGACGAATGCTGACCTCTCCTTGGCAGGTTCATCTAGCGGTACTTGCCAGTACCCCTTGGTTAAGTCTATTGTAGAGATGAACTGGGCACGTCCCAACTTTTCCAATAGCTCATCGGTACGTGGCATTGGATAGTTGTCCGGACGAGTTACAGCATTTAGCGTACGGTAGTCCACGCAAAAGCGTATTTCCCCATCTGGTTTGGGTACCAGAACCACTGGAGATGCCCATGCACTGGTAGATGAGCGGATTATACCCATCTGTAGCATGTTCTGGATCTCCCGTTCTATAGCAGCTTGGGCATGAGGAGACACTTGGTAGGGTGGGGTTCTGATTGGGTGAGCATTACCTATCAATGGAGTGGTATGCCCGTTCAGTCCGTCCTGGGGTGGCTGAGAACAATGGGGCGAAGCTAGTGCACAGCTCCTTGATTTGTTGCCGCTGCAGACGTTCTAGGGTGGTTGAGAGGTTCACCTCTTCCACGCCACCGTCTTTTTTCCCGTCGTAGTAGACACCGTCAGGCCACTCAGCATCATCTCCCTGGACTGTAAACTGACAAACCTGTAAGTCTCTGGAATAGAAAGGCTTGAGAGAATTAACATGGTACACTTTAGGCTTTAGTGAGGAATTGGGAAATGCTATGAGGTAGTTTACAGCTCCCAGGCGCTCTTGGACCGTGAATGGCCCTTCCCATGATGCTTCCATCTTATGGGCCTGTTGCGCCTTCAAGACCATAACCTGGTCTCCTACCTTGAAGGAACGTTCTCTGGCATGTCTGTCATACCAGGCCTTTTGCTCTTCCTGAGCATTCTTTAGGTTCTCTCTAGCAAGGGCTAAAGAGTGTCGGAGGGTGCTTTGTAGGTTGCTTACAAAGTCCAGAATGTTAGTTCCTGGAGAAGGCGTAAACCCCTCCCATTGCTGCTTCACCAACTGTAATGGCCCCTTAACCTCGTGACCATACACAAGTTCAAACGGTGAAAACCCTAAACTGGGATGTGGTACAGCCCTGTAGGCAAACAGCAACTGCTGCAACACTAGGTCCCAATTATTGGAGAATTCGTTGATGAATTTTCGTATCCTGGCCCCCAAAGTTCCATTGAACCTTTCCACCAGGCCATTGGTTTGATGGTGGTACGGGGTGGCAACCAAGTGATTCACCCCATGAGTTTCCCACAGTTTTTCCATGGTCCCTGCCAGGAAATTAGACCCTGAATCTGTAAGGATGTCAGAGGGCCAACCTACCCTGGCAAAGATGTCTGTTAGGGCCAGGCACACAGTGTTAGCCCTGGTGTTGCCTAGAGCGACTGCTTCTGGCCATCGGGTAGCAAAGTCCACTAAAGTCAGTACGTACTGCTTTCCTCTGGGCGTCTTTTTTGGGAAAGAGCCCAGAATATCCACAGCTACTCGCTGAAATGGGACCTCAATTATGGGGAGTGGCTGGAGAGGGGCCTTGACCTGGTCTTGAGGCTTTCCCACTCTTTGGCATACCTCACAAGACCGGACATACTTGGCAACGTCCTTGCCCATCCCTCCCAGTGGAAGGACTTCCCCAACCGGTCCTTGGTTCTGTTCACCCCAGCATGGCCACTGGGATGATCATGGGCTAAGCTTAAGAGCTTCCCCCGGTACTTAGTTGGAACCACCAACTGTTTTTGCGGCTGCCATTCTTCCCGGTGTCCACCAGAAAGAACTTCCTTGTATAAAAGTCCTTGGTCTATAACAAACCGGGATCAATTAGAAGAGCTGAGAGGCGGTGAGGTGCTCCGTGCCGCCGCCCACGCTTTCTGAAGGCTGTCATCCGCTTCCTGCTCAGCCTGGAACTGTTCCCTTGAGGCTGGGGTCACCAGTTCTTCCTCAGACTGTGGACTTGGGCTTGGTCCCTCTGGAAGCGATGTAGGTGATGGGGTTGTTTCCGTTGCTGGTGAACCACTCTCCGCTGGTGCACCTGAGGGTATTTCAGGCTCTGGCTGAGCCTTTTGGGTATGGCTGTCTTGTGCTTCTGCCAGTTCTGGCTCGCTGGCGCCCTCTGGCGTTGAGTTTGAAGATGTGGTTGCACTTGCTGGTGCTGGTTGCTGTTCTAGTTCCGGGCCTGGGACTGGAGATGCTGTGGCTGTTTCAGTGGTAGGCATGGAATCCGGGTCCATTACCTCTGTCTGGGTCTCTGGTAACACAGACGGGGCCTCTGTGGACGGCTCAGGAACAGGAATGGGTCTGGAAGCTTGCCTGGTTTGGCTACGGGTAACCATTCCCACTCTCTTGGCCCGCCTCACCTGGTTGGCCAAGTCTTCCCCCAGTAGCATGGGGATAGGATAATTGTCATAGACTGCAAAAGTCCACATTCCTGACCAGCCTTTGTACTGGACAGGCAGTTGAGCTGTAGGCAAGTCTACAGCTTGTGACATGAAGGGGTAAATTGTAACTTTGGCCTTTGGGTTGATGAATTTGGGGTCAACGAAGGATTGGTGGATAGCCGACACTTGTGCCCCCGTGTCTCTCCACGCAGTAACCTTCTTTCCGCCCACTCTCAAATTTTCCCTTCGCTCCAAGGGTATTTGAGAGGCATCCGGGCCTGGGGATCTTTGGTGTGATGGTGGTGTAATGAATTGCACTCGCATGGTGTTCTTGGGACAGTTGGCCTTGATATGTCCCAGTTCATTACACTTAAAGCATCTTCCATCTGATGGGTCACTGGGCCGAAGTGAGTTACTGGAGACTGGTGAGGAGGAAGGGTAGGGTGTCTGTGGCTTTACTTGGGTGGTATGTGGGGTCTTTGGCTGTCCTCGGTTGTAGGGTTTATGGTCTGTGTACCCCCTGGGGTAATCGTTCCCCTTGACAGTAGCTTTCTTGCTTTCTGCCAGTTCCATCCATTTGGCTCCAATCTCCCCCGCCTCAGCGAGATCTTTGGGTTTTCCATCTTGTATGTACCGTGTGATGTCTTGAGGAACACCATCCAAGAACTGCTCCATTTGTATGAGGAGGTGCAGTTCTTCCAAGGTTTGAACGTTGTTTCCTGTTATCCAGGCCTCATAGTTTTTTGCAATGTAGTAGGCGTGTTTGGGAAATGACACCTCTGGTTTCCACTTTTGGGTTCTGAAGCGCCGACGGGCATGATCTGTGGTTATCCCCATTCGGTATCTGGCCTTGGTTTGAAAAAGTTTATAGTCATTCATTTGCTGCTTAGGCATTTCAGCTGCCACCTCTGCTAAAGGTCCACTGAGCTGTGACCTCAATTCTACCATGTACTGGTCTTCGGGGATGTTGTACCCAAGACAGGCTCTTTCAAAATTTTCCAAGAAGGCCTCGGTGTCATCACCTGCCTTGTAGGTGGGAAATTTCCTGTGCTGTGGAGCAATAATTGGCGCCGGGTTGTTAGGGTTGGCTGGCACATGCAGCCCAGCTTTTGCCAACTCCAGTTCATGTTTTCTCTGTTTTTCCTTCTCTTCATTCTCTTTTTGTTGTTTTTCCATTTCTTTTTGGTGTTTTTCCATGTCTCGGCGGTGGGCCGCCTCTTCTTCTGCTTGTCTCCTTCGGTAGGCCACCTCTTCTTCTTCTAGTTTTCTTTTGTGTGCTGCCTCTTTGGCTTGTTCTTCTCTTTCTTTCATCTCCATCTCTTTTTGTTTTATTTCCAGTTGTCGCCTGTGTTCAGCTTCTTTGATTTGTTCTTCGGCCTCAATTTTTGCCTTAGAAGTCATGGTTCTTTTTTTCTTGGGTTGGGGTGCCCTCCGGGGGTTATCTTCTGAACTGCAGGTTCTCTGTTGCCTCCTGAAGTCTGCCTAGCAACAGTGCCTTTAGCTAATCTTCAATGTTAAGTAAACCTGAAAAACCACTTTATTTGCGTATATATAGTGCTGGTACTTGCCTCCTAATGGGAGGGCTATTGTGTGACAAAAGACCCTTAACAGTCTCTTAATGGCTTCTTGCTTATTATGCAAGCCACAAACTGCCAGAGAGAGCAGAAAAAAAAATTCTCTCTGGTTCCCTTTTAAAACCAAACTGTTTCTCTCTGCTAAAAAGCCCTTAGCAGAGAAAAGAAAAATATAATATTCCTACTGGCTTCTGGATTCTGTCTATATCCCACCTGCTGCCACTCATGTCATAACCTTAGTCCCAGAATTGTACCTTAGCGTCCAAAATATGGGGGTTAGCATGAAAACCTCCAAGCTTAGTTACCAGCTTGGACCTGGTACTTGCTGCCACCACCCAAAAAATTAGAGTGTTTTGGGGCACTCTGGTCCCCCTGAAAAACCTTCCCTGGGGACCCCAAGACCCAAATCCCTTGAGTCTCAAAACAGAGGGAAATAATCCTTTTTCCCTTCCCCCCTCCAGGTGCTCCTGGAGAGATACACAGACACAAGCCCTGTGAATCCAAACAGAGTGACTCCCCCTCTCTGTTCCCAATCCTGGAAACAAAAAGTACTTTCCTATTCCCCCAGAGGGAATGCAAAATCAGGCTAGCAAATCCAACACACAGATCTCCCCTGATTTCTTCCTCCCACCAATTCCCTGGTGAGTACAGACTCAATTTCCCTGAAGTAAAGAAAAACTCCAACAGGTCTAAAAAGAAAGCTTTATATAAAAAAAAGAAAGAAAAATACATACAAATGGTCTCTCTGTATTAAGATGACACAATACAGGGTCAATTGCTTAAAAGAATATTGAATAAACAGCCTTATTCAAAAAGAATACAAATCAAAGCACTCCAGCACTTATATTCATGCAAATATCAAAGAAAAGAAACCATATAACTTACTAGCTGATCTCTTTGTCCTTACACTTAGAAACAGAAGACTAGAAAGTAGAAACTACTTCTCTAAAGCTCAGAGAAAGCAGGCAGGCAGACAAAGACTCAGACACAAACTTCCCTCCACCCAGAGTTGAAAAAATCCGGTTTCCTGATTGGTCCTCTGGTCAGGTGCTTCAGGTGGAAGAGACATTAACCCTTAGCTATCTGTTTATGACAGAGGCCACAAATGCTCACTGTGGCTAGGTCTATGTCTGAGAAGATGGGGTTCAGTCTTGTAGCCAGTTGTAGATGGAAGTTGGTGTTTTTTTCTGCCATGACTATTTAGGCCTCTAATAGGAGTGAGGAGCCCAAAAGAACTTCCAAGCTGCAAACTATTTGAACAGTGTGAGGGCATATGTCCTTAATGATGAGGAATGCTTATTGAGAAGACAAGTTCTTCAGCTCTTCTTATCAGTATCAACTCACTCTGCCTCACTTCAGCTTTAGCCAACTGCTCATCAGCCAGGTGCTGATTTCAGCCAGGCAGTGATAAAGCTGAGAAATGACACATAGGGGATGTATAGCTAGGTGACTTCTCCATACTGTGGCACTTGAGTCTATGCTGTCTCACTAGCTCTCCCACTGGCTTCATATAGATGTTGAATAATATGGGGAAGAGGAGAGAGCCTTGTGGATCTCTGTAGATCTGGGCTTTGTTTCAGGCTCAGAGGAAGCACATGATAGAAGTCATTTCACAGTATTAAAATTCCCCCAGGTCAGGAATATCACCAAATAATCACCAAAATAAACTGCTGCAGAAATGTTCAGCAGGATGAGTATGAATATATTTATCTTGCCTATGTACTGGGAGAGAAGTGCTGTCTCTGTACCATACCTAAGCTAAAACCTAACTGATGGCAATCCAAGTACTGGCAAATAAGAGGTGGCACTAGAACTTTTTTGCTAGCTTTTGATTACCTTGGTAGAGAAGGGAAGTTAGACATTGGACAGTAATTTGGACTGTTGCATGTTTTAGAACATGTGATTCATTCTCCTCATCTGAGAAGGTATTGACAGTCCTTATACGTAGGGATCCCAAGTGTTTTCTGCTCTTTTTATATCCAGGAAGGGCAGAAGTTCTAGTCACAGGCGGTGGCCCTGATTGCCATTCATGCTGCCTTGATTGTTGGAATTTTTGATATATTCCCCTCTAAGAAGGTAAAACTGATGCCAAAACTTACTTTTGGTTTTAACTGCGTGGAATTGTCCAAGGACATGTCTACGCTAATTGGTAGATCAGCACAGCTGCAATTGATGCAGTGAGTGTCGATTTAGCAGGTATGGTGAAGACCTGCTTACTCGATGGGAGAGCACTCTCCCATTGATTTGTGTACCTCACCTCTCCAAGAAGTGTAAGGGAAGTTGATGAGAGACACTCTCCCATCGACACAGTGCATTGTAGCCACCACAGTAGGTGGATCTAACTACGTCAACTTCAGTTACGTTATTCATGTAACTGAACTTGCATAAGCTAGATTGATTTACCATGGCAGTTTAGACCAGCCCCAGGCAAGAGCATGTAATGTTTATCTCTCTCGTTGGTCTCTCTAGGTGTTTATACCAAATTTGTCATCATGGAGTATGAGCATCTTACAAGTGACCTGTCTATTTCCTTCCACTGACTCTCAACTATTTACATTTATTTATATATTTTTAAATTATATATTTTCTGTTTTTTTTTCAAATGGAAAGGGCTACAATGAAATCTGCTTGTGTATGAAAAAAGAGGTTGTTTTTTTTGTTCGTCTTGTGATTCAGGGCCAGAGTTTGGTAAGGTATTAAATCTCCCTTATCCCACCCCCTCCATCTGGAGTTGTGCCCGTAGCATGCTCCCAACCTACACTGAGATACACTCCTAAAAAAATACATTAATTCTTACACCAGAGATTGAGAGCATCACCTCTATATTGCTAGCAGCCCAAACTCATGTGGGAATTTAGCTTCTGGGTTTTTCATATAGAGCAAATTAAACTCCTGGAAAAAAAATCTGAAGGTCACCAAGCAACCAAGACATATTTAGTATGACTGAGTTTTAAAAAAATCCATGTATATTACAAAGTGATGCTGTATAAAAGATCCATCACCATAAAGGCTAAGCACACTAGCTTTCTCCAGTGGAAGGAATGAATGACCCTTTTCAATGTCTAGAATACATCACAACCCAGTTTAAAGTTCCCCTGTTTTCACCATTATGCAGTCAGTGGCTGCTGTGCTGAACCAGCAGTTCTGGAAAGAATATTATATTCTGTCAGTTATTGAGTGGAAGAGCTACCAACAGAAGAACTCATTTACTAGGGCAGGAACAAGGAGCCCAAAGACAGCATTAGAAAGTAAGATCTGCTGTGTCTCTGTCTATGCAGCTAAGTACTTAAACTGGGAGACTAAGGGTACATCTACACTACCCACCGGATCAGCGGGTAGCGATCGATCTATCGGGGATCAATTTATTGTGTGTAGTGTAGATGTGATAAATCGATCCCCAATCGCTCTCCTGTCAACTGCTGTACTCTAGCTTGGCGAGAGGCGGAAGCAAAGTTGACAGGGGAGCCACAGCCATCGATCCAGCACTGCAAAGACACAAAGTAAGTAATTTTATTTTGATCTAAGATAGGTCGACTTCAGCTACGCTATTCTCGTAGCTGAAGTTGCATATCTTAAGGCTGGTCTACACTGGGAGGGAGGGATCAATCTAAGATACGCAACTTCAGCTACATGAATAGCGTAGCTGAAGTCGAAGTATCTTAGATTGAGTTCCCTACCGTCCTCACGGTGCGGGATCGACGTCCGCGGCTCCCCATGTTGACTCCGCTACCGCCGTTCGTGTTGGTGGAGTTCCGGAGTCGACAGGAGCGCGTTCGGGGATCAATATATCGCGTCTAGATGAAATGCGATATATCGATCCTCGAGAAATCGATTTCTTCCTCCCCCCCACCGTAGACCAGGCCTAAGGGAGGACTGATGATATTGTGCCCCCCTTCCATTCACCTCACTTCCTCTTCCCTTTCTCAACTGCTAGCAGTAGGGAAAAAGGACTCTGACATACAGGGCCAGCTTTAGAGCAATTCAGCCATTTCCTTGGAATCGGTCCCTGCACCCCTAAGAGGGCTCCTCAGCGTCCTGAAGGAGCTGCTGCCAAAGTCCCGCCACTGTCTTCGGCAGCAGCTCAATTGCTGCCATGGAGGACTGTCCCTCTGCTGAAATGCTGTCAAAGGCACCAGCAGCCGATTGAGCTGCCGCCGAAGTCCTATCACTGTCGTCGGCAGCTCAATCGTTGCCGCTATCTTTGGCTGCATTTTGGTGGCAGAACCTTCCTCTGCGGCAGCGATTGAGCTGCTGCCAAAGACAGTGATGGGACTTCAGCGGAAGCTCCTTCGAATCAGGCCCCGCTGTGCCTAAAGCTGGCCCTGCTGACATACCCATATGATCAGAGTCCTGTTTTGATGTGTTACCACACTGCCAGTTACCTATGTGAGGTGCTCATGGTGGTAGACAAACTACCCCAAGAGCATTAACCCCCACGCACAAGGATGTAACTCAGATTTACCTGAGAGGTGCAGGGACATTCAGTTTACTCTTCCTTGCATTGTCAGGCTTCCTGTGCCCCAAATGGGAGGGCTGGCAATATTGTCACTGCCTTCCCTCAGAGGTTTCCATCAGGAAGAAGGAACAATTTTGGTTTGTGCCTTTCACTTGATAGGAGGAAATGCACTGAATTAATGCTGTCCTGACTGTCCTTGCCACATCCTCTTTCTAACCACAGCCACCCCTTGGAGGATTTCTGCCTTTGGGACCCTTCATGGGCCTTTATGTGGGTGTAAACCTCGACTGAATTGAGGCCCTGAATATTTAGAGTCATCACATTCAATTCTTGTTTTCTTTTATCACCATCTGACCAACACCAAGGCTTCACAGTACGTGTCTTTAGCTGTTACATTCTCCTTACCAAAAGGGGCAATTACACATACACATGCAAATCATGTTACTTATAATTACATAATATCTCTACATTTACCAACCAGTCTCACAATGTACATCCAGGTGCATTGATCTGATAGGAAAAATCATTTGGCTGTATGACAAAAAAAACAACCCTGAGATGGTAAATGACTGAACTTATTTTAAAATATCCAAGTGGGTGCTGTCAGTACCCACTTCTTGGCAGCAGGTGGCAGTGTAAGTCCATCACTGTTGAGTAGATGAATTAAAGCAAAAATCAGAAAAAAATGAAAAGAAAAATTCTTTATTTTGTTCCATATTAGTCTTCTGACCTAATCAGTAAAAAAGTCATTATTCACACAACGCTGGGCAATATGCATTGTAATTTTTAACAAATAATAGGAAACTGTTAATGTTTTCACAGGAAATACAGTTCTGTCTTGTGCAGTAATGGTCATTTATCACTGCACTTTGTGAAATCACTCATTTGTTCTAATTTGAATGTAAATGACTCTAAGGTTTTACAAATAAGGTGACAGACTCACATAAATGTAATTGCAGGGTTCATCTCTCTCTTTTTATATATCACTCATTAAGTTATGAATTAAATACATCGTATTAAACCAGGGGCATGTCCAATGATGATATTGTAATGGCAAATTACTCTATGCTATTAGAGGTGTATTTTTTATTCATGGACATTAATTTGTCATTAAGCGGCATTAGTTTAGCACTTTTATGTGGAAGACGTGACCTGAAAGAGGAGACTTACTGCTGTAATATGAGAGACCAGGAATACAAGTGCTAGATCTATGGAGCTTTTTACCTCCTGTAAGGAAACAGAGGGACATTTTTATATCAAAAGAAACTTAAATAAATAATTTGTCCTGTTGTTATTGAACACTGTAGCAAAGATATTTCTGAAAAATTGAAGGACTTTGGTTTTACAGTCTTTACTAGTATGGAAAAGCTACAAATCTACCAAAATAGTTGCTATAAATCATTTGTAAACCTAGGAACTTGAAGGGAATGTGGGTCTGAAGAAGCTAATGAATGAGTTGGAGTCAAATTTCATCTCTGAAGTATCAGATGGTTGTTAGTTGTCCCCTGTTTCATTTATTTACACTAAATTGGTTAAAACAGAAAGATAAATTCTTATTTTTTCCATTATGAAGTAGATGACTAAGCTTTGCATCCTATATTCTTTTGTATTTTTGAAGCAAAGTTATTATTACGTTCAATTAGAAGATTTCAAAGGTTGAGCAGAAACGAAATCTTTGTCAAGAATATTTACTGAAAAATAAGTGGCAACTGCATCCTTGAAACAGTTGCACAAATGCGAATGTTTGGCTCAGTATAAGACAGACATTAAAAACCACCTTCTACATCTTATGCTGCTTTCACAGTCTAATTAATAGAGAGGACCATGGGAAAATGGTGGTCTGTTTATTGATTTGAAGAAATGGACCCAAACGACACAAAACTCGATCAGGATTTAAACACTTAAGATCTGGGAATATTTGGATTTGGGGATTTTGATTTCGACCAAAATGGTCTGGACTCTAAACTTGAAACCCTTGTGTATTTGGTGCCTTTGCATTATATAATGTATTTTCTGATGCTTTAATTGTTGCTGTTTGTTTTTTAACTGTGCATTGCCGTAAGTGGTTAAAGGAAAGGGGGTGCTTTTATAAATAAAAATGACAAGATGCTAAGGCCAAAATGTTCAAATGTAAATGCAGAAATAGAGACCCCAAAAATAAATGTCTAGTTTTGAAGTTTCATTGTAAATATATACCAAATAATGTGTCGTCTACATTTAAACATTTAATTTCATGAGAGAGAAGAAGAGGAGAAAACTCTTAACTAGAAAGGCCAGTGCTGACCGTTTTCCATGGCTCTGCATTAGTAATGGTAAATGTCACAGTGTCTTATCACAATCCATCATATGTAGTATGTATAGACATAGACAGTGCTACGTACTGTCCACAATTACATAGCAATAGAATTTGCCTTGGGACACCATTTCTTGCATCAGATCTGTGTTCCAGAATGTAAACTTCTACTTAAAAAAGAATAAGTTCTATCCAGCCTGGTAGTGAAGAAAACTTGAAGACCAGAACACAATGTAAATCTATGCAGTCTGCTCTTCCCGAGTCTTCAACCAATGTGGAACAATAGCTTTGTGATGTGTAAACTGTCCCCATTCATCTTAATGGGTTTCTAATGGTCAGATTTAAAGATGACAATTTAAATATCAATATTAACGATTTCATTACAGATTATTTTAGCAGAAACAGACAGCTAATATGTTTATCCCACAATCCAAAACTGTCTCCTGTACCACCTAGATGCCCAAAGCCCTGGCTGTCCCCCATTTTCAAACTAATTAATTCAAAACCTTTCTTATTAATTTGAATGAAGCATAAAGCTGCTGTAGAATTTCCCATCTGCTGCACCAGAGTGTTGCAGAACCTGTGGACCATGTCACAGAATTTAGGTCTAACTTGCTGTGGAGTACATGTGGCCTTGGATGTAGAAAGATGTGTACCTCTGCTCTGTTTTATAGAACTAAGTCTGCTCTTAACCTAAGTATTTCTAAATTGACACATTTTGCATTTGCATTTGGTTACAATACATACAACAGTTATGACATTTGAACTGTTGACGTCAAAGAATGGGGAGGTAGGAGGTCTAAAGCAGAAGGAAAAAACTTATGAAATTCTCTCCACATATTGTGTGTATACTTTGTGTGTATGATTTGTATATGTTCTTTGGAGCAGAGAGACAGTGGTAACAAGCTATTCACTAAATTTCTAAAATATGAGACAAAGTATTTCAGGAGGAGATTTTCCAAGTAACTAGGGGAAGTGAGGTGTCTAACAACTATTCGTGCCTTGAAAATCTCCCCCTTAGTTACTTGCAACCCTATCTAATCTAATTATGTATTTATAAGATCCTGATCATTATAATATCTAAACATTTCTGCCCAGTGTGAAGGAAATGTTGTAGCTACCCCAAATACATGCATATGAGGTCTCAGTCCTGAAAACACTTTATTCACGAAACTCCTATTGGCTTCAAAAGGAGTTCTGTGTATGAAGGGCTAGGAGGCTTGGGCCCGCAGTACACACTTCAAAAGCAGTATTAATGTGTTTTTCTGTTCTGGCACTCCAGCCTCCACAATACCGGCACAAATTATTTCTGCTGGGAGCAGGAGCAATCTGTTCAGGGAGTTGAGTGGAGGTTTAATTACTGGATTGAGGTATCTGTATATAAATATGTGGTGCATGCTCCTCTGAACATTAGATTATTATCATTATTTACCATGTGTATTGTGGCTGCGCACAGTGGCCCTGGTAAGGACCAGGGTTCCACTGGGCAATGTGCTATACAAACAGATAAGACTATCCAGCCCCTGACCAGAATTTATAGACTCAGTAGACGAACAAACAAATGAAGGCTGTAGAAAAGGGATTAAACCATATAAACAAGCGAACAGAGTAATGGCAAGGGTCATGTTGTATTAGTCCCACCTTCTTTAAAAATACATATAATCTGTCTCAGCCTGCCACTGTATCAAGACATTGGTAAGGCTTTTAGAGATGGTTGAAATATTCCAAATTTTGAAATTTCAACAAAATAGTTCATCAAAATCGTGACAAAAAGGGACTAATTTTTCACTCAAATTTTTGGGAAAGAAATCCCATTTTCAACCAACTCTAGTCTTTTAAAAAGTATACCTGTTATGCCTAGCCTAATTTCTGTTGTGAGGATAAAATCCAATGACTGTGAGGTGCTCAGATACCACAGTGGTGGGGGCCACTTAGGTTCCTAAATAGATATATAGTTACCCAAATGAATTAACAGAGTGCATTTTGTGACTCAATATCCTTGCTTTTTTATTGTTCGTTCATTTAGGGCCAAATCCTGATAGGGGTTCAGTTTCTTCATGACCCATGAACTTCAATAAGAGCTGATGGCACTCAGCACCATGTAGCTTCAAGCCCTTACTCGCTATTTCACAATAGGTCTCCCACAGTCCAACCTTGTGAGGTGCTGACACAAAGGCCCACTCACCTACTAAATTTTAAATTCTTCCTTCAAAATATGGGGGTGGTAGAGCTTCTCAAAGAAATGGCTGCCAAAATTTTTTAACTTTGGCAAAACAATGTATTTTTCCCTAGCATCAGTCTCAGTAACACACAACTGTTTTGGCTGAAATTAAAGAAAATATAAACCTGGAGAAATTCAGCCTAGGTGGTTAAATTTAGGGGAAAAAATGAGCAATTGAAATGGGGCCTTGTCATAAACAGATAGCTAAGGGTTAATGTCTCTTACACTTGGAAAGAGGTAACCTGAAGCACCTAACCAGAGGACCAATCAGGAAACCAGACTTTTTCAGGTCTGGGTGGAGGGAAGTTTGTGTCTGAGTTCTTTGTCTTGTACCTATCTCCCTCTCGGCTATGGGAAGGATTTCTCTATTTCCTGCTTTCTAATCTTCTGTTTCCCAGTTGTAAGTACAAAAGATCAGATAGTGATTTATATGTTTTTTTTGTATTTTACATGTGTGTAGTTGCTGGAGTGTTTTGAATTGTATTCTTTTTGAATAAGGCTGTTTATTCATATTCCTTTTAAGCAATTGACCCTGTATTTGTCACCTTAATACAGAGAGACCATTTTTAAGTATTTTTCTTTCTTTTTACATAAAGCTTTCTTTTTAAGACCTGTTGGAGTTTTTCTTTAGTGGGGAACTCCAGGGAATTGAGTCTGTGCTCACCAGGGAATTGGTGGGAGGAAGAAGTCAGGGGGAAATCTGTGTGTGTTAGATTTACTAGCCTGACTTTGCATTCCCTCTGGGTGAGGGGGGAAGAGAGATTAGCTCTCGGTACTTCTGTTTTCCAAGGCTGGAAACGGGGAGGGTGGAATCCCTCTGTTTAGATTCACGGAGTTTGCTTCTGTTTATCTCTCCAGGAACCCAGGGAGGGAATACCTGGAAGGGAGAAGGGAGGGGAAATGGTTTATTCCCCTTTGTTGTGAGACTCAAGGAATTTGGGTCTTGGGGTCCCCAGGGAAGGTTTTTGGGGGAACCAGAGTGCCCGAAAACACTCTAATTTTTTGGGTGGTGGCAGCTTTACCAGGTCCAAGCTGGTAACTAAGCTTGGAAGTTTTCATGCTAACCCCCATATTTTGGACGCTAAGGTCCAAATCTGGGACTAGGTTTATGACAGGCCTTATAATGGAAAGTGTAAGGAGACCTTAATATTAGATTGTGCTATCAATCAGTAGTAAAGACTTCAAATAGTGTTATATAAACACTCATAAATTTCTGATGAATCTTTCCTCTTGACATGAAACTTTCTGTGCACGATTTCAGTTTAAACGTACTTTCTTCCTTCAAAAAATTAAGGAAACTGTCTTCAGTTTTTTATTTCCAAGAAGGGGAAAAAATTCTAATAAATAAATACTTCTAACCATATTTTTAAGACACAATTCCTGCAAAAACAACTGAAATTTTAAGTTTTGCATGTAAATTGCCAATGAGTACTAGGGCCTTTGCTGCGCTGTTAACTGAAAAGCTGCAAAATAAGACATAAGCAGCTGAAAAATCATTTCAGAGCATGTGGCACATTTTAAAACTGATCTTAATAAGTCCCCATGCTCATTTGTAACATCTCAGATTCATTTTGCCCTCTCCGTCAGGCACAGGCACTCCTACTGTGCCTCACAGAGGAGCAAAATTCCCCAGACATTCTGCACCTCAGTTGTGGTTATATTCTACAAAGTGACTGAAAATATGGTTTTATAGCATTCCATATTTATTGACTCTTCAGAGGCTTCTATCAAAATTCTTTATTTTATAGGTGGTAAATGTTTTTTTTTTCTAACTGCCAACTTGTAAAGTCAGCTTGGGATCTGAAAGTCAAAATTTGTTCTCTCTGGCTCTGACACTAGTAATAAAGATGCTGTAACTGGCAGTCAGCTAACAAAATTGTTGATGCTAAATGTGCCAAAATAGGATTCAGCTCTCTCCCATCACTGTATTGGCTCTGCCAGGCAATAGGAGTAAAAAATAGTAAAAAAAACAAAACAAAAAAACAAACTTATTTAAGGCCCATAAATAATACTTGCCAGGGTAAAGAGTAGGGACCAAATCATCCCACATGCTATATCCTCAGAGAAGTGGGAGACTCCAAGTTTTGTAAAATCTTTAAGGTCTTTAAACCTCCAGAAACACACTCTTTGGGTTTAGGGATTTCCAGAGCCTGGGACTGTGAGTGTGAGAAGGGGCGGGCAATGGAAGAGTTGGCCTCTGCTATAGCACTCACTTTGTTCCCACAGGATTTTCCTTGTGCAAAGTAATGCTAACATTGTCTCTGTTATGTGAAACTTCCCAGCTGAGGAGGTTTTGTGCCAGCCACATGTGGGATTCCCAGGACAGCCCAACTCACTTTGAAATTAAAGAAATGTAAACAGGAATTGAAAACACTGCATAAATGTCTTGTGGCTGCTTTAACATTGCTGTACAAACTTTGTTTTTCTATTATGTGATGTGCTAAAATGTTGAACTGTGCCATCTTAATGTTGCATTCTTATTATTTTTCTAAAATAGGGATATGTAATGTACAACAAAAATGAAAGGATATCTCTGTAGTCATGATCGTTTAAAAGGTCAGACACCTTCATCTTGAAAATTTACACACCTATTTGTTGTTACAAGTAACCACGGACATATTATTATATCTGAGAGAGATTTTTTTTTTTTTTTTTTGTCAGTTGGTTTATGTTGTACATTTGGTGGCACTTTGTGTATAGTCAGTTTCACTGTTTTGGTGGTCAGTTACATTTTCAGTCTTATGGACTAAGATGATAACATCACTTTCATAACCTGTCCTTGTGGAGATCACAGACCCTCTTTTCCCCCTGCTCTGAAAGAGAACATTTGCTAGCAACAGCTACAACAAAGCTGAAACTGAAAAGGCAGCAGACACTGTGTGAAAGAAAATAGAGAAGGAGGGAAATGAGTGGGCCTGAGCCTATTTGATGTTGCTGATCTTGGGCCTAACTCAGAACATCCTTCAGAACATCAGCAGGGATTCAGATCAACTTAACACTTTTAAAAAATAGGAATTAAAAAACCTCGGATATGCTATGGAAAGCATGTTCTAAATTTAATAAATAGAATTTTGTAAAATTAGTCAATTAAAAGAAAATAGTGGGATAGTGCCCCTTAAATCTACAAGGATATGTGTCTACATTCAGCCACTGATCAGTTACCATTCGTCTACTCTGATTCTGCAAATATTACTTCCATGCATCAGTGGACTACTCCGATGCTCAATATGAGCAAGAGTTTCAGAATGAGGCCTAAAGCCCTAATCTTGTAAAGATTTATGCATATACATAAGTTTAAGTTCATAAGTACTAGCATGGATTTCAAGCTTGAAGCGTCTCGTTAAAGTTAAGCACTTGAGTGGGATCAGAGCCTTAGTTGTTAATAATGCACTGTGTGTGAAATGGCAGAATTTGGCTCCTCTTCTGTAATTATTTTATTTTAAAAGGATAAACTATCCACTAGATTTCTCACTGTAGTACAGTACCTAATGTATTTTTGCCTCGTTACAGATTTCTCGTTGTTTTAAATAGTTTTTGTTATTTCTATTTTGACTTATACCAGAATTAAATTTAACCATTCATCTACATTTTATTTATTTATTTTATTTTATTTTATTTTACTTAACATTTATATTACTATAGCGCCCAGATGCCCCAATCAAGATCAAGAGTCCATTGTGCTAGGTGCTGTTCATAGAATTACAGAGACAGAGCCCCTGCCCCTAAGGGCTTACACTCTTAGAAGGCATGTTTTTGCTTTCAGGCATTGGTTGTCATCTCATTTTGCAGAGGGGAAATAATACAAAGCTATCTGTTTCTGTGGCACCAATGTGGGTAGTCACATAATACCTTGATTTATAACTGTGTTGTAATCCAAATAGGAAGCAGGTGGAGTCACAACTGTGTATGATGCCTTGGATATTAATGGCTTGGCTCAGCAATGGAATTTCTAAAGCTGTATACACTTTTTCTGTAATTATGCATTCATTAAAAGATTTTATACCCAGCAGAATAAAGTAAATATTTTTTGATCTCTGTAGTGTGCTCCCAGACTGTAGATTTGCACAGCAGGGTCTTGATAATCTGAATAAATTGTATTTCCCCAAGGAGTTTATCTTTCAAATAAGGTCATAAAGAAATGCAGTCTCTCCCCTTAGTTCTCCTTGTGATTTTTCTGCTATTTATAAAGCAGAGCACAGGACTAGAAGTATATTGTACTCTAGCGTGCACTTGGTTATGATTAACTCTAATTTATCAATCTATTACTTATATCCTTTTCTGTGGCTTGCACAATACAATTATTCTTAAAAGTATGAATTAAATAAAGATCGATTTGAAATAACTTGAAATAGAATATTTCTAAATGTTCTTTCTCCTTTTTTACTCTCTTCTGTATCCTCTATTAAAACGCTGTTAGTATCATGTAGTCTACTGTAAACGTTTAATATTGTCTTTCTATTAGGACATATTTGTCTGAAAAATTGATTTTTCTTATATTCCCCCTAAACTTAAGATTTTAAATGTGAGCTCATTATTCAATTGTTTTGGCATCCAAACGGTTGATATTAATAACATAGAAGCCCCGTAAGATGCTTAACATGGAATGATGGATTCACTCACTACTAAAAAGAGCAGTTTGGAAACAAAACAAAACAAAAAAAAACCAAAAAAAAAAACACCACCCTCTTCAGTAAAGTGCAGGGAGCTGAATGCATAGCACCAGATACACAAGTTCATTTTGGAGGTAGACATTGACTAACATTTTGACTAATTTATTTAATGAGGTACATGTTCGGTATGGAATATACCAACCATTTATACTGTAACTCAGTAATAAGAACTATATACTCTTAGTCTGAATGTGGGTTAGCAAAGTAACATAGATCACATTAGCAAAACATTGGATCTCTTTCTTTCCCTGCCACTCTTCTTTAATTCTTCATGTGCTCTCTTTTAGTTTGTTTTTCAGATCTCCATAAAAAGACATAACACATATAGCCTTTGTACAATGTACATTCATTTTTACATAATTTATTTATGCCTGATGCTTTCAATTATGTGTTAAATACTTTTTTTATTAAAAATGTCATTTTAATGAATAGTACTAGAGGACAGTATACTGTAATACAAATGTATAATATTTATTTTAAGAAATAAGTCTTTTAAACTTATGTAATTGCTATTTCAAAACAGTACTTGTCATTTAATTGTAAATCAAACAAAACCCATTGGAGGTGAATGCAATCAGAACTAGCTTATGCTAATCCCAACAGAATTGAATGGGTAGCCCATTTCAGAGAATGCCCACTTCATTGATTTGTTAATCTGAAGGTTTTCATCTAGTTAAGAATTTAGTTTGGAAATGTATTCAGAGGAAGCAGATGTATTGATTGTGATTCTATTTTACTATATATATTTGTGTGTGTGTGTGTGTATACACAGTGTGTGTGTGTACACACACAGATTCTGATACAAAAAATGAAACATTGGGAAGAGGCTTCTATATTCTGCCATAGTCATATGTTTGTTAAAGCTTTATCACTGATTGGGAGATGGATTATCTGATCCGTAATATACATCTCACAATCTCAGCATGACACTTTTGCCCTCAGCAGGATAGCAATGTGCAATACCGGTATAATTTTGATTTGAGCAAATGATTGGTATGACAATTGGATGATTTTCTTTTGAGAGAGCTGATAAACCAGCTTCCATGGTTGTGAAGTTCAAACCTAAAAGCCAAATCTGACCTTCTGGAGTCAAAAGTGAGTATTTCTGTTTAGAGCAGGGGTTCTCAGACTGGGGGTCTGGACCCCTCAGGGGGTCACGAGGTTATTACATGGAGGGTCACGAGCTGTCAGCCTCCACCTCAAACCCCTCTTTGCGTCCAGCATTTATAATGGTGTAAAAGGGGTCCCCAATACAAAAGTCTGAGAACTCCTGGTTTAGAGGCCCAATCTTTTTAAATATATTGATAGCCTTCTAAACTAGCAACCCCCCGGAAGGTGATTAATTTTAGCTTCTGTGTCAAGCTGACCTGTTCTGAGAAAGAGTCAGCATTCTGTTGAACCCAACAGTTAAAAATTAACAAAATACTCAGATCAGTATCTGCAAGTTGTTGAGCCCCTCAGTTTATGCTCAGTCTAGGGATGATGACTCTTGACTACAGCTGGTTCAAAATTTTCCATTGAAACTTTTTTCCCCTCCTCCCATGGAAAATGCCTTTTGGACAAAATGGAAATTTCACCACAAAAATTCAATTGCATTCTCAAATCCCCTGTCCCCAAACAAATTCCCACTGTGCTACCCTCCCCCTCTATTTCAGGGACTCTCTGCAACCCTCCTCCATACCCACCTTGCCAGCAGCTCTCTGTGAACTCCCATTGCTCCCTTGCCCCTACCATTCTTATTTCTTTTGTTTCTGTTTGGGAGAGAAGTCATACAGAGTGTCATCATTTTAAACTGTTTTAGAACTATGGGCTGAGATGGGAGTATTATTATGCTGGAAGGTGTTAATAGCTGCCATCAAACCGGTTCTTTGATCAGTAGATAGTTACAGAGCTGGTTGAAGGTTATGATTCTGCTTACGCAGATACAAGGGACTCTGTGTGTATCCTATTTTCCTTTTCCTATTTTCAGCAGAATTAATAAAGTTCTGCCTGTTGATTCCTACAACATTCCCTGAAATTTTGGAATTGATCGGCATTCAAAAATTATGTTTCAGACAGAGCAATACCATCAAGTTGAGTGCAAGGCCTTGCTCTTTTCAGCAAATAAATAATATCCTGACCAGCATTACTCATGACATCTAAGGTCCAGAAGGCTGTATCTTCTGCACCTGGGGTTTATTTCAAAACTCATTGAAATCAATAGGAGACTTTCCATTGATTCTGTTGTGTGTTTGATCAGGCTCACCTTTCTTTGGTAGACAGTTAATCTTCAGGTCACAAGGCTTTGATCTTATTCTCCTTATTGCTGACCTCCAAAAATGAAGTTATCCATTACAGAAGAACTCAGTTTATTTAAGTTCATGTCTCTTAAATTTCTTTTTGGATGATTGACATTCCATCACTCAGGGAAGACAGCATTCCAGTGGCTCAGAACATCCCTTTCTGTAGCAAAGTCGACTAAACAAGGTTGCAAGTGCAAAACTCTGTGAAGTTCAGTTTGACATACATTGCTTGCACCCTTGCCTCAATGCATGGAGATGCCAATCTCGCAGACAAGGTGGAGCAGGGCCTACAGTACTATCTGTGATCTGCAGAGATGCATTTCCCAGAGCTGGCACATATAGCAAATGTGTCTCACATAGAATCCAGGTTCTTAACCCCCATCAGCCTAGACACCTCCTGTACCAAATTGCCATTGGCTCCCCAGCTGTGGCTGTATAATCTTACTCCTCTCCCTTTTAAGTCAACTACCGTGGTAAGAGGTGACCATATAAAAACCTAGAAAGTAGAAACCATGGGGAGGGGTAGCTCAGTTGTTTGAGTATTGGCCTGCGAAACACAGAGTTCACTCCTTGAGGGGGCCACTTAGGGATCTGGGGCAAAAATCAGTACTTGGTCCTGCTAGTAAAGGCAGGGGGCTGGACTCAATGACCTTTCAAGGTCCCTTCCAGTTCTAGGAGATAGGATATCTCTATTATTTTTTTTTCTGTTGGATAATTCATATGCTTGAAATTCATCACATATGTAAGTGGTTGCAGGATCAGGGCTTAAATCCCAGCCTTCTTTGGCTGGCCTGGGCCAATTGACCCAGGGTATGTCTACACTGCAATTAAAAACTGGTGGCTGGCCTGTGCCAGGTTACTCAGACACGGGCTGCGGGGCTTTTTAATTGCAGTGTAGACCTTCGGACTTGGGTTGGAGCTCGGGCTTTAGGATCCTGCTAGATAAGAGGGTCCCAGAGCTCAGGCTGCAGCCGAGGCCCAGACATCTACACTGCAGTTAAATACCCCCTCAGTCCAAGCCCTGTGAGCCGGAGTCACCTGACACAGGCTAGTCACCGTTATTTAATTGCCTTGTAGACATACCCCTCTCCATACCCCATCAGACTCATGGGGCTGTGGGGCAAAAAAATAGCAGTGTAGACCTTGTGAGGTCTCAGAGTCTGGGCTCCAGCCCAAACCCAGATGTCTACTCTGCAATTTTTAGTCCTGTTAGCCAGTATTTTATTGCAGTGTAGACATGCCCTTTGTTATGTTGCCAGCTCTCTCAATTTTAGCACAACTTTTGTGCTATTTAGCCTTTTCTTTAAGCCCCTGCTCCTGAAGTCATCTGATTATTTGAGCATCTCAGCTTTCATTTAAAAAGCAAAAGTAATTTTTAACCCTTTATGATTGCAGGCAAAAGCTTGTAAATGTTAACCCTCCATGCTCAAAACCAGAAAGCAAATAAAAACAACCCCAGATGTTGGTGGTTGTTTTTTTTTAAATTTCATGATTTTGGGAAACTGGCTTATGATTTCTGAATGTGTAGGCTTGTCAATACTGTCTTTGGAATATAAGTTTTCTTTCTATTCATCTCCACATTTTAAAGAAAACCAAGAATGACTAAATATTTGCAAGATATTTATATACATACAGGTCATTTTAAAAAAAATAAATGGAAACAGAACTCCTAGTACTCCCTGTAGGTCAGCAATTGCCAGCAGTTGGTATCTGAGAGAGCACAACCTTTCCCTATGCCTAGAATAGGGAATAGCTGCCAGACCTGAGATGCCAGACCTGAAATACCACACTGTGATAACATGCTAGCAAATATGGATATTTTCAGTGGTGACTACTGTAGTTTCTAAAATGTTTTTGTCAGTTGTTTATTAATTAGCAATCAAATAACATTCTATATATCTGTCAAAATGAAATTTATATCAAAATTAAATTTTTCTTTTAAATTACATTAAAAATCCAAATATTTAATTAATAGAATTTTTTTACTGTAAAATCCAAAGATTTTCTATAATGCCATAGTCTATTTGTAATGAGTATATGAGTTGACTTGGGGAGCAGGAGTGCAAAAAATTGTCAACCCTTGCCCTGTTTCCCCATGATTGTGAGCAAAATCATTTCATGTAGGAAACAAGAAATGCCAGGAGTTTCAGCTTGCAGAATTCCTGTCCTAGTCTACTGTAGTGGGGGAGGATTTGTTCTCACCTCATCTGTCTCATTACGGAGAGGTGGGACATCCTATGATCTACCAGAAAACCTGTGGCTCTTGAGACTAGATCAGGTGCTGAGTGCTTATTGTGAATATACATATACCTCAGCTCCTGATTCTTTAAAAAATAAGGAAGAGATTCTGTATAGAATGTAGCATCTTAAATAGAATTTAATACACAGCCCCAAACTGGAAGATATGTTGGGGGGGGGGTCATGTTGCAATGGGAGCCTCACAAGGAATTTGGTTATCCTGGAGTAGCAGTTCTACCATCGATCAATAAGAAAACCATTGAATTCACTGACCAAGCAGACTTTATCCCATGGGTAGCACCCAGAATCTTCTGGAGATTCTCTTCTCCCTTTCCCATCTTCCTTTTGGTTCACTCCATGTGCCAGCAGAGCAGCAAATAGACATTTACAAGATCTCTTGTCAGTTTCATTTGGCTCTGCCAGTCCATCCAGCAGAGCAGCCAAGTGTAATTCAGGTAATTTAGTCTTTTCCTCTTTTCTGCTCTCCTTCCTGTGCTAACTAAGCAGCAAAGTGAAACTGACAAGAATTCTTGTAATTTTCGCATAAGGACTGGCACAATGAGGGGGCTGATAGCAGGGAGCAGAGCAGTAAATTGTAGGAGAAAACCAGGGATAAGGGGTTGGGGGGGGGGGGAACAGGAACAAAGAGCAAGAACAGAGAAAAGCCGACAAAACTCTATGAATTTTATTTAGGGTCCTTTGTCACTCTGATGTCTCAAATAATATATATTTGTTCTTGCTGACCCTGCTCTATATAATATAACTTCTTGAGTTTCTGCTATGCTGTCCTGAGGAAGCTGAGGTGTATGGCCATACTGAGAATGAAGGAATCACTGTTTAACCCAAGGAGCTGTGGGAAAATCCCAGGATTCTAGGTTCTCTTTCTGGTCTGCATGATCCTTTGTGTTGCTTTCTTGCCTCCTCTTTCCCATGGCAGCATAGTTATTGAGGAGATATATACCATTGTCTCTTTTACATGATTAGTCCCTTCTGTGTGTGGAATAGATGTTTCTGGGGGAGGAGTTAATGCTACAACAGACAGCATTAACTCCTATGTGGATTTCTGTCTGCATATCCACATGTTTTAGAGATGAGTGACCCTTGTAAAGCTCCCTGACTCTATCGCTCTCCAAAACCCACAAAGATCCAGCAACACACTGGTTTTTGTAGGTGGCCTTTCTCAGAGTTGGGAAGGATACGGTGAAGTCTCTGCTCACTCTCCCTTGTCCCTAAGTGTTTATTCCAGGAGTTTGTCTTATTCTCCTCCACATTGTGTACTGGGCAGGACCATTTGAACCATTATTATTCAGAGATAGTCTGTATAGTTTTGATTCCCGTATTGCTCAGCTGATAAGAATAGGAATGGGAAGGAGAGTGAGAGAGTGTTATGATGATTGTGCTTACAAATTTTCCCTAATTGAGAGATTAACTGTCAAAAATCTGTACGTTTATAACGTCAGAATAACCTATAATAACAAATGTTGATGGAAATAATGCTAGAAAACCAGACTGAGAAATTGGATTACTTTAAACTCAAAAGTCCATCTTGATATAATCCAAAAAACGTTGAAATTATGCTTGTTAAAAACAGATGATATAGAGCCGGAAGTTAACGAACCAAAATTGGTGTGTTGGATAGTGGGCCTATATTGGTGGACAAAATAATGAGGGGATGGGTTACTCCCCTTACCATACCCTTTGTAGCTTTTTAAAGACTGAGATTTTGGAGGTAAAGAAAGAACAGATGGAGGCTACTGGACCAAGCTTCACTGGCATGGCTGCCATCCCCAGTACCTTCTGGGGTCCCAGACCTTCTTTGGCTTAATCTTGAGGGATGTCCTTACCAGCTCAGGCCAGAGAGAGTTGGTGATGTCATTTAGATCATTCTATCAACTCCAGCTGAATTCCAAACTGTACCTTGGATGAAATGGGATCGGTCTTTAACAACAGCAACAGCAGCTCCAGTTCATCTCAACTAACTTATTTTCTTTTCTTCAAAAGGGCAGTTTTGGATCTTAATGACAACAGGAACAACAGCAGCTTTAGCCCATCTCAGCCGGCTTCTTTTCTTTTCCCCAAAAGGACAGTTATTACCATCTTTAATGCGCTCTAAGAGACTGTGGAATGAGGGGTTTTTCCTTCTAAAAACTCTACCAAGTTGCCTTGTTTAATATTTTACATTTCAGATGCTTTAACTGTTTTTCCTTCTTTTCTGTATTGTTAATGAAAGGTTCAAAGGATTTTTAATGGTGTGTTTGCCATGTTCTGAGCACTCTGTACATCAAACCCCAGACCCAGTTTAACGTTATTTAATGTTGGATAGTGACTAGATTCTGTTAGACCTTTATAGACCTTTTGGCTTATATATTCCATCTAAATTAATTACCACAAGGATTTGTTCCACATATTCTGAGTCTCATGATACATTGAGATGTGGTGTTGAGTTATTGTTTAAAAACTTTTGTTCCACTGCTGTTTACCTTTAATTGTCAGACATGTTTGCACTTCAGGCTACATTTTCTAAAGTCCTGCCTCCCTTTTTATGGGTGCAAAGTGTGCCTGCAAAATGGTACCTGCAATTGATTGTGGGTACAAATATTAACAGTCAGGTGACTAGTTACTTTGTTGTTTATTTTCTAGATTCTTTTACTTAATTTGTGGTAGTGCCCAGTATTAGGTGCTCTCCTAACATAGATGAAAACATGACCTTGATCTTGAAAAGCGTGAGATCTAAAATGATGTAAATTTCCCAAATTGTAGAAATTGCAGCAATGTGCCAGGCTGAAAATGTGGGCCTTTAACTGGGGGATATGTTGATATCTGGATAGAAAGTACTTTTGCTTTGGTTTAGCTCAGCTTTTGTCAGTGTTCATTTTTCTGCTTCTAGAGGAAGAAGCGGCAAATCAGGATATTGTTGGTGCAGGAGGTGAAGGGAAATCTGTTTTAATTCACTGATATCTGAAATGGAAACATAATTTCAGCATAGAAAACAGAAGTCCTCAGTGAAACTAGAAATCCTATTTATGAAAGTGCTTGCAGTTCTCTTTTCAAGATAGATGAAATAATTAACAATAAATAATGAACAAACAATTGTTCTGTAACAAAGCTCTTTAATTAATGGAAATATGTATTTTTAAAACCTATCTGAATTCTGCCAGCTCTTGTAAGACACTATGAAACACATTGGCTTTTTTGTTGGTCCACATACAAGTGCATGTCTTACAGTTTCTGTAGATGCATGCATAAATCAGGCAATTTCAACACGAATGATTTCTGAATACCCTCTACTTTTCACAGTTGCCCAATTTGCACATGCAATTGCAGTATTTGCTCATGCTTTTTTCACACCTGTCAGACCATGATTCTCAATCTAAAGTCACATTTCCCCCCATTTCTCTTTTACCTTTTTTTCTGAGACACATTTTTTGTTTTGCTTTACCCACCCAGGAATTAAATAGCTTTAATTACTTGGACCTGTATAAGCTCGCTGACCTCTTTAACCTCGCTTTGCTGGAGAAGGCAGTGGTTGATTTCTTAGTTAAACACCTCTCTGAGCTGTTGAGGAGTCACCCGGAGGAAGTCCTGACTCTCCCATACTGTCTCCTTCGAGAGGTCCTGAAGAGCGACCGACTCACTTCCCTTAGCGAAGAGCAAATCTGGCAGGTAAGGAAATCAGTTAGTGTAATGTGTGACACTGTTTAAAACCAGGGAAAACTGTTGTGCTGGAGACACTAAAATGATTAAAGGCTCAGGGAAACAATAGGGGGAAAACTTGATTTTGGTAATAATAATAATATATAATATAAATAATAATATAGGATCTGCTCTTTTCTAATACAATTAGTTAATTTGGAAGAAGACTTTTTGTTGGTTGACTTATGTGGCCTATTATGTTAACGGGGAAAAAAATGACAATGTTGTGGCATAATACTGAATATGGTTTAATAGCTTTTAATGCTAAAGAAACAAACAGCCACATACCTATAATATGTTTTGCTACAAAAAAAAAAATCTGTGAAACAATCCCACTGTAAATCTGTGTAGCTCCAGAATATAATGGAAGTAAACATCTGTAATAGTCATTACAGGAACACTGCTGTTTGTTTCTTATTTGCTGTCATGTAGTATGGGAGAAAGGCAGGGCAAGGTAGGAATTTGTTCAATATATCTGTTTTGGAGAATACTTTTTATCTTATAAAAAGGGAGGTACTTTTGGGCTAATGGACATGACAAGCAATCAGAAGACCTGAGTATTATTCATGGCTCTCTTAATAAGCTACTTATCTGCTGGGTGATGTTGGATAAATCACTTCATCGCTCTTTGCCTTGGTTTCCCCATCTGTGAAATGGGGGGTATGTACTTAACCTTACTTTTTAAGGTGTTTTGAGATCTGCAGATGAGCAGTGCTATGTAAGAACAAAGTTATTCAAACTACCAAGGCAGAGTGGAGATAAAGTTTAATCCTTTATTCTAGTTGCTACCATAGAGATTTATTTCTCAGATTTTGAGGGTAGAATATGCAATCTTTTCCAAAGCTGCTATTTCCATTAAAATTGAAATATAAACTTGGACTCCTGCCTACCCATCTTTGAGAGATCCCCTGGTGCTGTACTCCTTTATAAAGGGGATACTCTGGACTCCTAGCCCTCCTTGCCTTGCTCAATAAAGCAGTTTTGATGAGTGAGGTTGTGGGGGTATGGCCCATTTGCTTTCATTATCACTTCACTGCAAGATGAAAGTGCTTTGCAAAGTGCTTTGAGATATCTTAGATAAGAGAGATGCTGCAGAAAGCCAAGCTGCATAAAATAGCATGCTGGCACTGGTCAGTGTGTTATGGCAGGTGTTCTCCCCATGTTTGCCATTTCCAGTCTGGTAAGTGGGAGTTCTTAGGTCTCTGGTACTGTGACCTTGGCCTTGCCCTGTGGGACAAATCTGGGAAAGATTTTCTCAATGGCCTCTGTGGCAGTAGGGTGGACACTCCATGTAGCAAATATGACAGTCTATGTCAGTGTTGCAGGTCACACTGCAGATACTGCTGTGTACAGCAATGATAATGTGCTTCTTTTTGAGTGACAACAAACTCTACACTGTCCATTTAAGTATTATCATAATTGCCTCTCTAAAGGTTGCTAATGCTGTTATGTAGAATGTTTTAAACTAGTTTTCTGCTGCAGGCAGAAAAAAGTATATTTTATTTCTGGTTCTCCAGAATGAATTAAAAGACACACATAAATATTTACCAATTTAAGCATTCAGCAGGCAATAAGAAACTGTTTTTTGCTTTATTTTAGTAAATAAATAATTCCCTCATAGTCAATCCAATAGAGGAAAATCAAATCAGACCAGCTATATTGCCTCAAGTGTAGTTAAGTTCATCATTTTTGCTAAGGTTATAGTGGTAATGCAATATGCCATGGAAGAATCTAATATTCAGCCCAGGGTGAAGATTGGGTATGCCAGAGGATTAGTGTCAGGGTGCTTTATAGAAGTGAAACTTGATGGACAGGCTGGAGACAGATCTACAGAATCTCATTAAATTGCTGAATTGTTCATTACTGAGAACTCTCCCTGTAATAAAGTGCTCATTGACTTTGACAAATCCCTATCCCATGTCTTGCAGAAGAACAGCAGAGCAGGAGGTGTTGGGGAAGCAAGAGGAAATTGGCACAAAGTGGGGCAGATAATAGAAAAGCTGATGAGGGATACTACTATTTGATGAATGTGTCCTACCTGTAACTAGTGTAGCATCCCAAAAACACACAGATGCACACACTTTATAACAACATTGATTCAACATGTCCCCAAGGCAACTTCACCAGTGGACCTCACATGAAATTTCAACCACAAATTAAAGCTACCCTCCCAGGGCAGGGTCCTTGGAGAGAATCACAGTGTCCCAAGGGCACTACTTTCAGTGATGCAGCAAGGTTTAAATTCACAGCATCCACTGGGTGAATCAAGCCCAATGTACATAAAGATTAAGACAGTTAAAAGAAAAATATAGAAATCTGGCTTTGGGATAACTGATGTAGTTTTGCTGTAGATGAAAGCTAAAATCTAATGTAGCTCATGTGTGGTACATGCTAGATTTTTGTTAGGTTGTTGGTTGTGGATTCCCCAGTTGATTGAATGTTGTGAACTACATCCTTAAGCAAGACATATTTTGGAAAGCATAATAGTAATATTGGCTTTTAACACACATCAAAATATGACTAATATTTAGTAAGATTCTACAGTACTATGATGATAATTCTCTTAGATTGTCTTGGAAAGAAGCCAAGATTTTGTGAAGGATATAGTGGATAAAGTTAGTAGTAGTGCACTCCTTAGTAAAGAGTGCACTGTGATTAACAAAAAAATCTTATGAGCCTCATTTTCCCAGCCTAAATTGGGCTCTCCTTTGTAGAGGCAACTACAAGGAATACAGAAATACTATTTTTTACAATGTGAACAACTCTGAACTTTTCTAACTTTCTATGTGCTAAAATATTAAGTATAGTGATTAGGAGGAGCAGGAAGAAATACAGTTTCTTCTAAACAAATGAGTAGAGTAGAGGATGGCTTTAGTTTCTGAAAACATAAGTGTAAGAAGGGGACATTGGCATTAATGTTTTGGAATCTATATTTTATTGATTTTTCCATATAGATTGTTGCATTCAATTACTATGTGGGATGTTTAAATACTACTTTGATAGATCATTGCAGGTGTGTGTGATTCATGGCTTATGTGCTCCATTAAAGTGTGTGTCATAATGCATCCGAGTGGGAAGAGAGAATTAAATAGAAATACAGAAAAGACAAGGAAAAATCCCAGGAAAGTTAAAACAAAAGTATGTAATTCTTTGATCTTGTCCTTCTCTTGTCATATGTTTGACTGAGATGATCAACAATGATATTTATTCACAACTTGTTGTAAATGCTTTCCAGATGAGGATATAAATATCTAGATTATCATTAGGTGGCAAGTCAATTTTCTCATAATTGGCTATTTCTAAAAGGGCTCATTGGCTCTACTTCAAGGAAGCAGCTGATTTCTTTCCTTTGATAATTTAAAAGGTAACCAACCTTATACAGTAATACATGTTCCCAGAGAAATCTAGTACCAGAGGGCTTCTTGCTGGAAACATAGGGTGGTAATATGCTAAATTTAAAGGCTATTTAACCAATAAACTGATGTTACACTTAATATTGCTATACATAAGAATCAGCTATCATCTTAATTCAGAATTTTGAATTTCAAGGGATCAGAAGTTCACTGTTCATAGGATCATAATAATAGCTAGAGATGGAAATCTCTCTTAGGTCACTGAACCCCGCAGTAGTAGTAGTAACGTTAGTCCTTCAATTTAGCAAATGATACTACACCGGTACTACATTTGATCTTAATCAAAAAGCTAACTTTGAATTGCATTGGACTGAAAGTGAGTATACCAGAGATTTAACACAGATTTGTTTTTTCCCTCTTTTACTTATATGGAGGGTTGTAAAATGGCTTTTTAAAGTTAATTTTGGGACGAGATCAATAGCCATTTTAGATACTTTTTTTTTGTGAGGTTAAGGTTAAAAAGATTATTTTTAAAATTTTACAGGAAGGTCCAGAACTTTCTTATCCAGCCATCATCCATCTATCAGTAGATATAGATATTAGAGCTGGTAATAAAAACTTAGTCAAAACAGCATTCTATTAGAAAATCCTGTTTTGACAAAACCAAATTTTTTTTGCAACACCATTTTGACATTTTTGGTATATGTCCCTGCCTGCAGGTATGTGGGATCTTGGGGAGCAATTACCACACAGGTGGGGTGCCAATTAATTTCTTTATTAAAGGAAAAAGGAAGTGGTGGGAATTTAACAATGAAATACGATGGGATGGGGTGTATAGGGTGTTTACAATAGACAATGATGGGGGAGTTCTTCTTATTGAACAGTGTAGGGAGTTCTAACAGTGGGGTACAGTAAGTGGGGTTCAGCACAATGGGGTACAGTACAGTCAATAAGCGTATCAAAAAGAAATGCAAAATAAAATGGTAGCTTCTATATAAAAATGGTCAACAATCTTAGATAGAATGTATTAAGTGGTTAGTGGCCTTATACACAATGTAACACAATGATATCAATGCAAATACAAAGTATATTAGAAAAGTGGAAGCAACCAATGGGGTGTTATAATTACAAGTAAAATGTGAATATAAGTGAATTTATGCAATGTAATGATATAAAAGAAAAGTAATGACTTAATTTATGAGGCTAGGATAGCAGATAATCTGTCAAGGAACAGGAGGGGGGAGGGGAGTGAATGATTAGTGGCAACTGATGAGAGGAGAATGCGGCTGGAAGCAGCGAGAGACTCTGAAGCCCTGCAGGGTAAGGACAATGGAGCAGTGTGATGGTGATCTTCGGTAGGGGAGGGGCAGCGGAGAAGTGTAAAGAAGGGCTAGAGAGAGGTTTAAGCAACAAGCGGACACCAAAAACAAAGGTATAAAAAACGGCAAAGGGTTTGGGAAGTTTCACAGGGGGAGAAGCAGCAAGGGGTTAGGGGAGTTCGGAGGGTGATGCGGGGGGGGCAGCAAGGAGTTGGGAAGTTCGGAGAGAGTGCAGATGCGGGGGAAAAAGCAGCAAAGGGTTTGGGAAGTTTATACGGGGGAGAAGCAGCAAGGAGTTGGGAGGTTCGGAGAGAGTGCAGATGCGGAGGGAAAAGCAGCAAAGGGTTTGGGAAGTTTATACAGGGGGAGAAGCAGCAAGGAGTTGGGAGGTTCGGAGGGTGATGCAGACGCGGGGTGGAGGCAGCAAGGAGTTATAACAGGGAGACACAGAGAAGCACACAGAGGGGGAGATTGGAGCGGGGGAAAAACGGACACGTATTCAAGCGGCAAAAAACTTGTCTATAGACACGGAGAAGTACACAGTGGGGGAGATTGGAGCGGGGGAAAAACGGGCACGGGAAAGTTCAGGGAGAGATCGGGACAGCGGGGAGACGAATTCAAGCAGAAAAAACCTTATCTATCTTAACCAACGACTAGGCAAAACAACAAATATCACAATTCTAAGCAAAACTATAACAAGCAACTATACGGAGCAACAAAACAGTAAACTATAACAAGGCAGGTGAATTTACAAGCTCTACAATCTTAACAAACTATGACTTATTAAATTAAAGAAACAAAACCTATGGTGCACCTTATGCTATGGGGAAGTCACAGAGGGCAGAGTGGTATGTGCCCAGGATACAGCTCCCAAGGAAGCCAAGGGATGGTGGCTGAAGCCAAGGGATACAGCTGAAAGCAGGGAGCCCCGAGGCAAAGCCCACAGGAGCAGAGCTTAGCAGCGGCACAAACTTATTTTTAGCAGCAAAGCGCTGCAGAGTTTGAGAGGTTTTAAGACACAGACCAAGGTTTAGCTTGAGTCTGTGTGCTGGGGAAACAGAGCCAGCAGCTAAAATAATAAAAGTATGGAAAGTTTCACAGAGGGATTCTTACCAGTCCCCAAGGCAGCAGCAAAGGCAGAAGCAGCAAGAACACCAGAAGGCTCAGTACAGTCTCAATAATCAGGAGATCTCTCAGGTAGCAATTCATTCTTCGTGGGGGGAGTTTTCAAAAACGGGGGTATGCTCAAAAAATAAAACGAGAGTGGAGAAAGGACCCCCCATAACTCCTGGCTGATCAGACCAGGCAGCAATGCAGGAACCTTTCTGATGTTGGTTTCAAAAATGTCTGTTTTTAAAGGCAAACTCAGGCAGTTTCCCGCCAGTAATCCTGATAGGCTCCCTCTGTCACAGGGGAGGAGGCACAAGGAAAAACCAGGCAGGTGAGCACAGAAACATGTCTGGGCAGAGTCCTGTGCAATAGGTGACTCAAAAGCACATGAGGCCTATGACTCATGCCCAGGATCTTAAAAACACAATAGGTCTTGCAGCTCTGGACATTGCCTGGCCTACACCGAGCCCAGGTTCAACGAGGTGATAACAGAACTAACCCTTTGAACAGGGCAGTGGTCCCACTTAGCACGCAGCACAAGTGGCCATCCCTTTGAGAAGGGCAATGGCTCTTGTTAAACAACTCAAGGGGCCTTCCCTTTGAGAAGGGCAGTGGTCCTGGTAAGCAACTTAACAGCCAGGGAAGGGCGGCCACAGGAGGAGAACAAAAACAAAATGGAGTATGGGGACAGCTGTAAGAAACAAAATGGAACAGACAGTATAAAAAGTGTCAATTTTTCATTTCAAATGACTTTTTATTTAAAAATGTACACACATATAAATTAGGGCTGTCACATGATTAAAACAATTGTGAATAATCACACAATCACGCTGCTAAGCAATAATAGAAAACCATTTATTTAAATATTTTTGGATGTTTTCTACATTTTCAAATATTTTGATTTCAATTGCAACACAGAATACAAATTGTACAGTGCTCACTTTATATTTTTTATTTCAAATATTTGCATTGTAAAAAAACAAAGGAAATAGTATTTTTCAATTCACCTAATACAAGTACTGTAGTGCAATCTCCTTATCTTGAAAGTTAAATTTACAAATGTACAATTTATATTAAAAAAAAACTGCATTCAAAAATAAAACAGTGTAAAACTTTAGAGCTAGAAAGTCCACTCAGTCCTACCTCTTTTGCAGCCAATCGCTCAGACGAACAAGTTTCTTTACATTTGCAGGAGATAATGCTGCCCACTTCTTGTTTACAATGTCGTCTGAGAGTGAGAACAAGCATTCACATGGCACTGTTGTTGCCAGAGTCGCACGATATTTATGTGCCAGATGCACTAAAGATGTATATGGCCCTTCATGCTTCAATCACCATTCCAGAGGACATACAGTAATTTTTAACTAGGAGTGACATTTCTCAGGGGCTTAGATGTGATTTGACAAGATGGGACCTAAACCTTGGCAGTTAGGTGGTACCATAAACCAAATAATAAATAACGGTACAGAAGAGGAAGTAAATGTGGAAGGAAGTAGTGCAGTGTCTAAATAATACACTGACCTTTTACCTCTGGAGAAATGCTGTCTTCGGCAATGTGTGAAATTGTGCCTGGTTGCCTAATGCTAGTCCATAGTTGGTATTTACCTCAACAGTAAACCACCACAATTAAACATGATTGCTAGCCTCTCCTTAGGAGAGGTCCATGACTGTAAAAGCAGGACTGGTGCATGTCTGAGGGCCAAGATGTATTTAAAAAATTAGCCCATTGTCTTTGCGTGTTATGTCTGGTTTACACCAGTGGTTTTAATGCCTCATTTTCGTAAGCACCTACTTCACGTAAAAATAAGAACCAAGACGAAGAACAACTCAGGGGCTGTAATACAAAATAAAACATACTGATTCTGAGTCTCACTTGCATTGGTGTAAATCAGGAATAACTCCGCTGTAGTCAGTGCAGTTATATTGATGTTAAACTGTTGTGAGATCAGATCAAGACCACTTTGGAGGGTTGATTTTGTTATTCCTAATCTATTCCTGGTAGACGAATATCTAAACTGACTTGGAATATCTACCAATGATGGTGTTTCTAACAGTCTTTCTGACTGTTTATTCCATTGCCTAACTGACTGTATAGTTGCATAACTTTTCCTACTAACGTACATTTTTCCTAATACAGTTTATGTACCATTTCTTCTTGTCTTAAAATCACTGACCAACAAGGAATATTGATCCCTGTCCTCTTCATAACATTCCATTACATATGTGTGGAGTTATCTCCCCTCATTCACCTTAGCAGTAGACTTTGTTTTCTTAATCTTGTCATTAGTTGACAATAAGATCTTGTGTTACTTTCTTCTGAACTTTTTCCATATTTGGCTGTTTTTAACATGAAAATTTCTTAGTGCTGCTGTAAACCTATGTATACAGAAATTTTTTATTTTACATTAAAAAGCAGTGATTCATGAAAGGCATCTCTGTGTTCTATGCTTCTAAATTTCATTTTGATACATGTCAATACCACTCCATGATTTTTTGCTGCAGGTGTAAGCAATAAAGAAATTACTGGAGTGCATTACTTTTGTCTCAATGTCCTGCAATAATATTGCCCCACCTAATTTATCTTGGATTAACTGTAGAATTGCATAGAGCATCACACTGGTAGGTGGGAGGGCTGCTGTGCCTGCAGCGCCTGAATTTAGGTCATCTCTGCAGCTAAGTAGGGAACACAGGATTCAGTTTAAAAACAAAGTGCAGAAAGACGACACCATGGCGCGCACTCAGCAAGATGGTTTCTGTATGTTGCATTTGCATTCGTCTATTTTCATGAAGTCTAACTGTCATAAACAGATAAAAAAAGTTAATAGCATAGTAGTACTTTATATCTCTTTGACTGTAAAGGGTTAACAAGTTCAGTAAGCCTGGCTGTCACCTGACCAGAGGATCAATCAGGGGACAGGATACTTTCAAATCTTGAGGGAGGGAAGTTTCTGTGTGTGCTGTTAGTTTTGATTGTTGTTCACTCTGGGGGCTCAGAGGGACTAGACGTGCAACCAGGTTTCTCTCCAATCTCTCCAATACAGGCTCTTATAAGTTCAGACTAGTGAGTACTAGGTAGATAAAGCAAGTTAGGCTTATGTTTGTTTTCTTTATTTGCAAATGTGCATTTGGCTGGAAGGAGTTTTAAATGTGTATTTGGCTGAAAGGAGTTCAAATTGGTATTTTGCTGAAAAGATTTTAATTTGTACTTGTATACTTAGGCTGGGAGGGTGTTCCCAGTGCCTATAGCTGAAAGACCCTGTACCTATTACATTTTAAATTTACAAAGATAATTTTTACTGTTTTTTCTCTCTTTAATTAAAAGTTTCTTGTTTAAGAACCTGATTGTTTTTTTTTTTTATTCTGGTGAGACCCCAGGGGACTGGATCTAGATTCACCAGGGAATTGGTGGGGAGAGAGGCTGATTTTTCTGTGTGCCAGGATTACTTTCTCTCTCAGGGAGAATCTGGGAGGGAGAGAGAGAAGGAGGGAGGAAGGTGAATTGTCCTCTGTTTTGTGATTCAGGGAGTTTGAATCTCACAGTGATCTTCCAGGGTAACCCAGGGAGGGGAAGCCTGGGAGAGGCAATGGTGGGGGAAAGGGTTTACTTTCCTTGTGTTGAGATCCAGAGGGTCTGGGTCTTGGGGGTCCCCGGGCAAGGTTTTGGGGGGACCAGAGTGTACCAGGCACTGGAATTCCTGGTTGGTGGCAGCGCTACAGGTTCTAAGCTGGGATTGAGCTTAGAGGAATTCATGCTGGTACCTCATCTCTTGGATGCTAAGGTTCAGAGTGGGGAATTATACCATGACATGGTAGGCAGCGTGTGGGATCAGAAGTCAAAAAGCCAGTGAGGTTTTTATTTCTCTCCCTGCTAGCTATCTGCAGGCAGACTGAGAGGTTTGGGTTTAGAAGCAAAAGCCAGTAGGATATTTTGTTTCTCTTTCCCTGCTAGCTGTGTGTAAAGCAGGCTAGAGGAGATTGTGTTAAAAGCAAAGTCTGCAGGTTTTTTGGTCTCTTCCTTCTGAGTACTCTGAAGGCAGAGGCACTAGGGTTTAACAAGGATCTTTGTTAAACAAAGGGACTCCAATTGTGAGTGACCATTACCAGCAAAATACATTTGCAAATGAATGTTTTTTTTTCTTTCTAACTCTGTTGGGAATAGCTAGGTAGAAGGAGTTTAAAAAAAACAAACAAAAAAAAGACTCTGTTGCTAAGCAACCCTAAGGAGGCAACAGAGAAGCAGCATTTCAGGCAGTAAACAGCAGAGGGTGCTCCAACACAAGAAAGCAGAAACCATGACTACCAAAGACACTCTGAAACAGGAACGAGCAAAACTGGAGGCAGAGGCACAAATCAAAGACGC
Source organism: Gopherus flavomarginatus (assembly GCF_025201925.1). Lineage (NCBI taxonomy): Eukaryota > Metazoa > Chordata > Testudines > Testudinidae > Gopherus > Gopherus flavomarginatus. The sequence continues at coordinate 143,315,219 of NC_066620.1, read as the reverse complement.
AGACCACAAGCGAGACATGGAAAAGAAACAAAAAGAACTAGAAATAAAACAAAAAGAGATGGAGCTGAAATAAAAAGAAATGGAGCTAAGAGAAAGAGAGGCGGCCCACAGAAGACAGACAGAACTCCAGAGGGAGGCCCACCAGCAGGCCCGGGAATTAGAACAGGCTAAGCAGAAGAACGCAGCCGATCCTAGCAACCGTTCGCCAGTTATTGTTCCACATCCCAAGAAATTTCCCACCTACAAGGCAGGTGATGACACTGAGGCCTTCCTAGAAAATTTTGAAAGGACCTGCCATGGGTACAGCATCTCTGAGGACCAGTACATGATAGAGCTGAGGCCACTGCTCAGTGGACCCCTAGCAGAGGTGGCGGCTGAAATGCCTAAGGAGAACATGAACGATTATAAACTTTTTCAAACCAAGGCCAGAATCAGAATGGGGCTAACACCTGAGCATGCCCGTCGGAGGTTCAGAGCCCTAAGGTGGAAACCAGAGGTGTCATTCACCCGACACGCCTATCACATTGGAAAGAATTATAATGCCTGGTTATCAGGAGCCAATGTTAACTCTCTGGATGACATGCACTTCCTAATACAATTGGAACAGTTCTTAGAGGGTGTTCCTGAAGAAATAGAAAGGTACATCCTAGATGGGAAGCCCAAAACTGTAACTGAGGCGGGGGAGATTGGAGCCAGATGGGTGGAAGTGGCAGAAAAGAAAAAAGCTATTATCAAGGGGAGCGAATATCACAGGGGTCACACCGACAATAAACCCTATACCCGAGGACAACCCAAGACCCCACCTACAACCCAAGGAAAGCCGCCGACTCCCTATTCTCTCACCTCACTAATCTCCAGTAACCCACCTCGGCCCAGTGACCAGTCAGCTAGGCGATGCTTTAAGTGTAATGAACTGGGACATATAAAGGCCAACTGTCCCAGGAACCCCAACTGAGTGCAGTTCATTATATCTCCATCACTCCAAAGATCCCCAGGCCCAGATGCCTCTCAAATATCCTCGGAGCGAAGGGAAATTTTGAGAGGCGGAAAGAAGGTTATCGCGTGGAGAGACACGGGGGCACAAGTGTCAGCTATCCACCAATCCTTGGTGGACCCCAAATTCATCAACCCAAAGGCCCAAGTGACAATTTACCCCTTCATGTCACAAGCGATAAACTTGCCTACAGCTAAACTGCCTGTCCAGTACAAAGGCTGGTCAGGAATGTGGACTTTTGCAGTCTATAACAATTATCACATCCTCATGCTACTGGGGGAAGACTTGGCCAACCAGGTAAAGCGGGCAAAGAGGGTGGGAATGGTTACACGCAGCCAAGCCAGGCAAGCTTCCAGACCCATCCCTGTTCCTGAGCCGTCCACAGGGGCCCTGTCTGTGTTACCAGAGACCCAGACAGAGGTAGTGGACCCGGATTCCCTGCCAACGACTGCAACAGCCACAGTACTTCCAGTCCCAGACCCGGACCTGGAAACGCAACCAGCACCAGAACTATTGCCAGCACTGACGCCAGCGCTTGCAAACACGTCTTCAACCCCAACGCCAGAGGGCGCCAGCGAGCCTGAACTGGCAGAAGCAGCAAACAACCAGACCCAAGAGGCTCAGCCAGAGCCTGAAATACCACCTGGTGCACCAGCGGAGAGCTGTTCACCAGCCACAAAAACAACCCCATCACCAACATCGCTTCCCGAAGGACCAAGCCGAAGTCCACAGTCTGAGGAGGAACTGGTGTCTCCAACCTCCAGGAAACAGTTCCAGACTGAGCAGGAAGCAGATGACAGCCTTCAAAAAACTTGGGCGGCGGCACGGAGCACCTCACCGCCTCTCAGTTCTTCTAACAGATCTCGGTTTGTTATAGAACAAGGACTTTTATATAGGGAGACTTTTTCTGTGGACACCGGGAAGACTGGCATCCACAAAAACAGTTGGTGGTTCCAACTAAGTACCGGGGGAAGCTCTTAAGCTTAGCCCATGATCATCCCAGTGGCCATGCTGGGGTGAACAGAACCGAAGACAGGTTGGGGAAGTCCTTCCACTGGGAGGGGATGGGCAAGGATGTTGCCAAGTATGTCCAGTCTTGTGAGGTGTGCCAAAGAGTGGGAAAGCCCCAAGACCAGGTCAAGGCCCCTCTCCAGCCACTCCCCATAATTGAGGTCCCATTTCAGCGAGTAACTGTGGATATTCTGGGTCCTTTCCCAAAAAAGACCCCCAGAGGAAAGCAGTACATACTGACTTTCTTGGACTTTGCTACCCGATGGCCAGAAGCAGGAGCTCTAGGCAACACCAGCGCTAAAACTGTGTGCCAGGCCCTAATAGACATTTTTGCCAGGGTAGGTTGGCCCTCCGATATCCTTACGGATTCAGGGACAAATTTCCTGGCAGGGACCATGAAAGAACTGTGGGAAACTCATGGGGTGAATCACTTAGTTGCCACCCCGTACCACCATCAAACCAATGGCCTGGTGAAAAGGTTTAATGGAACTTTGGGGGCCATGATACGTAAATTCGTGAATGAACACTCCAATGACTGGGATCTAGTGTTGCAGCAGTTGCTCTTTGCTTACAGGGCTGTACCACATCCCAGTTTAGGGTTCTCACCGTTTGAGCTTGTGTATGGCCACGAGGTTAAGGGGCCATTACAGTTGGTGAAGCAGCAATGGGAGGGGTTTACGCCTTCTCCAGGGACTAATATTCTGGACTTTGTAAGCAACCTACAAAGCACCTTCCGACACTCTTTAGCCCTTGCTAAAGAAAACCTAAAGGATGCTCAAAAGGAGCAAAAGGCCTGGTATGATAAACATACCAGAGAGCATTCCTTCAAGGTAGAAGACCAGGTTATGGTCCTAAAGGCGCAACAGGCCCATAAAATGGAAGCATCATGGGAAGGGCCGTTCACGGTCCAAGAGCGCCTAGGAGCTGTTAACTACCTCATAGCATTTCCCAATTCCTCCCTAGAGCCCCGAGTGTACCACGTTAATTCTCTCAAGTCCTTTTATTACAGAGACTTACAGGTTTGTCAGTTCACAGCCCAGGGAGGAGATGACGCTGAGTGGCCTGACGGTGTCTACGACAAAGGGAGAAGTAACGGTGGCATGGGAGAGGTAACCCTCTCCACAACCCGAAAACGTCTGCAGTGGCAACAGATCAAAAAGTTAATGCACTCTCCTCTGAAAGTTCCCTAACATCAACTGGTTAAAAATTGTCCTTGCAATGTAAAAAATCTTGTAGTTTTACATAGTTAGTGGCATATGTAAGGATGTGTGTGTTTATTGATCTGTTTATTTTAAAGTTCTAGGGAGAAATCACTGCCAGTGTACTTCCACACTGTCAGCGATTTGGGGGGCATGTCATAAACAGATAAAAAAAGTTAATAGCACAGTAGTACTTTATATCTCTTTGACTGTAAAGGGTTAACAAGTTCAGTAAGCCTGGCTGTCACCTGACCAGAGGACCAATCAGAGGACAGGATACTTTCAAATCTTGAGGGAGGGAAGTTTCTGTGTGTGCTGTTAGTTTTGGTTGTTGTTCACTCTGGGGGCTCAGAGGGACTAGACGTGCAACCAGGTTTCTCTCCAATCTCTCCAATACAGGCTCTTATAAGTTCAGACTAGTGAGTACTAGGTAGATAAAGCAAGTTAGGCTTATGTTTGTTTTCTTTATTTGCAAATGTGCATTTGGCTGGAAGGAGTTTTAAATGTGTATTTGGTTGGAAGAAGTTCAAATTGGTATTTTGCTGAAAAGATTTTAATTTGTACTTGTATACTTAGGCTGGGAGGGTATTCCCAGTGTCTATAGCTGAAAGACCCTGTACCTATTACATTTTAAATTTACAAAGATAATTTTTACTGTTTTTTCTCTCTTTAATTAAAAGTTTCTTCTTTAAGAACCTGATTGTTTTTGTTTGTTTTTTAATTCTGGTGAGACCCCAGGGGACTTGGTCTAGATTCACCAGGGAATTGGTGGGGAGAAAGGAGGGAAGAGTGAGAGAGAGGCTGATTTTTCTCTGTGCCAGGATTACTTTCTCTCTCAGGGAGAATCTGGGAGGGAGAGAGAGAAGGAGGGAGGAAGGTGAATTGTCCTCTCTGTTTTGTGATTCAAGGAGTTTGAATCACACAGTGATCTTCCAGGGTAACCCAGGGAGGGGAAGCCTGGGAGAGGCAATGGTGGGGGAAAGGGTTTACTTTCCTTGTGTTGAGATCCAGAGGGTCTAGGTTTGGGGGTCCCCGGGCAAGGTTTTGGGGGGACCAGAGTGTACCAGGCACTGGAATTCCTGGTTGGTGGCAGCGCTACAGGTTCTAAGCTGGGATTGAGTTTAGAGGAATTCATGCTGGTACTTCATCTCTTGGACGCTAAGGTTCAGAGTGGGGAATTTATACCATGACACTAACACACAAGATTAACTGAAGTATAATTGTATGTATCCATGTACAGGTGTATATTTAAGTAAAAGGAAGAGTTCTTGGTCATTAGTGTCGTGCTGCTATTAAAGCTACAAGATGAGGAACAGTATATGTATAGGTTTGATTTTAATCTATTTATTGTATGCAGTGATAACATACCTACCAGAGGACATCTAACTATAAGTACAAAAAGTAAAAGCTGTAATCATAACACATGCCTAAGCAAGGGTGGCCACTCAAAACAGTTGTCCTCACAGTGCTTAACATCATCCCCCTGCCCATACACATAGTTATAATAAACCTTTGCTAGTTAAAAACCTGATTAAACAGATGAGTTCTGAACTATTTCTTGGAAGTTGCCTAACTCAGGCTGTGGGAGTGGATTTCAATGGGAAAAAACTCTACCAATAAGAGGCCTCTATACAGAATGCCCAGCTAAACCATTTCAGTAAATGTATCACTAAGGATGGGCAGCAAAAGCATTCCTGCAGCTTGTACCTGTGAGATAGAACAGAGGGTGGAAGAGAGCTGGATTCCGGGCCATTTAAAGCTTTGCAAATTAACTACACCTTATGGAAATTTTATGACTGGTCACATTGGGTAAGATGTTCAAAAAAATCTTATGCCTGGATCCTGAAAAGCATTTAGGCAGCCAACTCTGATGATTTCAATGGGAGTTAGGCACCTAAATACCTTTTGAGGATATGTTCCTAAGTCCCATTTAAAAAATAACTTAAGCTTTTAGGAGCCTACGTCTCATTGGACAACAATGGAAATTAGGCTCTTAAGTGTCTAAGTCACTTTTAAAAATGTCACTAATGTTCCTAAGTCACTAAGGTGATTTTGAAAATTTTACCCATTACTTTAATTCATTACATATTTTTTTTTATCTGAAGACCATCATGTGGCGATTGACGATTCAGCCAGAGTAAACAGAAGTGGCAACATTTTGGCAGAAGGTCAGTTGATTAAAATGTGAAGTGCTCTATGCTTGAAGATGATAAGTGAACAGCATCTAATGTACTCACTTGTTCTTCTCTGTAGCTAAATCAAAAAGAATCAGAGTTGAGCAGTAAGTCCTAAAAGATATTTTTTATTGCTGTTGCACTGTCCTCTGAGGCGCATTCTTGGCAGAATTCAAGGAAAACAAAAAACAAATTGGCTGCTGACGTGAAAATGCATAAATGTTATTACAGTTAACTTTACTGGGCCCATCCTTGTTAAGAGTAGGCTCTTGCAGTGCTTAGAGATGTAGTGCCAGTCTTGCTAGCTCCTAATGTGCTCTGAGTGGACTTCTGCAATCAGATGTCTGATAACGAAGATATTGAAGTGGAGAGGTGGAAATAGACAAACTCAGGAAGCATCAGGGTAGGAAATCCAAAGGGGCAGAGTTATGGACTTTTTAGCAAAGAGCTTAAGAGTTGGGTTTTTAAAAAACGAATCAGGGGGAAAACCCCATTCCTCTTGCAGTTAATGTATTTGTGATGTGACTGGGAAAAGCTGCCTAGTTATTTCAAGGTATTAAAAAGAGAATTCACGTGTTGTGCTTGCAAAAAGTATGCACACATCTTCTACTTACAAAAGACATGCATTTGGATGACAGAAGCCATATTTACACATGTCATTCTAAGGTGCTGCATGTTCCTTCTTCCGTTTTGTGGACACAACACTGCCACACACTTTTGGAGTAATAGCCCTAATGTTTTTATAGCAATATGGCAACATAGAATATATATAACCTAGTGACAAATATTCATTTTAATTGTATGGTTTTGCATAGGGCCTGAGATGGTAATATATAAACCATTATGGAAAAGTCCTGTAGATTTGTGGGACCAGCCTATAAAATTTCATAGAAAATTATATAGCAGCAATAGATTTCTAAAGGATGGTTCAAAAACCTATAGAAAAATGTAATGATTACATTCTATAGGTATTTAGATTAATTTTTATATAATCTTATGGCATTTCTCTAGAATTTTTTCCTGCCTAATAAATTCTATAACACTTATAACACAAACCTGTAACACTTAATCGAAAGTTACAGTGCATTTCTCTGACATCGTAACCTAAATCATTACTTAAATATCCAATGCAAATCTGAAGCCTAGTCTAATCTAAACTTTACAGAAAAAGCTATTATCATTATTTCATTCCCCCCCCACACCTAAAATTGATCTAATGCAGTTGCTAACTTCAGTCTCCTAGATTGGGATCAAACAACAATGGAGAGTCGTGGCTAGACAAATCTATTTGTGAACCCAGAGATGTTTGTTCATTACTAGCTTTTAGAATCTGTTCACCAAATAATTGTTTATAGTGGGTAGTTGCTTATAATTTTTAACCTGCTCTTTTCTGTGGATGGACCTATTCCAAATGACACAGCAAGGTGCCTGGCCTTTGGTCCTCTTTTCTTTCTTTCTTTTTTTTATGTTCCCATATGCTCTGGTAGATTGTCACTTGCTGTAATTTTGCACTCTTATTTCTCTGTGATAATCTTGTATAAAGAAAAGGGTCTATTGATTGCAGCAGCAAGTATAGGCTTTCCACTGCCATCAGTCCCAACTAATTTATTTTATTTATCTTTTAAAATTTCCAGATGTGCTCATTCCAGAAGCACAGGACTAACAGTTGTGTATCAAAGCTGTTTGCTCCAGGGGGAACCCACTAATATAAATTATCTTCAAGCAAGGCAGCTGGTTGTAGCAATGGAATTTTATCACTAGGGAGCCCTAGTGCTCCACCACAGCACAAAGGTTTGGGGGAGGAAGAGGGTGTGAGGAGCCTGTTCCTAGAGCCTCAGCACAGATCTTTCAAAAGGGACAGGTCATTGCATCAACAACATGCACCAAATGGTGGAGCTAACTAGCTGTCCAGTGGGAATTATGCTGCACCCTCTGAAACTAGCAATTTTTCCTTCCCATCAAAATATAGGCTATTTTTGCCCTGGTGCTCCAATTTGCTCAAGGAGGAATCCTGACTCTTCCTGGTAATATGATGCCCTAAAGGCACAAATGAACCTCATATGGTAATGTCTGGTCAAATGTAGTGATCTGATTTGGCCCATTTTATGCAGAGACAAAACAGCCCGGTATCAAAATTTTAGCAGGCTTTATTTTGTGGCTTGACATTTTACAGAATGTTAGCTGGGTTTCTACTGGGAAGGTTATGGTACAAGAGTGTAAAAGCCAAGAGATCTTGATTATATACTCAGATGTGCCACTGATTTCTTTTGTCATTTCACTTAATCTCCTTTTATCTCAGTTTTTCTATCTGTAAACAAGTATTTCAGAGGAATGCTGTAATTTATTAATTCCTATAAATTGCTCTGAGAACCTTAGAAGAAAGGTGCTATGTAATCTTAAAATAATACCAGTAATGTTTTGGGCCTAGTCCCCTGGAAGTAATGATAATCTAGATGAGTGGGATTTACTCTCCATTCTACTCTTTCCCCTCCCTCCTTCCCCCCCGGTTGTGTCTATCAAGATAATTCATGAAAAGCAAAACATTATGTAGAGAGATATAGTGTCTGCATAGCTATGGTTGCAGCCTGTGTTCTGTAATAAGGCTGACTTTTAAGTACTATCTCCCGCTTGTAACAGATCTTCAAGTTTGCAGAATGATATGGTTAATGATGAAGCAGAATTTTTTTTCTCCTGAAAATACAAAGGAAATTAAGCACTTTTTTTTACATTCCTTCCTCTGAAAAAGTGCTGCCTTTTTGCAATATTTGTGAAGTTCTTTTTCTTGTCCCCATGTTCTGTAAGTAAACCACAACTTTATGAACTCTACGTTTATGGAATTCTTACATTTAAAATGCCTTTACATCTCCTAGCCAGATGGTAGGCTAGTATATGCCTCTGCTTTTACAGAATTCTTATGTAAATGTCACCTGAGACTCATAACATTAAAGTTTGACTCTATCTAGAAAACAGAGTTTAGTTTTAACACAGGATTCACTTGATTGGTATGTCTGTCTATACTTGGGTCTAGGTTAATTTGCAAGAAATATAAAAAACAGAAATAGTAAAATAAATGTTATCAGATAAAATTTTCAGAAGCGCTTACGTAACTTTTTACCCATTATTCCTAATTAAATGAATGTCCATCATTAGATTGCATTTTTATAAAGTTCTAAAATATTCTGCAGCGCTTCAAGATGTTTTAGAAAATGCCTAGCGATTACACAAGTATTGTGTAAACCAATGGGCCTGAGAAAGGGCCTGCACAGTTGTCATTTAAGGAAGGACAGATGGTCTTACAGTTAAGGCACTGGCTTGGGTTTGATCCAACCCAGGTCCAGGTTTGATCACTGGCTCCAGGTTTGATCACTGGCTCTGCTATAGACATCTTGTGTGATTTTTGGGCACTTCAGGGCCTCAGTTCCTTATTCTCAGCATTGAGCTATTAATACTTCCCTAGTTCAGTGGTGTTGTAAGGATAAGTGCATTATAGTTTGTGAGGCATAGTGATCCACCACTGATAGAACTGCCCAGGTAGCCCCAAAAGTTGTTTCTTGTGTGCCCATATTTGAACTGCAGCCTGGAGCATATGATCTGCCAGACCTCAGTTCTAGGATATGTATTCTCTCATTCTTCGGGGTGAAGGCTGTATAGGACAATGCGTCTGACTAGCCCCACAAAGAAATCAAGCAATTAAGAGTGATGAATGGTGCCCTAAAGCTTAAACATTTTAGGCAAATATATCTTATTAACACGTGAGAATAAGTAAGAAATCATTTTAATACATTGTGATTCACTTTAACACAATTAGTTCTGATTAATTCAATTGCTATTAATATAGCAGTATTATGTACCTCTAACTAAATTACATTGTAATTTATCATTTATGCTACCAGACTGCAAAACCAGCCAGTCAGAATGCTGAATGACTGAATGTTATTCGGTGCTGAAAGTTAAAAACAAAATTTCAACCATCATAAACTAGCTAATTCATGAAATAAAGTATGCTTTTAGGTTGCTGTATTCTGTAGTTGTCATCGTTAAGGCCAATAGAGCCCAGACCAGGAATACACCAGCCATGTTCATGATATCTGAGACATGAAAGTCTGTGTTTAGCTGAGTAAGGAAGTCTCCCAAGAAACTTCCCAGTAGCAAATTGCAGGGCTTCCAGAAGCAGGAAGATGTCACGTGAATGAGGTATCTACCTCCTGTTCTCCACCACTTTTGAGACCGAGGCTCATCTACCCCACTTTCTGATCATGTGTGGGCAAGGAGCCTAGCTTGTCAGGCTCCACAACTCTTGAACGTGGGTCTGTGGGGGATCCTGGGAGTCCTCACACTCCAGTCCTCCACCCAACAGCTCACAGACAGCAGCTGGAACTGGGGTTCAAGAAGCCCAACTTGGACACAAGCCCCTTCCCCTACGCTCTGGTTGGGAGCACTCCAAGGCTTTTGATTGGTCTGCAGCCTCTATTTAAGCCCAAGGAGGAATCAGGAATTTGTCTTGTACAGCTGGGCTTCTCCCTGCCATGGATTGCTGGTCCGATGTTTACCTGTTCCTGTCTTCCGATCTTGATCTGATATCTTGACAAGTCCTGAGGCTTGGTAACTAACCTCCTGGTGCCTATCCTCTGGTTCCATCGTCTGGTCCTGATCTCACAGTATTCTGACTCAACCTGATTCCTGATCCCTGGACCATTGACCTGTGGCCGATGTAGGATGGCCACCTTTTCAAAAGGCAAAAGTGGGTCACATGCAGGAGCCATGCCCCATCTGTGGTCCTTCCCCTTGTTCTTCCTCTTCCACCTGAGGCCCCACTCAGAAGCCTCAGCTGGGCTGTGATAAGAGCCTCCCAGGGAGCCCGGAGCATTGTGGGGAGCCCCCGACCATCCACCTGCCCTGGGCGGGGGGCTGGGGTGCCCAAGAGCAGCCGCTGACTCCTGTCCCCACCCCATGTAAGGTGACAGGTTACTACCCCTTTCTGCCTAACAGTACCAAGCTTAGTCACAGACTTCCATGACGATATTCCCAAGAGGCCACTCGACCTATATGTTAATTGTGCCAAGTAGCTTAGGCATGGCAGGGAGTGGGGATGTACAGTGGTTAAAGATTGAAAGAGGAGGAAGCTGGTGCTCTCACCTATGCTAGCCAAGAAGGAGGGGGAGCAGAGAGGATGGGGATCTCCCAATTCCCCTCCTCCCCACAATACCTTTTGCTTTAACTCTGGTCCTGGAATGCCTAATCCATTCCCTCTCATCTTGGATCCATAGCACTTCAGCGTCTGTGTTTATTTTTGGAGCCATTACACAACCTGAGGGTAGTGAGCTTCTTTGATTAAAAAAAAAAGCGCACACATTTTAGGAATGCAGGAATTGCCATGGTCCATCTATTCCAATACCTGTGTCCACAGTAGCCAGTACCAGATGGTTCAGAGGAAAAATGTCATAGATGTGTGATAATCTGCCCCCTCATCCTGATCCCTAACAGGCAAGGATTGTTTTAAATCTTGAAGCATGAGGTTTAATATCCATTTGATGCACAGGTGTACTGCCCACAGCCCCAGGTTTTCCAAAGAAAAATACATTGTTGTCAGTCATAGACTTCACTACAGAAAAAGGAAATACGAACAAATTAAAATGGAATCCTCTTTGCCACCAGCTCAGTTAGAGTCCTTTATTATGTGGGTGCTTATGGCGGTTTCCTCATTAACTTGGTTAATGTGTGTTATTTCTGCTTATAACCCAATCCATTCAAAGAATTAAATCTTTCATTAGCCAGCACGTACATAATGGACAGGAAACATTACAAAATTATTTAAAGTCTTTTGCATTAGCATCAGCCTCCTCCCTCCTCCCCCACTTCAGACAAACATTAATCTTTGCTGCTAAGCTTCCTTTTGTTTTGCAGCACTGAGCTGCATGTTGATATATGGAAGTGGGGCCTGATTGGTGAGAGAACATCTGATGCTGGCCACAAACAACACAATGGGGAAGAAAGGATCTACCACTCTCCACTTGAAATACCTGCTCTATTCAGCTGTACAAAGAGATTCCCTTTGATTTGTAATGCTTTCCTTTCAATAGCCATTGGCATTATGGAAAACCTTGTGGCTGGAGTGCAGAGCTGGGAGAGAACTGGGGCTGCAGAGCTGGAGCTTTACAATCTTTCCAATTTTAATTAAAGTGGGCCAAAATTAGCTTTTAAAATTTGTAAGGCGCTCAGATCCCAGACTGATGTGTGTGGTAATGACAACTAAACAAATAGGTTCATTTTCCATCCCTATAGAACTTGCACCTGAATCAACTGCAGCCTGCCAGAAGTTTGTGTATTGATACACTGAGCACAGTAACTGATTTCCACTTTGATCTCAAAAAACAGACTCTGATTCTGTTATTCACTCTGAGGGGAAAAAGATTATTAATGTGACATTCTTTAAAGTTTTTTGTGGAAAGGAGAGCAATAATGCAATAAATGTATTGGTTAAGAGAAAACATTTGCAGGAGATCTTTGCCCATCATTTTTTATCTGCTTTCATCATGAAGAATGTTAGCTGTGATAAACTGTTCTGCTAATCAAACAGTGCTGAAAGGTTAGGTCATTGGAAGGCTTTAGTCATTTTGTGCTTTTCAAGAGCAAATTTGTTAAAATTATGCTGAATACCCACTTAAAGCCTCTGTTGAAAACCCTACCTGTGTTTTATAACTCTGCACTGTCAGAACTCATAATAAGTCAAACATTCTTTCAGAGGTACTCATAAGAGAGGGAAAAAAACCCTGTAAATTTAAGAGTAATTTCAGATTGTAAATGAAAAAGAGAGGCACGACTGTTCATTTGCACCAATCATGCCTTCCTTTCATCTGCTCTGATTAGGCCTGGTGCGGTTTCATCAAACTACTCCATCACTGAGCTGTCACTCCAGCCGTCTGTTGATTGAAAACAATCAGGGCTCTGATGGCACAATTATTCTGACCCTTTAACTAGAGGCTGCTGTGATAATGAAAGGTTGATTATGATAGTTTGTGCCTCTTTCAGTTTGCCAAGAAGGTTAATTTGGGCATCAGACGGATGTTTAATGGGCGCTTGCTGGCTACACTGAGGTAAATGAGAACGTGCAGTCTTCGATATTGCACGGATATAGTTTGGCTGTCAATCATTGTCATTTTGAGTTTGTGCCTCACACTCTGGAAATCACATTTTATTTCTTCTTTGGGATTTAATTTATTCTGTGCCCTGAGGAAGTTCTTTCACTCTCTGACCTTCACAGTAGCTTTCTCTGTCTTTTTTTCCCCTCCCCTCAAATAGAGCCCAAAGGCACAACACATCCAGACGAACATTTTTTCTTTCATTTTCTCTTAAAAACCCTGGAAACTTTAAAATTACTGTTTAGCGCTCACCTTGAATAAAAGTAAATGTTTGTTAATTCTGATTTGTAAAATAAGAATGTGCAAATGAAAGTGAAGTTTGCTTGCTTCCTAATGCAGCGTCACAAATGGGGTTGCTTATATATACACACATTCATAAAACTGACAAACAGCAGTTTAAAAATATCTGTGAAAAGGGGCATATTGTATACACATACACAGATTAATGTAGTGTAAATGTGATCTCAGTACCATCCGACAACTTCTTGAATCAGAAAGTCTCCCTCTTTTCAGAGTTGAGGGGCAGGAGACATTTCACTGCAAATTCAAAGATTATTAATATTTACCAATTTCAGACTGAGAGAATCCTATGCATAATTTTGTAGTTGTTTGGTTCATGGCGTAAAAGAGATGCAAATACATAATAATTTTGATTGTTCTACATGCAGCTCATTACAATTTATTTTTATGCACATTTTTCTAATAAAAAAGATGACAGAAGAAAAAAGATTTTATATATTTAGCCATGTGGTTTCTGGATCTGAGTCACTCGCTTTTGATATTGCTAACAAATATGAAGTAGTACTTGCAGGGCACAGTTTCAAGGGAGTATCTGGACATTCAGTCATAAGACTACTGTTAACTCCAGAGGTGCTGACTTTTGCCTTCCAGGTGAGTGCACCACCACAGCTGTGCCCTGAGGCCCCCCCCCCGAGGCCCCGCCTCACCTCTTTTCACTCCTGCTCTGCCCCCTCCCCGAGTTTACCCTGCTCTCATGCCACCTCTTCCTGCCCCTGCTCCGCCCCCTCCCCAGCTGCTCCTACCCGCCACCAAACAGCTGATTGACAGGGCCAGCCGAGCAGCTGATGGGTGGAGTTGGCACCTATGGTTAACTCTGTCCCATGACCTGAAGAAGAGCTCTGAGTAAGCTTGAAAGCTTGTGTCTCACCAACAGAAGTTGGTCCACTAAAATAAATCACTTCACCCACCTTGTGTCTCTAATATCCTGGGGACCAACAACTGCAAGCAACCCTGTTCCATGTCTGTTTTTTAAAATGTTCATATGTAAGCCTAGCCTTGAGAAGCTCATGGGATTTGGTACTTTTTTCCAAAAGCAAGATTTGGGTTGGCTCCATTTGTTTTTATAAATATGCACTAATGGTCCACCCAGAGTCCACTGGAATCAAAGAGTCCTTCCATTTTCTTCTGTGGGCATTGGATCAGACCCCTAATAAACAGTTGGTTCATTGGTGCTCGTTCTTGGGCTTGCAAGCCCCCTAGGTGTCGAGGTCACAGTTACAATGCCCTTTCCATATTTCTACAAGGGAGAGGGTCCCAGCCAGATGGGAAAGCAGTTTCATGGAAGAAAGGAGTAAGGAAAAGGTTAAGAACCCTTGAATTACCTTAACTCCAATTAGAGACCAGATCACACTTGCAAATTTTGTTCTGGAGGAATATTTTACAGCCAACACACCCATTTTCACTATAGTAGGTGCCCATAGAAATGCAGGCTTGTTGGTTGGAAAACAACCAACCAGATAAAGCACTAAAGTTATAAACCCCAAATTCCATTATTTTGACACCGATCATAAATAGATGATGAATGTTAGTGAGTTCTCTTTCTATAAAGAGTGCATTGTTTTCATTACTCATTTTGTCTCATCAATATCAATAGGTCTAAAACAGTGTCCCAAGTGCTTATGGTAATTATGACTTTCTTTTGGCTTGTCTGTTCCAAAAGACAGTGAGATGTAGAGAGGTTGTTCAGAAAAAAATCAGTGTGAAAAAAATCTCTGCTTCTTTTTTCTTTCCACACTATATGTTATAGACTGAACTGAAAAAATCTATTGACATTTATTTTTAATGTCCTGTTTTGTTTTCAACATCTGAGGCCTGGTTCTGATCTAAAACTGTCACATAATTGTCTGCAGTGATATGAATGGGTCGTTCAGGGCTGGAAGGATTTGATGAGACAGTGGAAAGCGAATGGCTGGGACATTAACATCTAGAGGCCAGTGGTCAAGAGAAGATTTTCCCCCACTCTCATCAAGGAACCTGAGCAAAGGCCAGAAACTGGAGAACAAAGGGGAAAGGTGTCTGGTGTCTTTGTTAAGAGCTGAGCTCACAGAGTCACACACAGCTCTCACCTGGAGGTGACAGAGAGACAGAGAGGGACAGCTAAGGTGGATTCCACAGCAGCTTGACTGGGTGAAGCCCTGGCATTGACCAGGATGGACTATGTCTGGACTTTTCCCTTTCTGTGCACTGCTAACCTAAGGACTTCCCGGTGCTGTATTCCAGTAGACTAATAAAGCTTACTCTGTGTTGGAAAGGCTGCCTGATGTCACTGCAAATACTTGCTGAGGTGCACTGATCTCCGAAGAGGGTGAAAGTCTGTGACCAGGAGTCTGTCTCAGTTGGACTTGTGGAGGGAAACCAGAGTGCTTTAGCCCTGAGGCTAAGTCTTTGAGGCATTAAACCTTGGGACCTACCTTTGTTGCAACCAGGTACTGCACATCCTAAAGCCAGCTCTGTGATAGCCTTGTAAAACCAGGCACTCTGCTCTTCAGCAATTTTCACTATTACAGGGAGGGCATTGCATGTGCTGTGAATGTATACGGTGAATGGCATATTTAGTGAATTTTGTGGCTTTTATAAAAACAAGCTTATGCAAATATCATTTTCCAAGACACTGAAATTAACATAGCCGTCATCATTACCAGTGGCAAGACAAGGGAATGAAAACAAACAAGTCTACAGCATTTGGCCGCCTTGCTGCATACTTACTTAGCTACCTGGAAAAGGCCCAGCGAGGGATCATAATATTAATATATGCTAGTTGCAAATGTAGGCCTTGGATCACTGTATTGGCCATGCTGTGCTCAGCACAAGCTGAGGTGGGGGAGCTGGGCATAGGCAAATCGGACATTAAATCCTGTCATGTATGCTGTATGTGCAGTGTACATATTAATAGGATTTCACACATTTTTAGAGAAATATTTACATTTTCAGTGGACAGTACACAATTCCAACAAAGCCTTTATACTGCCCCACAAAATCATGTATATTTTCACTGTAGGTACCACAGAAGCCGCTTTTAAATGAAGTGCTTTTGCCATAGTTCATGCAGCAGGCTGAGTGCCTCATAATGGAGATTTCAGTTCCTTGTGCTGCAGCTCAATAACTCTTCAAATATCCAGATACCATGGTCACAGTCACAGAGTGTGGGTGTGCGTGCGCACAAACACGTGGCATGCCACGGAAAAAATCTAAAGGGAGAAATAGGATGAGATTCTAAATAATTAACAGACATTAGATTACAGATTACAAAGAAATACATTTTGAATGTGAACTATAAGGGCTTTTTGCCTACCCTAGACCAGGTATAAGAGATCTCTCTGTTTCTACAGTTGGTGACATCACTGTTACCTAAAGTAGAGCTGAGAGCTGGGTTCCTTATACAACTAGAAACTAATGGAAACAACTTTTAAACTCAAGTTATGGCAGCTAAACAGAAGAGGACGTTTGTCAAGGATTTTCCCCCACTTTGAACTTTAGTGTCCAAAAAGTGGGGACCTGCATGGACCCTTCTAAGCTTAATTCCTAGCTTAGATCTGATAACGCTACCACCAGCCAAAAATATAGTGTTTGGCACACTTCCTGGCCCTCCAAAACCTTCCCTGGGGAACCCAAGACCCAAACCCCTTGGATCTGAACACAGAGAGAAATTAGCCTTCCCCTTCTTTTTCCCCCCAGACTTTCCCCTCCCTGGGTTACCCTGAGAGGCTACACTGATCCAAACTCCTTAGATCTTAAAACAAAGAGGAATTACCCTTCCCCCTCCCTTCTTTCCCCCCACCAATCCCTGGTGAGTTCAGACCCAATCCCCTTGGGTCTTAAAACAAGGAAAAAAATCAATCAGGTTCTTAAAAAAGAAAGCTTTTTAATTAAAGAAAGAAAAAGTAAAAATTATCTCTGTAAAATCAGGATGGAAAATGCTTACAGGGTTCTCAGATTCATATAGCCTAGAGGGACTCTCCCTCCACCCCCCCAGCCTGAGATTCAAAGTTACAGCAAACAGAGGTAAAAATCCTTCCAGCAAAAGGAAAAGCATTCACAAGTTGAAAGAAAACAAACATAAGACTAATCCGCCTTGCCTGGCTACTTACAAGTTTGAAACATGAAAGACTGATTCAGAAAGATTTGGAGAATCTGGTTGTACGTCTCGTCCCTCTTTTTCCCAAGAGCGAACAACGAACAAAACAAAAAGCACAAACAAAGACTTCCCTCCACCAAGATTTGAAAGTATCTTGTCCCTCCATTTGGTCCTCTGGTCAGGTGTCAGCCAGGTTCACTGAGCTGCTTAACCCTTTACAGGTAAAAGAGACATTAACCCTTAACCTTCTGTTGAAGATGCCAATCTATTAAGCTCAAGTTATGGCAGCTAAGCAGAAGAGGACGTTACTTTAGTATACTGGCCAGTTGGGGATTTCAGATCATGAGCAGTTTTACATTTATTTTAATTTAGCTGCTTGACTATTCGACAAGCTATGTTATATGCACATTGGAACCACCCAGGACCTGTACATCACTGACATGCTGCAGTCCATTTTTGCTGTTCTGCTTCATTGTGGCACTAGAATGACAAATACCACCGCATTCCGCAGCTATTAGAGAATTCAGTAGTGAAGGGGTTAAAGCATTAACATTAATTTTTAATAAGAGGAAGTTTTAGTTTTCTAGCTTTGTTTATTCTCTTAACTTAAACTCCAGTTCATTATCCCAGACTAACATGCCTACCTATTTTTTTCAATAAAACATTTGTTTTTTATTTGAGCAGGCAAAGGGGTGGGGGATTGGCAATTTTATTTTTTAAGGTAAAGAATACCTGAGGCTGAAAGGCATTGTTGTTACCCTGACTAATCTGAATTTTGTCCTCTGAGCATTGTGTGTGGGTGTATACACATTAATATTATGGTTTAAAAAATCAGAAAGGAAGAAACTTGATGCATGGTATACTTACCTAATTTTTTTTCCTCCAGTATTTTGTTATAAACAGGAATGAAGGGGGGTGAGGAGGGGGAAAAGCCTTTTCTTAAATCACCATACTGTAATCTTCCAGATTTTTCCCCCCATCAAGTGTATCCTGTGGTTTTCAATGGTCAAATAGTTTCTGTTTATTATATTTCTCCAGGAGCTTGATTCCGATGTTGACAGAGATTACTTGTCCCTTATGAGCTCCTAAAGCATTGCTAACTGCTAACATTTCTTGTTAATTTTGTGTAGCAACCCCCTGATGTTGTAGAGGGAGAACAGGTTATTTACTACATAGCAGTATGATGATCATATATTAATACAGTAGATAATCATTTTCTTTTCATGTAAATAGCAGATGAAATTTGAGAATGCATCTCATATATTGATATCTATGTACTCATACATTGCTCTATGAGTGTAATAATTCAAATGTATAGTTCCTTTTGGAATGTGAACACTGTGTTAGAAAAACTCCATCATGACATTAATATAGATAATTACTTTCTGTGTTTGTGTTTTTTTCCCTACTTTTTAGCTAGCTGTGAGGTGGTTGGAACACAACTGTCGCTATCAGTACATGGATGAACTTCTCCAGTATGTCCGCTTTGGCCTTATGGATGTGGATACACTACATACTGTAGCCCTTTCTCATCCTCTTGTCCAAGCTAGTGAAACGGCAACAGCACTTATTAATGAGGCCTTGACATACCACCAGAGCATCTATGCACAGCCAGTTTGGCAGACCAGACAGACGAAACCTCGCTTCCAGTCGGACACTCTTTACATTATCGGTGGGAAAAAACGTGAGATCTGTAAAGTAAAAGAACTCCGGTACTTCAATCCAGTAGATCAGGAGAATGTTCATATAGCAGGGATTGCAAACTGGAGTGAATTGGCTCCCATGCCTGTTGGGAGAAGTCACCACTGTGTAGCTGTCATGGGAGACTTTCTCTTTGTAGCTGGTGGAGAGGGTGAACATGTCACAGGTCGCACTTGTGCAGTAAGGACTGCCTGTCGGTATGACCCCCGTAGTAACTCTTGGGCTGAGTTAGCTCCAATGAAGAACTGCCGGGAACATTTTGTATTGGGAGCTGTGGATGAGAACCTCTATGCAGTAGGGGGACGGAATGAACTGCGTCAAGTTTTGCCTACAGTCGAGCGGTATTGTCCCAAGAAGAACAAGTGGGCCTTTGTTCAGTCCTTTGACAGATCCCTTTCATGTCATGCAGGATCTGTGGTGGATGGACTTCTTTGGATATCAGGTAGAAAACGTTTCACACAATTTGAGGTACTAATCAAATACCAAATTATTGTCATGAATTAAACCAATAAGTTTACTTTGGTTTACATGTCTGGAAAGGTCGGACTGAGCCTTTATTTTAGAACAGTGATACTCAAACTGACCCTCCCAAGCTGCAAGAGGCTCTTTACTGTGTTTCCTGTGGCTCTTTGCAGCACATGATATTAAAACACTGTGTGCCTGAATTATTAACCAATCGGGTATTTTTACTACGTTATTAACCAATTGTAGTTGATAAAATAATGATATTTGGTCAGTCATTTTGTTCTGAGAATAATGTATATACTATATAATATGAATAAATGAAACAATGAATTCACACTACGGTGTCTCTTTTGGGTGATGTTGATTGCTAATTTGGCACCTGAACCACTGAAATCTGAGTGTCACTGTTTTAGAATAATTTAATGTGGATACATAAAACCACTGGATAATGAGAGAAGCAGTAGAATGCTCATACAAGTATCAGAAGAGTAGCCATGTTAGTCTGTATCCACACAAACAATGAGGAGTATAAATCTGTTAGTCTTTAAGGTGCCACCAGAATGCTCATACAGTACTTTTTTCTTTATTAAATATGTCCTGCTTCAAAGTTGCATACCATATGTGGTACCTCCAGTCACGATTTATAAATCACAGTAATCAAAATGAGAATCTATTTGCTGACAGATACAAGATTAAAAATGCTGCATATTCACTTAAAAAAAACAAAAAAACAAAAAAAACCAACCTCTGTATCCATGCTGTGATCAAGTGTCAGTAAACAGGATAACCTGGATAATTATAGGCGTGTCAGTCTGACACTGATCCCAGGCAAGATAATGGAGCTGCTTCTACAGGACTAGATTAATAAAGAATCAAAGGAGATTAATATAATTAATTCCTAGCAACATGAGTTTATGGAACATAGAGCCTGTCCAACTACTTTGATATTATTTTTTTTTGACGAGTTACAAGTTTGGTTGATAAAGGCGGTAATGTTGATGTAAAATATACTTCGTCATCCATAAGGTGTTTGAATTGGTATTGCATAACATTTTGATTTAAAAAAAACAAAAAAAAAACTAGAACAATATAAAGGTAATATGGCGCACATTAAATAGATATCAGGAGTCACCATCAAGCGGGTGTGTTTCCAGCAGGATCTCACAGGGATCTGTTCTTGGCCCTATGCTATTTAACATTTTTATCAACCATCTGGTAGAAAACGTAAAATAATCGATTAAAGTTTGCAAATGACACCAAATTTGGGGGAGTGGTAAATAATGAAGAGGACAGATCATTGAAACAGAGTAATGTAGATTGCTTGGTAAGCTGGGCAAAAGCAAACTATGTGTGTTTTAATACAGGCAAATGTATACATATAGGAACAAACAATATGGAACATATTTACAGGATGGGGGATACTATACTGGGGAGCTGTGACTGAAAAAGATTTAAGGGTTGTGGTGTATAATCTATTGAACATGAGTTCCCAGTGCGATGCTGTGGCCAAAACAGCTAATGCAATCTTTCTATGCATAAACAGGGAAATCTTGCATAGGAGTAAAGAGGTTATTTTACCCCTGTCTTTGGCACTGATTTGCCCAGTGCTGGAATACTGTGTCCAGTTTGGGTGCCCATAATTCAAGAAGGATGTTGAAAACTGGGGAGGGTTCAGAGAAGATCCATGACTGCCTTGTAGTGACAGACTCAAGAAGCTCAGCCTATTTAGCTTAACAAAGAAAAGGGGTGAGTTGAATACAGTCTAAAAGTACCTACATGGGAAACAGATATTTAATAATGGGCTCTTCAGTCTAGCAGAGAAAGGTGTAACATGATCTGATGGTTGGAAGTTGAAGCTAGCCAAATTCAGACTGGAGATAAGGTGTAAACTTTTAACAGTGAGAGCAATTACCTACTGGAACAATTTCCCAAAGGTTGTGGTGAATTCTCCATCATTCACAATTTTAAAATCAAGATTGGATGTTTTTCTGAAAGATCTGCTCTAGGAATTATTTTGGGGAAGTTCTATGCCCTGTGTTATAGAGGAGGTCAGACTAGATCACAGTGGTCCCTGCTTGCCTGGGAATCTATGAATCTCAATTTTATGATCCAAACTGATGAAAGTGAAACATTTCAATTTTCAAACTAGCACACCATTCTTAACTTGGTCCAATATACATTATTTTATCCATTCACAGTGGTGTGAGTTAAGGACGAAGTGTAATCAACTTCCATATTGATTTTCCTGACATTAGTTACTTTGCAAATTTAAGCGTGTTTACATAGGCTTTCTGAAAAATATTGCTATTTATTAAGAAATAGGTCATGGAAGGTTATAAACTGTGTAATATTCAGGGAAGTCAAGAATAAGCTGTTCCAGTTTTCACATAAGGCATCCATTTATTGCCATCCTTCACCCTAGAAGTGTATGTATTATAGAGTGCTCTGAGATCTGGAGAGAAGGTGCTCTGTGAATGCAGCATTATGTTATGTATTTATGTCTCAATCCTGCAGTTTAACCCTCTTGGGCAAGTCAATGAGGTCAACTGTGTGGGTGCAGCAGTCTGCCTACATAGACCATAATGTCAAAGGCCCCCATCCTGCATTAAGAAAGAAAGAAAAAACATGGGAAGCAGTTATAGCAGGTGACCAGTATATGTACATAGATACTCATGAACATCATATATAAAGGGTCTGGAGATAGAGGCATCATAGGATGTCAGAGATCATGAAAGAACAGTGTGCAGCGCTTAATAGTGCAACATCTTACTGTTGTAAGTTACAAACTACCTGACCTCTGTCTGCCAATTGTGATTTATATGTATTAAGCCCTGGTGCGGTTCCAGACATAGTATCAGTATAGGCAGGTATGACATGCTCCCTCTCCGCCCTTAGACATTTCTCCCCACAGTTTGTTTCTGTTGGCTTCCAAAACTGGCCACACTAGGTTTAGTGGGAGAATACGTGTACCCAGGCTTGTGTAGAAATAGAGCTAGACCCATTTGAAGGTGTACCTTACCCGTTGCATACAACAGTGAATATCCAATTCAGAATTTAGCTGAACATTGGAGCAGTTAAAAGCAATGTTTAAGCCATCAGGATATACAAAAGGAAAATAGATAATTACGCTGAAGCATTTTGAAGACAGTTAATGTGCCCAATAGACTGGATTAAATATGTATTTATATCTTTCAATAAAATCCTTATTTATTTAATGTACCAATGTAGTAGAGTGTTTAAATATATGTGTAAAATACATTAATCAGACTGTAGAATAGCCTTCCAAGAAATCTGGTGGATGCCTCATTGCTTGAGTAATTGAAAATTGGACAGAGCAACAGAAAATATACGGGATCAGATCACGCCATCTGAATTTGATATTGGTATCGGTAGAGTTTCTGCTGCAAAATGGATGGTACAGTAAGGAGCAAGGTACTGGCAGTAGGATGAACTAGATAGGTCTTCTCTTTTATATCTAATTTCTATCTTTGAGATTTGCTAGATTATGACATTTTATTATGAATTACTAAAGCATATGATACAAATCCATTTAGTATTGTATTGATCTGTGTTATGGACAGGCAAGGTAAGTGGGACATGTACATTGAAAATATTAGTATTTTTAAAGGTAGCGTATAGATACTATCCATAACTTTAGTCAGTTTTCTATCATTAATTAATCTCTCAGGGCCAGATAATAGTGCTCGCTGCGTAGATGCAGAAGGAGTGGGAGGATAATGCAGAGAACATATTTTGCTATTCCAAAATATTAGTACTCACTGTTTGAAAAATCTACTTTCCAATAGTCAGTAGCAAGCTTTCAGAGCAAGTGCAATCAGCTACTGCAGAATGGCCAAAAACTTCAAATGTAGGTGCCTAAAACTAGGTGATTAAGTAAGTTGTCTGGTTTTCAGAGATGCTAAGTAGCCGCTTCTCCTGTTCACTTCTATGGGAGTTGTGGGTGTTCAGCATCTGTGGAAATCAGGCCATTTCTATTTAGTTGCCTGGGTATCTAACTCCATACATAACTTCAGGCACAAAAGCCCAGATCTCCAGGATATTTAGGTGCCTAACTCCCATGGGAGTCACCTTTAAATATATGGGCCTAAATTTGAAAATTTTGGCTAGCATAAGCTTTTCTTAAAAATTACATTAAAATAAACATTAGTGATGCTTATGTATCTAGACCCTATGATTGCCAATAGAATCTTTCAAACATGAACAAGAGTGCAAACCATTGTAGTTCTGTTTACTTGTCTTGCAGACAGGGCACTTCGGTGCCTTTGTTGCTGCCCGTTGCCTTTCCAGGTGCAACTGATTGAAATCTGAGCAGAGACTTCCAGGATTTCATTGCTACTATTCAAAACCTTGGTCAATTTTTTTCTGCTGCTTTAGGGAAAAATATGAGCAGCAGCTAGGGTTGCCTACTTTCTAATCGCACAAAACTAAACATCTTGCCCCACCCCCTGTCCTGAGGCCCTGCCCTTTTTCCTGGGCCCCACCCCCTGTTCATTCCATCCTCCCCCCTCCTTCAATTGCTTGCTGTCCCCCAACCTCACTCACTTTCCCTGGGTTGGGGCAGGGGGTTGGGGGCTGCCTCTGTGGGTGCGGGCTCTTGCGTGGGGTCGGGGATAAGTGGTTTGGAGTGTGAGAGGGGCTCCGGGCTGGGGCCAAGGGGTTTGGAGTGTGAGAGGGGCTCCGGGCTGGGGCCAAGTGGTTTGGAGTGCAGGAGGGGGCTCTGGGCTGGGGCCAAGGGGTTCAGCATGCAGGGAGGGGTGAGGGCTCTGAATGAGGGGTGTGGACTCTTGGGAGGAGCCAGGGACGAGGAGTTTGGGGTACAGGAGGGAGCTTAGAGCTGGGGCAGGGAGTTGGGGTGTGGGAGGGAGTGCAGGCTCCAGGAGTGAGTTTGGGTATGGGGGGGGGGGGCTCAGGGCTGGGGAAGGGAGTTTGGGTGCAGGAGGGGATTGGAGTGTGACTCTGGCCAGGAGGTGCTTACCTCAAGTGGTTCCCAGAAGCGGCCAGCATGTTTGACTCCTAGGCGGAGGGGCCAGGGGGATCTGCGCACTGCAGGCGCTACCCCCACAGCTCCCATTGGCCACGGTTCCTGGCACACAACTGGAAGAGAAGAGAGTGATTTCTTCCTGAAAATAGTGGAGTGTACCCTGGGGTACATTTTATGAATATTGTATATTCCATGTACTTGCTGGAATAAATGCACATGGGACCTCTTTGCCAACATGGGGTTTTACACCTCTCCCGGACAACTCAGATTCACATACAATGAGTTTGTGATACTTTCTCTGGGACTTTATTGTATTACATTCCCCGTCATGTGATGGTTTTTGCACCTAGGACATATTTATTATAGATAATATTCTGCACTTGGGATCTGATTTTACAAGCCTTGTTAAGGCAAAAAAACAAAAACCCACACACATTTCTATGAGGCTTGCTTGAGTAAGGGCTGCAGGATGAAGTTATTCAATACAATTTACAAATCATTTCATGGTCTACAGGGGAACGAAGTGTCTTCCCCATGTAGGCTAAGTCAGTGAAAGAGTGAGGGAAAGTAGTTCTGTGGCAAGCCTCTTGCCTTCTCCAGAAACTTGTTTGTGTAGGTGGGCACCTGAGATCTGAATTGTGTGGTTAGGATTTTTGGGTGGATTGAGCTGAGAAGTACCTGCTGTATTGCACCACTTCTCTGGCAGGCCTGGCTTGGATTTCCACTTCGAAATCTGCGCAGGAGTTAGACAATATTGATGAGTGCAGTATAAGGACCTTGACAGGTTTATGGCATTAATGCTGGTTGGACCCCCACCCTTTCACCTTCTATCACCTTCAGAAGGAAGATCTGGGCATTGTGCTGTCATGGAGAGGCCCCTAGGGAGGAAGGCCTCTCCTCACTGAAGCTTTGGGTCCCAAAATCAAATCACTTCTGTCACAGTGCAAAGAATTTAATGTACTATTATTATTTAGTGTCTGATATTTGGGAAATGCTGGCTGGACTTCCCAAACTGTAAATTTTGTAGTGATTTACACTCAGACTTTCTTTTCACATAAGCCAGCTACTACAGCATAATTGCTATGGCTTGACACTTGAATTTAATATGAATTTTGTTTTTAAATGCATCTCTATAGAGATATTATCACTTGTGCATCCCTGTATCTTGGGGAGAATAATGCAGAAAAGTTTTAAGAAATTCAATTTTTTATGAGGGAAAGCAGCTATCCTTGTTGGTACCATTTAAACTTTTATTTCTCCCTATTGTGTATTTTTAAGAGACATTTTCTTTTTATCCCTTTCCCTACCCCTTCCTTTTTGCCTTGAGTATTTTTAAAGCAGTAGTTCAAGAGGACACTTTCAGACTTGTTAAACTGGAATTTTGGCAGAAAATTTAAAATTTTCACTATAGCACTTCAAAGTTAGGAGAAACTTGGTTTTGAAAACTGATGCTGATATAAGATGGCATATTTAATGACAGATGTATCTAAAGAAAGCTGTTAAAATGCAGATTATCCCCCTGGGGAGGGGAGATCAAAACTGCCAATCTATAAAATATACTTGTTAGGGGAAGGCATGGAATCTATCTATGCAAGCACTTTGATTGCAAGGGACAGTGTAGCAGCATGTGGCATCATAACCTAAGAGCAGACAAATCAGCTTGATGACTTTCAAAGCCAAGAATACTGCTGGAGGCAAGGGTACTCCAGTCTAGAAGAAATTAAAACATATAGAGACTGTTATTAATTCCATATCTATTTTTGTGTAGTCAAATCTGTATGCAAATCCTTAGCATCTCATTTTGGCAGATTAATCTAAAAGTGAAGAGCAGCATGTGAAAGGAATGTAATGATAAAACACCACTGATGAGTAGTATTGCAGGAAAAAATGTAGGCTGTGTACAGTACTTGGTATGAGGGGCTTTTTATGGGTAACAGAAATGGTTTTAATTTCTTTGATTATTTAGTATCAGAGGGGTAGCCATGTTAGTCTGGATCTGTAAAAGCAGCAAAGAATCCTGTGCCACAGGATTCTTTGCTGCTTTTTTGATTATTTATGAATTATTTTACTAGGAAGCAACCCCTACACAAAACAAAACAGTTTTCAGGCTTTTCTTTCCTAGGAGTAACTTGGTAAGAGGCCCAGCATCATGTTTCTGATATACCTCCTGTAGTTTAACATTTAGAGGGAATCAGCACAATAACTGATTTTTATGTTTCAAAATAGTAATCTGACATCTCATTTCTAGATATTACTGTACAGGAGAAAAGAAATATGCAGAAGAAATTGAATTACAAAACAAAGATTAGGAAAAAAGATCATTGTGTAGCTATATGTACAGTTGACAGTATATAAGGATGTATAACAACACAGAGCTACATAATGTATCCTGAGGTTAGGAAGGGGAATAATCAGAATTTGCCTATGCATATTGTTGCATATGTAATCTACGGAGGTTGTGACAGTAAATAGCAACATCGTAGCAGGGTGGAAATATTTTGAAAGAACACCTTGTGTCTGGCTTGTCTGTTTAGATTGCAAACTCTTCAGAGCAAGGACCACATGTTACTACATGCATATACAGTGCCTAACACAATGGGATTGGCACCTCAAAACATGGCTATAATATAAATAATCGGTGTTATCACCAAGCAGTTAAAGGGCTATTTGTTTTAACAGATTTGTCCTTAGTTTCTTCTAGATGTGTAAAAATGTCTGGAACTGCAAGACATTGAATGGGAGGCTTTTCCTGTTAACTGGTTGT
Organism: Gopherus flavomarginatus; assembly: GCF_025201925.1. NCBI lineage: Eukaryota > Metazoa > Chordata > Testudines > Testudinidae > Gopherus > Gopherus flavomarginatus. The sequence continues at coordinate 143,288,395 of NC_066620.1, read as the reverse complement.
ATTACTGACATTGCAGGATGTAGCTTGCTTTTTAACATGACCAGGTGTAATATTGTTGCGGTCTGTATTCCAGACCATAGGACATGGTATAATAAATATTGACTTTTGCTTAGGTGAATTTCAAGATTTATTAACCCAGGAGATTAAAAAATAATCACGGCAGAGTGCAATGAAATCTTGAGGTTAACCAAATTATGGAGACAATATAGATGTTTCAAAGTTTCTAAGTATCTATGTACAAAATATCTGGAAATTGCTCTATTTTGGACATTACCTTTTTAAGTATTACATTTAAAAAATTTAAAGAGAAGGTGAGGTTAGAGGTCAAGAGGAAATATGATTATAGCTTTCTGATCAGCAGCCCAAAAGCAGATCTTGGTAAATGATTTTTTTTAAAGGTAACAGTGAGCTCTGCCCATAGGAAGACACATGGTCAGATCCTGGGCCCCATTAAGATAACTTTGTGTCACCGGAGTGCTACAAAGAGCAATTGAGGATTACTCCTGCATGGGAGAATTCTCTGGACAGGTCTCCTGGCCACTATCTCAACCGTAGAGTCATTTCAGGGGTTGGCTGGGGACTAGAGGAGGCAGAGCTGAAGCACAATGCGCGATTGGCCCCTTGGGACTAGTTTAGCCAACATAAATTAGAGGAAGTCTGTGACTGCTGTGACTTGCACTGAAGGCTGATCTACCCCACCCTCCCACTAAGCCAAAAATCAGTTTAGAGATGACTTTGTCTTCTCCATGCTCTGCACAGTTGAGGATTGTCACTGACACAAAGAATTCCTAAGGCTCTGATGCTGCAATCTAGTCTTCCTGGTGTTCCAATGATGTGAGTGTGTGCAAGGCTTCACCTGTGTGGATCAGATTATAGCATCGGGACCTATGAGGACAGACATTTAAAACTAAGAGAGCACAGGGTGATCATATATCAAATCATTAATGTGAAGCATCAATTTGGGTCAAATAAACTATCCTGGGCATTTTGAAGGTGCCTTTCATCTTTGTTTGTAAATTATAATGATAGCTAAGCAGCCAGGATGCAGTATTTGGGTATGCTTCTTGGCAATGGTTAATGGTGTTTCAGACTTAACCATTGTTGAAGGAGCCCACAGCATACATATGCTAGTTATTTTCATAGCTACTTCCATGAACAAAATATTCTCTTCATATATACAAATCGCATTTTGTTTTTCTTTCAGAATTATGTGTGAAAGTGATTGTTGTTCTAAGATTCAGCACAATGTTTCTAAATGAAAATGATGCCCATAGTGCCATTCCTGTTTGGTTAGAGCTCTAATCCCCACCTCCGACTCCTAAATTTTCTCCTTTCCTGTGGTTTCCTCCATAGGTCCTCTCTTCTCTTTGACTGCCTCTTAGATTGCATACTCTTTGGAGCAGGGACAGTCTAGTCATTTTACCTCTCTGTGCCTCGTTTTTCCCATCTGTAAAATGGGGATGATATTGATCTCTTTCATAAAGCACTTTGAGATCTATTGACTAAAAGTGCTATATAAATGCTAGGGATTATTATTATTATTAATTATTAATCTTTGTGCCTTGAACGGAGTTGAGCATATAGAATCACAGAAATGTAGGGCTGGGAGGGACCTTGAGAGGGCATCTAGTTCAGCCCCCGGCACTGAGGCAGGACCAGGTAAACCTGGGTCACCCATGCCAGGTGATTGTTTAACAAACCTATTCTTGTCTAAGCCTCCAGTGATTCCATAAACTCCCATGGAAACCTATTCCAGAATTTAACTATCCTTATAGTTAGAAAGATTGTTCTAATATCTAACCTAAATCTCCCTTGCTGCAGATTAAGCTGATTACTCCTTGTCCTGCTTTCAGTGGACATGGAGAACAATTGAACCATGATCTTTATAATAGTCCTTAGCACATTTGAAGACTGGTCAGTGTACTAAACAAATATTATTGTTGTACCATGTTTTAGCCCAAGGTATTAGCTTTACAGAGAGAGATCAATTGTTTTGTTTGTTTTTGTTTTGCCTTGTATTCTGCAACATGGATCAGCTGTGCTAGTTATTAACTACATCAAAAGGTCTAACTGTATGAAAGTAAAACTGGTAATAAGTAATATAATTATGTCGTAGATTTAATACTGTGGTATATAAAAATTATAGTCCTAAATGTGATTGATTTGCTTTACTAAGATCTTGGGCCTTTTTGGTACTCATGAAACTATTTTAACCCATGTAAAATCTCTTGTAGGAGGAGTAACAAATACTGCACAATACCAGAACAGGCTAATGGTCTATGATCCTAAGCAGGTGAGTTTCTGTATTGTAGGTTTTGCTTATATGTTTAAATGAACAAGGTATATAACAAATGTATTTTAAAGAATACTGGCGATCAAAAATACTGCCAATTCAAACTGCTAGTATTTTGTACCTGCTTTTCCCTGTTGTAGATGAGTGTGACTGTACAGAGTAAGGGTACATTTACGCTACGAGATTAGTCGGATTTACATAAACTGGTTTTGTAAAACAGATTGTATAAAGTCGAGTGCATGAGGCCACACTAAGCACATTAATTCGGTGGTGTGCGTCCATGGTCCGAGGCTAGCGTCGATTTCCGGAGCGTTGCACTGTGGGTAGCTATTCCATAGCTATCCCATAGTTCCCACAGTCTCCCCCGCCCCTTGGAATTCTGGGTTGAGATCCCAGTGCCTGATGGGGCAAAAATCATTGTCGTGGGTGGTTCTGGGTAAATGTCGTCACTCATTCCTTCCTCCGGGAAAACAACGGCAGACAATCATTTCGTGCCCTTTTTCCCTGGATTGCCCTGGCAGACACCATAGCACAGCAACCATGGAGCCCGTTCAGCTTTTTTTTCACTGTCACCATATGTGTACTGGATGCCGCTGACAAGAGGCGTTACTGCAGCACTACACAGCAGAATTGATTTGCTTTTGCATGATAGCAGAGACGGTTATCAGTCGTTCTGTACCGTCTGCTGCCATTGTAAATTGGCAGTAAGATGATGGTTATCTGTCGTTCTGTACTGTGTGCTGCTATCATGGGTGCCCCTGGCTGAGGTCGGCCGGGGGCGCAAAGGCAAAAATGGGAATGGCTCCCTGAGTCAATCCCTCCTTAATGGTATCTAAAAATAAGAGTCAGTCCTGCCTAGAATATGGGGCAAGTGTGCTAGAGAATCAGTGTATCAGAGAGCACAGCTGTTCCATGTCAGATCCCGCAGAAATGACGAGCTGCATGCCATTCACGGGGGTTGCCCCTGCAACCACCCCACCCGATACTTCCTCCTCCCCAACCTTCCTGGGATACCGTGGCAGTATCCCCCCCCATTTCTGTCACGAAATTATAAAGAATGCAGGAATAAGAAACAGTGACTTGTTAGTGAGATAAAATCAGTGGGAGGCAGCCTCCCGCTGCTATGACAGTCCAGGCAGAACATTAAGCGGTGCGGGGGAGAGGAGCCCAGCATCCCGCTGCTATGACAGTCCAGGCAGAACATTAAGCGGTGCGGGGGAGAGGAGCCCAGCATCCCACTGCTATGATAGTGCCGGCAGGACAGAATCTTTTCTTTACACAGGAAAGGGAGGGGGCTGATGGAGCTCAGCCCCCAGCTGCTATGATGAGGACGGTTACCAGCTGTTCTGTACCATCTACTGGGAATGACCAGGAATCATTCCTATTTTTACCCAGGCGCCCCCGGCCAGCCTCACCTGAGGCCAGCCAGGAGCACTCACGGGCTGATGGTGACGACGGATAGCAGTCATATTGTACCGTCTGCCACCGGGGAGGGGAGAGGAGCGGATACTGCTCTTCACTGCTGCAGCATCGTGTCTACCACCAGCATTCAGTAGACATAGGGTGACACTGAAAAAAGTCAAGAAACAATTTCTTTCTCTTTTCTTTCACGTGGTGGGAGGAGGGAGTAAATTGACGAGCTATACCCTGAACCACGCCAGACAATGTGTTTGAACCTACAGGCACTGGCAGCTCAGCCAAGAATGCAAATAGTTTTCGGAGACTGCTGTGGACTGTGGGATAGCTGGAGTCCTCAGTACCCTCTCCCTCCCTCCATGAGCGTCCATTTGATTCTTTGGCTTTCCGTTACGCTTGTCACGCAGCACTGTGTAGCCTGGAGATTTTTTTCAAACTCTTTGGCATTTTGTCTCCCCATACAGCGATCAGATCCAGTATCTCCCGTATGGTCCATGCTGGAGCTCTTTTTGGATTTGGGACTGCATCGCCACCCGTGCTAATCAGAGCTCCATGCTGGGCAAACAGGAAATGTAATTCAAAAGTTCGCGGGGCTTTTCCTGTTTACCTGGCCACTGCATCCGAGTTCAGATTGCTGTCCAGAGCGGTCACAGTGGTGCACTGTGGGATACCGCCCGGAGGCCAATACCATCGATTTGCTGCCACACTAACCCTAATCCGATATGGTAATACCAATTTTAGCGCTACTCCTCTCATTGGGGAGGAGTACAGAAACCGATTTAAAGAGCCCTTTATATCGATATAAAGGGCCTCGTACTGTGCACGGGTGTGCCGTTAAATCGGTTTAACGCTGCTAAAATCGGTTTAAACGCGTAGTGTAGACCAGGCCTAAGAGAGGATAAGGGCCACTGTTAAAAAAAAATAATACTCCTTAACTGGGTTACTAGAAGCATCTTAGATTAGCAAGACTGAAAACATGTTAAAACTCTGCTGTATTTATCACCATTTATTCTGCTTCTTTGCTTTTTGCAAACCACTAGCCTTGGACAATGCAAATAAACTAGTCGGTTTCACATACTGGTTCCCCAGTGGTAGCCCAGTTTTGCGATATTTGTGCTCCACATGCTGCAAGGAAATGTGTAAAACCAAACAAAAGTGTGTTCATGAACATGAAACTGTTTCTATTAATGTTAGGGTTTGTAAAATTTTCATTTACCACAAAAACATAATTTTGGACCTACACTGGCCATCAGTGATCTGTTAAATTGATTTATTACAAAACAGTTGATTAAAATAGATATTGTAAAAAAAAAAAAAAGAAAAAAGAAAAAGAAAGAAAGAAATCTGACCATTTTTGATATTGCTAGTGTGCCTATCACTTTATTATCTGAGCACCAAAAATATCTTTTAGGAATGTGGTCATACATTATGTATGTGTTTTGATTAGGTTAAAATTCTCCAGTAACAACTTCAGAGCGCTGGGACATGGTAATATGTCCTTTCCTCCTGTATTAGGGAAACAAACACCCTAATCCTAGTCACATCAGCATGCGTGGACTCTTATGTCCCTGTAGAAGGATATTGACTTCTGATTACTGGATAGGGGCCTTGAGTTTCATATTTAAAGCCAAATTCTACCAACAGATATTTGTGTGTGACTCCCACTGATTTTATGGGGAACATTATGTCTGTATCCAAGACCAGAATTTGGCTATAGGAATCAGTTAATTTCTTTTAAAGGGCACAATATTATTGTTGTTATTGATTATGCAAACAGAGGTTCTGTTATAAATCTGTGCCCATAGTGATCACAGGCTACAGTCTTATCTTGCTTGTGATTTGGGCATTATACTTCTATACACTGCCTCCTTTTTGTGTTGTGTATGCTTTGCCTAGATTTCTTAGTTGCTCAGGTAGTCTCAGCAGATGCATACTAAAATATCTGTGGTTTGGCTACTTCAGCATAAATTGCTAATTGCAGGAGGGCAAGTATGAAACACAAACAGTTAAAGAGGAAGAATGTGTTAGCATTCTTTAAATGAGGTCTGCTTCATGTTTGTACACACATGCTCTTTTTAAAAATTCTGCTGGCATATTGTTTACGGTGGGTACTGGAAAACATCACATCTGCTTGCATCTTGCACAGAATCTCAATAACTCTATCATTCAGCAATAGTGCTTGTTTCTGTGGTAGGCCTTTGTGGAGAGTCGATAATGCCTGCCATCTGCCACAGAGCACACAGCTACCTGCCAACAAGCAGGCTGGGGTGACCTCTGCTTCCTCACCACTGATTAGTATTCACATGCTGGCTTATTAGGAATGACCCCACCAGGCCCCTCTGTTTCTTTGCCTTTGCAGTGCTTGGCGGCTCACCTGGCAGGCACTGCAGTGGAGGAAGCTAAAGATATAATCAGGGGATGCAGGCAGGCTTTGCAAAGCAGATGGTGTCTATAGTCTTGTGTCAAGGGACTGAACTGCTAATGCAAAAATTAATTCCTAATATTCAAATATTATATATTGTAATGTATAGCTATATACTGTGGAGGCCACTGTCAGAGGCTATTGAGTTACCAAGTTAAAGTGTATTTAATATAAGACTTTTTGTAGCAGATTGTTTTACTGTTAAAGGTAACTGGAGCAATTGTTCTTCTTCAAGTGCTTGCTCATATCCATTCCAGTTAGGTGTGTGCGCGCCGCATGCACGTTCGTCGGAAGATTTTTATCCTAGCAACACTTGGTGGGTCGGCTGGGCACCCCCTGGAGTGGCGCCGGATATATACCCCTGCCGACCCAGCCACCCTTCAGTTCCTTCTTACTGCCCATGTCGGTCGATGGAACAGTGGAGTGTGGTTTTACTGACCTCCACCTCCCTAGCTACTCATAGTTCTCTAGTTATTTTGTTGTGTATATAGTTCAAAGTTATATAGTTATAGTTAATTTTAATTGTTCATAGTTAGTGTATAGTTAAGAGGGGTTTGGGGATTAGCCCCTTCCCCGCACCCGGTGCCGGGGCCCATGCCCGGTTCACCGGGTTTCAAACAGTGCTCGGCCTGTCATAAGCTGATGCCAACAGGCGATCCACACGACTCCTGCCTTAAGTGCCTCGGGGAATCTCACCTGACAGATAAGTGTCGCATTTGCAAGGCTTTTAAGCCGAGAACAAAAAAGGAGCAGGACTTTCGGCTAAAGCAGCTCATCATGGAGGCGGCTCTTACCCCTCCCCCTTTGGCACCGAGCACTGGTCAATCGGTGGGCAGAAGCACCTCCTGGGCACCGGACCGCGCCGGTACTGCCAAGGCCTCTCAGCACCGGCCGTCGCCGGCACCGAAGTCGACTCGGCACCGCTTCCTCTCCCTGAGGTCGAGAAAGCCTAAGGCTCCTCCTGCTTCCGTGCCACCTGTACCGCAGCCAGAGAGCTCGTCTAAGTCAGATCGCCCGGCACCAACACCTGGCGCGGCACCGACGAAGTCGGCACTGTCGATTCTGGTCCCACGAGGGTCGTCGAGTCTGGTGCCTGTCAGCTCCCCAGTGCGAGCCGTGGTTGAGCTTTACTATTCCATCCACGCCAGAGACATTCTCAAAGGCGAGGGATCTGATTGCCATGACAGAGTCGACGCTGCCTCAACCCCCAGCACCGCCGGTGCGGGTAATACAGTCTATCGGCAAGCCGGCCTTGATAAGACCATCCTCTGTCGGCACAGCAGAGCGGCACCGTTCACGATCACGGTCCCGCAGACGTTCCAGGTCCCGTCGGCGCTCCCGCTCCTGACGCCGCTCGCCGTCCCGGTACTGTTCCCCTCCTCGCTACCGGTCGCACTCGCGGCACCGGTCGGTATCCTGTTCGCCAGCCCGCTACTCTCGGCACCGTTCCAGCTCCTGGCACTGCTCCAGGCACCGTGACTCCCGTAGCTGCTCTCGACGTCGAGCCTCGAGATCTCAGTCGACCTCCCGGCACTGCTCCGGTCACAGGTCCCAATCTCGTTCCCAGTAACGGTATGCCTCCCAGTACCGGTCACCGGTGCCGAGTAGAGCAAGGTCCGCTAGAGACAGAGACTCTGCCCAGGGCTTTTCAGCACCACCATGGCCATCCAGACACGCATCAGTGTCCTCTCATGCGGACAGCTCTTATGCTCAGTGATTCTGATGTGCCCACCAGAGTCTTCCAAGAGACCCAGGCCCAGGCCCAAGGACCCCACCAGTGGTCTTTCTGGACACCTTGGGTGTACCACCAGGCCCAAGGCGTACCAGTAGTTCCATCCCGCTCTCTCATCAGAGCACTGAGTGCCAGAGGTGACGGTTAGCCACCCCCCTCCGACTGCTGCGGAGGAAGCCCCCGTTCACCCACCGGACTCCCAGGTTCCACTGGAGCAGGAGGTCGCTCAGGAGCAACAGGCCACACAGGACCCACTCGTCGCTGGCATCTCCTCTTCCTCTTCTCCAGATAAGAGGGTGGCAGGAACATCCTCCTCAGGCCCTCCTCCAATCGACCTGTGAGCCCATCAGGACCTCCTAAGGAGGGTAGCACTCAATATGAACCTCCAGGTGGAGGAGGTCCCAGAGGTAGAGGACCCGGTAATGGACATTCTATCGGTGGATGCCCCCACTAGAGTGGTCGTACTGTTTATTCGGACCGTCCTGGAGAATGCCAATACTATATGGCAGTCCCCAGCCTCTATCCCTCCTGCGGCCAGGGGAGTCGAGCGTAAATATATGGTGCCCTCTAAAGGGTACAAGTATTTGCATGTCCATTCTCCTCCCTGCTCACTAGTCGTCCAGTCCGTTAATGAGAGGGAATGCCACGGCCAGCAGGTGCCAGCCCCGAAATCGAAGGAGGCTAGGCGAATGGACCTACTCGGCTGCAAGGTGTACTCGGCAGGGGCCCTACAGCTTTGGGTGGCAAATCAACAGGCCTTGCTTAGCCGCTATAATTATAACACCTGGGTGGCGGTGGGTAAGTTTACGGAGCTTCTCCCTCAAGACTCCTGCCAAGAGTTCGCTGCCCTCTTGGAGGAAGGGAAAAAAGGTGGCCAGAACTTCCCACCAGGCCTCGTTGGATGCAGCAGACTCAGCAGCCAGGACTCTGGCCTCGGGTGTTGCCATGAGGCGCATCTCATGGCTTCAGGTTTCAAACCTCCCACCGGAGCTGCAGTATACCATTCAGGACTTGCCATTTGATGGTAAAGGCCTCTTCTCAGAGAAGACTGACCACAGGCTGCAAAGCCTGAAGGACAACAGGGTCATAATGTGCTCTCTCGGCATGCATATGCCGGTGACCCAACGCAGGTCTTTCCATCCTCAGCCTCACCACCCATACTCTGTGCCTAGACAAAGACAGGACTTTGGCAGGCGGCGCGGCCGAGGTGGTTGCAGACGACTGTCAGGACCCCAAGGTGGCCAAAATCAAGGTCCCTCAAATCCACCACTGGGACCAAAGACGAACTTTTGAAGGTGCACCCGAGGGCAGCGTACCAGTTCCAGGCCAGGATCCCTCTCCTCTCTTCTCCAACCGTCTCTCCTACTTCCTCCCAGCGTGGTCCCAGTTAACTTCAGATCGCTGGGTCCTACGCACGGTGGAGTATGGGTACCACTTCCAATTTATTTCAACTCTGCCCTCCAACCTTGTCTCTCTTCAGGGACCCCTCTCACGAGCAATTCCTCTTACAAGAGGTGCAGACACTCCTCGCCATAGGAGCTATAGAGGAGGTACCGATGGATGAAAGGGGCAAGGGGTTTTACTCCCGTTATTTCCTAATCCCCAAGTCGAAGGGAGGTCTCAGATCTATCCTAGACCTGTGAGGACTCAACCAGTTTATGATAAAGTTGAAGTTCCGCATGGTATTCCTGTATCAGAGGGGTAGCCGTGTTAGTCTGATCTGTAAAAGCAGCAAAGAATCCTGATATTCCTGGGGACCATTATCCCGTCCTTGGATCCCGGAGACTGTTATGCTGCCCTCGATATGAAGGACACGTACTTTCATATCGCCATCTTTCCTCCACACAGGAGATCCCTCCGCTTTGTAGCCAACCGTCAGCACTTCCAGTTTACGGTCCTGCCGGTCGGCCTTTCTGCAGCCCCAAGGGTATTTACAAAGTGTATGGCTGTAGTCGCTGCCTACCTCCGCCGACGTTGGATACACGTTTTTCCGTATCTGGATGATTGGCTCATCCGAGGGGCCTCCGAGACACAAGTCACTCAGCATGTGGGCATCGTCAAGGACCTATTCACACGTCTAGGCCTGATGATCAATATAGAAAAATCCACACTGGTTCCCACGCAGAGGTTAGACTTCATAGGAGCTATCCTGGACTCCCATCTAGCTAGAGCCTGCTTACCACAGCTGCGGTTTCAGGCGATGGCCACAATCAACCGAGGTCTACAGAATTTCCCGACGACCTCGGCTCGCACTTGTCTCGGTCTCCTGGGTCACATGGCTGCCTGCACGTTTGTAACCAAACACGCCAGGCTCCACCTCCATCCTCTCCAAGTTTTGCTCAACTCGGTATACCGCCTGGGCAGGGACCCAATAGACACGATAGTCACCATTCCCCCGAGCACCCTAGGCTCCCTAAAATGGTGGCTATCTCCCTCCCTGGTATGTGCAGGGATGCCGTTCCATCCGTCCCAACCCTCAATGTCCCTGACGACGGACACGTCATCTCTCGGCTGGGGTGGTCACCTCGGTCACCTTCGTACTCAAGGCCTTTGGTCTTCTCAGGAGCTGGCATTACACATAAATGTCTGAGAACTGAGAGCAGTCCGCCTGGCGTGCCAGGCATTCCAGCAACAGTTGCGAGGCCGTTGTGTCTCAGTGTTTACAGACAACACAACGGCCATGTACTACTTAAACGAACAGGGAGGGACACGGTCCTCCCCCCTTTGTCAGGAGGCCATCCAACTCTGGGACTTTTGCATAGCCCACTCGATAGATCTGGTAGCATCCTTTCTCCCAGGCGTTCGGAACACTCTGGCGGATCGACTCAGCAGGTCTTTCTTGTCTCATGAGTGGTCGATCCGTCCGGACGTTATGCATTCTCTTTTCCAGAAGTGGAGATTTCCCCACATAGACCTGTTCGCTTCCCACGAGAACAGGAAATTCCAGATGTTCTGCTCCTTCCAAGGTCTCTCCCCAGGATCGATCTCAAACACTTTCCTGATGCCGTGGAAGAGCCAGCTCCTTTATGCCTTCCCACCGTTCCCGCTGGTTCACAAGGTCCTGCTGAAACTCTGCAGGGACAGAGCGCGCATCATCATGATCGCTCCAGCGTGGCCCAAGCACCACTGGTACACCACGTTGCTCGACCTGTCGATAGCCAACCCAATTACCCTGCCACTCCACCCAGACCTCATAACTCAGGACCACGGCAGGCTTCGCCACCCAGACCTGCAGGCTCTTCACCTCACAGCGTGGCTGGTGCGTGGCTAAACCAGTCAGAGTTACGTTGCTCTGAATCAGTACGACAAGTTCTCCTGGGTAGCAGGAAGTCTTCCACCCGGTCAACGTACCTGGCCAAGTGGAAGCATTTCTCCTGCTGGTGCGAAACGCTTAATCTTACTCCCACTGAGGTCTCGATCCCCTCTATTTTGGACTACCTCTGGTCTCTCAAACAGCAGGGCCTAGCAGTATCATCACTGAGGGTACACTTGGCAGCCATCTCTACCTTCCACCCAGGCAAAGGTGGTCGTTCCGTGTTCTCACACCCTATGGTTTCGAGGTTCCTCAAGGGCTTGGAGCGCTTATACCCTCAAGTACGCCGCCTAGCCCCGACCTGGGACCTCAACCTGGTTTTAACCAGACTTATGTCTCCCCCATTCGAGCCGTTAGCAACCTGCTCGCTACTATACCTGTCTTGGAAGACAGTTTTCCTCGTAGCCATTACATCGACCAGACGAGTCTCCGAGCTTAGGGCTCTTACGGTGGATCCGCCGTACACTGTGTTCTACAAGGACAAGGTGCAGTTGCAACCACACCTGGCATTCCTCCCTAAGGTGGTTTTGGCCTTTCATGTTAACCAGGACATCTTTCTCCCGGTCTTCTTCCCGAAGCCACACTCAACGCGATGGGAGCAACAATTACACTCCCTGGACAGCCGTAGAGTATTCGCATTTTATATTGAGCGGACAAAACCGTTTCGTAAAACGCCCCAACTCTTTGTCGCGGTAGCAGAGCGAATGAAAGGCCTTCCTGTTTCCTCTCAGAGGATCTCATCTTGGGTGACAGCGTGCATCTGCACTTGTTATGATTTGGCTCATATTTCCCCAAGCTACATCACCGCGCATTCTAACAGAGCTCAGGCTTCATCTGCCGCCTTCCTGGCTCGTGTACCTATCCAGGAGATATGTCGCGCAGCTACCTGGTCCTCGATCCACACCTTTGCTTCGCATTATGCTTTGGTTCAGCAGTCAAGAGATGATGCAGCCTTTGGCTCATCAGTTTTGCATTCTGCCACATCTCACTCTGACCCCACCGCCTAGGTAAGGCTTGGGAATCACCTAACTGGAATGGATATGAGCAAGCACTCGAAGAAGAGAAGACGGTTACTCACCTTTGTAACTGTTGTTCTCCGAGATGTGTTGCTCATATCCATTCCAAACCCACCCTCCTTCCCCACTGTCGGAGTAGCCGGCAAGAAGGAACTGAGGGGCGGTTGGGTCGGCAGGGTTATATATCCGGCGTCATGGCGGCGCCACTCCAGGGGGTGCCCAGCCGACCCACTGAGTGTTGCTAGGGTAATAATCTTCCGACATCATGCACGCGGCGCGCGCACACCTAACTGGAATGGATATGAGCAACACATCTCGAAGAACAACAGTTACAAAGGTGAGTAACTGTCTTTTTTCTGACTCTTAAAGTTTCATGTCTTTTTACTCTTAAAAAAGTAGTAAAACTCCTGAAGTTTAATGGTTAATACAGATTCAAAAACATTTTTCTTATATAAATGAGTAAATCAAAATATGGAGGAATAAAGAAAACCAAATGGAATGCACAAATACTTTGGTAAAATGCTACAAGATTTTTTTCCCCCCAGCCTTTGCTTCTTAAAGATAAAAACCAAATAAATTACTGAATGAAGGGCAGAACGCGCCCCTTCCCCCGCTTCTAGCCCTGATATAGCTTACTGTTCCAGTTTTCAATGCTATATACAGAAGAGAGATCTAATACTTTCTTACTGAAACACATCAGCACTGCTTGTTTTTTAATAGTGACATGAGAGAGCAACGTCTGAAACCTTTAGTCTTTCAGAAATTTTATCATGACACTTTCCGCACAGATACAATATAATATTAAAATAAGCGTAACAGATGAAAATTATAATTGTAATCTACACTCTTGCTTGGAATCTATCCCTTGATTAAAATCTGTCCATGAGTAATTCAGATTTACCATATGTCATGAAATAAGATTTTTTCAATATATTCTAACATAAAGGATCAAGGGAGAGCAGATGAAAAAGTTAATGTTTTGGGGGATGGTGGAAATACTGTGTTGTATCCATGAGAGAAGAGTCCTTGGCTCACCTGAAGATAAATATTAAAATACAGAGCTACAAAGATTGGACACCCACACCATAGCTGGCAATCAGTTGACCTGCTGTTCTAAGTAACATTCAAATTTAGCAATATATTTACGCAAGATTTGTGGCTAGGAAGAGGGATATGTGACACTCGGAGCACTTGCAAGTCTCCAAGGACTGCTGAGCCTAAGACCAGTTTTTCTTTGTTTACACTTCTAGAACAAGTGGATAAGCCGAAGCCCCATGTTACAGAGGAGAGTGTACCATTCCATGGCTGCTGTCCAAAGGAGGCTTTATGTTTTAGGCGGGAATGACTTGGACTACAATAATGATCGGATTCTTGTACGCCACATAGACTCTTATAACATAGACACCGACCAATGGACGCGCTGCAGCTTCAACATGTTGACGGGCAAGTCTTTTTCATGAAATGTACAATGAAAGCAGTGTTGTGGGAGGCTTTTTGTTTTATTTTATGAGCCTAATTCTTCTCCCATACAGCACTTTTACAATGGTGGACCTCCACTGACTTCAATGGAATCACTCCTGATTTAGGAACCGATGCTGAGCCCATTGATGTCAACTGGAGTCATTCTCTTGCTGCTCTAAGAGAGAAGAGAATCAGGCACAAAACATTAAAGAAGAGTGTTCTTTTGGAGCATAGCAGGCTACATTTTCAAAACGATGCAACTAAAAGGGTTTAGTTAAAAAATGAAAAAAATAAAATGATTAAATCTTATTTCCCTTTTCACTAGGTGCTTAATTGCACCAGTGGAAATATCTCACTTTTTTGAGTACACGAAGGCAATTAAATTATACTTTGCACTTCTTGAAAATGCAGTTTTATATGGGCTGCTGCTGGTGGTGGTGGTGGTGGTGGTGGTGGTGGTGGTTAGAGTATTTATGGAGATGCATAACTGTCCCATCCTTATTACTATACAGTAGTGTCTTAACAGGATGCCAGAAAGGAGTTTATTTATTAGAATTAAATCAAATCAGAGATGAGTAGATTAGCATGGACGGCAGCTAGATTTGAAAACTTCCTCATGAGTAGCTTGAGGGAGCATTGCAGTAACAGCTAGCAAAGCAGGACACCTCATTTACCTGCGCTACACACATAACATGACTGTCTGATATGCCCCTCAGAAATACTATTGACTATAAGCAGTGGGGAGAGACTGCCAACGTTGTACCAGGAAAGTAATGTGTCCCAGGAGTAAACCAGTGGCAGCTGCCTCGGGAGCCGCATTGAAAGAGGCATCTCCAGAACCTTACTGCAGGAATGCTGAGGTCATTCAGTCATTGGCCTGTCTTGAACAGATGCAGAGTTTCTGGTCACCCAAATGCTGATTCTTGCATCTTCTCAATCAGCTGTAAGAGTCCTAGAATCTTGCTCGGTTGTTGCTCAGAATCCTTTGTATAGGTACCACAGCAACTTCCTTGATGCAGCCCAGAAAATGAGGCAATGGATTCAGGAGCTAAAGGCTGAACAGCAGCGAGAACAGAGAACAGGGAGTTTGCTGAGCAGGTGAAGTTGCGGGAAGGGAGTCATACACAGTGGTCACCAAATCCCATCTTCAGTTAAGTTGCTTTAAGGGCCAGCCTGATGTCAACACCATTCTTTAAGTATTACTTTGAGGCTGCTACTTCTGGAAGCAAAGACATAGATATTACACGTCTGGCTTTTGGGTCAGGGAATCAAAATGTCAGACTTAACTGAGTTAATCTATCTCCTGTTGATAGATACCTGGAACTGGTAAAATAGGGGAGGGACTAAACTTTGTTTTAAATTAAGTTTCCTTTCCATCCTTCTCTCCCCCCTCTGTGCCTTTAAAGGTGCAGGGTTGACAGCCTCTGGCAAAGAAACACTTAGTTCTTGCACAGAATAGGCAGCACAACAGAAGCAGTGGCAATGCGGGCTTATTTGTCTGAGCACCTCTGAAGTCAACAGGATCAGTAACAGGGCCTGTGCTTCAAACCTGAGCTTGAAGGAATGGTTCCAAGGATGAGGGTACTTTTTCCTCTCTGTGCCTTTAGTGCTCAGCCTCTCTGTTAAGACTGCCACTAAGGATTCCACTTATAGCTGTGCTAGGTGATGGAACACAGAGTTTTAAACAGTGTTTACATTTTTCTAAAATGTCATTAACATGCGTGGATTCCTTAAACAGGCTTTTGCTATTTAAAATAAAATTGAGATTTGTAGAACAACTTCTGCTTTTAGCTGTACGCATCTAACTCCGTAGAATTCAAGAGATCTGCACAGGTGCCAGTTTGGCTTCATTGCTCTAACAGTGTATCCTGTTAGAGTAGTATGTTTATATTATGTTATATTAAACATATGGAATACACACACACAAACACGTATAGTTGTAGATACATTCACACGAGGCTTATTTCCTACTTCAGAGATGTATTAGTATCTACTATTTCTTACGCTACTGAAAAGAATGTTTTTAAAATATATTTTTCTTTAATACACTTCAAACTTTGTAGTATGTTCCCTAGTCAAGTGTAACTAACCTGGCTTGCAGTGTGTGGTTTTTGGCATCATCTCTGTCCTCCAGGATAGCACTCAAATTGCATTCCTGGGGATAGCACATAAGCCCTTCTCTCCACTTTAACTGCCAGGAATTGGTAGTTCTGAAACTGTCATGTTACAGCAAATCCATGTGCATCTCATGAATGAAATCTCCAACTTTTGATGCTAACAGAGTTAATTAAAAGATGCAAGTGCTTTCGATTTCCTCTTTGCTTTAGGTCAGAATGAATCTGGCGTTGCTGTCCACAATGGAAGAATATATTTAGTTGGCGGCTATTCTATTTGGACAAATGAGCCTTTGGCATGTATCCAGGTGAGAGATTTAGGTTCCTTTTTGAAGTCTCTTCAAGTGTTTCTGCAAGGGTACTTTTTGCATAGCTGTTATCAAAAAGCAAAGTTTATTTGAAGTGGCGAGAGAGATTAGGGATGATACTTATGCTGTCACTGAATCTCTAAAACATACCTTGGAAATATTGTGCATATTAACAGATTTCCAGGTTAGTAATTAGATTTACTACTTCTGTATTAAATTTTCTGGGACTGTGGACTGGGTAGTTCCTCTCTAGACAAGATTTGGGTTTAAAAAAAACAAACAAAAAACAAGCATATTTCCAGGTGCCATGACACTTAAAGTGTCTAAATGGAGGGGGAATGTCCTATTAATTTTTCAGCCCTCTCATTTTCCATAAAGAGGCCAGAAATAACCAGCAATTGATCTAGATCAAAATTTGGGCTAGAACACCGCAACCTGCCTTAGTTGTGCATGTGCTCTTTACTTTGGAGCATGTTTAAAAGTACTGCTAATAGCTTTGCCATTGGTACCAGGTTCTCCAGTAAAGTCTTCTGCTGCACTAGAGTCCATCATAACAGCAGCTGCCCTCTTGATCCATGACTCTTCATAGATCCCCAAAACTGTAAATAATCTGTGAAAGTGGGATTATAGAATCACAGAAGTATAGTACTGGAAGGAACCTCAGGAGGTCATCTAGGCAGGACCAAGTATACCTACACCATCCCAGACAGGTGTTTGTCTAAACTGTTTTTAAAAAACCTCCACTGATGGGGATCCCATCTCTTCTGGAAGCCTATGCCAGTATTTAACTATCCTTATAGCTAAAAAGCTTTCCTAATATCTAACCGAAATCTCCTTTACATCCTCTCTCTAACAGCCCTTAATTTAAAACTTTGAAGCACTTGAAACTTGTCAGGACCCTCTCAGTCGTCTTTTCTCAAGACTAAACATGCCCAGTTATTCTAACCCTTTTGTCATTTGTTGCTCTCCCCTTGACTCTCCAAATTGCCCACATCTTTTCTAAAATGTGGCACCTAGAACTGACCCAGTACTCCAGCTGAGGCCTCACCAGTGCTGAGCAGACCAGGATGGTTCCTTTCCATGTCTTACACAACATGCCCCATGTCATACTACTCTCCTGTTAATACACCCCAGAATGATATTCACTGTTTTTCACAACTGCATCACATTGTTGGCTCATCCAGTAACTCCCAGATCCTTTTTTAGAAATATTAATGCTTAACCAGTTATTCCCCAGTTGTATTTATGCATTTGATTTTTCCTTCCTAAGTGTAATACTTTGAATTTGCCTTTATTGAATTTCATCTTGTTGATTTTGGACCAATTATCCAATTTATAAAGATCATTTTGAAGTCTAATACTGTCTGCCAACCCTCTCAGCCTGGTGGTATCCACAAATTTTGTAAGTGTGATCTCCATTTCATTACCCAAGTCATTAATGAAAAAATTAAAAAGTACCACACCCAGATTAGGCCCCTGTGGGACTCCACTAAATACATCCTTACAGTCTGACAGTGAATCATTGTTAATTACTATTTTAGTACGTTTTTTCTACCAGTTTTGCACCCACCTTATAGTAATTTCATCTAGACTACAATTCTCTACTTATGAGAATGTCAGGTTGGACTGTTCCAAAATCAAAATACATAATGTCTACAACATCCTGGCCTCTAGGCCAATAACCCTGTCAAGGAAGGGAAGTAGCTTGGATTGGCATAATTTATCTTCACCCAGACACATTCAGTTGGTCTGTCAGTCACCTCCTTCTGGACCTCAGAACAAGTGTGTAGATTCTTGATGTATAATGCAACACCTCCTCCCTTTTTCCCCTGCCTGTCCTTTGTGAACAAACTATACCCCTTTATAACAGTATTCTAGTCATGCGATTTATCCTACCAAGTTTCAGTGATGCCACTTAAGATGTAATTTCTTATGTACTAATATTTCCAGGTCTTCCCCATATTCCTTGTATTTGTGTATAGACATCTAAAATGTGGAACAGTTCCCCCACTGTTTTCTCTCTTGTTGCTTCTGTGACGCTAATGTGATTTTCTATTCCCCAACATCTAACAAGGTCATTTTATTTTATACACACAGCCCCCCACCTACCTGTGGATATAAATTGGCCTCTGCGGAACCACAGTGCTCTCCTGGGAACCACAGCAGTGAAAGGAGCAGAACATGGGGCCGCTGTTCCCAGGAGCCAGCTCCTCCAGCACGGCTGTATGGTCCCCAGCCCCGCCCACTGGGGCGGGCACCGGGCTCATCAGCAGCTGTCCCTGGTCGCACTCTTGTGTTCAAGTGGCATGCCTGCCCCCAGACAGGAGATGCAGACAATTGTGTGGAAGGGATGGGGGCAGAGCTGGGGGCGGGGCTGTTGGCAATACAGCCATGCTGGAAGAGCTGCCAGCGCTGGCTCCTGGGAGTGGTGGCCCCATGTTCTGCTCTTTTCCCTGCTGCAGTTGTATGGATACTGATTTATAACTGCGGATATTCACATACATGGATATAAATTTGTATCCGCACAGGGCTCTATATATACTTACCTCTGAGCTTTAGGTGAATTATTTTCATTTTTCTGAGTGATGCAGTGCCCCAGTTGTAGAACCATCCGTGATGATAAGTTGAGTGGGGTAACATATTTAATACTTTGTCAATTTTAAATGGAAAATTAATGCACAATGGCTTGGATAGGAACACTGTACAGTACATAAAATGTAACAAACGGTACTATATCAAGTTGGGAAACGTACTAACAAACACTTGCTTATAATCTGTGGGACCTTTTGAGTATTATTTCATCTCTGTTCAAATACTACTTGATGGCAAGTGAAAATGCATTTTGGGTCCTGCTTTTGAGTGGACCTTTCCCTACATCACAGAACCATCTCAGAACTGACAGTCTGTCCAACAGAGACCCAGACCTACAAGAAAAAAAAATATAACAAATAAGAAAGCGCTTTGGCAGAGCTGTAAGTGTTGACTACATATGCACTCAGTTGCTGGCACACTGCCTAGCTTTAACCAGCACTATGAGCCCTTCTATTTTCAAATTCAGCATGCTGTTCCCTCTTTCTGAAGAAAGACACTTTTCTCTGTATGTCTTCATTTACTCTGTCATTCAGCCAGCCCTGAGTTCCCTTGCATCTCAAAATACTATTTTGACAAATGATTCATATTTTGTAGTAATGGTTTAGCATCTCTGTGCACAGTTCTACATGTGCAACCATGCAAGTGTACAGCTAGTAAGTGGGATCAAATTTTACTATTTGCTATTAAGTGATGGTTAGGATAAGGTTTGGGTGATATGGACATTAATACATCAGTTGATCCCTAAATAAAATCCACTGGGCTGAAATTGCCTTTCCTTGGGATTAATAAGTGTATACAATATGTGCCAGCAGATTTGTTTCCTATTTTTTCTGTGATCCTTGAAATATTATTTTCAGCATTTTGGTCCTGCAGGTGCTGGATGTTAGCAAGGAAGGGAAAGAAGAAGTATTCTACGGGCCTACACTTCCTTTTGCTTCTAATGGAATAGCAGCATGCTTCCTTCCAGCTCCCTATTTCACATGCCCCAACCTCCAGACTTTACAAGTGCCTCACCACAGGATTGGCACTATGTGAGAAAAAGAATGCACCATCCATAAAAGCAAAAGGGGGGGAAAAGCGCTGCATACAGCAATTTCACTTTTGGATCAATTAAGCATGAACTGTTTCTTCATCTTCTACATATTTGTCTTAAAGTCAAATAACAGACAAAAAAAATGAACTTTTTTTTTCACTAAAGGCTCCACCACACAGTCTGCAGTTTCCCTCTGCCCCAAACTAGGAACATACACTTCATACCAACCCATTTGCCATTTTCTCTGGGTGACAACTTGTTACTTGCCTCTATTTAAAATCTTTGAAAGGCATTCTGAGTGCACTCAGCATCTTGCCTGGCCTGTTGTTCCTTGGGGTCTGCACATTAAATGGATTGCCAGTGGCACTGTTCAAAGACAATATAATACAATGTTTATAAGCTCAACAAGGACAATATTCTATTATGCTAAATTATTCAACTTCCTAGGTACCTGTGGCAAAAAAGGATAAATGCATTGACCATCAGTTCCTAACTTTCATTTAACAAAACTTATTGGAAGTTTAGATAGTGTGAAACATAATAAAGCAAAAAAACCAAAAAACAAACAAAAAAAAATCAACCCTAAATATATTATAGGCATCTACCAAGGAACTGATTTTTTTTTTGCATCTCACCTGAAGTACAGAAGGACTGAGGTTTCAGTGGCTATTACTGTGCAACACTGTACTGAACCTGCTTGTTAAAGAAATTGATATACAAAAGCATCTTTCTTTATTTACCAAGGTCTACTTTTAAATGTTATCTTCTATCAGATGATCAATTCTTCCTGACACCTTCAATCTTTTAATGGTTGGAAATAACCTCTTCACTATATAATTAAAATGCACCATTTACTTAATATTTTGAATAGCCAGTTTGTAAAGGGTTACCATATTTACTATTTACAATTCTCAATGAACAGTCTCATTTAGTCCAACATATGGTACCACAAATCACTGGCCTCCAGAGGCTAAATCGGTGTATAATAAAGTCAATATTTTATTTATTCTTTCAATGTATATAGTGTCTCCATGCAATACTCCAGGTATATTTACAATTTATAATAATAAAACCAAGCCATTATATTCTGCTTTTCTCTGGCTATTGTGACCCCTACCCTTTTTTTTGATGTTTTTGCCATTTATTTGCATATATCTGACAACATGGGTATTTGTAAATATTAACCAAGAAGAATACTATTAAACCTCTCAGTTGATGACCTAAAGGCACAGTGCATTTCTCTGCTCTATGTACTTATAGGTCCTGCACCACCATAATATTTGAACAGATCTCAGACCATAGAATTACTGCTGCTATTCATGGGAATTTCAAATTCAGAATAGCATCTAGGAATACCCAGTGCATTTCAGGAGAGGAGCATTTTGCTCTTAGTCCATCGAGAGCTGTTACTGAGGCCAGGTCCAGACTAGAGCTTTAAATCGATTTTAAGAGCTCTAAATCGATTTAAAGCTGTAACCGTCCACACTACAGAGTGCATAAAATCGATTTTAAGGGTCCCTAAAATCGATTTTGGAACTCCATCTAAACGAGAGGAGTAACCCCAAAATCGATTTTTTAAAATCGATTTTATGATAGTGTGGACGGACATCGAAGTTAATGGCCTCCGGGACGTATCCCACAGTGCTCTCTAGTGGCTGCTCTACACAGGTAAAGGTACTCTTCTGCTGGCCAGGTAAACAGGAAAAGCCCCGGGAACTTTGAAATTCCATTTCCTGCTTGCACAGCGTGGAGCTCTCAGCAGCAGAGAGTAGAATGCAGTCTCCTGAAAATAGGAAAAGAGCTCCAGCATGGAGCACACAGGAGTTACTCGATCTGATAGCTGTATGGGGAGAAGAGTCAGTGCTTTCAGAACTGCGCTCGAGCAGACGAAATGAGAAAACCTTTGAAAAAATTTCTAATGCCATGCGGGAGAGGGGACATACCAGGGACTCGTTACAGTGCCGAGTGAAAGTGAAAGAGCTCAGACAGGCGTATCAGAAGACCAAAGCAGCAAAGGGCAGGTCAGGCTCTGCCCCCAAAACATGCCGGTTCTACGACGAGCTTAACGCAATATTGGGGAACAGCGCAACGACGAACCCCCCCTTGTCTGTGGATTCAGAGGTGGGCGTCGTGATTCCTGCCACTACGGAAGATTTATTTGATGGCGATGATCAGTATGATGAGGACCAAGAGGAGGAGGCTCCAGCAGAGAGCACAGAGCATTTTATCCCCCCAAACAGCCAGGATCTTTTCCTCACCCTTACTGAGGTTCCCTGCCAGCCATCTCAAGGCAGTACTCCAGAAAATGAAGCTGAGGGACCGTCCTCTGGTGAGTGTAATTTCTTTTAATAAAAGCTTCGGTTTAATGTAAGCCTTTTTTACTGGGTGCTTCAAATCACTACCTGTACTTAGAGTCACTGACCAAGTAGATTAAAAACCTTTCCTAAAACAGTGACCCATGAGGTGGTTTTTAGAAAAGTCTCCATTGTAACAGGGCGGATTCATCCTGCTTGTTCGGGGAACGCGAGAGCAAACCGGGGAAGGAGACCAGCTTCGCCGCGGTTTGCTCTCGCGTTCCCCGAACCACCCAGCAAAGCGCAGGGAAGGAGACCTGATTGTTCGGGGAACGCGAGAGCAAACCGGGGAAGGAGACCAGCTTGATTACCAGTACAATCTACTACAGGGATTACTAGCCATTATTAACTTACCATTTTCTCCGGACACGGTCTGTGTGCTCCCCTGACCTGCGTCTGAGCAGAAATCTCTGTCCTCAGCCACAAGCAATAAGTATTAAAGGAATCCTAAGGCGACCTTGTGGTAAAGTAACATGTTCAAGGTTCAGTAACAGGCACAGGTCAGTGAGGAGAAACACTGTATGCATTGTTGTGTGAAATGTGTCTCTTATGATTCTTTTATCACTCTTTCCAATCCCCACCCCCCCACACACAGCTGCACATTTCTCCAGCCTCCCTCTCGCTTCTCCTCTACATGGGGGGGGTATCATAAGAAGACTGAGGAAAAGGAGGACGCGTGAGGACATGTTCACCAAAATTATGGCAGTAACCCGTACAGAGAGAGCTCAGCAGGGGGACTGGAAACAATTGGTCGCAAAGTACAGGGAGGCTGCCAGTCAACGCGAAGACAGGAGGGACGCCAAAAATGATGTCAGGTGGCAGGAAGATCAGCGCTGGCGAGCAGCAACTCTGGATCTTCTTCGTGATCAGACTGACATCCTCCACGATATGCTGCAAGAGCTCCGTGGTTTCAGAATGCCCCTACAGCCCGTGTATAACCTCCCTCAGTACTCACCCTGTCCCACACCTTCCAGAACCAGGCATGTAAGAACGCGTGGGGGAAGGCTCTCTGCACCAGCCCCCTCCACCACTGCGGACACTCCAACCAGAAGGCTTTCATTAAATTGAAAAGCCCTTTGTGTCCTGTTTTTTCCCTCCTCTAATGATCCAAACTTCTCCCATGGCACCTTTGCCTATTTTTACTCTCAGGTCATGCTATTAAGGCAGTGTGACTGTAGTTTGGTAATGAAGTAAAGCAAGCAGCTTTGGAAAGCTGCACGGAAGCTAGTTATCAGCATCAGGATTTGACAATTGGGGATATGGGTAATAAAG
The DNA here is from genome assembly GCF_025201925.1 of Gopherus flavomarginatus. Taxonomy (NCBI): domain Eukaryota; kingdom Metazoa; phylum Chordata; order Testudines; family Testudinidae; genus Gopherus; species Gopherus flavomarginatus. Next base: position 143,265,069 of record NC_066620.1, on the reverse strand, counting down.
GGAAAACAAAGAAAGCAGCCATACCGTAACCTGGTCCATGAGAATTCTTGTTCTGTCTTCTCTGATGCACTTTCTTCTTTCCAACCTCCCTCCCCCTTCCTCCAAACCTCCCTCGCTCCGTCCCCCATAGAACGCTGAGTTATGAAATTTCATGCACAGTATTGTAACAACAAGCATGATGCTTGATTGATGAAAGGGTCTGATTTTAAATAAAGAACACAATTCTTGTAACAAATAGTAGTAACTTTATTTTCAATAAAAAAGCAGTTAAGGAAGGTTGCAGGTACAGTGCCTAGCAGCAGACGGAAGCAGCTAATGGTGGAGGTAGGTAATAATTGGGAAATACAGAATTATATGTTTTCCAATGGACAGCTCTCGCAAGTAACCTAAGCAAGCAATTGAGGAATGCTGCAGGCAAAGTATCTTGCAGCAGCAACACCGCATAGACGGGGAGGGCAGCAATCAATTGAAAGGAAAATCAGCATTCAAACTGTACCCTGGCCCATGAGGAAGCTACTTTTCAGTGCTTCTCTGATGCGCACAGCATCCTGGTGAGATCTTCTAATTGCCCTGGTGTCTGGCTGCGCATAATCAGCGGCCAGGTGGTTTACCTCAGTCTCCCACCCTGCTATAAAGGCCTCCCCCTTGCTCTCACAGAGATTGTGGAGCACACAGCAAGCAGCAATGACAAAGGGGATATTGGTTTGGCTAAGATCTGAGCGAGTAAGAAGCGTTCGCCATCTCGCCTTAAGCCTGCCAAATGCACATTCTACCACCATTCTGCACTTGCTCAGCCTGTAATTAAACAACTCCTGAGCACTGTCAAGGCTCCCTGTGTATGGCTTCATTAGCCAGGGCATCAAGGGGTAGGCTGGGTCCCCAAGGATAACTATAGGCATTTGGACATCTCCAACTGTTATTCTCTGGTCAGGGAAGTAGGTCCCTTGCTGCAGCCGTTTAAACAGTGTAGTGCTCCTGAAGACACGTGCGTCGTGAACCTTCCTGGCCATCCCACGTGGATGTTGGTGAAACGTCCCTTGTGATCCACCAGGGCTTGCAGAACCATCGAAAAGTACCCCTTGCGGTTTATGTACTGGGCACCCTGGTGTTCCGATGCCAAAATAGGGATATGGGTTCCATCTATGGCCCCCCCACAGTTAGGGAATCCCATTGCAGCAAAGCCATCCACAATGGCCTGCACGTTTCCCAGAGTCACAACCTTTCGAAGCAGCAGCTTAATGATTGCTTTGGATACTTCCAGCACAGCAGCCCCCACAGTAGATTTGCCCACTCCAAATTGATTACCGACTGACCGGTAGCTGTCTGGCGTTGCAAGCTTCCATATGGCTATTGCCACTCGCTTTTCCACTGTGAGGGCTGGTCTCATCCTGGTATTATGCCGCTTCAGGACAGGAGAAAGCGAGTCAGAAAGTTCAAAGAAAGTGCTCTTACGCATGCGAAACTTCCGCAGCCACTGCGAATCATCCCACACCTGCAGGACTATGCGGTCCCACCAGTCAGTGCTTGTTTCCCGTGCCCAAAAGCGGCGCGGAACGGGTAGAACCTCACCCATAACCGTCAGGAGCTCCAACGTGCAGGGGCCTGGGGTGTCAGAAAACTCGTTCTCCAGTTCGTCATCGCTGTCGTCCCCGCATTCAAGCATTCTCTCTTGCATTTCTGCATCATGGGTCAGCAGTGATAGAACGAGAATGCGTGAATTATTTACAGTATTCGCGATCAAGGACAAGAGCAGACCTGGATCCATGCTTGCTGCAAAATAGCGTTTCCCTCACTGCAGCCAGTAAAAACAGCGCGAACTGACTGTGTGCCGTTTACAGGAGGGGGGGGGGAAGCTGTACCCAGAACCACCCAGGACGGAGACTTTGATCCCATCATGCACTGGGCTAGTAACCCATAATTCCAAAGGGCAGGGACCCGTGCAGGAACTGTGGGATAGGTACCCAGAGTGCAACGCTCAAGCAAAAGATGGACGCCAGGGAAAATGGACGCTCAACATCGATGTAAATACCTCTAGTGTGGATGCACAAAATCGATTTTATAAAACCTGCTTTATAAAATCGATTTTAAGCACATCGATTTTAGGCTGTAGTCTGGACGTGGGCTATGTCAAATAAATTTGATCATACAGATGGTAACTCTTTTCAGGGCTACTGTTAGTGATAAAAGGAAGTTCCACTTATACCATCTGATTCTTCTTCTTGGAGTTGGCCTTAGGAAACTTTACCTTTTCAATCTGTTAGCATAGATTTTATATAAAAAATTGTTTTGTCAATTGTCCTAGACAACTTAAAGATAGACAGGGTAGAAGAGATCTAACTGCATATTTGTCACCTGGAATGATTATCTGAGCACTGACAATACTTTCTTTCCACGAAGACTCAGCTGTGAAGAAGTTTAGATCAAGGTATTGCTTCCCCCCGGCCCCCCCCCCCAATTGTATGCAGAACTGCATGGCTCATGGGTCTGAACGGTCACTGAATTTTTTATTTTGATTTTCTCTGCTCTCCTACACACCAGCATCCAGAGGCATTTCTTAGTTTCTCAATACAGAACAGTAATTCTTGAAAACTTACCTCGACTTTAGAAAGTAATCTATAAGGTCTAGGCCTTGCTTTGTATTTGGGATGCCCAGGACCAAGTTATTTGTATTTTCCAGCAGCCTCAAGTGTTTTATTGTCTAGGGAGTGTGGCCTGAGTGATCAGAGGAAGGATCTGAGAGTCAGGGCCCCCAGCTTCTTGTATCAGTTCTGCATATGAGTGAGTCATCAACCTCTAAGCTGGAAAAGGTGTATATAATACTACCCATTTCACTGGTGTTGGGAGAACTTATTGAAGTTTGTAAAGCACTCAGACAGAAGTTCCCAGGATAGTTTCTGCATTTACACATCAAGTTTTCTTGTTTTGGTATTTTAATTTTTGTAAACCCGAGTCCACTCACCAGTCCCCCATATGGCCAGCTAGCCATAGCTGTGAAGTTATAGTTAAATGGTTTCTTTCGGAAGGACAGAGGATTACCATTTATTTAACTGGCCATTTATCCCTGGCAGCAGCCTGTGTAGAAAGTTTCAGGAACTTGGAGTGGCATTAGTTTCCTTATGCAGAGCGGCATGTGCCGTACAGCTCAAGGACCAACAGGCAGTAGAGTATATGGCAAGAAAAAGTTATCACATTTGCTTTGATCTTTCAACACTTTTACTGTTCTGTGTCCTCATCAATTGTCTATCCTGGTGAATAGAAGTTTTAAACAGCTGTGCAACTGCATTAAATTAGTTGTATGGTTCCAGAGCCTGAGGACATAGCCCATGCTGCAATTAGTGTCAGGATTCTGCTCTGGCTTCTAATCATCAGACTCCAGCGATCACAGACATCTTTCATGTTGACCACTTACCTTCTGCATGCTGTGCTATTTGCCCCTTCAGTTATAGAACATATAGACTTATACCCGATTCCAAGGGGAAGGAGGAATTCTACTTTTCGGTGCCTAAAGTTAGGGAGTGCCATTTATCTTTTACCAGGTGAGAGATTATGCAAAAAGACTCTCCCTGGTGCCAGCGGGGTATACTGTGCTTCCAGGCAGATTGGGGGTGAGCAAGTGAAGGTTTGGAGAAGGCAGCTTTGACTAGCAGCTGGGGTTCTGTAGGAGTCCTGCTGGCAGAGGCTGTGCAGTGGATGCAATTGAATCAGCACGTGTCCCCAACTAGTGCCGCCCATTTCTGAGGCTGGATGGGCTGCAGGATCCTTTGTGTTGGTGGGTGCCTTCCATAGGCCCAGTCTCCACAGAGATTTCAGTGGTGTGAAATTTATCAAATCTTCTGCCAGTGCAAATCTTGGAGTGAATCAAACCCAGCATCTGTTCCTGCCAAGTAACCAGCTTTGACACTGTGGTCGAATAGAAGATCTGTCCAATTGCTATTTTTTGACAGAGTCTTAAGTTGTCACTTTACTTTTTGACCAGAAAAGGAAAAGAATGTTTTCCACATGGCCAGTCTACTCTAGGAGTGAGAAGAAAACTGTGATAAAGCTGATGGTAACATAATTTGCTTGGGCTTCCAACTGGAGAAAAGTGTGGAGTAATGGACAAGATCTCAAGCAATAACTCATTCAAGCCTCTTCACCATCGTAATAAGGGGAAATAGCGGTAAGACTGAATAATTCAGTGGGTCTATAAATTGTTGGGATAGAGGCCACGTGGGTACTGCTCTTTTTCTTATTTTTATTGACTAAATCTGCTAGCATCTGGAAACAGATCTTTGAGCCACAAGATCTTGAGCTGTAATGAATCGTCTAATACTTATATCTCTCTCCTGTGCTCTACTTTTTAGGTCACACCCATAGAGAGTAATATTTACCTTTTATAGAAGACATTTAGTCCCAAAGGATATGGAGGTGTTTTATCAGTTGTACATATAGGCACATCACCAGCCACTGAAATGCAGCCATCTTGTGTGGCTTATCTGATTCCCGAGTATAGTGCTAAGACACTGGTTTGACATAGACGAAAGAACACAGATAACATCAACTTTACTTTCTACAGCATCTTCATTTTCCCTTGAGCATTTCACATCCAAGCACTGACCAAAGGAATATTGAGATGTTATGGCCCAGTTGTCAGTATGAAGAAAATATTGTAAAATATGTATTTTTTTTTAATCCCAGTATATCTATTGTATGCTGTATATTCATGGTTTATTAGCTTTCAGGTAGAGTACCTGGACCTGAGATAGAATTACAAAAGTTTGTGCTGTTTTGCCTTGAAGTTTGCCTAGAGTTCTTTTTTTCCCCTACTAACATAGAAATTTAGTACATCAGTTGCAGAATCAGGAAGAAATAGATAATTGAATGTGCACACAAGCAGAAACACCATAGGCAGAATGTGGAACAAATGCGAAAAAGGCGGCATCTGTTTACTGAAAATTAGAATGTAGAATAAATTAAGAGGGCAAGGTTAAAATACTTCCTCTGCAGTCAAGAGTTTGCAGGGAAGGAGGACTTGGCAGGCAGTTTAAGAATGTAGATTATGTAAGGGGATAATATTTTGTTTCTGGGAAAATTACTTAGATTTTTTTCAAAATAATTTTTGAAAGAAAAGGAATGTCAGTATTCAATAGTATTTTCAGTAAAGATTATCTTGTTGTAATGCAAAGATGCTGGCTTTTCTATAATGCCAGAACTCAAAAAAAATAATATATAAAGAAATCAGGATACCTTCTGCAGGAGCACTGCTTGTTTAAGGCATTATTTAGCAACATCACACTGCCTATACGAAATAGAAGTTGCATCATCTCAGTTTTTCTTCATGTCCACCTCTCTCCCATAATTCCTTAGTGAATTTAAGTTGCTTGTATTTTTTTAATGTACTGCATATTTGCCCTTCCAATTTAACCATTTTCTGATAAAATAAATATGTACCTTTAAGACCTAAGTGTATAAATAATATCAACTGTGAAATATAAGCCTGTATGGATGTCTAATGTACAGAACTAGCTGTGCCAGGTTTTGATGTTGCTTGCAAAACTCATCACATGGGCTAAGATGATAATTTTATATTAACCTTTTTACCTAAACAGATATGAAGGAAATCAATTTAAAACTGATAAATATGGGGTATTCAGTTGGTACTAGGATAACTTACTTATACAGTAAAAAGCAGCAAAGAATCCTGTGGCACCTTATAGACTAACAGAGGTTTTGGAGCATGAGCTTTCGTAGGTGAATACATCTGACATGCATCTGACGAAGTAGGTATTCACCTACGAAAGCTCATGCTCCAAAACCTCTGTTAGTCTATAAGGTGCCACAGGATTCTTTGCTGCTTTTACAGATCCAGACTAACACGGCTACCCCTCTGACACTTTACTTTATACAGTGATGTCCTGCTCCGATGTAAGAGGCAAGCTCTTCCAGGAACTACACTGTAGGACTTAACAAGTTGGTCTAGAAAACTTAGTGAATTTTGGCCCCAATCCTGTAACCCCTTTGATGTGGGCAAATTCCTGTACCTGTAACAAGACCATATAGATCAAGATACAGAATTAGGGTCTTTTAGTTAACAGCTGCTTTTCATTTGTGTAGTGGCAGACCACCACCTTCAAAAGGTTTTGTTTTATAAGTAGCTCAAAGAAGTTTTTTGAGACAAAACTCACTTCTGTGTATTCTAAAACAATCTAACTCCGCTATGACATGCCGACACCACACTGGGTTTTTATCTTCAGTGTATTTTTGTAACCATTTCTAACAGAATGGCTGATTACATCACATTTTAAATACAATAGCTGCTAAAAATAATTAAGATAAATTATGATTAAATGTAGTTCCTAAAAAACTTCCCAACATATCTAATTTTCAGAAGCTACAGAAGAGGGAAAAAGATGACTGCAGTAATGCCTATTATCCATTTCTTGAGGGAAATATGGCAATTCCATTTAAATGGAGAGTTATGAAAGTTTTCATAAATGACAATGTAAGTAGTGTATGTTACTGGAAGCTCATGTTCTGTATAATTATACCAAATACTGTACAGATCTTTATTCTTTGCATGTGTGCACTGCCTTATTCCATCATAAAAGGGTAAAATTTGCTGTCTTATGAGTTATTTCATCTAGGAAATGCCCCCTCACTTCATTTTTTGTCAGTGAAAATGGAAGCGAGGCATAATTTAATATATCTTGTTCTTGCTTTCCACTAACAATACAAAAATGTGAAATTCTTACAAAATAGATGGACATTTCCATGGGAATAATGGAAGATAGTGTGAATTTTTAACAATGCTTTTTCCTTTTCTTATTCTTTTAGATACTCATTTTAGGGTTAAAAAAGAAAAAAAAGGAATCTGCAGTTTGGCATGGCATATTGGACAGTTGTTCTATACCAAAGTGTGATGGATCAGAGATCAGAATCCTGAATTCAGTAATAGAGGAAATATATTAAAAAGGTATTTTATTTGTATCCAGTTCTCAGTGCTGTGTGTCCCAGTGAGGAAAGCCTGCCTCATATACACACACAGTAACAGTACTGAAGCAGATATCAGAGTAGAAGAAAGATGTATAAATGAGGCTTTTGTTACACTGACAGCAGAACTCCTAATTTTTTTTTATGAGGGTGGGGGAGGGAAATGACATTTAATGAGCCGCTGTAGAAGTTTTGAAAACTTTACCAGAAATTTAATATTTGATCAAAATACCATTGAATATTGCAATGATGTGATTACAATCATTGCTGGTGAATAATGTCATAAATGTCTTAGAAAGTCACCGGCTCACATATTCATCAAATGAGCTGGACAAAGCATACACCCGTAAGTCTTGTTGAAGTCCATTAGCAATCCTAGCTACAGTCTTACTCTCTGGGTTTTCTTCTTGATTATGGAAATAAGTCACAAAAGCTATAAAACGCCTAAGCGCAATATTGCTCTAACAATGTACTACAAAACATGGAGACCATTTCTGCTATTGTGTTTTTTGGAGCAGCACTGCTCTATTACTATACAAATGAGGCTCCCCCAGAGGAAACCTGCAAAGGGCCAAATCGCAAGAATGGAGCAAAGCTGGCATAAAAGGACTTAGTACTCCATTTCAAAATAGTGCAGGCTGAACAGAATCTACAGTCCCTTGCAGGCAGGATGCCTGAAGAGCTGGGTAAAACACCTGCTACTATAAACGGGGAGGAGATACAAATGTGGCCCATTGCTCTCCTTGCATGGGGTTTTGGCTCAGCTGATCCACAAATGTACAAATCAGTTGGGAAGATCCAGGCCCAACCAAAATCCCTCTTGCTCTGCAGCTAGCCACAGAGACTCTCTTGAGATCTTCTCCAGGGAACAGAAAAGGATCTCTACCTTGTCTGGGGTCTTCTCTGCAAATGGCCTCCCCACCCCCCGTACAACTGATCAGCAGGTTTTGTGCCTTCTGCAGGTGCACAGTGCTCCCATGCTGTGGCTGTAGTAGCTTATAATGAAGGGTTTATTTAAAAATATTTAAACTGAAAACTGATGTTTAAAAGGAAGAACTTTTGCTTTTAAAGTGTTCAAATGTGTTGTTAAAAGAAGTGTAAAAGGGTTAAATATACACCTCTACCTCGGTATAACACTGTCCTTGGGAGCCAAAAAATCTTACTGTGTTATAAGTAGAACTGTGTTATACTGAACTTGCTTTGATCCACTGGAGCGTGCAGCCCCACCCCCCGGAGCACTGTTTTACCACATTATATCCGAATTCATGTTATAGCGGGTGGCATTATATCGAGGTAGCGGTGTATTTTGTATACACTCATGCAATATTCAGTACCTTAAAGGGTCTTTACACCTATAACTTAAACAGACATACACAATAGACGGCTGGTTTTAGACTTACTTTAATTTTCCTTCAATGTATTTTAATTCAGCAGCCTTTTTGCTAGTGAAATATTTGGGTGGGGTGTTTTGAGGTATACTAGACAAGCCACCCTACCCCATAATACTCTGCAAAAGCCTTGCTCTCTTTATTATCAAGACTATCAGTCAATCTGTCCCTCTCCACACCAAATAATTAACTACTGTCAAGCAGGCAATCTGGTATAGTTTAAGTGAGATCATGCAAAATGCTTTATTTCTGTTTGCATTAACTTTGACAGAGAAGAACAATAATTTCCAAACTAGCGTCTCATGCACCAAGAGCTACGTCACATTTTTATAAAGCATCGTTGCTTTTTTAGAAACTTTACAGATAGTATCCACTCTACCTTTAAAAAAACCGCACTGAACACACCATTAAATAATTTGTTACAATACCTGCTCTACCTATTCTTTAAAAGTCAAAGGATTTATTTTCAGGAGGTAATACTACAGTCAGACATCTGTTCTGCTACCTACTGTGTGATAAAACTCAGATTTCGAAGGCATCTCTATTAATCTCATTTGGAGAGTTTTCTTAAAGGGAAAAAAAAAAGCTTTTTAGAAGCACAGGCCTCTTGAGATGAATAAGACTCCTTCCAGGTGCAGAAGCTTACAGCACAAGTTCAATAAGTCACTTTCATAATGAAAAGAACCTCCATGTTCTGCACTATTAAGTAGCCTAAAGAGGCTTTTAGTTACTACATTATCTGACGTAACAATAGCTGATTTAGGGAAAAGATTATCTGTTTCTACTTGATAGGAGCACTGTAACAAAACAGATGCTGCTCTGAACAAGCTGCTGTAGTTACACACAAAAATAGTCTCTTCTCCTCCCCCATTAACTCTGTAAAGTTAAGGCTGAATAACTTTAAAGGTAGATAACCACTTCAGTGGTGGTGTCAGAAGGTACACACACACCACTTCCCACGCCACAGGAATAACTCTTAGGAATTCGTGTTAATGAGTCCAGTGAAAGATGTGAATTCTACAGAATCTGAAATAAAGGTTCCTTAACTTTAATTCTATTCAGAGAAAAGTTGGGATGGTCTGGAGGAAGGATCAAGAGATTATCAAGGACACAGTGAGATGTTTGAGAAATTCATCTAGCCAGACTCACCCAGCGTTAAACACAGTCCGAACTAACTACAGATTTTGAAATCCGTTCTTCTAAGTGCATCAGCCTTCTCGCTCTCTCCCTTTATCCTTTGTCTAAGTTAAACTATCTAATGAAATTCACATCAAATTTTGTGGCTTTAACTAGATTTTTAATTTAGTTCATTTTAAATCCAGGATAAGAGGAAGAATAGGAAATTACCACTTCAGTCAGAATGGGAGATCTCAGGAACCTGAGACTTGCTTGCTTCCTCCCTCCCCCCAGGACAACAGAGATGAGGAATCTGAAAGACCCGAAAGGTTTCAATACAAGAGCAAGGTTAAAACACCTCTTCTCTATTCTGTGCAACACATACACAAGCCTTTCTATTAACGTAAGATAGCCTCACCCTGACCCAGCTTTCACCGAGCTCAGAATACTGACATGAGGTGCCTTTGTGTGCTCACTATGAAAGCCTGCTGCCTGACCCCCAGAGTTCTACACATCACACTTACTTCTGATCTACAAAACACTTTCCCATTAAAAATTTAGAAATTAAAATTTTGTTCAAAACACACAATGTCAGTGGGACCTGTGCTGAGGCACTTAGGCTCTATTGAAAATCCCACACACTGTCTTGTATCTTGTGAATTTTAGATGGATGTTTCTAAAATTTAATGAATTTGCAGTATCTTTCAGTCATCAACTGAAAGACAAAATATTTGAATACTCTTCATATTTCTGGCAATAGTCAAAACGCTACCAGTGCTATTGGAAAAACAGCTAAACTTTTAAAAAGCATTAAATAGATTCTATTTGTAAAGATAAACAACTTTGATAGTGCATTACAATAACAGTACAGGCAGTAACAGTGTGCAAACATTTTAGGGGGAGAGAATTAATCACCAATACATTGTTAACTTGTCTCATTTTCCAGTTTTAGTATCTCATTTTGACCAGTTGCTGTAAGGCGAGATAACAGTCTTTTGTAGGCTTCTCTGTTAAAAACAAAAGCATATAATATATATGTTAAACAATTTCATAGGACTGAAGAGTAAAAAAATACATAGCTTTCATGCAAGCTTTTCATGTAAAGTGAGGTAAAACCAGAACTTTTTCCTGCCTCACTCTGCAATTGCTTTGTTTACCATGAATTTTTAGCGAAGTTTGGCTGAGGAGCAAACAAGGATCAAAGGGCACCTAAGAACATAAGAACCACCATACTGGGCCAGACCAATGGTCCATCCAGCCCAGTATCCTGTCTTCCGACAGCGGCCAATGCCAGGTGCCTCAGAGGGAATGAACAGAACAGGTAATCATCAAGTGATCCATCCCCTGTCGCCCATTCCCAGCTTCTGGCAAAAAGAGGCTACGGACACCATCCCTGTCGATCCTGGCTAATAGCCATGAATGGACCTATCCTCCATGAATTTATCCAGTTCTTTTTTGAACCCTGTTATAGTCATGGCCTTCACAACATCCTCTGGCAAAGAGTTCCACAGGTTAACTGTGCGTTGTGTGAAGAAATACTCCTTTAGTTAGTTTGGCACATAGTAAATGGAATATCTTCAAGCTCTAAGTAAACTTTCCTCCTAAGCTAGACACGTCTTTATTTTAAATTGTGTATTTACTTGTCTAGCTGAGGCTCAAAACCAGAATCATGTACAGAGCTCACTATGTTACCACATATTTAATTTTTGTTTACGATATTTTCTATGTAGCTCATGGAGTGGTGGTAGTTCCAAAACAGCACACTATGACAGGCCGCTACAATGAGCTTAGAAAGAAGGTTAAAAATATCACCATGTCATTAGTTTATTATCCCCTAAGACATTTATGTAAAGAACAGATATGAAATATTTCTGTATTTTTCTTCACAAAATATCCTTCTCAAGCATTTCAATTCTACAAATAGGTTGCATGTATCTGCTGTGATTTTCATGTTAAACATTTGATAGTGTCATTACCAGTGGAATTTCTTGGCATTGGTTCTGATTTACATGGGATCTGAACAAATATAGTAAGCATACATAGAATAATGCAAAATTATATACACAGATATTTATGCTTAGAGCAGGGGTTGGCAACCTCTGGCACACGGCTCGCCAGGGTAAGCACCCTGGCGGGCCAGGCCAGTTTGTTTCCCTGCCTCATCCACAGGTTCAGCCGATCACAGCTCCCACTGGCGTGGTTCACTGCTTCAGGCCAGTGGGAGCCACGATAAGCCGAACCTGCCGACATGGCAGGTAAACAAACTGGCCTGGCCCACCAGGGTGCTTACCCTGGCGAGCTGCGTGCCAGAGGTTGCCAACCCCTGGCTTAGAGGATCTAGATCTGAGAAAGAAAGCTTTTTACTAGGATGACTGTATTTTCATGGATAAGGCTATGATTATGTTATGGAAGTCACGGAATCCGTGACTTCCAGTGACCTCCGTGACATTGGGGGCCCTCTCAGCTGACCAGCCACCCTGTAGTGTAAAAAACTGCTATCTGACTGAATGTGCTACTTAGAGTGCACTGAGCATGCTCACAAACATCTGCTGAAGCCAGCAGCAGGGGACTCCTGCAGCAGCCCAGCTTCCGTAGACTGCCGCTGGCACTGGTAGGGACCCCTGACCTCCCCGTGAGCAGCCGGTGTCTACCTCCCTCCCCCCCCACCCCGGGCAGAGGCATACTAGAGTTGCTCAGCGGCCTCTGGAAGGGGCCCCCACACAGCTCCCCAGCCACCATCGCTGGCAGGGAGACCCTGCAGCTCACAGCTGCTGCAGGCGGGGGAAGGGGAAGGTTGCTGGACCCTCTTCCCTTCCCATTTTGTCAGGTACAGGTCACAGCTTCCATGATTTTTTGTTTCTTACCTGTGACATGTCCCTGACTTTTACTAAAAATATCCATGACAAAATCATAAACTTATTCATGAACCACCTTGGGTGGACAGGGAAGCACTTTATTAATAAACTTGTATTTATAAAGTTTTTAACGCATTTATAGAGAAAACATTGTGGAGAACATAACACCAGATCTTAGAGTATGTATTATGAGGTTATTACTAAAGAAAACTTGACAGTTTGGTAATCCCCTAGTATAGTCTTGAGGAAGTTCAAACAAACTGTCTTTTTACACTCTGTTAGCAAATGGATGAGCTTTGCTTTATTGACAATATAAAAAATGTTATATAAAAGTGTCTACAGACTACATGATCAAAAGGAAGAACTCAGGAAATCTGAAAATCCTTCTATGAATAGTGGAATAGCAGCAGTCCAACACAGCATGTACTTATTTAAAATAGAAGCTACTATTTTTTTGTGGAGGGCAAGAGGGGCTTTAAAAGGAGAGAGACTCAATAAAAAGCATGGCATATTTTATTTTATATTTAACTCCTTTCATTTGTACTCTCTGCTGAAAATAAAACATGTAGCATGGACAATGACTGAAAAAAATGCTTAGACAATATACATATTTTATGAGTTGGAGTTGGAGTTTGTATGACTGTATAAAATACAAAATGAATATAATATTTATAGCCCCAATCCTGCAAAGAGTAACACGCTTGCTTAACTTTACACATTGTGGGTAAAACTCATACCTCACTGAAATCAATGGCAAAACTTGCAAAGGCTTCAGTGGAGCCAGGATTTCACCCTTTCGGTAGCCCTGGCCCCACTCAGCAAGGAACTTAATTAACAACATAACTTTAAGCACGGCTAGAGACTAAGACTACATCTACACTACAGCACTTGCAGCTGTGTCACTGTAACGCTTGTGGTGGAGATGCTCTCCTATCAGCTAAACTCCTGCCTCCATGAGAGGTGGTAGCTACGTTGGCGGGAGAAGCTCTCCCAGGATTCTCCCCCAGACATAGTATTGTCCATACCTGCGCTTAGGTCAGTATAACTTACAGCACTCAGGGGTGTGGATTATTCACACCCCTTAGTGACGTAAGGTACAATCATATGCCTAAGTACCCAGCTGAATAGGAAACACCAATAGTAAATTACATATTTGATCCTTAACTAGATAAAAACCAATAAATGTGAGAATAATTGGGACCTATGAGAGTTAATATTTTACATGGTTAAACGCTGTACTCATGTTGGAACAAACGTTACACATTTCAATGTGCATATTACTCAATTAAAAAAACTACTGACATTAAGTATATTCAGTATTTTTCCTCCCTTTAAATTTTAACCTCCAGCCCTCTCCTTTCTGTATGAAGGGAATGAAAAGGAACACATTACCTTATTACAGAAAAGTACTGCTCCCCCATTATGTTGTTCTTACTTCGGTAGAAAAAAAAATATCTGAACACCAATCTCTTACTAGTGCTTAGGACCACAGCATGCATTCTATTTTCTTGACTAATAAAAGTGAGACAAATTATACTTTTATGCATGAGAAGATGGAATCGTTCCTCCTCATTTAGAATCCTCTAAGTGAGCATCTTCCTTAATATATGTATCCTGCATGACTGTATCCACTTTACAAGACTGATTTCTTGACCCTTTCTCTCATGCTCCACTGGGAAATCATACATTACAATGAACCAGAACTTCACCAGTAAAGTATATTTTGGTATCATCTTTTTGTTTTAATTTTAGTATTTTCAGTTTATATTATATAAAATTAAAATGACTCAGAGAGGATTTTTTGAAAGCTCTGAAATCACCAGCTTTTATTCATTTTTATTTTATACTGTGTACAGAAACTCTTAAAATTAATCCATGGATATGTCTTATGCCAAGGCTGAATCAGATATTTACACTAAAACTGCAGTATAAATCCTTAAAAATAGGGATTTATAGCACAACTAAGGAACTAAATCGACTGTAAGCTCTTTGGAGCAGGAACTGACTTTCTATGTTGTGTTTGTATTGCATGTAGTATAAAGAGGTCCTGGTCCATGAGTGGGCTCCTAAGTGCTAATGTAATATCAATAACCATTATTTATTTACATGGAAGCCAGCAGGCTCTGCATTAAATTACTGTGTGTGTTTTTGTAAGCTTGGTGTCAAAACATCCCAGAAAGCATTTCACAATTCTAAGTTATCTGTATGTGCTAAAGTTCTTATTTAAAAAAAAAAAAAAAAAGTAAATTTCTGGCTGAACGTACTTACACATCAGTTACATGAAATCTGTGCTGCAGTCTAAAGTTGCCATCCATCAAGAGAATACACCTCTGTTGTTCACTAACAAAAAGCAATAATAATACAAAATGTACCTTTGTGCAGTGTTTCTGCCAAGCCCTTGTTTGTGCTCTGAATCCTTCAGGGACTGTGTGATTGTTGGAATCAGACTGATAACTAGGGGCTGATCCAAGACTGCCACTACTTCCAGGATGCTGTAAACCTGATGATCATATACTGTGGTATAGTCCTGGATAAATTGCCTGAAGGAGAAACAGGGGCACTTCATGCAAGGTCAAAACTAGATATAGAGAATGTGCAAAGGAACAACCACCAAAAGAGTCTGATCAGCAGAACCATCTTGAATGCATGGAAGTTTTCATTTTATACAAAATACTTTAGGGGCTGCATTTTTAAAGGCTAATGCTACAGGATCACCCTGTACATGCACATATTTTTACCAGTGAAACTTAAAAGCCCAGAGATCCCGCAAGCTGCTCCCTGTGGTCTGACCCCTTCATCCAGGGCACTCTGCCCTGAAGCAGGCGTCTTCTTGCGTGGAGGAGCTTGCAGGATCAGGGCTTAAATAAAATGGTGAGGTGAGGGGGCATGCAAAATCAGACATAAATGCCCCCTGAAAAAGTTGCATTTTGTAGCATGTGGGCAGAGCCCTACTGATTTCAACGGGACTGTCCACACAGCTGTCGGCCTGCACACCATAAAATACAGGATCAGGGTCTATGTTTGCAACATTTCTTTGGGCACTGGGCTCATGCAGTTTGTTCACTGTATGTACATGGGAGTGGGAATCATGGGCAATACAATCAAGTTTTGTAAAAAGCTCAATTTTCACAGTGAAAAATCTGAATGTCACAAATTAGAAATTTCAGTAATAAAAAATGTAAAAGCAAAAAAGGTCAGATGTGCCTTTTAATTTAGGTATATGCCCTTTGGCAATTTGGCCCCTGACATCATGCTTCACCATTTGCCCAAGGAGTTTCTCCCATTATGGTTGCAATACATCCCTCTGTTGTTTGCCTTTCAAAACAGTATGGAATCCACAGGAAAATTTGTTTTTTTTTTTCTTTCACTTTTTAGCCAACCAGTATTTTAAACCACTGCCAAGAACGCAATAATTTAAGTACCATAAACAAGTAACAGGGCCTTAGATTAGGGATAATTAGTTATTTAAAAAAATACGTTTGCAGTCAAATGCTTTGCAATAGCTGCACTGCCAGTTGGCGCATTTTCTGGTTACCTAAACACAGAAGTCAGTAGGGTGGCAGGTTCTCTTCCCAGCCCTGCTTGGCAGCCTTCTACCATATACTGCAGAATCTCACTAGAGAGTTTTTTAACTGTTAAAAAAAAAAAAATCACATGATTCTCAGGTTAAGTTGGCTATAAAGAACAGAAAGAATCACAGGCTTATTCAATAGAAAAGGGGTTTTTCTTTCTGAGGCCCCTCCAACATGCTGTAAAAACTCCATGTCCCACAACAACTGTTTTTCTCCATATAAAAGCATTAAGGGGTCGGAAGCACGGAAATTGCCTGGGGGCTCATGCCACAAGGGGCACCACGAAACTAAGTTGCTCAGGCTTCAGCCCCAGGTGCTGGAACCCAGGGCCTCAGGCTTCAGTCCTGCATGGTAGGTCTTCAGCTTTCTGCCTTGAACCCTAGTGAGTCTAACACCAGCCATGTTTGGCAGATCCCCTGAAACCAGCTTGTGGCCCCCCCAGGATCCGTGGTTGAGAACCACTGTAATAGAACTCTTACCTCCCCACTGTTATGACTGAAATACACAGATTTTAAACACTGTCTTTTTAAAAAGGGGGAAATGTATATTTTAAGCATTGTCCCCTAAAGAGGTACTCTCTCCATGGAAATGGAGGTATAGATTTCAGTTTGGGTTTTGTTTGTAGTCTTTAGATCATTCCCACTCTGAATGAGAAGGAAGCAGTCAGGCCAGTCTACCCTGCTCAGAACTAAGACCAGGAACTATCAACTATCACCAACAGTACGATGGTCTTCTTTCTCTCACTCTCTCTCTTTCCCTCCCTTGCCCTCCCCCCCACCCCAAAAAAAGTACTCAATATATTAATAATTCCTTCCACCCCAATTTATTTAGGATAATACTCATTTGTAAAGCTGATTTTCTTCTTTTATAAATTTGGAGCTGTGTTCAACCCTGGATTATGTTGGGTTTCTGGTCTCGGCAGAAAGTCATCCTACAGAGGGTCATGGCAGTACAAAACTTAGCCAGCTCATGCTTCAAGTGGGGGTGGCGGGGGCTAACGCTGGCTAACGCAATTGCAAATTGAATGGTACTGGTTGGGAATGTGCCATTACCACTCTCTGCAGTGTAATAAACCTACCTACTTGGATGAAAAGTGCTCAGTAAGTATAAAATATTACATATGTACAAGCATATTTAAAGTTAACAAGCATCTCACCTTGTGTTTCATTAACTAACACCATGCATTTCAACACAGCAGGGAGAAGCAACTCAATGTCACATACTTCAGTGCTCTTTGTTCTTTGAAATACTTGAAGGATGAAAGCCAGAACTGAGGCCAGGCGAGGAGGAGGGGAGTTACCTTTGAACTGGAGGTAGTTTTCCCTGGAACAAAATAAAGCTCAATCTATAACTTATTTTTTCATTAAGCAATAGTACAACATATAAAATATTACATCCTTTAAATAGAGTATTGCTGTATATCACCAGGAGGGCCATTAGTAGATTTCTGTCATTATGTAAGATCAGCTACTGGCTTCTCTTTGTCTTAGTCTTAGAAATGATTCACAATTAGGGAGACCAGATGTCACAGTTTTAAAGGGACAGTCCTGATATTTGGGACTGTGTCTTATATAGGTGCTTATTACCCTCCACCTCATCCCAGTTTTTCACGCTTGCTATCTGGTCATCCTACTCACAATTCAGCAGAGCAGCACAAAGTAGGGGCTTGCAACTCACCTACGGTTGTGCTAACCCAGAAATGGCAGTTATCACAATTATGGTCAAATGCTCAAATATGTCTACAAAAGTTGAATCCACACAAAAAACGGACAACTTTTGATTGTGCAAAACCCAATGATACACATGCAAATGGCTACTTATAAGCAGTAATACCCAAGGACATATCCTTAAATGCATAAGCTCTTTTCAAACCCACACCATATTTGACCCTTTGCATTTATACGCTCTGGGCAAACTTCTCCTCAGATCCCCATTTGAGATATCCACTCCAATGGTCTGTTCTCCTTAAACATACAGAACTCTTATTTTGTACGTTGACTTTTTCCTTTGTTTCCAGGAAACATCTATCACATTTCCAAGGACAAAGTATCTGGAACAGCGTGACCTTGAAAATAGGCCTCCAAAATATTTTAAGAATTCTTAGTCACTTATTTTATTTCTTACATGCTTTCTGGTTGACTAAAACCCTAAGAACTTTAACTATTCACAGCCAATATGGTTTGAAGTTATATTAACACAGTTGCTACTACTTCGCCTTTGCAAACATTATATTGTAAAGGGACAGACAACCTCTACCTCTGCTCAGCCGGAATAAATACAGCAGGCTCAAATATAAAATTGGTCACAAAGACAAATGGTAACTGACACCCTAGGGCAGGAATGAATTTTGACATCAAGCACATTTTAAGTGTTCCAACTTGATGACTTTGGTTATCGTTTTTCACCAAGAAGATGCAAGAATCTGAACCATAGTTAGTCTGAAATTAGGAATGAGTTTATTGAAATATAAAGACAACCCTTTGATTTTATGAGCTCAAGAGAAAATATATGTAGTACAATAACATAACATTGCATTTACTCATCAGGTAATACAATAACTTATGGAGCATGCAAAATAACTTTCCAGATATCTAACACTAGCTTAAAAAAAATATTACCCATGGAGAATAAGGCCTGGTTTACATTGGTATAGCCATGTCTCTCAGGGATATGAAAAATCCACATCTGAGAAACGTAGCTATATCAACATAACCGCCAGTCTAGACAGCACTAGAATTCTTCCCTTAACCTAGCTACCACTTCTTGGGGAGGTGGAGTACCTGCACTGAGAGGCGAACCCCTGTCAGTGGAGGCAGTGTCTACACTGCACCGCTGGAGCATGTTAAGTGTAGACATGCCCCAAGTGTAGACATGCAGTTAAGTGCAACATTACAAAAACTTCCAGTGAAACTGAGTACAAGGCATTACAGTACACACTCCTCTGGATCTGTCAGCCTGTGCAACGTTAATTTACCCCTCCCCCGGTGTATGCATTATGATACAGTGTTTAATTACATAATCACATACTACTATTCTTCCAGCCCCTGTTCCCATCCCCGTTGGCTCACAGTCAATCTTACTCCCCAGGCTTCTCAACTTGTCTCAAGCCTCGTCTACACTAGGAAATTAGGTCAGTATAACTATGTTGCTCCACACACCTGAACAATGCAGTTAAACTGGCCTAACTATCCAGTGTAGACAGCACTAGGTTGACAGAAGAATTCTCCCAGCAACCTACCTACCTACCCTCCTTCTGGGAAGGTGGATTACCTACGCTGATGGGAGAACTCCTTCATCTTCACTGAAGCGCTACAGCCAACCAGCTGTAGCAATGCTGCTGAAATGGTTTACATGTAGCAAGCCCTTAGTCGACCTTGCTCCAACTCTTCCCTTTCTCGTCTCAGCTAGAGCTGGTCAGGAATTTTTCAATGAAATGGGTTAAATCACAAAATGCTGATTCCTTAAAACCAAAACTTTTAGCGGGAACCTATCAGTTTTGACAAAACTTTTGTTGGGAATGTTGTTTCTTAGGTGCAGGATGGAATTTCTGGTCAAAACCAGAGAAAGAGTGTTCTACCACAGAATAACTAACAGTCCAGTGGTTAGAGAACTCAGGAGTGTAGGAGACCCAGGTTCAAGTAATTGCTCTGTCTGATTGAGAACATGGACTTACACTTGGTTCTCCCACATCACAGGTGAGTGCCCTAACCACCAGGCTATTGAGCATTCTGGGGTGGAAGGTGGGGGTCTCTCTCTGTTTTTTTCCGCCAATAAATAAATTTAAAAAATGGAAAGATCTCTGTTTTGGAACAGGAAAATTTTTGAAATCTCAAAAATGTTAATAGGCCTGGAAAATTGTTTCCCACCCACCCCTATTCCCAGTCTCCACTCTCCCTGGTTCCTTGCCCAACCAGTCCTAGACGCTCCCTGGGTCTGATCTCAACTCCTCAACCCACCAGCTCCCAGTCTCCATCTCTCCTACCTGCCTCCCAGTTTCTTTGTCCAGTAAACCCCCGTCTTCCCTACCTGACCCCATTGTTCCAGTTTCCCCTCTCCTATCATCCTTCTTTTTCTCTCTCTCGCAGCAAAGCTCCTTGTTCCAATCTATTCCCTATGCCTCCCGTCTGGCTCTTGTCCTCTCTGCTATAGAATAAACCAGCTTTTTCCTCCATGCTGTCTGAGCCAGTGGGAAAGTACTGAGAACACAAGAGAGACAGGATCTCTGTTCCAAGTTCCAGTGTCCATAAGTAGCCCAGACCAACAATCACAAGGAAAGTCATGCTCTGCCCCAGGATGGATGGAATCTTTGGGGAATTTAGCTGTGAAGCTCTAGCAAGTTTCTACTGAGCATGTGTGAACTCTGATTTTCCAATGGCTAATAATTTAGCCAAATTTGGGGGGATTTTTCCTGACAAAAAAGCCGCCCTAGTGCCAAAGTTCAAGCCCTGGCTCAAAGTATAGAGGCATTAGAGCATCTCAAAGAAAAGGTCACCAGAATTTTTTAAAATGGGCAAGCCAATGTATTTTTCCCTAGCCCTGTTCTCGCGTTTGTCTGAAATTTTCCAGATATATTTAACCTGAGGCAAAAAACCCAGCATGTAAAATTTCAGCCCAAAAGTTAAAAATTTGGCAAACTTATAAGCAACTGAAAACAGGGTCTTATAATGGGAAGTGTCAAACAACCTTAATAATAGGCAATGCTAGTAGACCTATCTATAATAATAAATAATAGATTATAACACCACACCTTCACTAAACACTTATAAAGTGCTTCTCATTGGTAGATCTGAAAGCACTTTACAGAGGTGGGTGGAAATATTATGCCAACATTACCTATTAAGTAACTGAGGCACTGAGTGGTGAAGTGATTTGCCCACAGTAAGAGTCAACAGCAGTGCTCTAAGTAGACCCTGATCTTCTGCCTCCCAGTCCAGTGCCCTATCAGTGAGCCAGACTGTCACATTAATTAGAGGTTACAATACAGTATCAAGTTTCTCAAGGATTTGATTGAGGGGAGTAGGCAGTACGTTTATTTGGTGTTTGGGGAAGAGTTCTTTAAGATAGTTTTGTGGTGTTTTAATTGTTAAATTCAAGCTGCTGTGCATATGCTCAGAGGCTAAGAAGGGTAAATTTTAAATGAATAAATAATGGCCCCAGTGTAAGACATTTGCCTTCTCTTCTGTTCTTTATCGTGTCTGCTCCCAGTTAACAAGGTCCAAGATCTCTGATGAACTATTCAACTGAGTCCTGAACCAAGGTTCATTTCAGAGTCTCTATTCTCCCTGCTGTTTTCCAGCCTGCACATTCAGTAATAGACCAAAAATAAAAATATTTGCACGGCTTTATCTTTTTCCCACTTCAACCTCATTTAAAATAAAACTGAAATAAACCAACATAATAATGTACAGTATTTGGCATGAGAGCTCTTTTCACACAGAAGTCACTAAAAATGTAAATCCTGTAGACATTCATACAGCTCTTGTTTATTCATCTAACAAAAACAAACAAAAAAAGACATGCCACTGAAAATTATACTCTTAGCTGGTCTGTATAATCTGTGTTCTCATTACACTTATCCTCATCTCCCCCACCATCAACCACCTTCTGATGTTTGCTACAGCTAACTATTGCATCTTGACATAATTTAGATTAAAAGCTCTCTGGAGCAGGGACTGTCTCTTATGTGTTGTACAACGCACGGCACATGGGGCCCAGATACAGACTGAAGACTGTGTGTGCACTTCAATATAAACAATAATAATAATACCATTGTCCCCCCATGGATTATTTGGGAGGAAGTTAAGTCTAGGTGTCTACAAACTGGCTTAGTCCTTCTTCAGGCCTTACTTTATGACATGCGCAGTGGTCTTCCGCAGATGTAAGGTCTGTGGGATGGTAATAGAATTGCATAATGCCAGCAGCATGGGATGCTGTCCAATTCCTGGAGAAGATGGTGAAGGAGGGAGAAAGCGCCCAAAATACTGCTGAATAACGCTTCCTAGCAGTTGGTTCAAATAGGCACCTTGAGTTTGGGACTGACAGCATATAAAGGACAAGCCCTGTGGAAAGTAAAAAATATTAACAAGCATAAATATAAATAAGTGTCCAACATTCCCCTTCTAACTGCAACAATTTCTGATACCTAAAGCTGTGTGTGAGCTATTGCATGCAGAATGGTAATTGTGGCTCACACGTTCACTGCATAACTGCATCTAATGAAGTGGGTTTTAGCCCATGAAAGCTTATGCCCAAGTAAATTTGTTAGTCTCTAAGATGCCACAAGGACTCCTCGTTGTTTTTGCTGATGCAGACAAACACGGCTACCAGTCTGAAACCTGCATAACTAGGGAATCTCATTGCTTGGTAAAGCACGTTGTGATACTGGAGTATGAAAGGCACCAAGTGAAGTTAAATATTGTTCCTATTAATGACATAACAGAAAAAGTAACTCTTAGAATAAAGATCTGATAGGAGAGTTTTGGGGTATGACATGAAACAAGTTTGTTTGAGTTAGACACCAGCTATACTGGATTTTTGGGTAGGGTGGTTGTTGTACCAGTTTAAGGCAATGCTTCCTTCAGTGCAACTTATCGTGAGTACATCACACCTTTCTGCTTTGCACTGGTGCAGGCTATCTATTCGTATACCTACAATGTTTAATTACACTGATGCAGGTACCCCTAATCTGGACAAGTCCTTACAAGTGAAAACAAACAGCGGAGAGAAGGGAACATCAATGGAAAACCAATTCTGAGAGAGGCCTCCGATCACTACTGTAATAGTGAATTTATATTTGCTGCAGGATGGCCAAAGTTCTGTTTTCCTACAATTTTGAGTTTCCTTGTGAGACAGTCCTTCAGGATAGGATTATAGCAAGGACTGTGCTGTCACTTCTTCCTATAGTGCTTCTACAGCAAGCAAGTGTAAATGACACCATCCTAGCTGGTGATGCACTTTACACAGGGAAGGACCTGGTCATTTTCTCCTAATGGGGGCACTAAGGTTGATGAAATAGGGCTGCAAAGGTGTTTTTCCTTACCTGTTGTTCTACCCAAATGATCATGCTGATTCTATAACAGTTCTATAAAAGTGTACCCGTATCTTATACCAACTCAAGAAGATGCAGACTGAAACTGACCAGGATCACATCAATTTCACTTTGCCCTGGCAATAAGCCAGCTGTAAATTTGACTGCTAAAATTATATCAGTGGCAGAGGCATATGTGAGAATGAAGAAAATATTGTATACAATCCAAGTTTATATAGGGGTAGAGCCAAATTCACAGCAGCAGTGTTCTGGTCCATAGTCTAGATAAGTTTTAATATTTTTCAGCTTCCAAAATCTGCTCTATGTTATTTTTGGCACAGCATATTCTTTAAATATGATTTTATATTTAAAATTTTGCAGACAGTTGGTCACAAATAGTGAAAACTGAAAAATGTTGAAATTTCAAAGTTGTTTTTATTTCAATGTCACTCATTTTTTTTCAATTGAGTTTAAACAAAACTTATTGAAATATTATTGACCAAAATCCAAAACAAAAAAAATGGTAAATGATGTCTTGATTATTATTTTTTAATACAAAAATGAGACAATTCAATGTCAACAACTTTTGGTGAAAATGTTTAATTTTTGAACACGACCATTTTTCTCAATGAAAAATTAGACCAGCTCTAATTTTGGATGTAAAATATACACACCCCCCCACACAAAAATTAAAAGCAGAAAAAAGAAATTAAAAGTCATTTCAGTGGCAGGTATCAGAACAAAGTTAGCTCCCTAAAGAAGCTCACGACGGTGGTGTCAAGAGACTATGCAATAATTCATTATTGCTTCTTTTCTTGCTGCCTCTTTCCTCGTGGTGGTTTATTTTACAGAGTAAGGTGAAAAATCATTAGACATATGTAAGAAAAATTGTAGCAGTGTAAAGCCTGCTACAGATTGCTTTTTTACATTGGTCATGTTGTAACCAAAACCCATTAAAAAACACAGTGAATAAACTAGGCAGCAAATGTCTGCCCAATGAGTGAGCTGAATAATGTTTTTAGTGAAATTAATATATACATGTAGCTGTGAAAAAAAAAATCCCGTACCTGTGCAATAGGTTTCTGTGAGAGTAGGTCCATCCCAATGGGTCCTCCTCCCTTCACTGGTGACTGACAGGAAGAAGGATGAGTCAGAGGGGGAAAGAAGATAGCCCTATCCAGTCACAAAGTGTCATAATGGAGAGTGCACTCAGAAACCAGAAACTTCCTTGGAATTCACACTAATAGGTTGATCAAACAAACCGGGAGGCTTCTTGACGTTTTCTGGAATTGAGAGTTATTTTTCTGGAGAACAGATGTTTTGATTTCATTCTCAGGGAAGAGAGAAATCCAGAAACTCAAAAACCAAGGAGCTTAAGGACCTGTCTGACAGATAGCTTTTGCCTGAGGATAGCCCAAATACCACTGAAAGAATGTTTTAAGTGCATCTTATGTGAAATACATGCAGGTTGTTACTGAAGCTTATTTATTATGGTCTTGTATCTTCTCATGAGATGCTGCACTAGATGTACATGGAAGATTGCTTCTTGTGGCACAGCTGTTAATAAGACTTAAGAGATTCCATATTGAAATTCTTTATTCCAAAAACTAGCGCAGTTATCTGCAATCTAAGATTACTCTCAAGTCTCCGGAATGCTTCAACACTAGAAACAGGAGAGAAAAGACATTCATCTAGCTGAGTGGAGGGACAGGAAGAACACCACATAACTTGGGAGTATAGGATACACTTGTTTACAGCTTCTCCTTTCCACAGGCGGAAGAAATAATAATATTAACAACATTAACTATTATTATTAAAGGATTAGATGAGGGAACGCTCCTTGAGCTTAAGAGAAACAAGGCAAATTCTCAGAGCAGCCAGGTGAAAAGACAAGAATAATCCACTTGGCTGATAGTATGTTTTCTTATTCTTAGGAAATGAGTAATTCTGCTTCTAAACATATTTAACCATCCTAACGAAGACAATACCAAAAAGTGTGCGTTTACTGACTGACAGGGATGGAAGCGATTGTTCTGAAGTTCAGTGACATGTTCACTGGCTAAAAATTTAACAAAAAATGTTGACAAAGTTGAAGTAGCTTCACTGATTCTAGGTCATCAGTAGCCAAAAAATATGATTTAAGTTATTTTTCATTTTTCTTTAATTATTTTATGAAAAGATAGAGCTATCTATCTTGACACCCAAACAAAAAGAACTCTGGTGACAAAAGATTTATTTAGAATTGTGCTGAAGCCTCTCATTCCTGAATCAAATACCTTCCTAAAGATGCTTCCATTTTCCTGTTTGATGGATCAGATAAAGCTACCTCTTCAAAGACATATGATTTTGTAGTTCACCCAGTAATATGGGAGTCTATTTTTAGAAAGGCACTCAGACCAGTCTTCTCCTTAGGGGAGAGTATTATATGCTTTTTGGCAGAGGAAATTTATCACCTCCTGAGTGGGTCTTCCCTCTCACGGACCTTTACTTTAGATTGGAAATAGTGCGAAAACACCTTTCTTTTTGTGAGCATCAGGAAAAAACACTTCTCTGTGGTAGCAGAATCCTCAGTCAAGTCTAGGGCGCTGATCTCATTAGGTGGCTCATGTCTCCTTCTTTAAAGCGCCTCACTGAAGAGTCATCAGACCCCGAAGAGGATGCTGAATTAATTTCTCCTGCCTCCTCAAACCTTCTGAGAGAGAAGCTTTGATTTTTTTTCCCACACAAAGGCATGTCAGAATTGTTGTGCAATATAGGGCTCTTTGTTTGGTGACAAAGAGTACTTCTTGCTCTTATAGTGTTTAGAGAAGACAGGATCTCCATGGAGGCCAAGATAGAGAGTTGATGCAGTAGCATCAGAGACTTTGACTTCACTGAGGTATTTGGCAGCTCCATATCCTAAGTGGCGAAGTGAATTGAGCAAAAGCTCTGTCAGGTCACTTGGAGAAACATTCATGCCACCAGTGGCCTACGAAGCATATACAAGAATGGGTACTATCTTCTTTTGGTAGATCCTGTCAGAAGTTAGCTGGGAACCTGCCCACTTGTGTGAAGGAGAGGACGAACCTACATTGCTAGACTGCAGCTGATTGGGTTTGGGACTGGGGGTTTGACCTCATCCATTTCAGACACACAGACCTTCTTTATACAGCAGATAGGCATTACAAAGAATGTTGATAAAGGCTGCCTTATTTTTCTCCACTTTTATCATGTTTTTCAGGCATCTTCTGAAGAAAGAAAAAAAAAGGTCTCCTGAGGAGATGTGCATGCCAGCATCATCTCCTCGCTTAAGCAGAGTGGCAATAGATTTCTGTGTGCACTAACAGCAGGGACACTTTGTGCCAGGAAATGCTTCTTTCTTCTGATTGATTCATCCATCTATCTGTCAATCACCTATGAAGAGAGAAAGACCTTTTAGTATGGACTGCTGGTACTATTCACTGCAGAAACACCGAACTGTCTAATGATGACATATAATGTCAGTCCTGCTGATGGAATAAATCTATTCACCAATTAATGTTGTATAGTGCCTATTAAACACATGCTATAATTCACAAAATGCGGTACTGAACTTCTTCAGATCTCTGACAGTACAGTACAGTACAGATGAAGGCTTTGAAGGCTTTCCCTTGAGAGATGCTGAGCATGTTCAGTTCCATTAAAGACAACAGAAGCTGCGCATGCACAGTGCCTTTCAGGATGAAGCTCTTATAACACTTCTGTATTTAAATAGAAATAATACTGATAATTTGAACAGAGGACACTATGGGCCCCATATATATATATATATATATATATATATATATTCATTCCACATACACACATCATATTCTGTAAGACATTTACACCACTAAATTTGGAAATAATAGTTTTAGTGCACAAACATTGTTACCTTCATCACTGTTGGCAAATTATACCAACGCTCCTCCAAATCATTTTCTAAATCCATTTTATCAGCAATCAGAACGATTTTCGGATTCCCAGTAATAAACGTCAGCAATTCACTAGTACATAAAACCATCTACAACGTTTCCAAAGGAATAAAATGCCTAATGTTGGATGTTATATGCCTTGCCTCCTCATCTCACAATTAAAAACAGTGCCATAAAAACTTTAAAATGGCCATCCATTCATTTGTTTGGTGCCTTACTTTCTAATGTCTGACATTTAACCACTCTGCACACAACTTTGACAACAAATCCTATCAAATTATTAACTACAGCATTTCCTAGATCATCAGCTGTCACAAGAATAGTCTGTACAATGGTAGAAGAAACAACCTTCCTTCAGCACCTCTTAAGAAAAGAAAAATTACCAGTTTGAAACTGTGGAGTGATGCCAGGGCCTCAGCAAGCCTGAGAAGGCTGGATTAATTAGGGAACACTAAAAAATCTCTAGTAAGTATCCTGAATGTAGTGGAGAATGGATCCTGGGTATCAGGAACCCCTCAAGATGTGTACATGTTACTTAGGGCTTTCTGAACCCAAATCTATTGGTAACTATCTTTTCTTCAGCTCCTCTTCTGACGAACGGTTGGTACAAACGCAAGTGCTTTTGCCCCCAATCCCTTTTTATTGAGTCCAAAGCACACATCTAAAATAGCAACAATTTAGAACAACCCAGATACAGTTACCAAAAGTCTGAGATGGTGTTGAGTGGTCAATGGTAGGTTTCTGATGGCCAGCCTTCCTCCTAGCTGCTGGGGAGTTGAGTGTCAGCGTCCCAGCTCGTAGAAAACCTCTCTGAACTTCTCCAACTCATGCACTCGGACACATGTTTTAATAGGTTGCGCAGAACAAAGTGCATAACTCAGTAACCCCTTGTAAACTAAAAATTTTCCTAACATCAGCAAGCAGCTCCTAGTATCATATCAACAAAAACTCATAATTGGGAACACCCCTACCCCAAGTCAGCTATCCACATTTTCACCCACTCTCATGGTTCCTCCAATTTCTACCCTTATCAGCAAAACTGCATCTGCAGCTATTTTATATGCTTATACAAAGCTCAAATTATTCCTGACTATATGGTGTTCTCGCTTCCAGTTAATGGTGGCTAAGTGGACAAAATGGGTGTGGGGGTGTCAAATCAATTTCTCTCATACATAAGTTCTTTAGCTCACATTTATTTAAGCAGCTAACTAAAATAAAATAAAATAAATGGAGTAAGTGTAATTGAGACAAACCAACAAAACACACTATGGCCAATCTTAATGCAGTTCTTAATTTATGCACGTGGCATTCAGGCATATGCAATGGGCACCCTAGATATACCTGATATTTATTTTTGTCTCTTTAAAACACACCTACAGTTTGGGGTAGAACATATCACAGTGATCATAATGAACTCCCACAATAATACTTACCTGAGATACTAATAAACCACACCTATTCATGCTGTAGCCCTCAAAGTACTCACAACACAGAAAATCAAAAGAAAAAAAGGAGGGGTGGAGAAAGAGAGGAGCTTTGCCATATCCCTAAAAGAGCTGGGCTTTGCCAGTTTAAGTTAGGGAAGTTCCAGAGTTGAGGGCCCCTTAGGAAGACAGCCAGGTCACTAGCCCCCTTCTCTTTAAATCAGGGCCCTGTTGCCTTGAGTAATTTGCCAGTTGCAACTCCAATTGTATCACATGGGGAGCGTAATGGTTTGGCAAATCTGTCTACATACAAACTTAGGAATTCCGGTGGATTTTATGAAATTCATTGTATTTGGAATCAGCCACTTGTTACCAGCACTAGTGGCACATCTCTCCCAGACCAGTAACAATGGAGAGTCATCAGCATGCATAGCCACAAAGAGTTAGAGCACCTTAGAAACAATGGGATGGTTCAAGCCTACGGAAACTGGTTTTCCTTAGATTGTCTGTAGAGGAATGGAAAATCCCCAGAAGGAGAACAAAAAAATCAGGCATTAGGACTGGCTGTTAAAAACTCAGATGCTGCGCATACAACCGGACGTGGTTTCTGGTTTAGAGGGAATCTTTTGACTGCCAGACCAGCTCAAACTTGCTTACAGGAGTCAACAAGGAGAATGCATGACCAGGGAGAGAAGACTGAGTCAGATGAGTCAAGTCCAGGGACTCCTGAAGGGACTGGCTACAAACCCAAAGACATCTTGGAGTAGTGAGCGGGCAAAGGAAGGAAGGGTTTTGAATGCAGGTTTTTTGCATGGATCTGTAAGTCTCTAGGCTTCCTCTATGAATACAGCATGTGTACTTTGCAAAGCCTCATTGTCATGTGCCCCGGAAAGGCTAAACTTTAAACTGGACTATCCACTATGGTAGAGATCTGGGATAAGGTGTGCTTAAGCTACTGTGGAGATTGGGGGGGGGGGGGGAGGGCAGCACTGGTCTTGCAACCTAGGGCAAGTGGATTGTGGGGTCCCACGTTCATAAATGGGTACTAGCAGAAAGTCAGCATTCAAGGAGTGAGGCTAGAGGACAGAGACAATGCCTGGAGTCTGACCAATTTCAGGGCAGGGTGCTCAAAAGCTCAAGGATCCAGTAGATAGGTCCACACTCAGCAGCACAGGGAGTGTCCTGCAGGGGGAGCTCAATAAGGACTGTGTCAGGGAGCGAAACCAGGGAGCACTGCTTAATTTGTAATGAAAGAGGTGCCGGGGCTCTGGCAATTTTTTTTACATTTGTAACTGATACAGTAAGCCCAGGGGTGCTGGGGTTCAGCGCTGGTACAAATTAAGCACTGCCAGGGAGCTAGGACCCAACCATCTAGGACTTTATAGAAAACCATTATCTGAAAACTACACCCAGAAGCCTATTGGTGTTCAGCACAGACTACAGAGCACCAGTATAATATACTCTATGGATGAAATATCACTTAGCAAGCAGGCAGCCACATTCTATAGTAATATCAGCTTAAAGATGGTCACAAGGTGTAGACAGCATCTCAAAATTCCCACAAACCAGCAAAGAACTAAGACATATACTGCTATGTCACTATATAGTCACATTAATTTTACTATGACATGCCATCAATCACAATATGACTTTTGGATAAAGGAAGAAAGCTGTGGGATGTCTACAATGTCACCACAACCTCTGAATTTAATTACTGCCTTGTATTACTTAGTTGCTTTTAAGGACAGTAGCAAGAAGTTTATGCTCAAAGTTAGGTTTTGAGGGACTGTAAAAAAGCATTTTACAAAAATATGCACATTTAATTATTTATTTTAAAAACAGGTCTTTTCTCTCCTTTACCCCATTTTAAACAACCTCCTGCACTTCCAATAAACCTTACAGCATTTTGAGAATAAATGAGAATGTGCAGAGGGTCAGAGGGAAACAGACTACAACCAATACTGGAACCAATGACTGGACCAAATCCACTGTCAAACTACTGAGATAACAACAGGGTATTCTAAGAAAGTACACAAATACAACAAACAGTAAAAAAATAAACATTTAAAATGATCTAACTCTTAGTAAACTAGAATGTTAAGGTATATTTAATAAGGTATATTTTCAAATACATGTTTGCTTTCTAATCTCAACCAGTGTCCCTTTATCCATTATGCTTATTTGATCTGCTGTGTCAAAAGTCCTCATTTCACAAGCCAGTGTTGGCAAGAGGTCAGCTAAATCTTCTCTATACACAATGATCAGGCATCCTCCATCATTGCTACACGTACTCAGGGAGATGTGAACCAACTGGGGTGGCTTTTTTTCCCCCCTCTCCACAAGAGGAAAAATGCTACTGCTGCCTGTGCTTGATTTAAATGAGATCAAAGGCATTTTTGTAGAAAAAAATTCCATTGCTGTTCAAGAAGTTGCTTGCAGATAAAGGAATTCAGATATTTACCTGAAGATAAAGAGGAAGATTTTCCCGAATGGCAGACAGCATAACGGCAGGCAGCTCTTTGTCTTGCTGAAACACGACAAGTGGCAATAGCAAGCTATCTATGATGCGGAACAAAAGCTGCTGTGCTTTGGAAGTTGCCAGTATTGCTGCCCAGAACTTTACAAGGCCTCCTATTGAAGAATAGTCAAGAAACCCAAAAAAGTAAATTACAAGCAGACAAAAAAAAATTCCAAACAGGCAATCTGTTGTTACATTATCCACAGGTAACCATAGCAACCCAGTTGTCTCATTTTCAAGTACAGTCCAGCCTGCTTAGTGAACCTGGATCCAATGAAAGTCCATTTACAGTACAGCAAAATGGAAGTCCCAAATTGTTTCAACACATAATAACATACAAATTGTAATTTCAATTACAGTGAAGTTGGCTACAACATAAAAGGGGGCCATCTTATTATACCTCTGTGCTCTAAGTGTTCCACTATTTAACCACTGTATTTGGCATATTTGTACACTAAATCTGCCTCTCCCACACATGCCATAATATGGGTTCCCAAACTTTTTCAGTGTGAATCACATCTTCAACAGACAGATTGCCTTTAGCTTCCATTCACAAGTGCATAACAGCCCTATGGCAATAAGAACATTGTTTACATGAAAGAGCAATATTAGGAAAATATTTTATATATATTTTAACTCCCTTTAATGCAATTTACCAGCTGAAAACAAAAAGAAGCCGGCTCCACATAACCAGGTGCCTCTCCATAGACTGCTGGTGGTCCATAGTTTGAAAACTTCCATGCTATATAAGAGCAGCACTTCTTACCTCTTTTCAACACCTTTGTGTACTGATTTTCACAGTTCCCTGTCCTTAGTTTACTGACTGTAAAAGGTTGTTAATGTAAAAATACCTTGACATCCAGGAACAGCTTCATTAAAGCTGAAGTGCAGTTCTTATTGAGGAAATGGCTGCGTACTCAGCAGCATTTTATTACTCGAAGTACAGTACAACTAATATAAACAGTCTAATAAAACAGATTCTTGCCCATGCAAAGCAGCTCTGATCAACTGAGCACAGTTAGAGTGTATATCCAATTATAAACAAGAAAAGATTTCCTATGTCACAAAATATGGGGGCATCCCAAGGAAATATGTTCAAGACTGAATAAAACACAGAAGAGATCAAAAATAGTCTTTTACAAGACGTTATTAACATAAAAGTCAACCCATTACCATCTCTAAAAACAACGAACAACAATAGTCATCTTGGGGAGTGAAAGAGAAAACAGTGATCAATCATAATGAAACACAGTGATCACTTGGCAATATTTCTAATAATGCTTTCTAGTGCCCAGTTTTCTTCCAACTAGCATATACAAATATTTCGAAGAAGCATAATCACTCTGACCCAGAGTTCTATGCCCATTATCACTGACACTATGTATTCGGTGGCATACGGCAATGCAGTTTAGAGACATGTATGACGTCCATACTTGAGAGGATTCCAGATTTATCTGGAAAGCATCTTACTGTGTGACTGCAGTTTTACAAGCTCACAGCAGGTGAAGAAATGTCTGAGATGACTTTAACTGAGAGAACAAAACCATAACTCCCATTTCACTACTTTTTTACTGAAGGAAAAGGACAATTTCTTGTATCGAGTGGTACAATTTCAGATTCTGATAATATCACCCTTTCCTATGGGAAAGGAAAGAGGAAAAAATTACCCTTTAGTCACTTTATTATATAAAAATGGTTCTGGCATCTGGATACTTAACACCGCTCATTTGGTTGATAGCTTATGTACCAGAATATACAGATCTGGGAATCAGAAAATGAAAACATTTACCCATCAATAATTCTGTTAAATCAGATATACATTCAGCATTCTACTCAAATATTAGTTTTGCTTACTTCATTAAACAATTCTCACTGTTTTAAAGAGGGTGCTTGCACTACACATATAGATGCGCACACAGCCCTCTTTATTTTTTATTTAAAGGTAGGTAGGTCTTGGGTCAGATTCTGGCACCTTTATTCATAGGTAATACCACTTTATTCTTTGAGCAGTCTCATCGGTTTTAATGGCAATACTCAAGGAGTAAGGAACTATTCAGTATGGATAAGGCTCCCAGAATATGGCCTTTAATAATGTGCACACAGGATCAAAGAGAAGAGTGCCAAAGTAATGCTCATTTAATTGATTATTTACATAGTCAGACGCACTACCATAGCATTATAGCAAAGATACTGCAGATTAAAAAAATCCCATTCTGTTGCCATTTTTCCTTGTTTTGTTCCAGTAAAGATTTTCAGTGCACAAAAAATATTAAAACCTCATGATTTCAAATGAAAGCTAAACTTTGTTGTATTCACAGCACATCTATAGAGGAAGGATTATTTTTTGGAGGAGAAAAAATGTTGTTTCAGAGGACCAAGATAAAAAGGAGAGAAAGATGAAAGAGAAAATTAGGAATTTTGCTTTTTAATAGTTTTCTGATCTTTAATCTTTTAAACATTAGGAAAATAGATTATTAAAAAGTCCACACAAAAAGTTGTTCATTGGTGCTGTGTTGAGTCACAATATTTTACTCATTCCATACACAAAACTATTTCCTGTGCTACTGAATTATGAAATAAGATGATGCACAGTTGCAAAATAATTACCTATAATCGAGTAAGTGAGCTGCAGGCCTTCAGCAGGTCCTTTCTTCTGCAAATAAGGTTTTACATATTTTACCACGTCACCCAGATATTCCAAAGTCTTTGTTACCATGGCAGATTTCTCAGCTACCGTCTGAAGGCCGCTGTAAGTTACACCAACAGCCTGAGAACACAAAGAAAGTTAAATAGATCAGACTCTGTTGGATTTTGTTTGTTTTTGTTAAGTACTGTGCTGAAGCTTGGCTAAATACTTTATTTAAAAAAAAAAAAAAAAAGCACATTCAAGTTTTGGTTTTACATTGCACATTGTAACTGTCCTGTGCAACCACGTTTATAAGAGGTACAGTACCTTAATGAATTGAACAAGAGCATTCTTAGGGTCTTGCTTGAAGACTGACTCATCAAAATGTGCCTTTGAGAAGATGTTTTCTATTTCTGAGAGTTTAAAAACCAACCTTGTCATTTCAGTCAGCTGCTCCACATAAACTTTCCCTGTTTGTTATAAAGGAAATATAACTGAGAACACAGTATACTTTGCTAGTCAACTCCACCTATGGTTGAGTTTTCTATTTATCTGTTAACAAAATCATGAAGTAAAACATGATTCAGAAGTCTTTAAAATATGAAGATTCCATAAGTTAAGGTTTCTTACTAGACAAAAGGCTTGTTTCTAAACGAGGCAAGTATCCATCCAACACTGGGTGAGAGTAATGAGTATTAGGAGTAATCCAAGCCCCTTCACTCTACTGTTAGCCTTCCCAGAAATTTACAGAATATACATGAACAATATTTTATAGAAGATTTGCCCAATAGATAATTAGAAGTGCAGTATTCTAAATACGTCTGAATAAATACCATTCAGCACACAAGGATGAAGCAGCCAAGAAAGCAAAATATCCAATCTAAAATGGGAAAGAATTATTCATAATTGAATGTTTTTCTTTTTAGGGAGTTCACAGCATGATTCCTGGTTATTTACTTCAGATTTTCACTTTTTTCAGAGCAGTTCTTCATGGGGGAAAAAATAGCTTGTCTCCTTGGGAGCAAGTTTTTGTTCTTTGCTTCCAAGGAAACAGCTCTTTTATCTTTGTTTGTGATAAATTTGTCATATATAGAACACGCAAAACATTGAGAAATAGCACAAGCCGTGTAAAGCAGCACATTCTGTAATTAGGTAAAAGTAAAGAAATACAAACAAAAATATATTTGTAGTTAGTTGAAAATATATGCCATTTTTGCTATATAGAATCGTTACAGCAATTGAAACACTAGGGAAACGTGAACACTTACCAACTGTTCTCTCAGCATCTGTCCTGCTCAATGTACCAGCAGGCTGATCAATGTACATTTGTAAAATGCATCGAAACCAAGAACGTACTGACAAGGCTTCATAGGATGTATGTCCCATACCAGAAAAAGCTTCAGACAATGTGCTGCACAGATACAGTGGTGGGGGGAAAGGAAATAAGTAAAGAGCTGGAAAAAAGCCTCATTTTACTTTAGTTTTATAGAGAATGTTTTTAGCAACCTTATTTATAACTATATACAAACATAAAACAGAGAGAGGGCCAAACTTGGCATTCCTTTAAATACATGCAACCTACAGAATTTTGCCCAGAGTTTACAGATGCCCAGATACAGGTGATGTGCTATATTCACTGGTGCCATATGTGGCGATATAATTTACAGGTCAGATGTAAGACACAAAACTGATGTATAGAAAATCTGTAGTTTTTTGTTTTTCAATCCAGCAATGGGAGTCTCTCTCTGCTTGGAAGAGAGGTGATTTGTTTCAGCAAAAAAGACTATGACCAATCAAAAACAGTGAGGGAGAAAAACCTCACTAAAGCAATCTAGAGATGTCACAAATGACTGTGAAGTGACTATCAAGGGAGTATAAAAGGAACTATCCTCCTCTATAAACACAAAGAGGGCCAGATTCTCCCCTAGCTTACACCACAACAAATTAGGACTAATTACACCAGAGCCAGTGCAGCTATACTTGTGTACAAAACAGTGTAAGAGAGAAGAAAAATCAAGTGCACAAGTCCATGGCAGCACACTTCCCAGATATTTCCAGCAGCCAAGTCCCACTTAGACCCCCAACATCATTTGAAAATATTCTGTCGGACCAAACATCATTTCAACACTGAATATATACTTTAAGTATTATGAAATTGGCACCATTTTACAATATTTAAATGTGTGATGCAATTTATACTCTTGGGGGAATTCTGCACCAAAAAGTTAAAAATTCTGCACACAATATTTGAAAATTCTACAAAATTCTGAAAATTTTATTTGTCAAAACACTACATAATCACACCAGTTTCAATTATTTTGGTAATTTATTTCAAAATACCTGTCAGCAAGTATGTCTGTAACAATACAGACACACACAAAAACTCCCCCAGTACTAGAGGGTTACAAGAAATCTGTATGACAACCCAGTCCCTGTTTCTCTGCCCCTTCCCGCCCCACAGAGCCCAGCCATATGCCCCAGCCCAGACATCAGTCCCCTCACTCCCAGAAACCAGCCATGCCTTCCCAGCTGACACCCATTCTTCCCTCCCAGAAGCCAGCTGTGCTCCCCCCCCCCCCCCGCCCAGGCCAGACACCAGCCCCCTTCTTTCCAGAACCTAGCTGTGGCCCCCCAGCCCAGATACCTGCCCCTCCCTCCCAAAACTCAGCCGTGACCCCCCGAACCCAGACACCCATCCCCCTACCACCCATGGATCCAGAAGGAGAAACAGCCTGTTGCTGGGTCCTAGCCAGGCTTATGTAAAGTTTCTTGCACAGCTCTGTCTCCTTCCCTCAGAGTGTGCAGGGAACTGCAGTGGCTAGGAACACTGTACTATCCCCCGCCGCAGTGTCATCTATGTGTGAGCTGGGCTCTGCTGGGTCCAGCACCCCTAGTGCCAGCCAGCAGCACTGCAGTCCACTTTTGTGGGGGGAAATGAAATTATGCACAAAAAACCATTAAGTTCTGCAAAATTCGGCATTGTGCACTAGCACAGATTTCCCCCAGGAGTACCTGTTGTGGAGGCAGACAGAGGGGGCATTATGGCAACTCTAGTGGCAGATGAAGCAGATTCATGTGACTCCTAATCAGTGGGTATCATGCCAGGTAGGTGTTGGGTGAGTGCCTGGCTGACCGACTTTGCCAAAGAGCTCAATCACACTAGTTGGTGCTGCAATGCCCTCCTCTGATGTTCCATAGCCTTACGGACTTTTCTCATATATCTAATGAGTTCCTGCTGCTCTTCTGCCCAAGCAGCATGTGCCTGTCTAACTGTACTTAATTGCAGTAGGAACTCCCGGCTGCAGGAGAAAACATCTCCTCTGCATATTTCAATTGCACTGGGGAGGAGATTAGATAAACACCTGTCAGGAATAGTCTTGATAATACTTAGTCCTGCCAGAAGTGCAGGCGACTGGACTAGATGACCTCTCAAGGTCCCTTCCAGTCCTATGATTCATCAAGTTGTGTATACATGAATTTATGACAGTTACTCTTATCTTGTCCCTCTTCCCTCTTCTCCAACCTACTGTTGTGAAACCCATGTAATACTGTCTTAAAAATTGTATCGTTAATTTTCTAGAACAAGAGTGCCTACTATGACCCCAATCTTGCAAAGACATGCTTAACTTCATGAGTTGTGAAGAGCCCAATTTAAATCAATGGGTTTAAAGTTAAGCAAGTGTCTTACTGAAGAGCATGATATATGTACAGTGCCAAATGCTGATCTTGACTGACAGTTTGCTCAGATGCCCATAATTTGTGTGCAGAACCTTTATAATTGGTGATAAAACATCATGTAGAAAGAATCCAGTTTTGATCTCAGAGACCAGGCTGAGTTTGCTGGGCTGATAGAAAAAAAATCATCTTTTTGCTTGTAAATTTAGCTCATTTGATGTAAAAATCATTAACAGACCATAATCATGAGGCACCAGGTTGCCAATGCTTAGATCAGAGATTGGCAACCTTTGGCACACGGCCCACCAGGGGTAAGCACCCTGGCAGGCCAGGTCAGTTTGTTTACCTGCCGTGTCCGCAGGTTCAGCTGATCGCGGCTCCCACTGGCTGCGGTTCGTCGCTCCAGGCCAATGGGGGCTGCAGGAAGCGGCAGACAGCACATCCCTCAGCACGCTCCGCTTCCTACAGCCCCCATTGGCCTGGAGCGGTGAATTGTGGCCAGTGGGAGCTGCAATCAGCTGAACCTGCAGACACGGCAGGTAAACAAACTGACCTGGCCTGCCAGGGTGCTTACCCCTGGTGGGCCGCGTGCCAAAAATTGCCAATCCCTGATCTAAGCATTGGCAACCTGGCGCCTCATCATTATGGTCTGTTAATGTAAACAAACTGGTAGACAAACTGATGCAGCCCACGGGCCACATGCCAAAGGTTGCCAATCCCTGGCTTAGATACTTCAGTGACTTGTGCTATAAAATTGTCTACAGTAAGTAAACAAACATATGAAGCATATGATCAAAAATTCTGCCTTGTTTATCTATATAAATTAAAGGGTTGATATATTAAGAATATCGATTCCTACCAAACAAAGGCCCTATCTTTGGTACTTATCACTCCCATCATCCTTGTATCTGAGCACCTTGCAATATACCTCTGCGGAAAGTACTATTATCCCCATTTGACAGGGAGGGAACCTAAGCATAGAGAGACTAGCTGACTCATACAAAGTCACAGGAAAGCAGAGGAGGGAATTGATCCTGGGTCTAAGTTCCAGGCTAGCACTCTAACCACTGGACCATCCTTCTCCTCTCTCTTTGAACACTGCCTGTCTGCCATAAGCACTGCATGCCACATAAGTAGCCACATTTGCTCCTTGTCTCTGCCAGCAAGATTTTGCAACACTTCTAGCTGTTCCAGTGCTCATATCTACTCTGAGATTTACTCCTCTCTTATTTTGAAGCACAACTGAATCATAACCTGGGTTTACTCTGGATAATAACTAACATGTGGTTTAATTTCTTCACCTCCAATGCTAAATACAGCCCAGCGCAGAGAGTGAAAGAGAGATGCCCCTCCCCCCTCAAAATGAAGACTCTGATTCAGTGAATGTTTATGTACATGCTTAACTTTATGCAGACTCATTTAAGTCAATGGAACTACCCACACCCATACATTTAAGCATGATCATGTCTGTAGGATTGGGGCAAAAATCTGTTAAATAAATCTTAGGATTCTACTCAACGTGCTCATTCTTACAGTCTCAGACACTAGTATTGTGTGAAAACGAGTATGAGATTGCCAGATGAAAAAGGTCCACAAGTCCAATTTTATTATTTTGGATATTATTGATACTATACTGCACCCCTCCCTAAATATTTTTCTTATAATAGAAACCTAAATATTTAATTATGTCTCTTGAATTTAATATTAAGCACCTATTGTAAGATCTCTGTTGCAATATCATAAAAAGTCCGTTGGAATATTAAGACTCAGGCTTAAAACCTGTCAGCATGAATGAAAGGGGATAAACAGATGTTGGAATTATCAAGTCATAACATTCGACATATTAAAATTCAACAATGGGTGCTACTGCTTTACCTCTTAAATGGTAGGGATGGTAACAATAGTAGAAGAGGAGGAATAGTCAATATGCAACTAAATAAAGTACAATACTGCGTGGGTCAAGGCATTACATTTAGCTGCAGTGTAATAGCCTTCAGAAGAGTATTGATACAGAGTTATTGTCTAGATCCCAGTTTTCCAATACCTCTTAGCAACAACAGTTTTTCCATGTGGAAAAAAAAGTGACTTGCTGCATGAAAGAAAAATTAACTTTGCAATTTAAATGTCTACCTGTCAGCATTCATTATCCAAAGCCATAAGAAAAAAGCTTTAGAAAATAAAGGAGGACAAAACTATAATACATTCAAGGAACCTAGAACTTAGAGAATTGCCAAAGGTCTATAACAAAGAAACGAGACCACTCGAAGAGAAGCACTGCTTTTTAAAATAACATTTTCCTTTAGCCCGATGAGTGAATGAGCGGCCTTTGTATGCTAGAAAGGATCCGAAAGAACAAGAAGTTTAAATTGTTCACCTGTTTTGTATTAGATGACTGAGATATCTTGATACCAGCTGGGGACACACCATATCATCCCATCCAAACAATTGCATCATTGCTAAAAGAGGCTGTGGTTGGAGATCTGATGGAGCTGTACAGGGCATGTCCAAAGCTAACATAGTAAAACCTGATTTTCAACAGAGAAAAAGGAGGGGCACAGTGTTAAGTCTCTCCAAATATTTAAAATATATTCCTGCTCTGCTAACAAACAGAGGCTGCTATTAGTTATTATTTGTTTCTGTCACTTTCACAGGCCACAATCATGACTGGGAACCCATCATGCTAGACACCGTTTAAACACATATGAAGATGCAGTCCCTGTCCTGAGGAGCTTACAGTCCATGACAACACACAAGATACAAAATTTAGCAGACTGATACAATCAAATACACACCTTTTAAAAATACATTTCCTTCCCCCCACCCCCATGCACGAGTACATTTTTTGTCCTATAACAATTTTTAAAACACTTTCTTCCTCCAGGAATGAATTCTGGAGGATTAAACTATATTTTGAAAGGTAAGGGATCTGTAGAATTGTGTTTCTTGCTATGTTTAGAATAAACTTTTGACTTTTGTAAATGAGAGTTCCGGGTGGGGGGAAGAAGGGGGAAAGAGGGGAGTGTAAATACAGTGCTAATGACAAAGTTACTTTTGAACTGAACAATCCCATGTAGGCCAACACAACATCTTCAGATCTAGAAAACTGTAAAATGAATACTTGCCACAGAATTTTTTTGAGAGACATAAAGTGGGTGAGGTAATATCTTTTATTGAACCAACTGTTGTTGGTAAGAGAGAGAAGCTTTCAAGCTACAATTTAGATGTCACAATTTTTCTCTCATCAGCAGCAGTTGGTCCAATAAAAGAAATTACCTCACCCATCTTGTCTCTCTGATATCCTGGAACCAATACAGCTATAACAACACTGCATACAGAATTTTTTAATGAGACATAACCATGCTCTTTAAACTGGTGAGCCACCATGGAACCTACATCCAACACTAACAATAAAAAAAAATATTCTCATAGCTCATTCTTTATGCCATGGATAACACATACATTTCAAGGCAGGCAGGAGACATATCGTGGAATGCTGATATGTTATTAGACTAAACGAAATCGGCAACAGGAAAGGAGGTTTGGAAGACTGATCTTTATTTTTTGATAAAATGTAAGGTGCTCACCAGCTCCCAGCTTCCGAGCACATTAATAAATTAACAGTATATTTTGAACTACATGTATCCAGAAACTGATTTTTGACTAGCTGAAGTACAGAATAAGTCAATTCTCAGAAACAATACCAACGCAGCTATTTGAATTAATGGAACATGGCTAGGTCTGTGGTCTTACTACAAGTCCTCAGTAAGGGTCAGTGTGTAGTTTTGCCACCCCAGAAACAGGCTAAGGACCTTTTGTAAACCACAGTCATAATATGGTGCCTAGTTCACCTCTTACCCCAGGGAAGGAAGTAATCATGCCAACCCTATATACTTAGCACAGATTACTTTCCCCACCATGGTGGTTCAGCAGTGTTGGCCAGTGCTGGGGGTAAAACTTGAGAAACTGAGTCAGAAGTCCTCCCAATTTAAGCTTAATCAATTTTTGCTTTCATTTATACCATTTCAGAAATAAATCTCACTAAGGGTATCTCTACACTAGGAAATTAGGTCAATTTCATAGAAGCCGATTTTTTAGAAATCAATTTTATACAGTCTCATTAAGTCGGCGGTGTGCGTCCACAGTACTGAGGCTAGCGTCAACTTTCGAAGCACTGCACTGTGGGTAGCTATCCCACAGTTCCTGCAGTCTCTGCCGCCCATTGGAATTCTGGGTTGAGCTCCCAATGCCTGATGGGGCAAAAACATTGTCGCAGGTGGTTTGGGTACATGTCATCAGGCCCCCTCCCTCCCTCCATGAAAACAATGGCAAACAATCGTTTCTCGACTTTTTTCTTGGATTACCCGTGCAGACGACATACTATGGAGCCCGCTCAGCTCACCATCACCGTACGTCTCCTGGGTGCTGCTGACAGATGCAGTACTGCAGTGCTACACAGCAACAGCTCCTTGCCTTCACAGCACAGACAGTGCAGTATGACTGCTAGCTGTCATCGTCATCTCCTGGGTGCTCCTGGCTGACCCCGATGAGATCGGTCGGGGTGCCTGGGCAGACATGGGTGCTCCTGGCAGACCTCGGTGAGGTCGGTCAGGGGCGCCTGGACATAAATGGGAGTGACTCCAGGTCATTCTTTTCTTTAAGTTTCATCTCATGGAGATTCAGTCCTGCCTGGAATATCATACGAGCTGGAGGCTTCTGCCTCAGGCTGCTCTCCCAGCTGGTAGCACCACGCGGTCGCACTTACCCCAGCCTACCCTTGCTCCTATGCTTATGAAGCCTGGACAGTAGTAAGGAGCAGTTCAACTATAGGCTGAGCAAGTGCAGAATGGTGGTAGAATGTGTGTTTGGATGTTTAAAAGTGTGCTGGCGCAGTTTACTGACTCAGTTAAACCTCAGCAAAACCAATATTCCCATCGTTATTACTGCTTGCTGTGTGCTCCACAATATCTGTGAGAGTAAGGGGGAGATGTTTATGGTGGGGTGGGAGGTTCAGACAAATCGCCTGGCTGCTGATTACGCTCAGCCAGACACCAGGGTGGTTAGAAGAGTAGAGCAGGGCATGCTGCACATCAGAGAAGCTTTGAAAACTAGTTTCATGACTGGCCAGGCTATGGTGTGAAAATTCTGTTTGCTTCTCCTTGATGAAAACCCTCCCCCTTGGTTCACACTACTTCTCTGTAAGCCAACCGCCCTCCTCTCCCACCTTTGATCACCACTTCCACAGGCAATAAAGTCATTGTTCTTTCAAATTCATGCATTCTTTATTAATTCATCACACAAATGGGGAGATAACTGCCAAGGTAGCCCGGGAGAGGTGAAGGAGGAGGAAAGCACCGGGTGGGGCAGTGGAGGAGGGAAGGACAAGGCCACACTGCACTTCAAAACATTGAATGCCAGCTTTCTGTTGCTTGGGCAGTCCTCTGGGGTGGAGAGGAGTTCTGATAGCATGGATTCCTCTTCCCATACAGCGATCAGATCCAGTACCTCCCATTCGGTCCATGCTGGAGCTCTTTTGCAATTCTGGGACTCCATGGTCACCTCTGCTGATGAGATCTGCACAGTCACCTCTGAGCTCGCCACACTGGCCAAACAGGAAATGATATTCAAAAGTTCGCGGGGTTTTTCCTGTCTACCTGGCCAGTGCATCTGAGTTGAGAGTGCTGTCCAGAGCTGTCACAATGGAGCACCCTGGGATAGCTCCCGGTGGCCTATACCATTGAATTGTGTCCACACTATCTCAAATTCGACCCAGCAAGGTCGATTTCAGCGCTAATCCTCTCATCGGGGAGGAGTACAGAAATCCATTTTAAGACATTTAAGTTGACAAAAATGGCTTCGTCATGTGGATAGGTGCAGGGTTAAATCGATCTAACGCGTCTAAATTCAACCTAAATGCGTAGTGTAGACTAGGGCTCAGTGTCTGGACATACATTTATGCCATCCAGATAACAACAGACGAGACAGAATTGGTAAATAGGCTCAAGTTGCCACATTCTGGAGCACTGGGAGGTTCTTCCACCTTCCATGATAGTTGTCACCTACTCTGATCCCTTGGTCTGGTCCTTCAGACCTGTTCTTCAGTTTCTGGTCTGGTGTTTCTCCAGTTTGGGTCCACGTTCGCTTGATCTTTTATACATTTCTACACTACAGAGTCCTTAATCTTTATCCAATTGGCTTTAAGCACATGAACCTTATAGATTTTAAGTAATGAGTACATTACGCATGTGCAAGCTTCAGTTACCCAACTTTAGTATTTTTCCTGCTGGTTTTGCAGTTTCTGGGTGATGTTGTTTTGTGTCACCTTGCCTTGTGTCTTTTTTGTTTCTAGGTTTTTATTTATCATTACTTGTTTGTGTATCTATTACTTACAACTCCTAATATAACATGTTGATTCTGTTCTGCTGGCAATAACATTTTAAGCAGATTAGAAATTCTATGTAAAAGAAGAATTGGCAAAACTACACTCATGCCACCAAAACCTTGGCTTAAGAGATACCTCATCTGTACTCATTCACTGCACATAATTACAAGTCATTAAAATATAGCTATCAAAGCTCTTAATCTTACCATTAACAATTCTTCATTTTATATTTCAATGTTACAAGTTAGTATATGTTATTCTGTGCTACCTCTAATCTATTAGAAAGGGAGAGGAGATACAGAAAACATTAGGATTCTTTAATGTTCACATATCTT
The DNA here is from genome assembly GCF_025201925.1 of Gopherus flavomarginatus. NCBI lineage: Eukaryota > Metazoa > Chordata > Testudines > Testudinidae > Gopherus > Gopherus flavomarginatus. Next base: position 143,221,253 of record NC_066620.1, on the reverse strand, counting down.
CAATCAAAGCTCAGATTTACTTGCACATCATTACAAAGAAACTTCATTAGAAATTTCCTGCGAATGCATCCTGAGGGGTGATTCCATTTTAGGGGCCTTAATATTTAGTTGTTTTAATGGTTTTCCAACACCAGTATACTCAGAGAGAGGGGAAGGGGGCAGCATGGTTAAAGCTGCCACTTCCTGTCCCTGGATGTCCACTTCCCACTCACTTGAATAGGAGGGGGAGTAGCAGTGCTGTGGAGGCTGTTCTTTCTCCAACGTGTTGCAACCGTCAATCCAAGTAGCTCGTGCAGTGGGGTAAGGAGCTGCATTCCTCCACATTGATCCCCTATATCAGTGCATAACACAGGTCACAACTGTATCTACACTCAGCACTCTAAGCAGATTTCTAATAGAGGTTGGTTCTCTCATTATTTCATTTTATGACGATGATGATGATGATGAAGGAGAATGGATCTTGCTTTGGTTTTGTATTGCCATTTTCTATAAATGGCTCAGCGGTTGGAGATCATTACTCTTTCACAATAGTCTCTCTCGTTACCATTAACTCTCTTAACTATTGTAGCACTACTCCAGGTCAAGGGTCTCTTAGCATTTCCGTTACTGACCTAGTCCTTTAAGCTTATAAATGTAGTTCTTAATTCACATCATGGTGAAAAAAATAAGACTCCATTTCGATCTGGACTTTTCAGATTCAGGACATCATCATAGCTAGAGATCAGCCCCATCAAACTGAAATATAGTATTACATTAAAATTTCAGCAAAAATAATACGGCATCTAAATGCAATAAGCCAGATCCTCAGCTGCCACAAATCAGCGTAGCTCCAGGGAAGCCAAAGATCTGATCCAGCATTCTTACTATTCACTGATACACTATCCATCTGTCTGGATTCGGAGTGGTATTTGCAAGATAAAATTCTAGCAACCCAACAGCTTCCAATACAAAATGACCAGTCAGAACAGTCCAATGTAATGTCAGAACATATATGAAAGTAAAAATGCTACAAAAAGTGAAAATGAAATTTACCTTTTAAAAAATATCTACATAGATGTCAAAACATGATACCAAAATGTAAATTATGTTAAACCATTAGCAATACTGAAAAAAAACAAGATGAGACAAACTTTCATGTAGAGCAATGGAATAGATATAATGTAATGAACTATAAATCATTATCCTTATTTAGATTACAGCAAACATTACAAATATAATTTAAGCTGTCAATGATGCAAAAAATCAAAGAGTCCTATAGATTCAAACCACTCCAGTATTATAGATCTGCATCCTATCAACAGAGACAGCATTTCATTTTTTGTTGTTGTTGTCAAAATATTTAGCACCATTATCACAGAGCCTTCTCTCTACATTTAGGTAGATTTGAGCTATTACACATGAGCAGGAATATGCCAAAATGTTAAAATGAATACAAGTTTGCATCCAGGGAAATAGCAAAGGAGGCAATAGAAAAAAGGAGGGTCATTGCTGACCTGCAGCTGTATCTGCAAGCTGTGGAGGAGGCAGTGTCTGTGACATCCTTTGGCTCTTCAAGAAGGGAAAAAAATTTCTCCAGAGAGCACTGGCAACAGGAAGGTGGTGCTCTTTAGCCACTAATGGAAGTTGTGTGTTTGGGCCTGTTTTCCCTAGCTGAGGTCCCTGGATCATACGTTTGTGCACACTCCTAGGGAGAAACAAAAACAACATTAACATGCAATAAATGAAAAAACAGATTTCTTCACAGTTTCTTTAAACTGTGCAGTCTGAGAACTGAAGGATCATTTTGTATAATTAAAACCTTTATGCAAGACATTATGCATACTAGTTATTTGATGGATGAATGATGGCATATTAAGCACCATAAAGTTAATGTTAATTACTAATGTCAACCATTAATTATATGCTTTTTAATATGTCAGATCAAAATGAGAAATATGCCGCTTTAAAATGAACATTTGCATTTTGCTGGCAAGACAAGTGAGACTTGCTTACAATCCAAAGTCAGGCACCTTTTTTTTTTTTTAATTGTCTGTAAGAGTGTAAGTGCTGGGTGTGTACATAAAAAGAGTAAATAATGAAAAATGCTTTTTCTTAATTGCAAGACTTAGTATTAAAGTTTACTTTTTAATTTGGGAAACCTCAGTAGATGCATGGTTGGACAAGAGCAAATATTCATGTTTTCCTGATGCACTGTAGACAATTAGGTTTGACAGCAGTGCCCATAGCTTTGTTAGTACAATAAGGACAAAAAAGTTACAACTACCCCACAACTCCCATCTCTTCGTGAGACAATGTGGCATAAATTCAATAATGTACTTAATTTTCTTTGATTCTTCTAGTACCATTCCTGCTACTTAATCTAATTTGGAAGTTGTGACTTTCTAGAGGTTTAACAGAGATATGTCTGCAGGGAATCAATGTTCTCAGAGAAATGGTGAGGGGGCAGCATTAATAAATTTGTCTGGTAGACTAGGATAGGAGGCATTACTGCAGTGGGCTGATCAACTAAATAACATGCTTATTAAAAACAATCTGCAGGAACACACTATCATTCCTGTTCCTATTTATCTTCTGGTCAACTCAATTGCAGCATTATTACATTTGCTTTATTAAATTCTATAAACAGCACTGTAAAGTCAGAGTCAAGATATTTATAAGATAATAGCATAGAGTTCCCCCCTGGGAAATGTGAAAGAATTATACAACTCATGACACTCATTAGGTCGTCTGGAATGAAATAATTTTAAATAAAGAACACACAGGCAGCGAGGTCTACTCTTAGCATGGTTGGTATTAGAAGTGTTTATCATTTCACCAAATTAGTATCCAAAAATTCTCCCAAACAGATAATTTTAACACATAAAGCAGACTAGCTGTCAAAGATAACAGATACATTATGGCTATCCGGAGGCAGCTATTAGTTTCAATGGGATACACACAGGGAATTTAGTCCCACTACTTTTTGATTGGTTACACTTAACACACTTATAATATAGGTTGTATAATGTAGTATAAGGCATCAAATATTTTGTTGAGAGGGACATGGTCCACACATGAGTAGGAGCCAGAAATTCCTGAATTCTAAGCTCACCTCTAGCATTTATTCCCTCTGTTGCCTTAGACAAGTAACTTGACCTTTGTGAACTTCAGTATCTGATCCATGGAATTGGGGTGGTAATATTTATCTCCACTTTCAAAGGATGCTATGAAGACTAATCAATGCTTGTAAAAAATACGCTTAGAAGATGAAAATTCTATTCAGTATAACAGTTGAGTAATCCATTTAAAGAAATAATCTCCAAGTTAACATGCATAAAAAGGTGCTTCTTTGGGATTTTCTCTGACACACACAACAGGTACAGCAACAACAGAAGTTAAAAAAACAGGTATGTAACAATTTGGGCTTATAGTAATATGGCTGAGTTAACTCTGAGCAGAAAAAAGGGAAAAGGGCTAACAGAATGAGTTAAAAAAATAAATGGAATTAATGGCTAAAAAAATCAGAATGGTTCTGTTTGTTTTAATAAAGGGAGGGAGAATTCCTTTTAGTACAGCAAATAAAATAACAAGGACCAAATTCTGTCCTTAGTCACATCTGTACGAACCTACTGATTGGTCCAAAGTCCTTCTCCTCTCCTCCAAATTGCCTCTCCAAAGAAACAGTGTTTGCATCTCCTTTAGCCATCTATGCCTAATGGAAGGATGTTCAGACTTCCAAAGTAAGGTAATATATTGCTGTGTCAGGAGAAGGGCAACATGCACTAAACACACACTTGCAACGAGGTAAATTATTAGAGTCAATAGGGCCTCAATATGTGCTAGCAGGGGTTCTCAAATTGGGGGTTGGGACCCCTCAGGGGGTCACGAGATTATTACATGGGAGGCGCAAGTTGTCAGCTTCCACTTCAAGCCCTGCTTTGATTCCAGCATTTATAATGGTGTTAAATATATTAAAAAGTGTTTTTAATTTATAAGGGGGGAGGTCGCATTCAGAGGCTTTCTATGTGAAAGAGGTAGCCAGTACAAAAAAGTTTGAGACCACTGTGCTTGAGTCAAAGTTCAGTCAGCCACCACCACCAATAAACAAACCAATTTATTGCAATAACAGCCACGCTTTTCATTTAGCAGTCTCGACAAATGAGCTCACTAGAAATCTGCTCCACTGCTGAGATCATATATGTTTTGTTTGCCATAGGTAAAATGGTCCTAATAGTTTCTGGAACCATTCGCCATCTCATTACAACAGTAAATAAATGCTTGGGTTTTTCTTTTGTTTTCATAATGCATTTTGTATTTTCGCTAAAACAAAGTGTTCTTCTGTTTACTAATAGACAAAATAAAATCTGGCTTTAGAAAAGCCGGGAACATTTGTTACTCCTGTTCACAGCCTGGAGGTTGTGCTGGATAATCATATAGCAGCAGTGTTCAGGAACACCTTTTACTGTTTGTGCCTGAACAGGAGATTGCAGCCATTTCTTTCAGGTTTGGTCCTTGCCACCAGGATCTGTCTCTTTGTCCCCTCCAGACTAGATTACTGCAAGGCACTCTAATTAGAGCTATACTTTGGGTCAATACAGAAATGTAAACAGGTGCAGAATGCCAGATTGCCTATTAAATGGAGGTGCATGTCTCTGGTGCTCCGTGATCTGCCCTAGCTGAATGTAGTGTTTATTTTGATCTATAAAGGCTTGGGACCCTGCAACTTGAGAGGCTGCCTTACTGTCTGGATATGATCAGCAGAGGCATTTGTGTTGTATCCCTCTTGATTTAAAAGAAATGAGACCAGTGGTAGAGCATTCTTTGTGAGAGGTCCTCAGCTCTGAAATAGGCTCCCCTCCCACAAGCCCCAGGTTTGAAATAGTCTAAATCCAGTAAGAGAAATGAGAAATTTTTAGGAATAAAAATAATCATTCACATTCACAGGAATGCTAAGGAGACATTTAACAGCTGAGCAAAGGTGTATACAGCAGTTTTAAATTACCTAAAGTCAATACATCCTTACAAACAAACATTAAAACCAACCCTGCCCGTACCTGGTTTCTACTGGAGAAGATAAAGGATTCGGACTAAGTATTGAGATATGTTAAAGGTAACAACCTGGTTAATCCTGTATTAAGGACAGCTTAACCTGAGGAAGAAACAGAAGATCTGCCCCCAAAATAGGACTTTCCTCCAGGATCTATGTAGATACAAGGGAAACTAGGGAGCCCAACTCTATCTACAAATGACTTCTGCCCTGCATGGTATCTAGCCCCTCTGCTCTTTCTGTACTGTATCACAGCCCTAGGTACTATGCTGACAGGGACCCAAATCCCCTCAAATAGAGAGGGGCATACCAGCATTGGAGGGGGGAGAGGTGGTTTAGATATTGCTAACAAGGTCAGCATGAACATACAACCATCCCACAGGGCAGGAGAAAAGAAACCACCATTTTCTGTGGCTCCCCCATCACACAGATCCTGCTTTCTGTGTGTGGGCAGCACTACCTATGTTCTGCACTCTCCGGCCAAGGCCTACTGCTGCGCTTACATAAGCAGATTGTACAATATATTCTGTAATCTGAATGAAATCCAGGAAATGTTGCTCAAAAACTGCCCAGTAACGTTTTTAGGTTGAGGGGTTTTAAAAAAAAAAGGGGGTGGGGGGGGCAGAACCAGCATCCTTGGACAAAACTAGAAAGACTGAGTTGGGAGACATCTATATTTCTAAGACAACAAATGCCCTCGATGCCTAGAATTTCAAATACTAATATCAGTTCTTTCAAAAAAGGCCAGAAGCAGTCAAATGAAACAAAGCATCTCTACAGCAAGACTGACAGCTTTGTATGGGTAATAATAGAGGCCTTATAAGAACATAAGAACGGCCATACCGGGTCAGACCAAAGGTCCATCTAGCCCAGTATCTGTCTACCGACAGTGGCCAATGCCAGGTGCCCCAGAGGGAGTGAACCTAACAGGCAATGATCAAGTGATCTCTCTCCTGCCATCCATCTCCATCCTCTGACGAACAGAGGCTAGGGACACCTTCTTTACTCATCCTGGCTAATAGCCATTTATGGACTTAACCACCATGAATTTATCCAGTTCCCTTTTAAACATCGTTATAGTCCTAGCCTTCAAAACCTCCTCAGGTAAGGAGTTCCACAAGTTGACTGTGCACTGCGTGAAGAAGAACTTCCTTTTATTTGTTTTAAACCTGCTGCCTATTAATTTCATTTGGTGACCCTTAGTTCTTGTATTATGGGAATAAGTAAATAACTTTTCCTTATCCACTTTCTCCACATCACTCATGATTTTATCTCTCTCTATCATATCCCTCCTTAATCTCCTCTTTTCCAAGCTGAAGAGTCCTAGCCTCTTTAATCTTTCCTCCTATGGGACCCTCTCCAAACCCCTAATCATTTTAGTTGCCCTTTTCTGAATCTTTTCTAGTGCTAGAATATCTTTTTTGAGGTGAGAAGACCACATTTGTATGCAGTATTCAAGATGTGGGCATACCATGGATTTATATAAGGGCAATAATATATTCTCAGTCTTATACTCTATCCCCTTTTTAATGTTTCCTAACATCCTGTTCGCTTTTTTGACCGCCTCTGCACACTGCGTGGACATCTTCAGAGAACTACCCACGATGACACCAAGATTTTTTTTTCCTGACTCGTTGTAGCTAAATTAGCCCCCATTATACTGTATGTATAGTTGAGGTTATTTTTTCCAATGTGCATCACTTTACATTTATCCACATTAAATTTCATTTGCCATGTTTGTTGCCCAATCACTTAGTTTTGTGAGATCTTTTTGAACTTCTTCACAGTCTGCTTTGGTCTTAACTATCTTGAGCAGTTTAGTATCATCTGCAAACTCTGCCACCTGTTTACCCCTTTCTCCAGATCATTTATGAATAAATTGAACAGGATTGGTCCTAAGACTGACCCTTAGGAAACACCACTAGTTACCCCTCTCCATTCTGAGAATTTACCATTTATTCCTACCCTTTGTTCCCTGTCTTTTAACCAGTTCTCAGTCCGTGAAAGGACCTTCCCTTTTATCCCACGACAGCTTAATTTACGTAAGAGCCTTTGGTGAGGGACCTTGTCAAAGGCTTTCTGGAAATCTAAGTACACTATGTCCACTGGATCCCCCTTGTCCACGTTTGTTGACCCCTTCAAAGAACTCTAATAGATTAATAAGACACGATTTTCCTTTACAGAAACCATGTTGACTATTGCTCAACAGTTTATGCTTTTTTATGTGTCTGACAATTTTATTTTTAACTATTGTTTCGATTAATTTGCCCAGTACCAACGTTAGACTTACCGGTCTGTAATTGCCAGGCTCTACCTCTAGAGCCCTTTTTAAATATTGGCGTTACATTAGCTAACTTCCAGTCATTGGGTACCGAAGCAGATTTAAAGGACAGGTTACAAACCTTAGTTAATAGGTTTCACAACTTCACATCTGAGTTCTTTCAGAATTCTTGGGTGAATGCCATCTGGTCCCGGTGACTTGTTAATGTTGAGTTTATCAGTTAATTCCAAAACCTCCTCTAGTGACATTTCAATCTGTGACAGTTCCTCAGATTTGTCGCCTGCAAAAGCCGGCTCAGGTTTGGGAATCTCCCTAACATCCTCAGCCATGAAGACTGAAGCAAAGAATCCATTTAGTTTCTCCGCAATGACTTTATCGTCTTTAAGCGCTCCTTTTGTATTTCAATCGTTAAGGGGCACCACTAGTTGTTTAGCAGGCTTCCTGCCTCTGATGTACTTAAAAAATATTTGACCACCACCTTTGGAGTTTTTGGCTAGCCGTTCTTCAAACTCCTCTTTGGCTTTTCTTATTACACTCTTGCACTTAAGTTGGCAGTGTTTGTGCTCCTTTCTATTTGCCTCACTAGGATTTGACTTCCACTTTTTAAAGGAAGTCTTTATCTCTCACTGCTTCTTTTACATGGTTGTTAAGCCACAGTGGCTCTTTTTTTAGTTCTTTTACTGTGTTTCTTAATTTGGGGTATATATTGAAGTTGAGCCTCTATTATGGTGTCTTTAAAAAGGGCCTATGCAACTTGCAGGGATTTCACTTTAGTCACTGTACCTTTAAACTTTTGTTTAACTAACCCCCTCATTTTTGTATAGTTCCCCCTTTTGAAATTAAATGCCAGTGTTGGGCTGCTGAGGTGTTCTTCCCACCACAAGGATGTTGAATGCTATTGTATTATGGTCACTATTTCCAAGCGGTCCTGCTATAGTTACCTCTTGGACCAGCTCCTGCGCTCCACTCAGGATTAAATCTAGAGTTGGTTCTCCCCTTGTGGGTTCCCGTACCAGCTGCTCCATGAAGCAGTCATTTAAAGTATCAAGAAATTTTATCTCTGCATTTCGTCCTGAAGTGAAATGTTCCCAGTCAATATGGGGATAATTGAAATCCCCCACTATTATTGGGTTCTTAATTTTGACAGCCTCTCTAATTTCCCTTAGCATTTCATCATCATTATTACTGTCCAGGTTAGGTGGTCGATAATAGATCCCTAATGTTATAGTTTTATTAGAGCATGAAATTTCTATCCACAGAGATTCCATGGAACATGTGGATTCGCTTAAGATGTTTACTTCATTTGAATCTACATTTTCTTTCACATATAATGCCACTCCTCCACCTGCACGACCTGTTCTGTCCTTTCGATATATTTTGTACCCCGGAATGATTGTGTCCCATTGATTGCTCTCAGTTCACCAGGTTTCTGTGATGCCTATTATATCAATATCCTCCTTTATCACAAGGCACTCTAATTCACCCATCTTATTATTTCGACTTCTAGCATTTGTGTACAAGCACTTTAAAAACTTGTCCCTGTTTATTTGTCTGCCCTTCTCTGATGTGCCAGATTCTTTTTTATGTGACTGTTTATCATCTGATCTGGCCCTTACATTATCCTCTTCCATCCTCTGCTCCTGACTATAACCTGGAGATTTTCTATTATCAGACTCTCCCCTAAGAGAAGTCTGTGTCCGATCCAGATGCTCCTCTGCAACAGTCGCCTTTCCCCCATCTCCTAGTTTAAAAACTGCTCTACAACCTTTTTAATGTTTAGTGCCAGCAGTCTGGTTCCACTTTGGTTTAGGTGGAGCCCATATCTCCTGTACAGGCTCCCCCTATCCCAGAAGTTTACCCAGTTCCTAATGAACGTAAACCCCTCCTCTCTACACCATCGTCTCATCCATGCATTGAGACTCTGAAAATCTGCCTGCCTACCTGGCCCTGCGCGTGAAACTGGGAGCATTTCTGAGAATACCACCATAGAGGTCCTGGATTTCAGTCTCTTCCCTAGCAGTCTAAATTTGGCTTCCAGGACCTCTCTCCTACCCTTCCCTATGTCACTGGTACCTATATGTACCACGACCACCAGCTCCTCCCCAGCACTACACATAAGTCTGTCTAGATGCCTCGAGAGATCCGCAACCTTCGCAACAGGCAGGCAAGTCACCATACGGTTCTCCTGGTCATCACAAACCCAGCTATCTACGTTTCTAATGATCGAATCTCCCATTACTAACACTTGCCTTTTCCTAGAAACTGGAGTTCCCTCCCCCGGAGAGGTAACCTCAGTGTGAGAGGCAACCCCAGCACCATCTGGAAGGAGGGTCCCAACTATGGGAAGGTTTCCGTCTGCTCCCATTGACTGATCTGCTTCCTTGGGCCTTTCTTCCTTCTCAACAGTGCAGGGGCTGTTTGACCAGAGGTGGGACAATTCTACAGTGTCCCAGAAAGCCTCATTAACATACCTCTCTGCCTCTGTTAGCTCCTCCAGTTCTGCCACCCTGGCCTCCAAAGTCTGTACATGGTCTCTGAGGGCCAGGAGCTCCTTGCACTAACTGCACACATACACCACCCACCCACAGGGCAGGTAATCATACATGCTACATGCAGTGCAATAAACTGGATAGCCCCCACTCTGATGCTGGGCTTCTGCCTGCATTGTTTCCTTGTTAATGGAGGGGTGGTTTACAGGAAGAGGTTTTGAAATGTGGTTTGGATTATAGGTTTTATGGGGGACTACAGGGGAACAGAAAGGACTGACAAGGAACCCCCGCTGCCTTCCCACTCCCCTTCCAAACTCCCTGGAGAAACTCCCTGTTAGCAGCCCCTGTTCGCAAAACTCCCTGGTTGCTCGTGCGTGCCTTTATAAAGCCCTGGCCTGAGTGAATGCCCCACCCACTGATTAAGGCTCAACCAATTACCAGAGGCTTCGAGCTTTCAAACCTTCCTTTGAAGCTCACGGCCTCCAACTGCCAGCCACAGCACACGGTCCTTCAAACAACCCAACAAACAAACAAACTGACAAACACAAGCTCAGCACACAGCATGTAATCCCCAAACACAAACAAACACACACTACAGACAGTCACTTACCCCACAGATGCTGTATTTGCTCCTCCTTCACCTGGAGAACTCCCTTGCGAAACTCCCTGTTAGCAGCTGATAGGCCTTGTGTCCTATGAGGCACAGTAGCCTAAATAATGAAGCACTCCTCCCTCTCCTGCTCCAAGTCTTCCCCTCAGTGCCCCCAGTACAGTATATTCACTACACTCTCTCTTATTCAGTCATTTTGAAGGCAAATTCAATGTATTTTACATTGGTCCAAATCTTTGGTTTTCAATACCAGTATTGACAAATAACTGCATCACAGAAGTTGTTGGAGGAAAACTGAGATTTTGAGGGGGGGAGGTGAGGAGTCTTTTGACACCTGGACTCAGAAAACTGGGGGAGCTGGTTCTGAATTTTTGGCTCCTGGGTGAATTGAGAAGTTTTGATTTGGGGGAAGAGGCTTTACATTGCCTCTTTTGGGCATGGGCAGAGGGGACTACAAATCTGGAAGTGTGGGGGGAGGGCAGCTATTAGGTTTTCTCCTCTGCACCCTGCCAGAAAATCTGCCACTACATCAACAACGATAGGAAAGAGTATTACTCTGATGTTTCTGCTAAATGACCAGGAGTGAAATATTTGTCAAAGTTGGCATTATTTAAAGTAGCATCTTTGAGCATCAGTGTTAACAATCCGTTGATATGGATGAGGCAAGTGCCTTAAAAAAAAAGAAAATGTAGATTATGGAGTACAATTACATAGTAAATCCAAAACAAAGGGCAATCATTCAGCAATTTATGCAGCCACAAAAATCTTGGCTGCATAATCATACTATATACACAAACCTTTGGTAACAATGCACTTGAAGCTTGTACAGTATTGCATTTATAACAAGAGCAAAATTCTAAGATCTTTGTTAGAAAGGATAGTCTATAAATTCCATTCAATGAGATAACAGATCTGATCACTGAACAGTATTCTAGAATTTAGTTAAGATTATTCATCCACGTTTACCTTTTTCAAACATCACAAACATCAACACTCCTATGCCCTTTTTTCTTTAAGAATTATTGTTTCTTACATAGTTTGGATCATGAACAAGTCTTCTACAGAAGTCACAAAAGTTCCTTATTTTTGGCAGAATGATTTAAGTCTTCAGTGGCTATGTTTTCATTCAGCATACAACAAAGACAAATATTTTCAAATGAAGACACCCTCCACTGGACTCTGAAATGACTTCTAAAATCATCTACGTCTTTTGTTATATTGCTCATGCTTGTCTTGGATTTTCCCTTAAAAAAAAAAAAAGAAAAGAAAAGAAAAGACAAGACAACCAACCCCTTCAGAGATTACTGATGGTGGAATTCTGGGCCAAAAAAATTAAAAATTCTGCACACACAAAAAAAAATGGCGCGCACAATATTTTAAAATTCTGCAAAATGTATTTGTCAAAATAACACAATGTAATCACACCAGTTTCAATTATTTTTGGTCATTTATTTCAAAAGACCTGTCAGCAAGCATGTCTGTAACAATTCAGATGACAAAAAAAGGTCTAGGAATGTTTTTTGACAAATAGATTCCTTACTAGGCATATTAATACAGAACTCTGAGTAATAATTCTTGTAAACTACAATACAGAACTGTATTTCCCACACTCCTGCAGAAGCATGCAAAGGCTTGGGGGAGTCAGGGGTAACGGAGGAGCTCAGGGAGAGGGAAGTAATTGCTGCGAAGGAGCCTGGCTGTGAACTTGCAGGGTTGTTGGGTATGGGTGGGAAAAGTATGGAACAGGTTTTGGGGGGGGGGGGCAGTGGGGAGGGATTGTTAGGGAGCTTCCCCCATGCAGACCCTGGCTGACCCCTAGCCTCTTCCATTCAATTAGGCACATCAGCCCGCCCCCATGTGTCTCTGTGCCCTCACCCTGCCACTCCCCTGTCCTTATGTTCCTGTACCACCTCCCACCGTTCCCATGTGTCTCTGTGCTGAGGGATGCTGGAACAATTTTCATAGTGGGGGTGCTGAGAGCCATTGAATCAAAGTGTAAACCCTATATATAATGGAAACCACTTCAAGCAAGGGGGTGTGGCAGCACCCCCAGCAGGCCTAGTTCCCAGCATCAATGTCTGTGCCCTCACCCAGCCACTCCCCTATCCCTATGTAGCTCTGCACCTCCCTCCCCCATGGCCCTGTGCCTCCACTCCCTTTCAGCCTCTGCACCAGTTTGTCCTCCCCCATTAGCCCTTATGAGCCCGTCTGACCTCCCCTAGCATCCTATGATGTCTGTCTCTCCCTAGCTCCTGTCTCCTGACCTGGCCACAAGTGCTGTGAAGAAGGCAGGCTTTCTCTTCCCTAGCTGGCTGTGAGCTGCAGCTTTGTTCTATTGCCACAGCGCCTTGGGTGGACAAAAGGTGGAACCGCAGAAGTTATTTTCTGCTGGGGGCTGCTGCTGTTCTTGCACCACAGTACCCTCTGATAGGCAAAAGGCAGAACTGCAGCAACATTTTGGCAGAAGCTTTTTTCTGTGCAAAAAAATTAGAAGTCTGAGAGGCTTATTAATTATGCACATGCGCAGTAGCACTGAATTCCCCCGAAAGTAAGAGACAGAAATTCAAGGCAGCAGCTACAAGCAAGTCTTCATAACTGCTCTGCAAGCTGTATACCTTTCAATAGGAAGAGGGTCTTAAAAAACAAGTATAAAAAACAAATAAATGGTATACAGGAAGCAACTAGATCCCACCTGTAAGTCCTAACTAGGCACCTATACCATTGGTTACACATACAATACTTAAGACATTTAGGTACACCTATTCCTTAAGCACAAAAATTCCTAGCACATGCAGAGCACACCCCTTTGAAATTCACTTGAGCATGGACGCCTAATATAGGCATCTAGCTAATTGCCTATCAGATCAGTTAGATAAGACAAGTATAGAAAACTCCACTATGGATTCCAGACTCAACCCTCCTTTTGAGCTGGATGTCTGACACTTGTGTTGAGTGGCAAAGAGGTCTATTGTGGGATTGTTCCGGCCCATGAAGATGTCTGCAAGTATCTTACTCATTGTTCAAGAGAAAGTGCCTGATGAGACTGTCCACTAGTGTGTTCTGCAGTCCAGGTAAGTGTATTGCCACTAGGTACATTTGATGGATGATGTGCCAGTTCCAGAGCTTGACTGCTTCCTGGAAGAGTGAGGAGGATCTGATTTCACCTTGTTTGTTGATGTAAAACATGGTGGTCATGTTGTTGGTCATTATGTGCCCCGACTGTCCTGAGATCCAATGGAGAAAGGATCTGCAGGTCTTCCAAGTTTCAGGCATTGATGTGAATTCTCCTCTCTCATGTGGGCCATAGGCCTGTGTTATTGGTTCATCCATATGCGCGCCCTATCTTTGTAAAAATGCATCCGTGACTATCATCCTGGAAGGTAGAGATGCTCTGAATGGGTCCCCTCCTTCCATCATCTCAGGGAGGATAAGACCAAGGGTGGGATGATAAGGGGCATGTCCAAGTGACATTTGGAAGGTGTGTAGACCAACTTCAACCAACGTACAAGAATGAGAGGTGAAGTCTGGCGTGCCACTCTATGAACATGCAAGAGGCCTTATGACCTAGAAGGGGCAACATTACCTCACATCAGTGTTTGGGTTTTTTCTAGCTGAATAATTAGGGAGATGAATCTGTCCTGAGGGAGATAAGCCTCAGATCTGGAGGAATCCAGGATCTAACCTCATGAAAAGGTCAAGTATAACATGCACAGCTTCTGAGATCTGATCAGATTTTCCCCACACCAGACAACTGTCCAGGTAAGGGTATATGCGGACACAGTGTCTTCTCAAGTGATCTGCCACTACTGATAGCACTTTGGTGAATATCTCTGGTGCTGTAGAAAGTCCAAAAGGCAGCACCCAGTATTGGGAATGGTTCTGTTCCACCGTACATCTCAGATACTTCCCATGTGGTGAAATGATGGAAAAGAAGAAGTACGCATCTTGAAGGTCGAGAGATGCAAACCAGTTGCCCAACTTCAGTCAGAGTTATCAATCCTAAAGTGATCTAGAATTTTAATTTGCAAATGAAAGTACAGACATTCTGCAAGGCTAGGGTGGGCCGTCAACCTCTTTTTTTTCTTCATAAATAGAAAACAGTTGCTGTAGAAACCCTCTCTAAGGTGGAAGGACCTCTTCTAACGCTTCTTTCTCAGAACAAGAGACTCTCGACACAGATCCTCATGAAAAGAGACAGGGAAAGAGGATAAGGAGTAAGCATCCATGGACCATTAGTTGTTGGTGATAAGAGACCAAGTGTGCCTGAAGTGAGCTAAACGATTTCCGAAGATGATATCTATTTCTGGACTCAATGGAGGCAGGACACAACCTTGGCTGTCACATCAAAATGCGTGCTTCTGGGACTAGGAAGACTGGGAAGTTTGTGGCAGAGTAGTGGGCAGTCTTCTCCTGTGGAAACACTGTCATTTCCTGGGTGGTTCCAAAGACCCTTCGTGCAAAAGAGAGGCTGGATTGGTTTCTGTGAGCGACACTGCTGTTTCATTTACTTCCTTTTAGAAGCTGGCTTGTGGGCTCTGAGGGAATGCAAGGTGGCTCACGAGTCCTTTTTCAGAGTGTGCAGAGACTCATCAGCTTCAGAGATGAACAATAGGCTCCTTCAAAGGGTAAGTCCTCCACTGTGTCTAGACTTCCCTGGGGAAACCTGATCCCTGAAGCCACAATGCCCCATGCCTGACTACAGCCATTGCCATTGTTCTGGTAGCCATATCTACTGCATTCAGCACTGACTGGAGATTTGTTCTGGCCTTCACTGACTAGCGACATGAAGTTCTAATGAGTGTCACTGGGAAGTCTGCCTGCAAAAGCAAACAGTCTCTCACAAATCCAGGCTAATATTGCCTGATAATTGGCTATGCAGATCTGTAAGCTCTGCCTGAATAAATCTAGTCTCTTTCGCTCTCTCTCTTTTGGTATGGATTGGAGTTGTTTTGCCTTTTTGTTCACCGCAGTGACCACAACGGTAGAAGAATTCTGCAGCCTTAGGAGACACCTGATATTTTATATTTGCCAAACAAAGAAATACTTGGTGCCAAGGCAGCTGTCTGCCATAGGGTACCAGCAGGATCCATATAGTTAATTGGGTGGGTTGGAGTATGTCTATCAGAAAGAAAACATAAAATCGTCACTGATAAAGTTTACAGATGACATAAAAAGGGGGGAGTGGCAAATAATGAAGAAGATAGGTCCCTGATTCAGAGTGATCTGGATCACTTGGTAAACTGGGTGCAAGCAAATGAGTGTTTTAACGTGGTTATATGTAAACATATATATCTAGGAACAACAATTGCAGGCCATAATTATGGATGGGGAGACTCTATCTTGGAAGCAGTGACAGATGGGAGGTTGTGGTGGATAATCAGCTGAACGTGAGTTCCCAATGCAACTCTGTGGCCAAAAGGGCTACTGCAACCTGGGATGCACAAGCAAGAGAATCTCGAGTAGGAATAGGAAGGTTATTTTTCCTTTGTATTCGGCTCTGGTGCAACTTTTGCTGGAATACTGTGGTCCAGTTCTGGTGCCCACAATTAAAAAAGAGTGTTGATAAATTGGAGAAGGATCAGAGAAGAGCCACAAGAATGATGAAGAGGTAGAAAAGCTGTCACAGTGATAGATTCAAGGATCTCAATCTATTTAGCTTAACAAAGAGAAAGGTATAACACAAATCAATGGCTAGAAGATGAAGCCAGAGAAATTCACACTAGAAAGATGGCAAAGTTATTGACAATGAGTAATTAACCATTGGAAAAATTTACCTAGGCTCAGGCTGGATTTTTCATCACTAACCATTTTAAAATCAAGATTGGATGTTCTTTTGAAAAAAGACAGGCTATAGGAATTATTTTAGGGGAAATTCTGTGGCCTGTGTTATAGAGGAGCTCAGAGTAGATAGGGGTCGTCAACCTCTGGCACGTGGCTCGCCAGGGTAAGCACCCTGGTGGGCCAGGCCAGTTTGTTTACCTGCCTCGTCTGCAGGTTCAGCGATCGCGGCTCCCACTGGCCGTGGTTCGGTTCTCCAGGTCAACGGGGGCTGCAGGAAATGGCGCAGGCCGAGGGATGTGCTGGTCCTGGCTTCCTGCCGCCCCATTGGCCTTGAGCGGCCAACTGTGGCCAGTGGGAGCTGTGATCAGCCAAACCTGCCGATGCAGCATGTAAACTGGCTTGGTCCGCCACCGTGCTTACCCTGGTGAGCCGTATGCCAGAGGTTGCCAACCCCTGGAGTAGATGATCACAATGGCCCCTTCTGGCTTTGGAATCTACATGTTTGTGTGTCTGATCTTGCAGCTCCTCAATATGGATTTGAAGGGCATCAACCATTCTTATTAATAGCTCCTGGATGCTCTGATAATCATCCACTATGGCCTCACTGGGAAATGAAGAGGAAAGGATTCTCCAGGCCAGAAATGCAGCCTCTAGTGCAGGGATCAGCAACCTTTGGCACATGGTTTGCCAGAGTAAGGACCCTGGCGGGTCGGCCCAGTTTGTTTATCTGCCGCGTCCGCAGGTTCGACCGATCACAGCTCCCACTGGCCACTGTTCGTCATCGCAGGTCAATGGGGACCGCGGGAAGCATCAGCCAGCACATCCCTCAGCCCATGCCACTTCCCGCAGCCCCCATTGGCCAGGAGCAGTTAACCGCGGCCAGTGGGAGCTGCGATCAGCTGAACCTGCAGGCATGGCAGGTAAACAAACTGGCCTGGTTGCCGATCTCTGCTCTAGTGCATGCTCTCTCATTACTGTTGTAGTCTCCAGATACACAGTTCTGTAGAGGAAGCAGCCTTCTGGTGGTGGTGGCGTCCCTAGGTCCAAAGTTGCTCTGAGTCAACCAGGGACCCGAGGAAGACCACATGAGCATTGGTGGGTAACAGCCTGGTCAGAGGATAAAGAACCATGAGCCAGATTCTGTGGGACTCAATATCGTTCTCATGAAGAGTATGTGGATCCTATATAAAATGTCGAGGGCTGCAATAACAGTCCTAGTGACGATGTATGTTGCTGCAGTAAAATCTTTTCATCCTCCAATTCTGAAGATGAATCCAAAGAGAATGCACAGCTTGGACCCACGGTCAGTGCTGTGAGTTAGGGGAGGATGGTGCCTCACTACTAGACATTGTTGGTGCCAACTGCAGTGCTGAAGTCAACAGCAAAGAGAATTGAGGCTCTGGGTGAATCTGCAGGTCCACTGGTGTCAAATATCTAAATGGTACCATGTGGGGTGTCACAGGTGGTTGCACAGGATCCAGGTGGCACAGCAATCTCCACCACCGTGATTTAGCACTACCCCAGCTAGCTTGGCTCCAGTGCCGGAATGGTTGGTACCAGGGCCCTTGAAGTAGTTGGCACTGGGTTTTTTCCCAATGTTCCAGTTTTCAGTACCAGGTGTTTTGATGCTGTATAGCTGGAACTAGTATGAGACTGATGTTCAGCGGGGAACCGTTCTGGACCATGATGTGTCAGGTGTTGTTTAGTGCCACAGAAGGGTCTTCTTATAGAAAACCCTAGTGGATCACCTGTCCTGGAACTTCTAGCTTCTTGAGGTCTATCTGAGGACACCACTGTCATCGTAGTCATGATTCAAGTTGGTGTTCTCAAAAAACCCTCACTTGCACTCTGCGGCTCAGAAGGAGGGGTCTAGTAGCCTAGCTTGGAATTGGTTTCATCGACTTGGTCATCAGGAAGACCTGAAGGTCTAGCTCAGGAGCAGAAGGACATGCAGAGTGCACATTTACTGAGAACATGCCATTATCCCAGACAATAGAAGCATTTCAAATGTGCACCTGATGCTGAGATAGCTTCTTTGTAAGAGGGGCAGCATTTAAACCCAGGTGAACAGGATGGCACCATACCAACCGTTAAATTCTAACAACTGAAGGTCGTTAGCTAACAAAGTACTAAAACTACTAATTATTTTACGAGACTAAAGGTAAAAATCTGTTAAAGAAGCTATAAAGTAGGTTGACAGTCTCTCAGACTGTTGGGCTCAATCCCAAAGTTGTAAGGCAGAGAAAGGAACTGAATGGCAACAGGTGCATCTCTCATACCCCCTTGCAAAGGTGCATGAAGACTGAAGAGCATATGTGCACTCTACAGATACTGTTGGCCAAAAGACTCCAATCTCTAGTGCATGAGGTACATGTGCACCATCAGCAAATGTGCATATGGACAATTGCTCAATGGAACAGTTTTTACAGAGTAAATTCACTATATCTAGTGAAATTTCTCCAAACACATCAAAAGTACTTCTCACTATCAAAGCAATGAGCACAGTATAAATGTTTGTATTTGTGTGTGTTTACCTATATATACTGTTTAGTTTGTATGCTGTTTGGGGCATGGTATAGCTCTTGTCTTATCTGACCTACAACAATGGGACTCTGATCCTGATTGCAGCCTCCAGCTACTACCATAATACAAATAAGAATTAATCTCTCAGGAAGTCAGAAGTTCAAAAATTAAGCTGGTTTTGAGTTCTCCAAATACAAAGTTTCTTAATATGTGAGAAATGGGTTTTCCATGCTCTCATAATCAAAAAACCACACAGAATTTTGCCAAATCTTTAGAGAAATAAAAAGTTGGATTTCAAGATAGTAGCATGAAAAACTGCAGCCCCAAAATATTTTTCCCCCTTCAAAAAAATAGAAATGCTTGAAAAGAGGGGTTTATAATGAATGTGTCAGTATCAACTGAGCTATAATGATAGCATTTCTACCACAGTGCTGTAATGCAGACATATTTTATCATTATTTTTTGAGTTCTGCTTGTACAGACATTAATGCTCCTCCATCAGCTTAATATTTATTACAACATCTTTCGGTGTTCTTCCAACAGTTTTGTCTGCTTCAATAATCAAAAATAAACTGCATGCTGAAACGTTTACTACAAAAAGGAGGGAAGGGGGAAATGTGGGAGGGGAAAACACTCAGAACAGCAAGCCAGTTTTTGTTAAATGCTTCCATAACTCACCCATTTCTGCACAGGCATTCTATAACAGAAAGGGCTGTACCCCATAATTACAGACGACACTGTGTTACAGCACGTATTCATCAGAGGCTTCTGCAATACCTAGGCAAAACACTGTGATGGCGGGACAGATTGAGATGTTTTAAATTTGGGATTTTATGTCTTTAAATGGACATAATGAAGACAACTGATTTGATTCAATTTAAAGGTGTGCACGTTGTACAAGCCAAACGAGTTGCCTGCTCCACTAGCTTTATTATTGTTGGTTGTCAGTGTACTAAAACTTGGAAAAGTCCTCCAAGAATGGAGCTGGCAGGCAAGCAGATGGTGTAAAGCTCAGGAGCACAGACCTGAACCACTGCAGCACTCTGGGTTGGAAAACAAGTTGCCAAGATGAAAAGCTGGGATTTTAGCCATGTTGCAAACCCTTGATTTAGGGATTCTTTTGAGAGAGAGCGAGACAGCGCAGCGTCAGATTTTATGCCTGTCAATTGTGACAACCTCTTTGTAAGTCACAGCCTGTGGAATGCTTTTTAAAAAAAGTACTCTTAAGCCAACCTCAGTTTTCCACATGCAAACCTGGAGACAATGTTAGAGGCTATGCTGGGAATTTTGCCTCTATCTATTCTCTAATGCAGGTTATGCATTCAATTTTTCTTAATTGTAAAAATATTTGTACTACTGAAATAAAAAGCTAACAGAACACTTCAGGTCTCCCAACAGATGAGTTAATCTCTCAGTGGAAGCACCTTAGGTACTCTCCCTGAACACAGCATGGATCCAAATGGTACTACTATAATTTTTTTAATAGATCATATAAATGTTCTGATCTCAATATAAGAGTACAGTATACTCCTGTTTTTAGTGGCCGTTGACACAACAGACCCAACAGATAATAAACCTCTAATGTGACATTTTATACAAGCAGAGTAATTAAGTGTATTAAAAATCCTTTATCTCCTCCTATCAAGGAAGAAGGCCTATGGGTATCCAAATTTCTCATTTAAATTCAGCCTAGGGTCACCTATCTAAGTTAAATAATATCAATACAGAAATGCTTTATACTCAAAGACATGTTCACTGCTTAAACATATTCAACAAATTATGCAAATTAAACAGAGCTGGTAGAAGATACAAATATCCTAAACCATTTAACTATTTGTGAGATTTGACTATACCCATTTTTTCCAGAACAAGTTCCAAGGCTGTAACCAAGGTTCAGCTTAAAGGAACTTTGTATTGGTAAATACAATGCAGCTATAGTAATATTTTCTCACTAAGTTACCTTACTGGATTATGTGCATTGGTATATATGATACAGGTTCTCAGCAATTAAAAGGAAAAATCAATCTAAACATCAATAACTTGTATCAGTACATAATTACAATATCCACAGTTGCAAAAGGTGTCAAGTATCAGAGGGGTAGCCGTGTTAGTCTGGATCTGTAAAAGCAGCAAAGAATCCTGTGGCACCTTATAGACTAACAGACGTTTTGGAACATGAGCTTTCATGGGTGAATACCCACTTCCTCAGATGCATCTGAGGAAGTGGGTATTCACCCACGAAAGCTCATGCTCCAAAACGTCTGTTAGTCTATAAGGTGCCACAGGATTCTTTGCTGCAGTTGCAAAAGGAGATCTTTTGTTATTTTTCTTCCTTTTAATAAATAGAAGCAATTTAAATGTTAAGAAATCTCAATTTTTTTACTTGTATATTGCTTGCACAAGTAATCCCAATAGTTACATTACTATTATTACTACATTGCATTGATATCTCCCATTTTAACATAAAATCAAAAAGCCCTCGAACAGTGATACCCTTTTAAAGAAAAGTTTTCCAAGTTCAATGACATTTTTAAAATATTCAGTTGGATCAACTGTTTTTCCCCATTTATAAAATGCAGCTGCCTATGTAGTAAGAAATAGAAAACACTCCCTATTCAAATTGTAGCTGATTAGTCGCAACAAATGATTGTACAACGTATGTGGTGATATACAGTTTGGCCTGTACTCCACTGGATAAGTATGACTACAGAAATGTGGCTTCCCTTTGCCTGAAAAGCACAATGAAAGCTGAGACGGTGGCAGACTTGTTTTCATCTCTAAAACCTCCATTAGGAAGAAATCTAGCACTTTTTTCAAAAGCATGAAGCCTTCAGAAAGACAAGCCAAGAGTCTGAGGTGGCCAAGAGAGGATAGATGCCCTTCTCATGGAGGTATCCAGACCACTCTGGATGCCATAACAAAGTCCTCAGAGAAGTCAGCTTGCAGTCTAATTTAGGATATTCACAGCAATAAGGCAGATTTTACCTAAATATGTTAGGATCGATCTTTTGCAGGTGCTGGTAGTGGTTTTGATTGTTATGTCAGCCTGACTACCTGAGAGCCACTGGAGAGCTGCAATGGAAAGTTTAGGGAACAAACTGAATTGGGAAAGGTCAAATCACAAAGAGCAATAACTGATGTTTGTGGAGATAACTACTCTGTCCACATCCCTGTTTAAAGGATCATTAGTTGGCTTGCCTTGGGCAAGCACCATCAAGTCCATACCGGAGTGCGCCATCCAGGTGTTCAGGATGGAAGAGTTCAGTTTGTTAAACTTCCACACAACTTCTGGATATAACTAAGGCGACAACCAGGGTGCTACAGCCTGTTTTGCCCATTCTGGGTATGGAGGGGTGATTAGACAAATCTTTCTCCACGAGTCCTACACTTTCTTGTCTATTGCATGGATCCTATGGTCCTTGATCATGAGACACACTAAGTAGTTCCACGCCTCAGGAGATAGCCATCTGGGGTTCTCTGAGGAGAAAGTAATAGGTTGTAGAAAAGGTGGGTGCTTGATGGGCGGGGTATCATTCAGAACTAAACCCACCTATCTTTCAGGTGTATCCTGCTGGCAGCCACATGTTCAGTCCCACGTATTTTCACATGTATGTCCCCCATATTTTCCATGGCAGCTCTCCAATGGCTCTCAGGTAGTCAAGTTGACAATAACAATCACAACCCACCACCAGTACAGTAAGGCACTACAGTGATGTGATTTCTAAGGCGCATTAATGTGCGTGCACTTACTGGTCCCTGTAGATTCTGCTCGTGTGCACTAAATGTTCCCTAGTGCACTTTAACATAGTGCGGTTTGAAAAAGTACTACATTAAAGTGCACTAGGGAACATTCAGTGCACACCAGCAGGGGCTACAGGGACTAATTAATGTGCAACACACTGGTGCCCTTTAGAAATCACACCCCCATACTGTGCATTAATCTCCCTGTGACAACACTGTGTGTGTTCACTAATAGTTTAAAAACTAACACAGAACACCCAACAAATTTATTTTGCTCAAAAGGTGAAATGAAGATATACACAAGATTAGAAACCCCACCCCTCACACACACACCCCCGTAAAACATGGGGGTATGGAGAAGGAAAACATTCAGAGTTACAGAATATTGCTTAGCTCTTCGTTCCTTAATCTAAGCTCTTTCACAATTTACAGACCTGGGATAGCTACTTATATTGTTCAATAACAGAAAATGTCTCTCTTCAGTATAACCTGATTTGTAAGACTTACCTTGCCTCCTGCCAAAACCTTCTCCCAAGACTCACTTTGCCACAATGCCTAAAAGAAAATCAGCCAATCTGTGTTCCATCCTGCAAAGTACTGAGCAATTTTTCCAAATCCAGACAAACATTTAGGGCTTCATCCTGCACCATTCAAGTCAATAGGAGTTTTACCATTGACGTGAATGGGAGTGGAATCAATCACTATAGTATGTGCGTAAGTGATCTGTTAGATCAAGCCAGACCTCCCAACACCCTTCAGGATCATAAATCTTTCAAACAGCAACAGGAAAGAGGAAGATTATAAAAGTGGAAAATATAATTTTCAGGCAGAACTATACAGTACCTGAAAATACTTACTTTTTTAAATCCATATTTTTAAAAAATATTGACTCAATTTTAAGTTGATGAAATCTAGAGCTGACCATTTTTTTAATTCATAAAAAAAAATTCAATATTCCTAAATTGTTTCCATTTCACAGGGTTTGAAACAGGCTCATTTTTAATTTTTTCTATTTTTTTCACAACATTTTACAAATCAAAATATATCAACACAATCAGTGAATAAAACATTACATAATAATTTCAGTATTTTTAATTTTGATTAAAGTTCTAATTAAAAATGCCATGACAGTGCTCCAAAAAAAGTCCATTTTTCATTAAATACTTCTGGGATTTTTTGATGTAAAACTGTTGCTTAAAAATTTTAAGACGCTCTAATGCAGGGGTTCTCAAACTGGGGGTTGGGACCCTCAGAGGGTCGGCGAGATTATTACATGGGGGGGTCGCGAGCTATCAGTCTCCACCCCAAACCCTGCTATGCCGCCAGCATTTATAATAGTGTTAAATATATAAAAAAAAGTGTTTTTAATTTATAAGGGGAGTTTGCACTCAGAGGCTTGCTATGTGAAAGGGGTCACTAGAAATTTTTTTTTTTGAGAACCACCGCTCTAATGGACTCTCGCTAACAACCTCTGAAGACATCTTTAGCCCAATTTTATTTCCCAAATATTTTAATCCCCACAATTTTAATCTGCAGCGTGGTGTGGGAAGGCTTAAAGGAAAAGACACTAAAAATAGCTCAAACGTATCTATATTCAATTTTGTATACACAATAGTAACTCATAGTTTAATATCTGGTAAGGAGGGATGAAATCCATTATGTAAGCCAGAACAGCAGATCATCATCTGCATACAAGGCAATCTTCCTTCACTGCTATTTCTATTCATTACGAGATTGGAACACACACCAAAGCAAACAATGAAAGAGGAGAGAAAAAAATCCTATGAGATATTCCTAAATAGGGAGATAAAATAGATGGATGTCAGAAGATACAAAACTTGAATACATGATAACCAGGTATCTTGTTTCCAAATTTTCAGCAAGCATGATATTGCAACTTTCCTGGTAAATCTGTTTTATTCTTTATGGAGTGAGACAGCTACTGTATTAAAGGATTTTGCTCATGTAATAAATCTTCTTTTTAGTGAGTAAGATTACATTAGGCACAAAATACCCCTACTCAGATTGTTCCCAACATCTGAATTGTTCCCCATACAGACAGTAGAGCTAATTTTCTGTCATTCAGGAAAAATTCTAGGCTTGCTAAACTTTTACTATCATCACCTCTGAAACACAGTAAAAATCGCTGTTAGAACCAATAGTTTATTAGATCAAAGCCACCATCAACAGTGTCGACTCTGCCTGGTTGTGTTAACAAGAAAATGTTTTACGAGTTCCACCACTGGGCATCAATTTAACTTCTAGCACCAGCAATGCTGTAAAACCATGAACGTAATTTATTTGGTGACCTGCATGTGTGGGAAGCAATATCTAGGCGCAACTTCTCACAGTCTGACAAAATGCTTTGATTTGCACCATTCAGATGATTGAACAAAGAGAGTTTAAGCAATCACCAACAATAGCTTTTATCTCCAAACGCACTAAAAATTTATTACTATATGAGTGCAACTTATTGCTTTAGAACCAGTTTTGATAAAATAGAAGAGATTGGATAAATATTACATTTTCAACTTGTACACATCTTGTCCATTAGGTTTAAACATTGGAAAAGCTTCATGTTTAAGATAAATATCATTTTTAGTTGATTCCACCACACACAAGAGTCACAATGTCTCCATGGTAACCTTTTTGCTTACACATAGTTTACAATACATGTTCATTCCCAGTTAAGTGAAGTCTATAGAAAATAGTCATTTAAGGCTCCTCAACTCTTTATTTTCTTTTCCTCAGTGCTTAATGCACTTAGAAACATTTATTATGCCTCCCTTATATATTTGATAAGTGTATCCCCTAATCCATCCCACTGTGTCGTGACAGGACTGATTTAATTATTCCTAAACCGCCTCTAATATACTGGTATCTAGTCTAGCCCTGCAGATCTCTGGTGATAGCGATTCAATAACTTACCTTGGCAGCTTGTTCTAATGTTTAGATGTTCTTACTGCTACGCAGAATTTCCTAGTGTTTAGCTTATCATTTCTGCTCTACTTAAATTTTTCCTCATCAGTAATATGGCATACACTTCCAGAAAGGTTCTTTTTTTAAAAATCTGTAACACACAATATGCATGTGTCTTCAAATGGGGGCGGGCGGGAGAGGAGAGGAGGGTTTTCTTTAAGATGATGAATTTGCAGCATATGATTTTCCCCCACTTCATCACTTGTTCGAGGAGGAAACTGCTGATTGAATCATCATCCGGTGGCATACTGAAGCAATACATAACTGGCACCAGTAAAAACCAGTGCATTCCTCTCATCTGCCTCTGATTTTCTTTTTCTGTACTAAGCATCCTTTGACCTACTACATTTCATTTGTCTGCAGCATGCTACAAAATTTGCTTTGCAATATGATGCAGTGGAATAAGGGCTGCTATTCTAAAACAACTTTGTCCAATATTTAAAGTGCAAAGCTTTTTGCTCTACAGCTGCTAAACAAGATTTAAAAGATCTTGCAAGACATACAGAGTTAAATGTTTAAGCTGTTTTTCTTATCTTGTTCTTCAAAATTCAAAACTAGAAAATCCCTTGAGTGGAAAGTCAAAGAAAGGCTGCCATCCCTTCTAGGGTTAACAGATGCTTTTGTAAGATTTTAGGTCAGATTAACCTTTTGCTCACAATAGTGCTGGTTATTGGTTTTATTTTTACAGTCTTTAACTCAGGTAAAAAATCAATATGAAGCGAGACAAAGGGCTCTAGAGGCCCTGGCTACACAGCCTTTGGTTTGGCTCATGCACAGTCCAACAACATGCTGAGGCTGGGAAGGATTAGCCTGCTTGTGTTGAGTAAACCGATGATACTCAATAAACAGTTTCTGTTGTAAACCCCTTAGGACGTGCAAAGCCACACTAGTTGGCATTAGACCAGATAAGCTGCCGAACCAGCTGTAATCTCATTTAGACCTGAGCTGATCCTCCTGTCCTTTCATTCCACAGGATCAAAGCAAACCATTGAGGAGGCAGCTGTATTATAGCAGCCCTTCTTGCTGGATGCAGCAAACATTTCCTAAATTCCTCTCCTTGAAGCAAGTCTGCACGTAATCTACCCAGAGCCAGGACAATCAATTGATTTCTGAATTCATTAGCCTTATTATTACAGGACTGTTTTCTCTTTATGGAGAAGTAGTTTTTGCTAGCCAACTTTGCAAAAACAGCGGTTAGAGCTGACCATTGCTTTCTGGCAGTGCCTTTGCATTTTTGCTGTGCCACAGCATGAAAGTGATTTAAATCACTTTACTTTTTTTTTTTTTTTTTTTTTTTTTTAAGATAAGGAATAAAACCAACTCCCATATATTCAAGTAGGAAGCACTGAAATATACTAAATTCTTCTGGCCATAATTGCTGGCTTCCAGCTCAAATGTTTCCATGCATCAGTAACACTTCTTAGTGTATGCACAACATGCCTCAGGTGGCATGTGCTTTCTGGACTCAGTGACAGCAGATAATAGCGAAAGCAGAGATTATATCGCTGTACTAGCTTCATCATAAACTGACTAAAATTAAAGAAGTTACAGAGGGAAAATGTTTCTACCCACCTTGTGCCGTGTGTGTTGCCAGGAATTAAAAATAAGAATTCTTTCCATCAATAAGGTGCTGTATAACACAACTTCATGAGTATAGCCCTGCGTGGATATAAAATTTGTATCTGCATTTGATCCACAAAAATGGTCAGTGGATATCCACCTCTGCATCTGTGGATGAGGATATCTGTGGATATACAGTGGATATACATGGATTTGCAGGGCTCTGTTCTTGAGCACAAAACCACAAAAGCAACTGCTGCCTTTAACTTCTCTTCCTCTTAAAATGATCAAAAACCCAAATTATAGATCAGTAGTCTTGATTTCTATTCACTCTGGAGTTTTGCTCTTTGCAACTATTAGCTAAAATTCTTTTTTTAAAAACTCATAAGCTTTAGAGCAGCAGGCTAAAAGAATCATTCAGAAAGTGGAGCAGATGATAAATTTCATCACAATGAATCTCATTATGTAACAAACTTAAATATACACATAAAAGGAAGAGCACATATAATTTAGAAACTAGGTCAGAGTAGGGGACAATTAGGACAGGACTGGAAAAAAAAGTCCTTTTCCCAAGCACTACTTTTTAAAATGTAAACACGCAGAATGAGATTCTTCTGGTGAAGTCTGTTTGCACTGCACTGTTGACATAAATTGGCCCCAAACACAAGCAAAAGGGCCCAAGGCGAACCACTCAGCACATAGTTCATGCAGAGTTGGCATAGGGTCTGTTAATGTCACTCCTTCCTGCTGCAGATGTAACAGGAGGGATCCCTTGGGGAGGGATAGCTCAGTGGTTTGAGCACTGGCCTGCTAAACCCAGAGGTGTGAGTTCAATCCTTGAGGGGGCCACTTAGGGATCTAGGGCAAAATCTGTACTTGATCCTGCTAGTGAAGGCAGGGGGCTGGACTCAATGACCTTTCAGGGTCCCTTCCAGCTCTTTGAGATATAAATGGAGATATGCCTATCTCCAGGGAAAAGAGGTGTCATCAGCAAAAAGGGAAGCAGGCCAGGCAGTCCTCTACTCTGTACTAAAAATTGAGGATTTTTGCCTCTTGTGGCTTTTTGCAGCCCTCCCAAAATTAGATAAGCCCTCACACACTGATGTAACCCAGTGCAGGAGGACTGGCCATGCCAAGACCAGCATGGGGATTATGGAACCTCAGAAGCAGGGGTGTTGGAACAATTTTTCTAGTGGGGGTGCTGATGATGGAAACCATGCATTTGGTGTTTGTTATTACTACCTCAAACCAGAGGTGTAGCAGCACCCCCAGCATCCCTAGTTCCAGCACCACTGCTCAAAAGTGAGTTTTAGGGACATAATGGCCATAACGGAAAGACCAATGGTCCATGTAGCCCAGTAGCCTGTCTTCGCACAGTGGTCAGTGCCAGATTCTTCAGAGGGAATAAACAGTAAAGGGCAATAAAACGAATGTTCCATCCCATTGTCCAGTCCCAACTTCTGGCAGTCAGAGGTTTAGGAACACCCAGAGCATGGGGTTGCATTCTTGTCCATCTTGGCTAATGGCTATTGATGGACCTATCCTCCATGAATTTATCTAATTCTTTTTTCAACCCAGTTACGCTTTTGGCATTTACAATATCCCCAGCAACCAGTTCCACAGACTGACTCTGCATGATGCAAAGTACTTGCTTATGTTTGTGTTAAACCTGCTTCCCATTAATTTTTTGGGGTGAGCCCTGGTTCTTGTTTTACGTGAAGAGGTAAATAACACTTCCTTATTTACTCTGTCCATGCTATTCACAATTTTATAAACCTCTATCGTATCTCCCCCTCACTTGTCTCTTTTCTAAGCTGAACGATCCCAGTCTTCTGAATCTCCCCATCTATGCAAGCTGTTCCATACCCATAAACATTTTTGTTGCCCTTTTCTGTATCTTCTAATTCTAATATATCTCTTTTGATATGGGGAGACCAAAACTGCACAAAGTATTCAAGGTATGGGAGTACCATGGATTTACATAGTGGCATTATGATATATTCTGACTTATTATCTACCCCTTTCCTAATGCTTGCTAACATTCTCTTAGCTGTTTTGATTGCCGCTGCACCTTGAGCAGATGTTTTCATAGAACTATCCATGATGACTCCAACATCTCTTCCTTGAGAAGTAACACCTAATTTAGACTCCATAGTTTTGTATGTATTGTTGGAAGTATGTTGTCCAATGTGCCTTACTTTGCATTTATCAACATAAAATCTCATCTGCCATTTTGTTGCCCAATCATCCAATTTTGTGAGATCCCTTTTTAACACTCACAGTCTGCTTTCGACTTAACTATCTTGAATAATTTTGCATTGCTTGTAAACTTTTCCACCTTACTGTTTACTCCCTTTTCTCTCAATCATTTATCAATATATTAAACAGAAAAGTCTAGTACAGATCCTTGAGGGATCCTGCTATTTATCTCTCTCCGTTCTGAAAGCTAACAGTTAATTCCTACCCTTTGTTTTCGATCTTTTAATCAGTTTCTGATCTTTACTGACCTTTCCTCTTATTCTATGATTTCTTAGTTTGCTTAAGAGCCTTTGGTGAGGGAGCCTGTCAAAGGCCTTTGAAAGTCCAAGTACACTATAGCCACTGGATCACCCTTGTCCAAGTGTTTTCTTTCACCCTCAGAGAAATTTAATAGACTGGTGAGGCATAAATTCCTTTTACAAAAGATGTGTTGATTCTTTTCCAAAAATATTGTGTTCATCTATGTATATGATAATTCCATTCTTTACTATGGTTTCAATCAATTGGCCTGGTACTGAAGTTAGGCTTACCAGCATGTCACTGCCAGGATCACCTCTGGAGCCTTTAAAAAAAAAAAAAAAAATCAATCATGTCACACTAGCTATCCACCAGTCATCTGCTGCAGAGGCTGATTTAATTGCTAGGTTATATACCACATTTGGCAGTTTTGCAATAGC
This sequence comes from Gopherus flavomarginatus, assembly GCF_025201925.1. NCBI lineage: Eukaryota > Metazoa > Chordata > Testudines > Testudinidae > Gopherus > Gopherus flavomarginatus. The sequence goes on along the minus strand of NC_066620.1, from coordinate 143,191,327 downwards.
ATAGCTGTGTTCCTTCAGAACTCTTGGATGAATACCATCTGCTCCTGGTGACTTACTACTGTTTAATTTATCAATTTGTTCCAAAGCCTCCTCTAATGATACCTCAATCTGGGACGGTTCCTCAGATCTGTCACCTAAAAATCGTGGGTGAAGCATGGGAATCTCTCTCACATCTTCTGCCGTGAAGATGACTGCAATGAATTCATTTAGCTTCTCTGCAATGGCCTTGTCTTATGTGAGTGCTCCTTTAGCACCTCGATTATCCAGTGGCCCCAATGATTGTTCCTCCTTCTGATATACTTAAAAAAAAAATTGCTATCAGTTTTTGTATTAGCTTTTGCTAGTTGCTCTTCAAGTCTTTTTTGGCCTGCCTAATTATACTTTATGCCAGCTTTTCACACCTGACCTATGATATGTTCCGATTAATTGTACCTCGGTACCTGTCCATTAGTGCGTTCTATAAGAATACCAGAGTAACTGTTCCTATACCAAATACCTAATAAAGTCCTAATAACCTCTAATGTTTAACACTAGTTAATTATTTACAGCAATAGAGTTATAAAACACAGACATTTAGCACCAAATTACTTTTGAAACTAAGCTGAAGTTTTTCTACTGTATTGCAGGGACAGCTAAAAATAAGGTGAGCAAAGGTCTTTGCACCTATCAACTATGGGTGTATAACAGAAACAACCATACATCTCTCGTTCACTCACTTGCAAAACCTCACTTGCAAAACTGTGCTCATTAGTTAATGATTCACCTTTCTCCAATTCACTCTTCAGACATAAAGGGGTCCCATTTAACATAATCATTTAATAACAGCAAAGTGATGGGTATTGGAACCCTAATTCTTCTAATATTTGCAAAATCCAGCTCTTTGTAATAATAACAACATCATGATAGCAAACTGTAAAACTGTGTAATTATACTTTAATTGTATTGTGAGGCATGCATTAATCAGGAAGTTTAAGTACCAAGGATGGAATTATAATAATTCTGTAAAACAAATTTAAGCTAGCTAAGTAGGTCAGAACCACCAGCATGCAACAGGAGACCTCTGGGAATTTATCAGTTAATGGCTATTTATGTGCAAATGAGTGCCCTCCAACCCTCCAAAATCCTGTGTAGCTGAAGGGTATTTCTGTTAACCAGGAGCACGCTTAACTGCTGAGGCATAAATTAAACCATTTATTGGAATGATTTTAATTCTTCCTCCCCCCACTCCCTCCATCCTCACTAGCTGCACAATTTACAATATTAATTTACATGGAGATAGGACTGCTGAAGACTTTTCAGAAATTCTCTCTCTCTCTTTAAACAGGGTAGAGAGAGAGAGAGAGAGAAAAAAACTTTCAGTAAAAGATATTAGGGTGTTCTTAAATCTTCACATCTTCCAAAGGGTGGCTTGAGCTGTTAGATATTCCAGACATTTAGTATCATAGTAATACAGTGGAAACTCTTTCATAACAAACTCTAATGAAATGGAATTCTGTGTTATGTCCTCATGTTCTAATCTTACAGAAGACAATGACGCTCAAGGAGGACAGCATCAACTACATTTTCTGTCATAATGTTGCTACTGTACATACATCAAAGGGTTCTGATACAGAAGGGGGAGGGGGTTTCCCTCCTTTCTTTGCTGCAGGAAAACAACTCCTCCATTTATGGTTTGACTTTAATTTTAAAAAGCTAGTAATTTTTGATGTCTTAGAAAAACCAGATAGATGCCTTTAGAAAATAAAGAATCAGAGCAAAAATATATTACATGTTTCACTGTAGCATCAAATGTGGACAATTTACAGCCAATATAAATTATTGCTGAATCCATATAATCATGACAACAGTAATTTAATACAGCAGGGGGGTGCAAGAGTGCTAGCTGAAGATTCTCTATTATGCTTTTAATTTATTTATTTATTTGAATTTTGGAAGCAATAGCCGTGTATCCGGAAATAATAGATAGTACAACTTTGATTATCTTAACATCAATTAATCAAAACTCCCTGGTATCTAAACCAGGGTCACATTGCCCCAGTGTCTAATAACTACACAGAAAATTCCTTACATTTTCTAAATATATTCAATGTCCCTTTGACAATCGGTTGATCACGGCTGGGCTACAGTTGATTATTTTATGAGAAACAATCTGACTCCCATCCTTGCATCAAAACATAAAACACAACCAACCAAAAGTCGAGCCATTGCAGAAGAGACTGCAAATGTACTGTTGCAGTGTGAGTTAGCACAATTCTATTCCTACAAAATTGCTCCAAAATAATTTTCATTAAAATATCTTACTTTTTATATAACATGTACATCTTTGAAACCACTGTAAACATCAACTACTTAAAGTATTCCGGGTCAAGAAGGTAAAGAGCAATGAGACATATTTGTTAAGGGCAATGAGGCAAATATTTGCTCTTCCTTGCTTTGCTGACTTTTCCTAACTGCAATAAGAACACAAAAACAATGAGAGAACTGTATCCTAGCAAACATGGCATATTCTTCTCTTCCTCTGCTGCTGAGAAATAAGTTGCATACATCCCAGGTTGCAGTAAGTACTACTGCAGAGTGTGCAACGGCTGTGTAGTCACTGAATTGTGTGTGTTATCTTCAGGACCGGCGCTAGGGTTTCTTGCTCCCTAGGCGCACGGCCATTTCGCCGCCCCCCGCGCTGATCCCGTGGCTCTGGTGAAGCTGCCGCAGTCATTCCTGCGGAGGGTCCGTTGGTCCGTGGTTCCGGTGGAGCTGCCGCAGGCATGCCTGCAGGAGGTCCACCGGAGCCGCGCGAGCAGCCGACCGTCCGCAGGCATGACTGTGGCAGCTCCACCGGAGCCGCGGACCAGCGGACCCTCCGCAGGCATGCTTGCGGCAGGTCAACCGGACCCGCCTGCCGCCTCCCCGGCAAAATGCCACCCCCTAAATAACCCTGGTGCCCTAGGCGATTGCCTGGGCTGCCTAAATGATAGCGCTGGCCCTGGTTATCTTAATATAAAAATAACACACACACACACACAAAACTAAAAAGTGCTATTTCATAACAAATTTCCAGGCATCCTCTCTAAGCTGAAGAATCCATTCCATTGTGCTGAAATCATGAAAATTACATGTGTAAAACGATTTGATAAAAGTTCACTCATATAAGTTAAAGAGAATTATCGAAAGTTGTATTATCAGATTCTGTGCCTGGCTCATGGTTACCTCTGCATTCTCTATAGTGAGGAGCTGTAGTCTTGATTATATTTGTACATTCTAGTCATTGGCAGGGTCTCAGCACTGCCCTAGGGCTTTAATTAACCCTGATTAGAGATAAGCAAGACTTCTGGCTGTGAAAAAGTAAGAGAAGAATAGGCAGCACTTTCAGTCTGTTAGAAAACTAAATGAAACAAAATCTTTTTTTCCCTCCCTACTTGCTCCTCCTCAAAACAATATTGGAAAGAGACCCACGCAACATGAGAATTGTGCAAAACTACCCATTGCTGAAGGTATCGCGTCTGAGAAGATGAGATGCTCTTCCATACTAGGTTTATCTCTCTAAAATTTCTCATCATACCTACTACTGGTGACAGCAAAAGCAAGAGCACTCGTGACACCAAGGCATCAGAAGTCGATGGCATTTCAAGCACCCTGTTGTTTAGATGTGCTCTGAGCATAGACTTTGAGCAGCTGCCTAGAACCCTGTTTATACTAGTGCTTCCAATGTTCCACCTCTTGTGTAAAGGAATTACTGGTAGCAAAACCTCCCCATGTTAAGTACCCCTAAACTGAATGAGATAGAAATTCATTTCACCTAAGAACAGATTCCTTTCTATGCATATGGACAAGGCTTTATCTACACTGGCATTTTCCTTGAAATCTCCCACCACTGCACTTCCACTGGTGTTAGTGATAGTAGGAGCTTTGGACCTTGTCCACATGAGAAAGCTGTACCAGTCTGGTACATGCATCTGACGAAGTGGGTATTCACCCATGAAAGCTCATGCTCCAATATGTCTGTTAGTGTATAAGGTGTCACAGGACTCTTTGCTGCTTTTACAGTCTGGAAACTAATTTATTCAACTGTGCAATCCCCTTGAATGAACACTCTTATTTAAGAGTGCCTTATATAAATCTGTTACAAACTTAAGCTAAATAGACATAAGATGCTCTTGTGGAAGCAGGAAAAAAACGGGGGTTTAATTGCAGCCATTTAAGTGTCAAAGATAGATCAACTGTCTGTTAAGTCTTAGCCTAATATTGCAAGACCTGTAGAAGCAGGGCTCATGTCAGAAGCGAGCGAAAAACAGTAAAATAGTTAGTGTAATCTAGCCTTAAAATAATATTTTTTTAAAAAAGTAAAAAAAAAACCAAAATAAATAGCAAATAACCTAAATAAAATGCAAGTTTTTAATTAATGCATGTCACAAAAAAGTATCAATGCTTGTGTCATTTTGCTTGTACTTTAAAAAAACTAAAGCAAAAATGCTCTGTCAGCTGTGTTCTTCCCTTCCAATTGCATGTCCTAAATAAAGCTGTTTCTAATTTTGTTGCTTCCAACCTGGGAGTAAAGTTCGTTTCTTCCATACTCTTAAACTGAAAAAGAGTATCTATATCTATCTATCTATACACACACACGCTACGCTAATTCAGTTAAATTGGTACATTTTTCTCTCATAGAAAAGACTTAAGGTTAGACAGGGACCAAGCAACATATGGCATTTTTACCTCTTTTTGATCGTAACTTATGCCAAGCAGGATTACACAGCATGATCATAAAAATTCTTGCACCCTGACTACATTAGCATTCCTCAGAAAAGCCCTAATCTGGTATTTTAAAAGTAGTTTCTCATTAACATTTTAAGACCTACACACAAAGATACATATAACACAGAAAGTGCTCTCCAATAATACCTACTTGGTTGTATATATAGCACACACTTTTCACACTTTACGGAACCTAAGAAAAAGCTATGTAAATAACTTCTCACACACACACACACACACACACACACACACTTTACTGTCAGATATAAAGCAGAAGTCAAAACATTCTATAAATCAAATTCCAGTCTCAGATATGTTCTCTCCACATACATGCATTAATTTCCCATTTCACTAAGGCTTCTTTTCTGTAAATATCAGGTCCAGATACAGGTAGCATATTGCACATGGAGCACCTCTGCTGCCCAATGGCTAGAATCTCAAAGTACCCATAAATACAAAATATGAATTTATACAAGAACAGCGGCGAACAGTGGTGGCTAACAGTGGTAGTTTGCCTGGGAGTTCACCTGGGGAGAGCCCACTGAGACTTTCATCTTGCAGCCTTCTGTGAGTTGCTGCAACAGCTGAGAAGCTCTTAGAAGGAAGAAATTATGGAGGGTGAGCATTCAGCTGTTATAACCTGCGCATGTTGTGCCATGTTTGTCTTTCTTCCACATGACAGAAGCGACTTTGTCTGTACAAAGTGCAAACTGGTCTCCATATTGGAAGAGAAGGTTTGAGGTCTGAAGAAACAAGTATCGACCCTGCATTGCATAAGGGAAAATGAAGATTTCCTGGACAGACATCAGGATATGCTTCTACAGGCACAAGGTTCTGAAGAATCAGAGCAAGCTGCACAGAGGGGACAGAGGGATGGTGAAGAAATTTGGCAGCATGTGACCTCCAAAAGAAGAAAGAAGAGCATCCATGTACTAGCAATGGAGACACAGGTAAGCAATAGTTTTCATGTTCTCTCCACAGGTACAAATGCGGAGAGTGAACTAGATGATACATCTGAGGGAAGGGAGCAGAAGGATACTTCACTGATTGGAAGGCATGAGATGCAATGTCCTAGGGATGGGAGTTCCATGACCACTTCTCCCAAGAGAAGGAGGCAGGTGGCGGTGGTCGGGGACTCCCTCCTCAGGGGGACAGAGTAATCTATCTGCCACCCCGACCGAGAAAACCGAGAGGTCTGCTGCTTGCCAAGAGCTAGGATTCACAATGTGATGGAGAGATTGCCGAGACTCATCAGGCCCTCAGATCACTACCCTTTCCTGCTTCTCCACGTGGGCACCAATGATGCTGCCAAGAATGATCTTGAGCGGATCACTGCAGACTACATGGCTCTAAGAAGAAGGATAAAGGAGTTTCAGGTGCAAGTGGTGTTCTCGACGATCCTTCCTATGCAAGGAAAAGGCCCTGGTAGAGACTATTGAATTGTGGAAATCAACGAATGGCTACACAGGTGGTATCAGAAAGAAGGCTTTGGATTCTTCGACTATGGGATGGTGTTCCAAGAAGAAGGAGTGCTAGGCAGAGACAGTCTCCACCTAACAAAGAGAGGGAAAAGCATCTTCGCAAGCAGGCTGGCTAACCTAGCAAGGAGGGCTTTAAAATAGGTTCACTGTGGGAAGGAGACCAAAGCTCTGAGGTAAGTGGGAAATGGGATACTGGAAGCACAAGCAGGAGAGTGCAAGAGGGGAGGACGCTCTCTCAGACTGAGAAAGTGGGACAATTAGCAAGTTATCTTAAGGGCCTATACACAAATGTAAGAAGCCTGAAAAACAAGCAGGAAGAACTGGAAGTCCTGGAACAGTCAAGGAACTATGATGTAATTAGTATAACAGAGACCTGGTGGGATAACTCACATGACTGAGTACTGAAGCACTGTCATGGATGGATATAAACTGTTCAGGAAGGACAGGCAGGGCAGAAAAAGTGGGGGAGTTGCATTGTATGTAAGAGAGCAGTATGACTGCTCAGAACTCCAGTATGAAACTGCAGAAAAACCTGAGACTCTCTGGATTAAGTTTAGAAGTGTGAGCAACAAGGGGGATGTCGTGGTGGGAGTCTGCTATAGACCACCAGACCAGGGGAATGAGGTGGACGAGGCTTTCTTCCGGCAACTAGCAGAGTTGCTAGATCACAGGCCCTGGTTCTCATGGGAGACTTTAATCACCCTGATATCTGCTGGGTGAGCAATACAGCGGTGCACAGACAATCTAGGAAATGTAGGGGACAATTTCCTGGTGCAAGTGCTGGAGAAACCAACTATGGGCAGAGATCTTCTAGACTTGCTGCTCACAAACAAAGAAGAGTTAGTAGGGGAAGCAAAAGTGGATGGGAACCTGGGAGATAGTCGAGTTCAGGATCATGACACAAAGAAGAAAGGAGAGCAGCAGAATATTGACCCTGGACTTCAGAAAAGCAGACTTTGACTCCCTCAGGGAACTGATGGGCAGGATCCCCTGGGAGAATAACATGAGGGGGAAAGGAGTCCAGGAGAGCTGGCTGTATTTTAAAGAATCCTTATTAAGGTTGCAGGAAAAAAAAAAATCCCGTTGTGTAGAAAGAATAGTAAATATGGCAGGCGACCTGCTTGGCTTAACAGTTATATCCTTGCTGATCTTAAACTCAAAGAAGAAGCTTACAAGAAGTGGAAGATTGGACAAATGACCAGGGAGGAGTATAAAAATATTGCTCAGGCATGCAGGAGTGAAATCAGGAAGGCCAAAACACAGTTGGAGTTGCAGCTAGCAAGAGATGTTAAGAGTAACTAGAAGGGTTTCTTCAGGTATGTTAGCAACAAGAAGAAAGTCAAGGAAAGTGTAGGCCCCTTACTTAATGAGAGAGGCAACCTAGTGACAGAGGATGTGGAAAAAGCTAATGTACTCAATGCTTTTTTTGCCTCTGTCTTCACAAACAAGGTCAGCTCCCAGACTGCTGCACTGGGCAGCACAGTATGGGGAGGAGATGACCAGCCCTCTGTGGAGAAAGAAGTGGTTCGGGACTATTCAGAAAAACTGGATGAGCACAAGTCCATGGGGCCGGATGCACTGCATCCAAGGGTGCTAAAGGAGTTGGCGGATGTGATTGCAGAACCATTGGCAGTTATCTTTGAAAACTCACGGTGATTGGGGGAGGTCCTGGATGACTGGAAAAAGGCTAATGTAGTTCAAATCTTTAAAAAAGGGAAGGAGGAGGATCCGGGGAACTACAGGCCAGTCAGCCTCACCTCAGTCCCTGGAAAAATCATGGAGCAGGTCCTCAAGGAATCAATTCTGAAGCACTTAGAGGAGAGGAAAGTGATCAGGAACAGTCAGCATGGATTCACCACGGGCAAGTCATGCCTGACTAACCTAATTGCCTTTTATGAGGAGATAACCGAGTCTGCGGATGAGGGGATAGCAGTGGATGTATTATTCCTTGACTTTAGCAAAGCTTTTGATACAGTCTCCCACAGTATTCTTGCCAGCAAGTTAAAGAAGTATGGGCTGGATGATTGGACTATAAGGTGGATAGAAAGCTGGCTAGATTGTCGGGCTCAATGGGTAGTGATCAATGGCTCCATGTCTAGTTAGCAACTGGTTTCAAGGGGAGAGCCCCAAAGGTTGGTCCTGGGGCTGGTTTTGTTCAATATCTTCGTTAATGATATGGAAGATAGCATGGACTGCACTCTCAGCAAGTTTGCAGATGACACTAAACTGGGAGGCGTGGTAGATACGCTGGAGAGTAGGGATAGGATACAGAGGGACCTAGACAAATTAGAGAATTGGGCCAAAAGAAACCTGATGAGGTTCAACAAAGACAAGTGCAGAGTCCTGCACTTAGGACAGAAGAATCTCATTCATGGTTACAGACTAGGGACTGAATGGCTAGGAAGCAGTTCTGCAGAAAAGGACCTAGGGGTTACAGTGGACGAGAAACTGGATATGAGTCAACAGTGTGCTCTTGTTGCCTAGAAGGCTAACGGCATTTTGGACTGTATAAGTAGGGGCACTGCCAGCAGATCAAGGGATGTGATCATTCCCCTCTATTCGACGTTGGTGAGGCCTCATCTGGAGTACTGTGTTCGGTTTTGGGTCCCACACTAGGAGGAGGATGTGGAAAAATTGGAAAGAGTCCAGCAGAGGGCAACAAAACTGATTGGGGGCTGGAGCACATGATTTATGAGTAAAGGCTGAGGGAACTGGGATTGTTTAGTGTGCAGAAGAGCAGAATGAGGGGGGATTTGATAGCTGCTTTCAACTACCTCAAAGGAGATTCCAAAGAGGATGGATCTAGACTGTTCTCAGTGATACCAGATGACAGAACAAGGAGTAATGGTCTCAAGTTGCAGTGAGGGAGGTTTAGGTTGGATATTAGGAAAAACTTTTTCACTAGGAGGGTGGTGAAGCACTGGAATGGCTTACCTAGGGAGCTGGTAGAATCTCCTTCTTTAGAGGTTTTTAAGGTCAGGCTTGACAAAGCCCTGGCTGGGATGATTTAGTTAGGAATTGGTCCTGCTTTGAGCAGGGGGTTGGACTAGATGACCTCCTGAGGTCCCTTCTAACCCTGATATTCTATAATTTTATGACTGTATATTGTAGCTGTAGACACTTCATCAAGTGTGTACTGCTAAAACTACATTTCAATACAACTTTTAGAATATTATTACACATTTTCACCTGTTAAAACTAGTCATTCCAAAATAATTTTTAATCTTAAATAAGACAAAATATAAAGCCATTGCAGAGAAACTAAATAAATTATTTGCATTGGTCTTTATGGCTGAGGATGTGAGGAAGATTTTCAAACCTAAGCCATTCTTTTTAGGTGACAAATCTGAGCAATTGTCCCAGATTGAGATGTCATTAGAGGAGGTTTGGGAACAAACTGATAAACTAAACAGTAAAAAGTCACCAGGACCAGCTGGTATTTACCTAAGAGTTCTGAAGGAACTCAAATGTGAAATTGCAGAACTACAAACTGTAGTCTGTAATCTATTATTTAAATAATAATACCAAATGTCTGGAGGATGTACCAAATGTCTGGAGGATAGCTAATGTGATGCCAATTTTTAAGAAGAGCTCCAGAGGTGATCCTGTCAATTACAGGCTGGTAAGCCTGACTTCAGCACCGAGAAAACTGGTTGAAACTATAGTAAAGAACAAAACTGTCAGACACATGGATGAACACAATTTGTTGTGGAAGAGTCAACATAGTTTTTATAAAGGGGAAATCATACCTCACCAATCTACTAGAATTCTTTGAGGAGGTCAACAAGCATGTAGAAAAGGGGGATCCAGAGGATATAGTTTTCTTAGATTTTCAGAAAGCCTTTGACAAGGTCCCTCACCAAAGGCTCTTATGGATTGGTAACTGGTTAAAAGATAGGAAACAAAAGGATAAGAATAAATGATCAGTTTTCAGAATGGAGAGAGGTAATTAGTGATGTCCCCCAGGGTTCTATATGGCTCTTATGGATTGGTAACAGGTTAAAAGATAGGAAACAAAAGGATAAGAATAAATGGTCAGTTTTCAGAATGGAGAGAGGTAAATAGTGATGTTCCCCAGGGTTCTATATTGTGCCCATTCCTATTCAACATATTCATAAATGATCTGGAAGAAGGGGTCAACAGTGAGGTGGCAAAATTTTCAGATGATACAAAACTACTCAAGATAGTCAAGTCCCAGGCAGACTCCGAAGAGCTACAAAAGCGTCCTCATAACTGGGTGACTTGGCAACAAAATGGCGGATGAAATTCAGTGTTGATAAATGCAAAGTAATGTACACTGGAAAACATAATCCCAACTATACATACAAAATGATGGGATCTAAATTATCTGTTACCACTCAAGAAAGAAATCTTGGGAGTCACTGTGAATAGTTCTCTGAAAACATCCACTGAAAAAAAGCTAACAGAATTTTGGGAATCATTAAGAAAGGGATCAACAATAAGACAGAAAATATCGTATTGCCTCTATATAAATCCATGGTATGCCCACATCTGGAATACTGTGTGCAGATGTGGTCGCTCCATCTCAAAAGAGATATACTGAAATTGGAAAAAGTTCACAAAAGAGCAACAAAAATGATTAGAGGTATGGAACGGCTGCTATATAAGGAGAGATTAATAAGACTGGGACTTTTCAGCTTGGAAAAGAGACGACTAAGGGGGGATATGATTGAGGTCTATACAATCATGACTAGTATGGAGAAAGTAAATAAGGAAGTGTTATTTCCTCCTTCTCATAACACAACAACTAAGGGGCACCAATGAAAGTAATAGGCAGCAGATTTAAAAGAAACAAAAGGAAGTATTTTTTCACACAATGCACAGTCAACCAGTGGAACTCTTTGTCAGAGGATGTTGTGAAGGCCAAGGCTATAAAAGGATTAAAAAAAACACCTAGATAAGTTCACGGAGCCTATTAGCCAGGATGGACAGGGATGGTGCCCCTAGCTTCAGATGGATCACCTGATGATTACCTGTTCTGTTCATTCACTTTGGGGCACCTGGCATTGGCCACTGTCAGAAGACAGGATACTGGACTAGATGGATCTTTGGTCTATCTCAGTATGGCCATTCTTATGTTCTTAAAGTAAAATACTTAACATAAATAAAGAGCAGTCTTGTCTTCTTTTTTAGAATTTTAAGAATATGTTTTCACTAGGGCTGTCAATTAAGCACAGTTAATTCACGCGATTAACTCAAAAATTAATCATGATTAATTGCACTTATAACAATGGAGTACCAATTGAAATTTATTAAATATTTTTGAATGTTTTTCTATAATATTCAATATTGATTTCAATTACAACACAGAATACAAAGTGCACAGTGCTCACTTTATATTATTATTTTTATTACAAATACAGTACATGCACTGTAAAAATGATAAACATTTTTCAATTCACCTGCAATCTCTTTATCGTGAAAGTATAACTTACAAATGCAGATTTTTTTTGGTTACATAACTGCACTCAAAAACAACACAGTGTAAAACTTTAGAGCCTACAAGTCCACTCAGTCCTACTTCTTATTCTGCCAATCACTAAGAGAAACAAGTTTGTTTACATTGATGGGAGATACTACTGCCTGCTTCTTATTTACAATGTCACCAGAAAGTGAGAACAGGCGTTTGCACAGCAGTTCTGTAGCTGGCGATGAAAGGTATTTACATACCAGATATGCTGAACGTTGGTATGACCCTTCATTCTTTGACAACCATTCCAGAGGACATGCTTCCATACTGAAGATGCTCATTAAAAAAATAATGCGTCAATTAAATTTGTGACTGTACTCCTTGGCGAGGTGGGGAGAACTGCATGTCTCCTGCTCTGTTTTACCCCTGCTCTGCATATATTTCATGTTATGCAATCTCAGATGATGACCCAGCACATGTTCGTTTTAAGAACACTTTCACAGCAGATTTGACAAAATGCAAAGAAGGTACCGATGCAAGATTTCTAAAAATAGCTACAGCACTCAACCCAAGGTTTAAGAATCTGGAGTGCTGTCCAAAATCTGAGAGAGACAAGGTGTGAGCATGCTTCAAAAAAAAGTCTTAAAAGAGTAACATTCTGATGCGGAAACTACAGAACCCAAACCACCAAAAAACAAAATCAATCTTCTGCTGGTGGCATCTGACTCAGATGATAAAAATGAACATGCATCAGTCGGCAATGCTTTGGATCGCTATCCATCAGCATGGATGCAAGTCCTCTGGAATGGTGGTTGAAGCATAAAGGGACATATGAATCTTTAGCGCATCTGGCACGTAAATATCTTCCTACAACACCAGCTACAACAGTGTCATGTGAACACCTGTTCTCACTTTCAGGTGACATTGTAAACAAGAAGCAGGCAGCATTATCTCCTGCAAATTGTAACCAAGAAGTAGGACTGAGTGGACTTGTAAGCTCTAAAGTTTTACAGTTTTATTTTTGAATGCAGTTTTTTTTAACATAATTCTACCTGTGTAAGTTCAACTTTCATGATAAAGAGACTGCACTACAGTACTAGTATGAGGTGAATTGAAATTGTTTTTGTTTTTTACAGTGAAAATATTTGTAATAAAAAATAAATAGTGAACACTGTACACTTTATATTTTGTGTTATAATTTAAATTACTATATTTGAAAATGTAGTAAACATCCACAAATATTTAAAATAAATGGTATTCTATTGTTGTTTAACAGCACGATTAATCGTGATTAATTTTTTTAATCGCTTGATAGCCCTAGTTTTCACATCGCTCAGAAGATCCAAGTTAAATGGTTCCTTATCACAATTTTCCTTCTCAAACATATGGACTCACACTGGTTTGTTGTACGTTTTCTCATGCATGCTAGGCTTCTGGCACTATTTTTTGTTTTTCTGATTAGTATTTTTTTTTTAAGGTGAACAGAAATTAATAGACCAATGCTGCAAGCTGCTTAATGTCTCAGAACTCTTCAGAGGATATTTCAATGCAAGCAGCAGCATCCCAAGGGAGGAAAGCCAGAAGGTATATCCACAGGTAGCAATGAAGAGAGAGATTTCATTCAGATTTCTGCTTCATATCACCTAGTTCACAGGTTTCATGATCCAACCAAATTACTTTTCTGAGTAAGGCAGCTTTTGTCATAGGAGTTAGAGGTGAGGGAGGTCAGTGTCAGTAGTACAGGGTTTTAGGGAACTGATGCTGGTACAGATTGGCAGAAAATGAAGGAAATGGGAGGACAAGTTTGCAGCCTCTACTAATCTCCAAAAAAACAATGCAAGAAAAAAAAAATCCTTATTGAACCATTGACAATCATTCACAATTGTGTGAGGTTAAAACCCTTGTTTCACTCAGCTCTATTTGTGGGTTGTTTGCCTGCTAGTCACTTTTCCTCCATTACAGACAAGCAAGTTCACTTGCTCTTTTGTATTTGTGCAGATTTTTCTCTTTAAAAGATCACATTTTCTTTAAATATGCAGATACAAATTAGTATTTCTCTCCAGAGATGATATCCTTCCAAAGAGATTTTTTTTTGGAGGGGGTGGGGGCGTGCAGAAAAGAATACGAGGGAAGCATTTTATAGCAAGTGAAGGGTAAAGCTCAATACTGTAGATGTGTGTATTCTCAAGGTACAGAACTTGAGAGCTGCTGTCCAAAAATAAGTGTTCACTATTTTATCTATCAAATCTTTGTTACATACATGTGTAGAGCATAAACATGAATACACAAATCCACATCAGTATACATACTCCCTTCCTATTTTGGGGTGTTAAAAAGTTGGGAATATCTTCATGGCTTTTCAACTCTTCTTCTAACCCTCTATCAAAACTACCAGTAAGAGGCAGCATTGATTCTGGCAGCAGTGGCTCTGCACTGCAGAGTAGTTACGAGCTAGCTTCATTCTTCTGTCATTATATAAGCAAGATGACACTGTTCTCTAATCCAGCCAAAGCTGATAAGTACCATCAACCTGTCACTTCCTACATTTCAAATTCTAACATTGCAGCATCAAAGAGTTTTTACATTTCGATTTCTTTTGCTGGCGGCGGTCGGTAGCCTCTCATTCTCCCACGGTGTTCTAATGCAGCATTTGCACACCAGGGTTACTCCCAGCCTGAATAGCAGGTCATCACCTACTCACTGAGCTCATCTGTGGCCCATGTGCTAGGCAATTTAGATCCAATCAGCCCTTATTTAGCTCAAGAGTAATGAGCAGCATAGTGACACAGACTTAAGCCTGACCCTCAGGACACTGCTCATCAAGCAGTAAAACTGTGACAAAATCATTCATCTTCCACCCGCTGGCAAGAAATAATACTCGCACTCACTGTATTACTTTTCAAGATATAAAAAAAAAAAAAAAAAAAAAGTCCTGAATTTTCATGATGTGAGACATTAATTTGCAGAAAGCTGAATTCCCTTAAACCCTCCTGTTGCTATGAGCTCACCAGGGGGAAATAGGCCTTAGGAGACTGAAATGGAATAAAGAAAATTGCTTCAGCTTTCTTTTTATTTTAAATAAGCCTTAAATCTGACAACAGATATCCTAAAGAGAGAAGAAATATATATCTCGTAAGGTAAAGAAGAAACAATCAAAATTAAGAGATTTAAATGCTACTTGCATTTAATATTTTTATTAGCAAAAATAGTTCTTTAACAACCCCAACAAAAAAGAATCTTTTAAAAAAAAAAAAGCTTTTTTCCATGCCACCTGCAAAGAATGAAAGAGGAAGAAGAGAAAGAAAATTTCATTTGGGGAAAATACAGGTTCAAAAGCGAAATGCTTCAACCAGAAAATAAATCTGCGTTGATGTTCTTCAGGGAGTACATAGTTTTCTCAACAACTATTGGGTTCTAAGCAACAGATGCTCAGGGCACCTGAAAATGATTTTGCACGTTTTGAGTGTTTTTTTAGCAAATGTATTTGGTGGATTTTATTCTTTCACAACAGTAAATCTTGTATTGCTGACATGTAGGCTACACACAAGCTTCTGTGAATTAATTTTTACTAAAGTGAATGGATCAGATGGAAGGCTTTTTGAATTTGTAGCACTTGGTAAAGAAAAGCATGTTTTCCATCGGGGGCAGGGGGTGGGGGAGGAAGCTCAGTGGTTTGAGCATTGGCCTGCTCAAGGGTCGAGTTAAGGGGGCCATTTAGGGATTTGGGGATTGATCCTGCTTTGAGCAGGAGGTTGGACTAGATGACCTCCTGAGGTCCCTTCCAACCCTAATAATCCATGATTCTATAATTAATGTTAGATAGCACGTCTGATTTTCCTTCACTTCAAATATTTACCATCATTGGCATTACTTGGCTATCAACAATCAGCAGCTAGGAAAAAAGCAACTAACAGATTCTCTGACTCCAGCAGTCTTTTCAGTTTATTTTAAAAATAATTCCAGGGAAGATGCTCTTCCATTACTGCACTAAAAACTAGCTAATATGAACTGGATTTTAAGCAGCAGCTCTCTCATGATCTTCATCTACTCATTCAGAAGATGGATGCTAAATATTGGAAATAAATACTTATGAGATCCTAAAGTAAAGCTAGATAAAACAAGAGTTAAAAACAAGAATTTTCCATATACCAAACAGTGGGTATATAGCTGCAATGCACTATATGAATCTCTTAAGCGATATTATATTCTGTACCTTATTTCATTCATGTGTATAATTACTCTGAGAGCTAAAGACATTCAATCAAAACTTCAACTTGCGCCAGAGTTATCTTTGAGGAGCGCAACACAAGAGGGCAGACCTAAGTATGCAATTTTATTTTGGAATCGAAATGTTTCACTCAAAATAACTCACATACAACACCTAAAAAACTTCAAGCCCAGGCAAAGCAAAAAGAGTGAGAAATGAAATTCATTTTTAATAACCAGATCCACGCCTTGAAGTAGCATACTGACATTGAAAGTAGCCATGGCTAACTTATCTACACGGAGTGTTTCCAGAGCAATCTGCTAAACATTTATTAGAAAGTATTTAGAAACAACACACCTTTTAGACATCCTCTGATTTCTAAAATATCAACTTGTTCAATTCCAGTGCTCTGAGGCATTTAGTCACTGAACTTTCTTTCTTGTAAGTTAATAAAAAATAACTTAGATTTGAATGAATACAATCAGTTAACTGCAGAAACACTAGGTTTTGTTGTATTTTTTTAAGCCACTGGCAAAGTTAATAAAAGAATGAGAACATAACCTTTTATACCCTCAGTTCTGCTGTGTTGCTTCATCATCATTTGTGCCTACAAACTACACACCTGCCGTCATACACCAGTTGGTTATTGTTATGTATTGCAGTAGCACATCTGATATCATGGCCTCGTTGTGCTACATGCACTGTACAAACACACAGTAAAGGGCAGCCCTTGCCCGGAAGAGTTTATACTCTAAAAAGCATGACAGACAAAGGAAGGATTGCTATTTCCATTTTCCACATAGGTAACGGAGACACAGAGAGATATTAAAATTATTTCTTCAAGGTCACTCAGGAAGTTTGGCAGAGCTGGACGCTGACCCCACATCACCTGCATTCCAATCCTGTCTTTAATCACAAGGTTAGCTCTTTCTCCCTGGCTATTAGAACACCACAATCAAAAGTTCTAATGGTATTCCTGAGAGACAGTGTGCTAGGGTGAAGCCCAATCTCATTCTAAAACTGGCGAGGGTCTTTTCTCACTACAATTTTCGAAAGTTCAGCATTAGAAAAATATATTTTACCAAGACTACCACCAAAAAAACTCTGGGGGAGGGAATACTTTTCTATTCTCCTCAAGAACCTATCTGCTGACTTATATGATTACAGGGAGAAGGGAGAGACGTTCCCCCATTGGCTCAGAATGCTTCCGACAGGGCATTTGGATAGCAAAGCACAACACAAAAACCTCACAAATGAGTATATAATTCCATAGCAAAAACATGCTGGATTACCCATTCCCATTGTGAATTTCTCATTCAACCTCAAGGGCTATGGTACACTACAATATAACTGATTGCACAGATTTGTTATTTTGGCTATAGTCCAACTAGTAAGGCAACTTTAATTAAAGAGACAGACATCTGTACCTGACTGGTACTCATACAGCAGTAAACAGATTAAGACAGAAAAGCACGCAGCTAAAGCCTTATCGGTCCTTAATACATTACATAACTTGAGCACTGTTTCAGGGCGTACAGAACTGTGCATCACTGTGAATTAGCACACTGACCAGTAACTTCTGTATTAATACTGCTCAATTTTACCTAAAGCTTTAAAAAGAGATCTGGGTGGTCTCAGCAAAGCCCACAATGAACCATTGATCACAGCGAACCAACCACCCATAGTTGCTTAAATTAGATAGAGAAAAACAGATATTTTGTATACATCCTTCATTAAGAGTTTCCTTCACTGCTGCAGTGTCTCCTGTTTTGAATAATGTTTTGATGGCTGTTTAATTAAAAAACAAAAATCACAGTTGAAATAACTTTTAGGGCTTACATTCTGAAGGAGGTAACAAAGGCTCATACCTGAGACCTGCTTTTTTGCATGCATGCAGAAATGTGTGCACACAATTACTTGATCTGTATGCACCACTTTCTCCCACATGCACCTTTAAAAAAAAAAAAAAGTCAGAATTTGGCTTAAACCTCCAAAAAATACTGATATCCCAAAACCAGAAAACAGTGCATTACAGTGTAAATCTCTCCACCATTTTTCCATATTATGTTGGATCACACCAGTTTGTTTTGTTATCCTCTACCTCAGAGTTTTCCCTACTAGCGCAGGGGGACCCAGGAAGAGTGTTCAGTGTGGGTAGGTTAAGCCACAGGACTCAGATCAACCCATACACAAACTCAAAGGGAGCAAAAGTGATGACTCATGGCTAGCAAAACAGCAGGTCACTCCTTGAAAGCCACCCACCTCCCCTTCCTGCTCCTGTTGTGGCACACAATGAAGGTGGCTGCATAAGCATTTCATCTGTACAGGGCTGCAGACTCAGGCAGCAGTTCCTCCATCCTGCACTTCTCTGGTTCCATATTTTAGTACTGCTTTGTGTGGTAGCAGGCACTCTCAGCATAATGCAACCTCCTAATGAGTGTGGGAAAGGTGAGGTGTATCAGAGCTATTAGGAAGAGAAGCAGGGGAGAGAAGGAGGGTGTGGGAGAGAACACACACACAAGGACAGAGACAAAAAGAGAATGGACAGAACAAAGGAGGATGGTGAAAATGGGATAAATATATAGTGTGACATAAAATGGGAGACAAAATTTCTAATCTTGTGCATTGTCAAGATGCCATGATGACATTCTATTTTTAGAATGTCATTATTATCTTAATAATATACAGGCCAAGATTCATCCCAGTTTAAGCTAGCTTTTTGTTATAAACCAGGTCACCGGTCCCACAACAGAAAAGTCTGCTGAGCAGGGGATGGCTGTGGTGGTGCAAGTCTCAATCCTTCATCCTATAAGGGCCCAGTGCTGCCTGAAAAACAGGTGGCACTAGCCCAGGAAGTGGTGTTGCCAATGGGAATACTGGCTGCCCTCCAGTCCAAAGCCATGCAAACGAAAACCCGTCTTGTGAGATGTCAGTAGAAATTGTGATTCAAGTTTACACAGGTTATATGGTATCTAGGATATTGACAAGGCATCTACCAGTCACACCCAATAGTTGTGGGAAAGGGACAACTGTACATGTATGTGCAAGAGCTTATAGTGCCATACTAGACTAGCCTATGAAATTTGTGCACTGAGGGTATGGCTACACTTGCAGCTGTACAGCGCTGGGAGTTAAACCTGTCTTCGTACAGCTGAGTAGGGAAAGTGCTGCAGTCTGTCCACACTGACAGTGCACTGTTGTGGCCACATTTGCAGCATCTGCAGCAGCATTGGGAGCGGTGCATTATGGGCAGCTATCCCAGCGTTCAAGTGGCTGCAACATGCTTTTCAAAAGGGGGGGGTGGATTGTGACAGGGAGCGTGGGGGGGGGGAGAGAGAGTGGATTTTTGGGCCAATACTGTGTCAGCTCCCTGCCTTGCAAGTTCTGATCCCACTTAAAAGGATTGTGGGAAACTTCCGAAGGTCAGTCGCTGCGTACGAAGATTATTCTCTGTTTACATTGGCGCCCCAGTGCAGCACCAGCGCAATACTCTTTATTCCTCTCGGGGAGGTGGAGTACAAGCAGCATTGTAACCATGGAGATACAGCGCTGTATGTGCTTTGCCAGTGTGGACGGGGAGTGAGTTACAGCGCTATAAAGCCACCAACAGCTCTGTAACTCTCAAGTGTAGCCAAGACCTGAGATTTTCTGTAACATTTCTGATTCCTGCCACCCTACCAGAGCACTAGAAATTGGCATACACATTTTCAAATCATGTAAAATTATAAAGAATCACGTGGATTACATATTATTTTATTTGGTTGGTGATTATTCTCAAGGCTACTTTGGGAATTAGTAGCAACAGTCTCTTATTCTAAGCAAAGAGTATTAGAATTCAGCATTTGTATTACAATAGGACAAGCACTGTTGTATCATAAACACACATCTCAGTTGTTACATGAGGCACAAAGTAAAACACAAAGATGAGATATATGAGAATACAATGCTCACCCTGAAGTCATGCATTTTAACCAAGGAGATAAAATTTTATCAAATAAAGAAATTTTAAATTATTTAAAATTCTTCTACTACATATGTCAGTGGAGGGCTTCTGTCACCAGAACGTGTTCCTTGTGCGTGGACACCAGAGCACAAGTTCAGTAAGTTTTAGGCCTCTAACTCACTCTGTTCTTTATTTTAACAACAGGGAATGAAGTTCTGTCAGATCCTGTTTTAAAGACTATTTCCTCGTGGCTTTTTTTTGTTTTGTTTTGTTTTTTTAATGATGCAGGGCACTTGGATGTGTTGAGTTGGTGGGCACCATTATGAATATAAACATGCATGCTGCATGGGATTTACTTTTTTTTTTTTTTTTTTTTTTTTTTTTTAAAAGGATATTTTTGCAGGGTCTAAACTGGTTGACAGTGTTGTAGGGAAAAAAAGGGAAAAGGTTAATGTTTGTGACCTGAAGAAGAGCTCTGTGCATCTTAAAAGCATGTCTCTTTCACCAACAGACGCTGGTCCAACAGAAGATATTACCTCACCCACCTTGTCTCTCTAATATTTGCGTTAGGTATGGAATATCCCAAATACATACAAGAAGGCTTCATCAGTACATTTTTAATTTAACGTACTCTACTTTTTTTTAAACCTATATTAATTACAGCCTCACAATCCCACCCCACATCCCACAAACAATACCAAGTTCTTGTTCTGTGAGATGCACTCATGGACCAGGACCCCTTTGTGCTAGGTGCTGAACTAACAAGTGTTCTGCCTACAGCATCCTAATCACCTCTGATCAAAAATTAATTATTAACAAAAACAGCCATTCCCCTCCACACACACTGCTCATATTTAATACTCTTAAATGCAAAAAAAAGATAGAAGAAATATTGAATTATGTGGAAGAGCCTGCCACTTTAATACTATCTTCCACAGATAGAAAACTCTAGTGCTCCTATTACTTTTCTAGTGGACAGCACAATATGGAAAAGCCTGCAAAGCTTCAATTAAAAAAAAAAAAGATTAAAGAGGCAGTAGTGCAAAAAAGGGGTATTTGCTTTCCCACTCCTATTTAAGAAAAAAAGAAAATGAGCACTCTTACAGGACCTTGTATACAAGGTTTAGCCTAGAGCAAATTTTCATAGCTCATACAAACCCTTAAAAATAAAGGTTTATAATGGAAATGCTGACAGACCCTCAACCACAGCAGCATGAATGGCCATAATTAAAGCACAGCTTTGGGCTACACCCCACTCTGCAAATGAAAGATTGTCAGTTTTACAGTTTTACAAGTAAAAGTAATTGGGAAACCAGAAATGTGATTCCAAAAATGCAATGAGGTAAGTTGAAGGGGATTTGCTAAAACTATTTGACATTCTAAGCTTTAAATAGTGAGGCATTTGCTTAACATAACCAAGTCACTATTTTCATAATGCTACTTAATCAGCAATAAAGAATGCTCCTGTGAGCCATCATCTTGGGTTAGCAGAAAGTGGCATATGAAGTTATTATTTCCTAACAGCCTAGAGGGAGCCGCTTCTCTCTTTAATCAGTGATCTCACTTCCTTCCTACCTGTAAATTCTCTGTCATACAGTTATAAAACTATGACACAGTACAGTGTACAGAAAAATTACATTTATGCAAGGTCTGCTATCTTATTCCCACCTGGATTTTAAAACAGGAGCGATTGCTACAGTGAGTCATTTCATTCTTTTCAAAGTCAGAGATGCAGCTAAGAATGAGTATCATCAATCTGGTTAACCTCTGCTTGGCATACAGAGATACAAAGAAATATAGTGGTAGAGTATTCAGACTGGACTAAGTAATTACCATTTAGTTTTTAATGTTATTTTCCTTCCATGAATGGAAGGATGCTAATCTACCTTATTTATTTTTAGGGCACCTATTAGTATAGGAGAGAAGCTCCATCAATATTTTACATTTCTCTTGCACCTTCCACCTGAGGATATCAAAATGATTTACAAACATTAACGAAGCAACATCCCTGTGAAGTAGCTAAGTAGGTATCATCAACCTCATTTTATATATGGAGAAACTGAAGCACAGGAGGACTGGGGGCAAGACACTGATACCCTTTCTTATGTGGTGAAGTACCTTATTCCTCAAGTACTCCAATGATTTCCATGAGATTGCCTGAAGAATGACCATTCCACATCTTAAGCAGGGAGGCAGTTGTCCGGATTGCCAGGGGAAAGGGTATACCTCTTTAAGAAGTAGAGGACGCAACTCCCCAAGTGACCTGACTAGAAGGGTGGAGAGAATAGGTAGGGGGGTAAGCCGTGTAGGAAAAGCCTCTCTCATATCCAGACCAACTGGAGCAGCACCCATCCTCACAGCCTTGGAAATGGCCTGGTGAAAGACCAGGTTTGGTCAGGATCCGCTGGTGGCACTGCACTAGCCACTCCTTTCTCAGCAACTGGAAAGGATTTTCTCCATTGCCAGATTGGCCAAGGCAAAGCAGGAGTAAGAGGTTCATCTTCCTCACAGAGGGTAGTTTTCTCTTTTCGTTAATATACACAATATTTTTGAAGTCTCTAATGTATTCCAATATATAAGCTCAGTTGAACAGAAATGAGAAAACCTTTCTAATAAATCAACTGCACTTTATCTTTTTCCAAAGGCTGCCTGAAAGGCAGTTGACTTTGGATTTATAAGCTATTGACAGCTGCAGGCAAACTATCTAGACAGTAACAAAGTACCCCAGCTAAACAGAGATCTTACATGCAGGTCAATTTTTTCTCACTATTCATAATGTGCATTTCTCACTGCCCCTCCTCCACAAATCTCAACCTCAAAGGTCTCATGTAGTGGCAGATCAATAACTGTCTTATTACGGCTTGCAGTGGAATTATGGGGGAAATGTTTTTTCAGGCCTCCTAAAGCAGTTTTGGCTTTAAACTGCAGGACTACCTCCAAAATAAATTAGTAGACAGAAATGTTTATTGCAGGAAGGGCAATTTCAATGTTGGAAACTACACCAATAAATCAAAGCAAAATTGATTATTTAGTGATAAAATAGGATTTCCTTCTTTCCATCACACACTTCTTGACTCCATTTTGTGTGTTTTATTCCTAACTAGGTACTTATCTGGTGAATTGTTGCATGAACGCATAGGTGAAAAAACATGACCGGAAAATTAGAGCACAGTGTGCAATATATAATTAAATATTACTAATTGAATAGAGATTATAATTTTAAAAGGGGTCAAAACCCAGAGAACTTCGGTTTTACTCACAATGCTGTCCAAGAAAATGGAAAATAAATAATTTGGCCTACAGTGGCATCAAGTCAGAGCAAAGAAAAATATCTGGGATCTCAAACCTCAGGACTGAAACAGCAGAGAAAGATTTTCTAAACAGAGATTTGTGGATTGAAATTCAGAATTTAATATGTAATTCACAATCTTGCAGAGTCACCTCTTCAGTTTTTTACTGTTTTATAGAGAAGTTAATACATTATAGACTCACAGACTTTTAATGCCAGCAGGGACCATCATGATCATCTAGTCTAACCTTCTGTACATTGCAGGCACAGAACCTCACCCATCCAGTTTTGTAATAGACCCATAACCTCTGGCTCAGTTACTGAAGTCCTCAAATCATGATTTAAAACCTTCAAGTTCCAGAGAATCCACCATTAACACTAATTTAAACCATCAAGTGACCCATGCCCCATGCTGTAAAGGAAGGCAAAAACTGCCCAGGGGTCTCTGCCAATCTGACTCGGGGGAAAATTCCTTCCCAACCCCAAATATGGTGATCAGTTAGACCCTGAGCATGTGGGCAAGACCCATCATCCAAATACGTGGCAAAGAATTTTCTGTATTAAGTCAGGAGCCCTCCCTAACTAGTGTCCCATCACCAGCCATTTGAGATATTTGCTGTTAGCAGTTGCAGATCAGCTACATGCCACTGTAGGTAGACTCATCATACCATACCTTCCATAAACTTACCTAGCGCAGTCTTGAAACCAGTTAGGTTTTGTTCTCCCACTGCTCCCCTTGGAAGGCTGTTCCAGAATTTCACTCCTCTGATAGTTAGAAACCTTCATCTGAATTTCAAGCCTAAATTTGTTCTTGTGTTGACGTTGGTGCTTAACTTAAATAATTCCTCTTCCTCCCTAGAATTTATCCCTCTGATGTATTTATAGAGAGCAAGCCTCTTTTGGAGGTTTTCCACCTCCCCTCTACCAGGTGAGGATTGTTCTCCACAGCCGGGGAGATTCTGGTTTTGTGGTTTTGTCCATTTTGCTGTTTGATGGCTTTGGAAAGCTCCCAGTGCTCCCAGGAGGAATGGATTAGTAGGGATAACTGCAGGTTAGTCTAAAGAAGCCAAGCTCTTTGAATCTCCTCTAATAAAGTAGGTTTTCCATTCCTTGGATCATCCTAGTAGCCCTTCTCAGCACCTGTAACATCTTTCTTAAACATGGGAGACCAGAATTGCACAAAGTATTCCAGATGAGGTCTCACCAGAGTCTTGTATAATGGTACCAACATTTCCCAGTCTCTACTGAAAATACCTCTCCTGATGCATCCTAGGACTGCATTAGCCTTTTTCATAGCCGCATCACATTGGTGGCTCACAGTCATCCTGTTATCAACAAATATACCCAAGCCTTTCACTTCCTTTGTCACTTCCAACTCGTATGTTCCCAGCTTATAGCAAAAAATTCTGTTGTTAGGCCCTAAATGCATGACCTTGCCTTTTGCAATATTAAATTTCATACCTTTCCTATTACTCCAGTTTACAAGATCATCCAGATCATCTTATAGACTCATAGACTCTAGGACTGGAAGGGACCTCGAGAGGTCATCGAGTCCAGTCCCCTGCCCTCATGGCAGGATCAAATACTTTCTAGACCATCCCTAATAGTCATTTATCTAACCTACTCTTAAATATCTCCAGAGATGGAGATTCCACAACTTCCCTAGGCAATCTATTCCAGTGTTTAACTATCCTGACAGTTAGGAACTTTTTCCTAATGTCCAACCTAAATCTCCCTTGCTGCAGTTTAAGCCCATTGCTTCTTGTCCTATCATTGGAGGCTAAGGTGAACAAGTTTTCTCCCTCCTCCTGATGACACCCTTTTAGATACCTGAAAACTGCTATCATGTCCCCTCTCAGTCTTCTCTTTTCCAAACTAAACAAACCCAATTCCTTCAGCCTTCCTTCATAGGTCATGTTCTCAAGACCTTTAATCATTCTTGTTGCTCTTCTCTGGACCCTCTCCAATTTCTCCACATCTTTCTTGAAATGCGGTGCCCAGAACTGGACACAATACTCCAGCTGAGGCCTAACCAGCGCAGAGTAAAGCGGAAGAATGACTTCTCGTGTCTTGTTTACAACACACCTGTTAATGCATCCCAGAATCATGTTTGCTTTTTTTGCAACAGTATCACACTGTTGACTCATATTAAGCTTGTGGTCCACTATGACCCCTAGATCTCTTTCTGCCATATTCCTTCCTAGACAGTCTCCTCCCATTCTGTATGTGTGAAACTGATTGTTCCTTCCTAAGTGGAGCACTTTGCATTTATCTTTATTGAACTTCATCCTGTTTACCTCAGACCATTTCTCCAATTTGTCCAGATAATTTTGAATTTTGACCCTGTCCTCCAAAGCAGTTGCAATCCCTCCCAGTTTGGTATCGTCCGCAAACTTAATAAGTGTACTTTCTATGCCAACATCTAAATCGTTGATGAAGATATTGGACAGAGCCAGTCCCAAAACAGACCCCTGCGGAACCCCACTTGTTATACCTTTCCAGCAGGATTGGAAGCCATTAATAACTACTCTCTGAGTACGGTTATCCAGCCAGTTATGCACCCACCTTATAGTAGCCCCATCTAAATTGTACTTTCCTAGTTTATCCATAAGAATATCATGCGAGACCGTATCAATTGCCTTACTAAAGTCTAGGTATATCGCATCCACCGCTTCTCCCTTATCCACAAGGCTTGTTATCCTATCAAAGAACGCTATCAGATTAGTTTGACACGATTTGTTCTTTACAAATCCATGCTGGCTATTCCCTATCACCTTACCACCTTCCAAGTGTTTGCAGATGATTTCTTTAATTATCTGCTCCATTATCTTCCCTGGCACAGAAGTTAAACTAACTGGTCTGTAGTTTCCTGGGTTGTTTTTATTTCCCTTTTTATAGATGGGCACGATATTTGCCCCCTTCCAGTCTTCTGGAATCTCCCCCGTCTCCCATGATTTCCCAAAGATAATAGCTAGAGGCTCAGATACCTCCTCTATTAACTCCTTGAGTATTCTAGGATGCATTTCATCAGGCCCTGGTGACTTGCAGGCATCTAACTTTTCTAAGTGATTTTTTACTTGCTCTTTTTTTATTTTATCTTCTAAACCTACCCTCTTCCCGTAAGCATTCACTATATTAGACATTCCTTCAGACTTCTCAGTGAAGACCGAAACAAAGAAGTCATTAAGCATCTCTGCCATTTCCAAGTCTCCTGTTACTGTTTCCCCCTCCTCACTGAGCAGTGATATCTTGTATGATATTCTGGTCTTCCTCTATATTGGCAATATGACCAAACTTTGTGTCATCACGAATTTTATTAGCATACTCCCAACTTTTTGTGACAATGTTGGTAATAAAAACGTTAAATAAGATTCGTCCCAAGATCAATTCCTGAGGAACTCCATTAGTAACCTCCCTCCAGCCTGACAGTTCACCTCTCAGTATGACCCATTGTAGTCTCCCATTTAACCAGTTCCTAATCTACCTTTCAATTCTCATAGTAATCCCATCTTCTTCAATTTAACTAATAATTTCCCATGTGGAACCGTATCAAATGCCTTACTGAAATCCAGGTAGATTAGACCTGCTGAGTTTCCTTTCTCTAAAAAAAAAAAAAAATTTCAGTTGACTTCTCAAAGAAGATCAAGCTGTCTGGCACGATCTACCTGTTGTAAAACCATGCTGTATTTTATCTTAATTACTGCTCACCTCTATGTCCTTAACTACTTTCTCTTTCAAAATTTATTCCAAGACCTTGCATACAGTTGACGTCAAACTAACATGCCTGTAGTTTCCTGGATCTCTTTTTTCTCTTTCCTTAAAAATAGGAACTATATTAGCAATTCTCCAGTTATAGAGTTTACAGATTCATTAAAAATCCTTGCTATTGAGCGTGCAATTTAATGTGCCAGTTCCTTTAATATTCTTAAATGGATGGAGATTATTTGGACCCCCAATTTAGATCCAATAAGCTGTCTGAGTTTGACTTTCACCTCAGATGTGGTCATTTTTATCTTCATATTGTCACTCTCATTAGCCACCCTGCCACTACCACTAAGCTCTTCATTAGCCTGATTAAAAATGGAGGCAAAGTATTTGTTCAGGAGTTAGGCCATGCCCAGATTTTCTTTAAACTCTACCCTATCCTCAGTGGTTAGTGGTCCCACTTCTTTCCTGGTTTTCTTTTTATCTGACTATAGAACCTTTCACTATAGAAATTCCCTTTGCAAGGTCCAACTCTGCTTGACTTTTGGCAGTTGTCACTTAAACCTTATACTTTCTCACCTCCAAGAGGTAGCTTTCCTTGCTGATCTACCCCATCTTCCATTCCTTGTAGGCCTTCTGCTTTCTCTCAATCACCTGGTTGAGATGCTTGCTCATGCAAGTTGGTCTGCAACCCTTCCCTACAATTTTTTTCCCCTGGCTTGGGATGCAACCTTCAGATAGTTTCTGCAACTTTGACTTAAAGTAATTCCAAGCATCCTCCACATTCAGATCCTTGAGTTCTTTGGCTCTAACTAATTCCCTATGCGGCTATGAAAAAGGCTAATGCAGTCCTAGGATGCATCAGAAGAGGTATTTTCAGTAGAGACTGGGAAATGTTGGTACCATTATACAAGACTCTGGTGAGACCTCATCTGGAGTACTTTGTGCAATTCTGGTCTCCCATGTTTAAGAAAGATGTTACAGGTGCTGAGAAGGGCTACTAGGATGATCCAAGGAATGGAAAACCTACTTTATTAGAGGAGATTCAAAGAGCTTGGCTTCTTTAGACTAACCTGCAGTTATCCCTACTAATCCATTCCTCCTGGGAGCACTGGGAGCTTTCCAAAGCCATCAAACAGCAAAACGGACAAAACCACAAAACCAGAATCTCCCCGGCTGTGTAGAACAATCCTCACCTGGTAGAGGGGAGGTGGAAAACGTGACCAAAAGAGGCTTGCTCTCTATAAATACATCAGAGGGATAAATTCCAGGGAGGAAGAGGAATTATTTAAGTTAAGCACCAACGTCAACACAAGAACAAATAGATATAAATGGGCCATCAACAAATTTAGGCTTGAAATTCAGATGAAGGTTTCTAACTATCAGAGGAGTGAAATTCTGGAACAGCCTTCCAAGGGGAGCAGTGGGAGCACAAAACATAACTGGTTTCAAGACTGTGCTAGGTATCTAATTCCCTTAATTTTTTTAAGTTAGTCCTTTAGAAATCAAGAACCCTAGTTGCAGATCTATTTTTTATTATTCTTCCATTTAGTTTAAACTGAATTAGCTTATGATCACTCGAACCAAGGTTGTTCCCTACAACCAGTTGTTCTATGAGGTCCTCAATACTCACCAACACCAAATCTAAAATGGCTTCACCTCTTATTGGTTCACCAACCACAATTTAGTGACAAACACAAAGCAAGATACCAGTCTGTGTTCATGATTTATCTGAATAACTTACCTGAGCCTGGACACAACAACCTGCAGGAAGTTTAGGACCATGTTGAGTTCAGTTCCTCGACAAGCCGGCAGCAGCATACTAAATCCATCGTTCAACAACTTTTCCTGGGAAAGGTTCAAGTAGCAGCTGGTCTCAAACACTTCTTGAACACCATCAATATAAGTGGAGAGTGGTGTCCAGAGATTTTGTTTGTGCGTGTGGTCATTCTTAGTTACCAAAAACTCCTTTGCCTTTTCACAGAAAGCATGTGAAAGTTTCTCAGCTAGAACGCTGATGTCCATGTTCTTCTCAATATACATCAAAAGGAAGGCAAAGTAGCCTCTCCAAATGAGAGCTCTCTGAGATGTGCTGATGGAGGTTGGGCTAAGAAAATCCAGGAGATCCAACACCCGACTTGCAATGTCCTCTGTCTCTGCAACAGCCGCTAACACAAGGAAAAGATTAAAGAAGTTCTGCAGCCCCACCTCTGTCAGCTCTCGCATTCTTTTCTGATGGAACTTGGAATAAATTCTACATATTAAAAAAAAAAAATACAAAAATGTTTAAAGTACGTTAAAGCATATTTCTTTCCATCTCCTTGAAGAGCTGTTTTAGTCCCATTTTACACCTTTACTCTAGCTCCACACACTTACTTTAAGCAATTCTTCTCTATTTTTAAATTTTTCTTCTCTCCCCCATCCTTTTAATCTTTTTTAACCTGAAACAAGTGTGATGGGGCAAGGCCAGATGGCTACAGTAAAGTAGTGAGGAACAGGTATGTTAGCCCCAGACTAAACAAATCTCTAGGACCATGGTAACCAAATGGCAGTTGCTCCAGGTTAATCAAGACACCTGGGGCCAATTAAGATCTTTCTAGAAGGCAGTGGAGATAGCTATATTGATTGGGACACCTGAAGCCAATCAAGGGCTGCCTGGAACTAGTTAAAAGCCTCCCAGTTAGTCAGTGAGATTTGCATGTGAGGAACTGGGAGCAAGAGGCACAAGGACTTGAGAGTGAACTGCAGGAGGATTGAGGAATACAAACATTATCAGACACCAGGAGGATGGTGAGGATAAAGAAGGTGTTTGGAGGAGGCCATGGGGAAGTAGCCAGGGAGTTGTAGCTGCCATGCAGCTGTTACAGGAGGCACCATATAGGAGCCCTGGGCTGGAACCCGGAGTAGAGGGCGGGCCCAGGTTCCCCCCAAACCTGCTAACTACTGATCAGACACAGGAGGAGCTGACCTAGACTGTGGGTTCCACCAGAGGGGAAGATCACTGAGATGAGCAAATCCGCCAATAAGCGCAGGACCCACCAAGGTAGAGGAGGAACTTTGTCACACAAGCTAATTCCTTCTCTTCTTTTTCCCAATCCAGGGTGCATGCCAAGGGATTTCCAACCCATGGTGAAACCTAACCTTTCTTCCCATGTCAACTACTGTTGATGCAAGTGCCTCACCTCTAGCTGAAAGATTAGGAGATTAGCCAGCATTTCTGGAACAAAGCTTTGGCTCAGATGGTTTCCTTCCTACCTTTCCCCCTTTCAGAACTGAAGACATCACCATCAACTTAAGCTGGTACAGAACGAGCAACCTGCATATTAAGTGGGGCCTCTCAGTTGCAGCATGTGTTACTAGTGCTCCAGGTTCTGCACTGGATACACTCACTGGTTTCCAGGTGGAGTTTAAGATGTCTGTTTTGACTTATAAAGCCCACAATGGCTTGAGAACACTGTACATGAGAAAATACCTCTTCTCCTACGCTATACTGCCACAGCTGTGATAAGACCTTTGTGCTTCATCCCCTTGTGATAAAAGGGGTGGGAGGAGGATTCGGGAGCTGTTGACACAGCATTCCCCACTGACCACCCTTATTCTTCAGAATGTTCACCTCTTCTCCCCAAAAGTCTGGAATCGCTCAAACACACTCATTTGTGTAAACTGCCACACCCTTCCTGTTTGAGAGGGCACTGACAGAGGGCGGAGGCACTTGAGAGTGCAATTTCCATTTAGTGGGAAAGTGTGATGGGGGGCTTTAAGCTACATTGGTCACATAACTGGTCGTCAAGTGATGTGTGGCAAGGTAGCAAGAAGAAATGCTGCTACTTTGCATATCCGGTATTTATGTATTCTTAATGTATGAAAGAACGCCCAAGCTTTCACATGGGTGCCCTTTAACGTGGAGACTGTTAGACTGAACTCTAAAGAAATTTTACCGTATTTTTAATATTTTTCTTAAGATATGAGGGAACAAAGGACTCAGCATGGTGTGTCCAAATTTTTACTGTGTGGGGTTAAAAAATATGGTATACTCTTCTGTCATAGACAGATGGTAAAGGGGAATGTCTCTTGTACCCGTAAAGGGTTAACTAGCTCAGTGAACCTGGAACACCTGACCAGAGGACCAATCAGGAGACAAGATACTTTCAAATCTCGGTGGAGGGAAGCCTTTGTTTGTTTTGTTTTTTTTTTTTGGG
This sequence comes from Gopherus flavomarginatus, assembly GCF_025201925.1. Classification (NCBI taxonomy): domain Eukaryota; kingdom Metazoa; phylum Chordata; order Testudines; family Testudinidae; genus Gopherus; species Gopherus flavomarginatus. The sequence continues at coordinate 143,160,326 of NC_066620.1, read as the reverse complement.
GGGGGGGTTGCTTTGTTCTCTCTGGGGGCTAGGAGAGGCCAGACATGCATCCAGGTTCCTTCAATCTTTCTGAAAAAGACCCTTCTGCTAAATTTAGTAAGTACTAGTTAGAAAGGCGGTTTAGTCTTTTGATTATTTTCTTTATTGCAAATGTGTATTTTGCTAGAAGGATTGTACTTCTGTTTGCTGCAACTTGTATTGTGCTGGGGGGGGGAGGATTCTGTCTATTCTCTATAAGCTGAAAGACCCTGTAACATTTTTTCATCTTGATTTTACAGAGACAATTTTTACTTTTTTTCTTTATTAAAAACTTTTCTTTTTAAGAACCTGATTGATTTTTTTTTTTATTTCTTGTGTAAGACCCAAGGGGAGGGGGTCTGCACTCACCAGGGAATTGGTGGGAGAAAGGAGAGAAGGGGGGGAAGGTGAATTTCCTGTTTTAAGATTCAAGGAGTTGAATCACAGGGATCTCCCAGTGTTACCCAGGGAGGGGAGAATCTGGGAGGAAGAAAGGAGGGGGAAATGGCTTATTTCCCTTTGTTGCGAGACCCAAGGGGTTTTGGGTCTTGGGGTCCCCAGGGAAGGGTTTGGGGGCCAGAAAGTGCCCCAAAACACTATATTTTTGGGTGGTGGCAGCTCTATCATTTCTAAGCTAGTAATTAAGCTTAGAGGGGTTCATGCAGGTACCCCATCTTTTGGACGCTAAGGTTCAGAGTGGGGATACTACCTTGACATCTTCACCCTCCATTTATGACCAGTTCTACACATAATAGTTAACTCCCATAAACACTAATTTCCTCCTATCCTTTTACCTGGAAAAATAGTTAGAAATGGTGTTGAGGTTTTAAAATCTAGCTACCAAAAATTATAGCAAATCCCATTAATGTTGTTTAGTAGTAAATTACTACTGACAAGCATTTATGCTTTTCATGCACCAATTAATGCTTAGTTAGCTGCCGAAAACAGAGTTCATCTCAAAATCATAGCTGTTAAAATTTTGTTACTTGTATAATTGACTTATTCAAGGTAGAAATGATGAATGCTGGTTGAGCACACTTGCATATGATGTTGATTATCTATTATTATTCCCCCTCTTAAGTTAAGGAATTAAAAATCAAGTTAAAATAAGAGAAATATTAAGTATAATTTCTTTTCAATAAAACAAACTGGCTAATTAAAATAGCTAAATAAAACAAGACACTGATTCAGCAAACTTGGTCATGGGAGCATTTTTTAAAAACCTCTAAACTTTTTTTGAATATAACAAGAGAAAACAGAAATGTGATATGTATAACTTTGTATTGTGATAAACAAGGTAACTTTCCTTTCTGGTAATAAATGTACTGCATTCCAATAAAATCTTAATAAAGATATTGCAAAAATACCCAGAACTTAATCTAATAGTTTGCTACAGCCAAGAACAATACTGATCGATTTAGTTGTGGTCCAAAGTGAAAATCTACATGTTTACAGGTTAAACCATTGTAAATGCAAGTCATTTGAAAATGTATAGCACATTCACTGATCAGCAGAAGTTGTTCTTCTTAAAATACAAGATTTGCAAGTTCATCACACACGCATATTAAATTAGAAAAACTAATTTTCAGTTAACTATTTTTCATATGTCTTTGTACACAGCCTAATTATTCCTTTATAGTTATTGCTCTATTTCAAAACTCACAAAGTAAGAAAACTAAAACCTCACAAAAAAAGGAAACTTCAAATGTGGAAAAGTTGAAATTGCTATGAAGAAAAGAAAGAAAGAAAAGGTTATTATTGGAACTACTGGTATATGGCACCTGCCAAGTTAAAAGATTACCATACCTTCCTTTAATTTGTTTCCAGGGATGGGTTACATTGCTCTCCATTGCTTCTTTCATCATTTGTGCCAAAATACAGAGAAAAATTAGGTAACTGTTGCTGGACTTATACAGGTCAGGGCTCTGCTGGTCAGAACAGCAGCTTTTCACCAATTCGAGCATAGACAAAGGAGTTTTACTAACACTTGCTAGACCCTTCAGACCAAGCCACGGAATGGTGAAGGAACTATTCTGGAAGAAAAATAAAGTAAAGGCAGGAAATAACGTTAAGTGCTAAATAACTATGTAAATTCCTTCATATAAACAACAAAAGGCCATCTTCATATCACTACTGCCACCCAGAACAAAACGCACTGCACTGTGTACAGAACTGCTTTAGGAAATTTCACTTTTCTCAGCCCTGAGCACAAACGATAATGGAGTTTAACGCATCCCCAAAGTTCCCCCATGACATGAGCAATATCTAGAAATTGAGATTTTCAGAAAGAATATTTTTTGTTACATGGTAGCAATTTATGGGGCATTTCAACCCATGCTGAGCTAAAACAGATTAGAACTTTTTTTCACAAATGTGATTGTTATTTCAAGTGGTTCAGAGCATAAAGTAATTTCTCAGATAGAGGGGTGCACACTTGTAACTCTCGTTTTTCACATATACATCTACTAACCAGATTCTTGCAGTAATACTCCCAGAGTATGGTGACAGTAGGTAGATTCAAGTCCCAGAAGCTACACAGAGTCAAACAGCACTGAAGATGCATTCGTATCTGTTCCTCTAACACAGCAGCCTTATAAGAAAGAAAAAAAAAAAGTTAAAAAAAAAATCATCTAGATTACAAATAACTTCAAGACTTCCAGACTGCTGACAACTTCTTGTATAAATATTATTTCTAGTTATATACTATTATGAGCAGTGAGCTAGAAAATAATGTCTGACAAATACAGCAACAAAGAGTCCTGTGGCACCTTATAGACTAACAAATGTATTGGTGCATGAGCTTTCGTGGGTGAATTCCCATTTCGTCAGAAGCATGTGGTGGAAATTTCCAGAGCCAGGTATAAATATGCAGGCCAGAATCAGTCTGGAGATAAAGAGGTCAGTTCAATCGGGGAGAAGTATAAGAATATACTACAGCTGAGGACTTCCCAATTTTTGTTTTTTCATTTAATATAATTTTACACATTGATAATCTCCGTAAAAGAAGACCCTGAGAATAAATCTAATCTGAAAACTAAGATTCTTCAACTATAACAGTTTCACTCTCCTTTAGACAGAGGAGACATTGGAAAGTGGGTATCTTGCATATAATGTCAAGAATTACAACAGGCCAAGGTATTAGTTTCTCTAGACATCAATCAAGTTGCAGGACTTGTTATACCAAGGACTTTAGGAAGAAAATAAATAGTGTCCATTCTTAGAGCCATAATTTTGCCCACAGGATTATATCTGGGACCTAGCTTTAAAATTCAACAAAAAACAACATTGTGCTCTTCTTTGATTTCAGACCTTCATTATCCCAGTGTCTAATATTACATTAGAACAGCTTTCTACTACAGGATATACATTGTAGATTTTATCTCAAATATAACATGAAACTGTCCTCCAGACTTTATATATCACTGGGTATCATGCACTCTCCATTTAGGATTACTTTTTTTGTTTAATATGAACTCCTGTGCTGCTGGTTATAATCAGAACTTACGAGGGGTTCAAAACCAGATATAATCAAAATGATGATACTATCTAAACATCTCCCCCCATCTTTCATATGTAACTAGTCTTCTTAGCTTATAAACTCTTGATAGTAGGGAGCATGTCTTCTTTGGCATTAATACAGCACTAACTACCTGGGGACCACCATGCTGAGATAAGCCCTGCAGGAATATAAATATTAAATAATATTAATGCCCAACCTCCCAGATATATGTACCACATGAATAGGATCTCATCACTTCTTATCTCTATACTGCCAACAGATGAATGGTTCAACTCTATTGAGTTCTTAAAGATTATTTTTTGCAGCTGCTATTGTAGTTCTCAGGAGTTCTCTGAAGGATGGGTATGTCATCATAACCATTGTGAAATATATGTACGGATAAAAATTTAAGAAGTTATGTATCTATACTGAAAATTACATTCTTAAAGCCTTGGCGCTAAGGCAGGTTACCCACAGGTGACATGCCTTGGACGTGGTCCTTTCAGGCAGAGGGTAACAGATGGTCTATTCATTTGTTGGTTGTCTGCTTCCCAATACAGGCCTATTTGCATACTGAGCCAGGCGCCATTCAAAAGGTTATCTGTGCTACAAGAGAGAAAATTTACAGAAACAAAACAAAACAGCAAAGAGATGTCTTGTTTATGAATGAAGACAAGTAAAGACTTGTATATCTTTGGGGGGCAAAGGAACACACTGGGTCGTTTGCCTGTCTCATTAAAGGAGGATCATAGTTATAAAGCGCTGCAAGGACTTTGAGTGATCATCAAACGACAAGACATGAGAATGCCTAGTTTATTAAGTCCAGGCTCTAGAATGCATGCTATGATTTTATTTCATATGTAATCATTTGTTCCAATACATCTACCTGCTATTACCTGCTATTACTTGAATCTCTATGCTTTGTTAAATATAGCGTATGTTTATAAGGAAACCAAGTACATCTAAGTGCTGCGCGTTAAGTGGAGAGGCAATCTGAGGCAGAACTGGTGAACTAGGCTATACTGTTTCTTTGGAAGCAAATCCGTGAATATTGCAAGTGTCCAGTAGACCAGGGGCTGGACACAGAGACATGCAGAAGGCTCGAGGGTTGTGGTGTGCCAAGCACTAACCTGCAGGGGCTGGTGGAGCCTAGAGTGGAGTGGAGCCTTGTGTTGCCAGTGGCCGGCAGAGTTAGGAAGCTGACCCACGTCAGGAACAGACAGGCTTCCTCATGCTAAGGGTGAAGTGCCTCACAACTCTTGATATCCCCAGTCAGTGTTACACCAACGAAGTGGAGTAATTTGAGGCCAGGCCTGAGCAGTTAATTCCAATTGCTTTATCTTACCATTTTCACAAACAACACTATCCACCCTTCCAGCACCTGTTCCTCCATTTTATTCTGCTCCCTTGATCTGCCATCCTGCTGCACTTCTCTCCTTCCCATACCTACATTATCTAGTCCTTGTGACAGTTATTTTAAATATACCAGAGGATAACTCAAAAGATAAACGCAAGGTGGCCATTGGAAGCCTGGGACAGCAATAGTGAAGACATACATGTCACAGAGTCTGTTGATGAAAAAACCTACTTTATAGGTATTATTTTTATTGGGTTTTGTTTTTTTTTACTGATTCCACACACACACAATATTGAACAATCCCATAGAAGTATTTTCTACACAAAGCTAGCAGCCATTTAATATTAAGTAATGAACCACTTAAACAGAAAATGATCCAGCTGTCATCTTAGACCATTGTCGGTGACCTGAACATATCCCTAAACCATTCTGCAGCTTGGAAGATGGAGTTTTCCTTCTGATGGAAGAATTAGGATTTAGTGTTTTAGAACAATGATCCCCAAAGAGCCTCTTACGGTGTCATTATTAACCTTGTTTAAAAAAAAAAAACAAAACCCACGACTTATATCTGATGGTGGAACCCCAGCTATTTGGAATTCTAAACTGTCTTTCATTCAAAATTTGTTTAACTAGCACATAAAAAGTTTCTTCTACTTTACCTGCATTTTTCTTTAAAAATAAAATCCTACAAAACGCATTCACAACAGAATAAGAACATTTTGTACAAGATGTCAATAAAACTAGCATTGTCTTCTTTGCCTTCAAAAATGCTGGTATAAAAAGACAGAGCAGAGGAAAATGGTTAATAAGATAATACCAAATGTTAAGCATCTAATTCCCATCACAAATTTCTCTAATTTCTCTCACAGTCTTCTGAAATCCTTGATGCATCTATAATGTACATCTTGTACTACACCCTTGATATGGATGCAGTTACGCACACTTTGAAATGTTCAATAAACCATGAAAATAAGAGAGTTAGTTTAGTATTCTGCCAAATGACTTCTCTACACAAAAACAGGTACATGAACATAACTTTCTCACAGCTGCTGCAGGATTACAGATTAAAACCACAGATACTAACATGAATTGAAATACAATTTACAATTTAAATTAAGGTTTGAGGATAAACTTCCTTTGTCGATGTGAAAGTCAATTTTTACAACATATGACCCATTTTTATATTGACTACATTTACATATTCAAGTGTTTAAACAAAATCCAGACAGTACATTCGCACCCTGCACACATGCCTTGGATAGATGTTAAAACAAAGGTAAACCTCTAATAGATTTTCACAGTAGGACACAATTAACAAAAAAAAAAAAAAAGAGAGTCCTCTTAGATAAGATTGGTCTTCATTCAGCAGCCCTGTTATCATACTCTAGGACCTCTCTCCAACATTAAACTGTGCTAACAGTAACTGTTTTTAAATACAAACGTGGTTGTTGATACCCTGCCATCTCTAAGCAAAGTAGTTCATTGTTTTTTCCCCCTCCAAGAGTTGTTCAAGCAAAACTTTGCAGCACTGCCTGATTATAATCTACAGCATAATATCTAGCGCCATTAAAATATATTTCTCTTTTTCTTTTCAGCGGTCAGGAGAACTACATTAGAGCTGTGCTAGCAACAACTGTATTTGTGAGAAACACTACACCCCTTATTATGGCTTCAATCATAGTGTAGAGAAGGCCCAAATGAAAAACCACCTTCCTCTTTCAACCGTATCATATTTCGACATGTTTTTCTCTCAAGTGGGATCAAAAGGGAAATAATCAGCAGGTTTATTCTTATTGCTTAGTATGCAGATAGTCTTACACACATAGAATTATTTTTGTAGCTGTTGTTACAGAAATTACGGTTTGTACCACACAACTGGAGAAGACATATATAGAGCTGCAATGTAACATGTTTAAAAATTTGAAGAACAGCATATTTAAAAGCTCTTTAAAAGGAGGTCAATTCTGACCTCTGGGCCATGAAGCAATGCATTAACAGCTCTGCAGAAAAAAAAAATGATAAAGTATGAAATGAATGCTCAGAAACTAGAACCTTATCAGGAAGAGTTGATTCAAGCCTGTAAGACAAATTGCTCAGCAAGGCAAGTCACCTTCCTGCTGTGATGAGGATATAGCTGAATTTTCAATGCAGTGACTATCTCTCCCATCATGTCTCCTCAACTTGATAGCCTTACATTCAGTGTACAGTTTACATTTTCTAAGCATCCAGCTCTTATTCTGAATACATCTTGTCAAAGTAGCCACATGCACTTCCAGGATAATTATCTTTTCCCTTTATCTGACAATTTAACATCAAGCACAACCACTTTAAAGTAAGTGTAGTCGCTAACAAGAAGCCAACTGTACACTGTCTTAGTTCAGCTACATCAAGGATGTTCATACAATCAAAATAAAGAAACTAAATTCCAAAGACAAAACTTGTTGGTTGGATACTTTGCTTCATGTGCTTTTCAAAAATCACCCCAAACGCTATTCTTTATTCCTCCCTGTACTTACTTGAGCATCAGTGGACCTTTTCAGCAGTTCTTCCACAAAATGCCAGTTGGATTCTACTTGTTTCTGGAAAGGAATGGTTGTCAATGTTAAATATCGGTTTTTCATAGTAGACATTATATAATATTGTAAAACACGGAAACAAGAGTACAAGAGATTTCCTGAAATTTTCCACTTCCTGAAAGCATTTTGCAATAGTTGTTTAAGAGTCCCTTTGCATTTATGTATTCAATTGATATTTCCCCCAACTTTAGGCTATTTTCACTCTCAAAAATAAAATTAAAAAAAATGTGTCTTTATTTCTGTCTTTATAGTGTAAGTGTTACTCTAACCTTGTCAGGAGATTGTATTTTATTTCTATGCATAGTTCTCAGACAGTCACCAAAAACTGGTAAAGAAACAAAATGTTTATACTATTTGTACATCAGTCCCTCTAGTGACAGCTTCCACGTGTAATAAATCTGTATTACAGTTTCTCAAAAGTAACAAAAAGATCAGCAGCCCTCTAAAATGGAAAGGAGAGAAGCAAAGTACAGACTCATTCTTCTCTTTCTTTGCAAATCTTTCACTAACTCATTTTACCTAGGTCAAACAACTGTTTAATGCTAATAAGTGTCAGTCAGTACCAACTTGGTCCAGAGTATAATCTGTTGTCTAGACAAAGTCTAGCTCAAAAGATTGTAGGGTAAATCAAGCAAGGACCATAATTCATCACCTTCATGTCTGACAAGATTGATGGTTGTTTCAAATGGGCATTCAGATCACTTCTACAAAGCAGAAGTATTGAATGGAAAAAAAAGTTCAGACTAAAGACAGTAAAGTTGTTTAAATATCTGGTTATGTAAGGTGTGGAAGAAAAGGGAGACATGTTTTTGTAACCAAGAACATCTGCCAATAAAAATGTACATATAGATTTCTACCACAAACTTGATTACTTAAAGCCCTGATAATCTCTTACTTCCTTTATCTGTTCTACAATATCCACACAGAGGTTCTATGTAACCTTATTTTCCCATTACTTTTCTCTTCTTCACTCCTCTGTTGAATCCTGTCTTTATCTAAATTATAAACTCTTTGGCACAGATGACCTTTATAAATTTGCACAGAGTCCGGTATAATGGACCTATGATTGGGGTTTCCAAATGTAAGACAAAAAATAACTATCCTCTCCTACTTCACATGACTATGGTTCAGTTCAGTGCCTATCCCAGCTAAGAGAGAATTTTAAACACTAACATGTAAAAAGATATACTGCTGTCTACTTTTCAACACTAGTGTCATTTGACAGTTTAGCAGATATCACACTTTTGCATGACAAAAAAACTGTTCAAAGGAACTGCTGATGGAGGTGCTGGTTCTTCACAAATTAATACTAGAGGTCAGAAGTGAACAAAGGATGGGCCTGCAGGAGAGGAGGACAAGGACAAATGAACACAGAACAGAAAGGAACAGCAAAGGGGAAACATACTCCCATTTTGAAAGGTAAAGACATGTCATTCTGTTAGGAAGAAGAGTAGGTAAAATGGGCATATATTAAGGCATGAGGACAGTAAATTTGCTTAGGAATGAGGACAGTAAATTTATTGCCTGAAGTAAGAGAGAAGCAATAGACCTATTAGGATATATCTACACTGGAACAAAGGTAAGTTTAATTTTAAAGGCTTTTCATAGAATATTAAATAAAAATATTAATAAATGTTTCCACTTCATATTTGGCTCTTATATTTTAGACTTTGGTATTATTTTGAACACCAAATAGAGAAAATTGGAAAAGTAAAATTTTGGTTTCATGAACCTCAGAGAGTAAGCTAGTTGAGAATTTTCCTGCAAAACAGATTTTTACCAGAAGATGCTGACTTGTCAACACTGAAATGTTTCACAGAAACAGTTTCAATGAACTTCCAAAAAAACACAGGCAGGGGTCATTGCAAACCTGCCTGGTTTCCTGCCAGCTCACCTGCAGGTTGTTGCGGGGCGCAGGCTTCCAAGGTCCATGGCTCCAGGGCAGTGTTGCCTCAGAATCTAGGACCTCAGGACTTCCAGGGTCCACAACTCTTGGACACTCTACCATGCAAACTGCCCCAGGGCAGGAGATCTCAGGGCTTAAAGGCTCCCTGCTGCAAAGACAGAGAAACTGGCAGCCCTGAGTATTCCAGTTCAAGCTGGGATTGGCTCCTGATTCCTCAGCAGGGAACCTGGAAGCCCTGATAAGCCTAGCTTAGGCAGAGGCTCTCGGGGCTCCTACTCTGGAACCTGGGAGCCCTGGCTCCCAACTGGGTGGATTGAATTAAATCACCAATTTTAACCACGATTTCAATCAGCAAGCAAGAAAACTTGGTTAACCCATCAATTTTAGTCATGGTTTGCATTTCTACTTTAGACTTATTTTTCTATAGAAAGGTTGATTCTCATTGGCTTGTACTTGTTCAAACATGTTGATCTGCAATTAAATATTAGCCTATAGCATAAATTTGGTCCTCCTTTTTGCTTACCAGGAAGATACAATGTAGTGTATCTATATATATTTATTTAAGCAATTATATAGCTTAATTTACACATACTCAGTTTCTTAATTTTTCATCGTGTTAGAAAATGGTCAATGATGCATTTCTTATTTACTATACTATTAATTTTTACTTGTGATTATTTGTCAAGCCCTATTTGGATGGAAATTTAAAGTTAAACAAATAGCATTTTTATTATTAATTAAGACTACCTTAAATGTGATGGATACACATGAAAAAAAAAGTTTAAATACAAAACATGCTTTGATAAAACTAACATTTATTAAACAAAGTAAGAATTGTCCATAATTAATGAATTAAACTGATTCTTCCTGGTCATCAAGTCCATCAAGATTTTAGAACTAGCAGATCTCATTCTTTCATACTTCATTTTTATTCATAAACTGGTACAGAAAAACAAGCTCTTACTTTTTCTACTCCCAACAGGTTTCTTAACTTCAAATGAACAAGTCATTGAATTGAACTAACTGAATAAACTGAAATGAAGAAAATATTCCCTCAGCACTTGCAGCAGAGGCTACTGCTGTCAAAAGCTGGTTTAGCACTTTAATGCCTGGTTGCAGAGGCTTAGCAAGTAACTTCCATCATTCAGTGGTTTGACTTTCTTTAAAATTTAGTAGCAAATATGTACTGCTTAATATTATTTATATAATTTAAATTATTTTAATAGATTACAATATAACATAGCTTGCCAATTTATTTTAAATACGTTTTAAAAATATTTTAAACAAAAAAACCATTTTTTTATTATTGGTTTTTATCTACCCTAGTTACCAAGCTCCAGGTTTCTGGCTCAATTTTCAGAACCATACATTCTGATTATTGTTATGCAAAAAAAAACTGTTATTCCAAACCAGAATTAAATTTTGTTCAGAATTTCCCCAAAAGTGGAAATTCCAGCTTTCAGCCAGCTCTAGTAAACCCATCAAGATGTCTGTCCAGCCCAGATTCACAGACAGTATATCAGAAGCAGCACAGCTAGCGTCCCATAGCCAAAGTTCACACCATAAATATATAAGGCTTCTTAAAACCAGTGTCCAAATAACAGTTGGGCGGGGGGAAAGGGGCAGGAGAGATTGGAAGACTTCTTACAGCCAAAATCAAAAACAGGAAAATCACCAGGTCTCCTTTACACTACTTCCAGGAGAAATCTAGGGTGAAATCCAAGGCCTCCGTAGAAACTGATGCTAAAATTCTCACTGAATTCAATGTTTAAGTTTTCACTCTTAGTTGGCCTGGTCTACATTATGCGTTTAAACTGAATTTAGCAGCGTTAAACCGATTTAACCCTGCACCCGTCCACACAACGAGGCCCTTTATATCAATATAAAGGGCTCTTTAAACTGATTTCTGTACTCCTCCCCGAGAGGAGCAGCGCTGAAATCGGTATTGACATGTCGGATTAGGGTTAGTGTGGCCACAAATCGACTGTATTGGCCTCCGGGCGGTATCCCACAGTGCACCATTGTGACCGCTCTGGAAAGCGATCTGAACTCGGATGCACTGGCCAGGTAGACAGGAAAAGCCCAGCAAACTTTTGAATTTCATTTCCTGTTTGCCCAGCATGGAGCTCTGATCAGCATGGGTGGCGATGCAGTCCCAAATCCAAAAAGAGCTCCAGTATGGACCGTATGGGAGATACTGGATCTGATCGCTGTGTGGGGAGACAAATCTGTTCTATCACAGCTCCGTTACAAAAGATGAAATGAGAAAGCATTTGAAAAAATCTCCAGGCTATGATAGACAGAGGCCACAGCACAGTGCTGTGTGACAAGCGTAACGGAAAGCCAAAGAATCAAATGGACGCTCAGGGAGGGAGGGAGGGGGTACTGAGGACTCCAGCTACCCCACAGTCCCCGCAGTCTCCAAAAAGAATTTGCATTCTTGGCTGAGCTCCCAATGCCTGAAGGGTCAAAAACATTTTCCCAGGTGTTTCAGGGTATATGTTGTCAATTTACACCCTTCCCCCCTCCCCGAAAGAAAAGGGAAAAAAAAATTACTCGTCTTTTTTCAATGTCACCCTAAGTATACTGCACGCTGCTGGTAGATGGGGTGCTGCAGCGCTGAACACCAGCATCCCCTTTCCGGTGGCAGACGGTACAATATGACTGCTATCCAACGTCATCATCAGCCCGTGAGTGCTCCTGGCTGGCCTCAGGTGAGATCGGCCGGAGGCACCTGGGTAAAAATGGGAATGACTCCCGGTCATTCTCGGTAGATGGTACAGAATGGCTGGTAACCGTCTTCATCATAGCAACTGGAGGCTGAGCTCCATCAGCCCCTCCCCTTTCATGTCTAAAGAAAACATTCTGTACTGCCTGGACTATCATAGCACTGGGAGGCTACGCTCCTTTCCCACCCCCCCCAACCCTTTAATGTCCTGCCTGGACTATCATAGCGGCTGGAGGCTTCCTCCCCCTCATTTTATCTCACTAAAAAGTCAGTGTTTCTTATTCCTGCATTCTTTATTACTTATCACACAAATGGAACGGTAGCCCAGGAGGGTTGGGGGAGGAGGGAAGCAATGGGTGGAGTTGTTGCAGGGGCACCCCCTAGAATGGCATGCAGCACATCATTTCTGCGGGATCACTGGGGCTCCGACACGGAGCGGCTGTGCCATCTGGTTCTCTAGTACACTTGCCCCACATTCTAGGCAGGACTGACTCTATTTTTAGACAAAACATAAAGAAGGGAATGACCCGAGGAGTCATTTCCATTTTTGTCCATGCGCCCCTGGCCGACCTCAGCGAGGCCAGCCAGGAGCACCCATGACAGTAGCAGAAGGTACAGAACGACTGATAACCGTCATCTCATCGCTAATTTACAATGGCATAGCAGACAGTGCAATAGGGATGGTAACCGTCTCTGCTACCTTGCAAAGGCAAATGAATGCTGCTGTGTAGCACTGCAGTACCGCCTCTGTCAGCAGCATCCAGTACACATACAGTGACAGTGACAAAAGGCAAAACGGGCTCCATGGTTGCCATGCTATGGTGTCTGCCAGGGCAATCCAGGGAAAAAGGGCGCGAAATGATTGTCTGCCGTTGCTTTCACGGAGGAAGGATTGACGACATTTACCCAGAATCACCCACGGCACTGTTTTTGCATTGGGATCTCAACCCAGAATTCCAATGGGCGAGGGAGACTGCGGGAACTACGGTATAGCTACGGGATAGCTACCCACAGTGCAACGCTCCGGAAATTGACGCTAGCCTCGGTACATGGACGCACACCACCAAATTAAAGTGCTTAGTGTGGCTGTGTGCACTCAACTTTATACGATCTGTTTTACAAAACCAGTTTATGTAAATCGGAATAATCCTGTAGTGTAGACATACCCTAAGTCAATCCAAACTCAGAGGGAGAATGACATCCAAAAACCCAACACATTCCCTCTTATGGTCTCAATTTTCTCTGCTCATTAAGAGAACTCATCTCATCTGAATTCAGCTAAATGTCCCGCCCCCCCCCATTGCATTCCTCTGTTATCTTGGCAGTGAGGGGAGACAACTGTTTAAAACCCATCCCTGCCAGCCAATACGTAGTTTCTACACACCTCATTTCAAACCCAGTGGCTCCCAAGCCAAAAAGATTAGTCCTGAGACTGGCAGAGTCCAGTAACCATCAACCATACCCATCGTGTAAGCATTCATCATGCAGCTTAAAGCCAAAACTTCAGCTGCAACCTTTGGAGTCCATCGGCAGCAGCTTTTCCAGGTGTAGACAAAAGCGCTCTCCTCTCCTAGCTTACCTGGCAGAGCTGTGCTAAGTTTCTCTGCTGGAAGTCACTCTTTTCATATCTTATACAGCAGTCACTTCAGACAATTCAAAGGCAAAAATCTCCAGCCCCAAGTAATTCTGACTATATTTCCATAGCCATAGCAGTATTAAAACTGACCCCTGCAATGTTCAAAAGTGACGATTTTTCTCTCCAAGCCCTATTTGGTTTTTAAATGTATGAAAGTACTTTTCAGAATAATGTGGCGTGGTCTGTGTTTCAGTTAGAGAAAATACAAAAATAGGTGGACTGTGCACCCCTCCTCACTCTGAGAAATGAAGACTGGATAGTTCCCTATATGGGCAACAGAGGAAATGGACACAATTTTCCTGTTTAAATCTACATCAGGGGTTGGCAACCTATGGCACACGTGCCAAAGATGACATATGAACCAATTTTTAATGGCATGCTGCTGCCTGCCGGGATCCCAGCTGCAGGCCCCGCTCAGCCCGCTGCCGAACCCAGGACTCTGGCAGGCAGCGGTGTGCCATTAAAAATCCTGCCCAGCCCAGGCTGCTCTTCTCTGCTCCCGGCCCACCACTTTCTCCTGCAGGGCCAGGGTGCAGAAGGCCTGGTCTACACTAAAAAAATTATATTGGTTTAACTCCGTTAGTCAGGTGTGTGAAGCACCCACACTCCTGAGCGGTGTTGTTAAACCAGCCTAAGTCCCCATGCAGACAGTGCTAGGTCGATGGAAGAATTTTTAAGGTAAAAATGTCAAAGGTGGACCTTTCTGGCAGTGGATTCATTTATTGTCCATTAATCATTAGCAGTTCTCTGCCTTCCTGCAGAGGAGTAACCCCTCAGGACTGAATTAATGTTTTGTACCTGTGTAGCAGACAACTGATAGTATTCAAATAGAGCTACTCACAATGTTTTTTTTGTGTGTGTTCTTTTTTTAATCTGGAATCTCGCACATTCTTCACATTGATCATGAAATTAATCTAATTAAAGATTATTATGATGCATTTGCACAAGGGGGGCAAGTTAAGCTTCCACAAGCAAACTTAATCCTCACACTTGCTAACTTTTGAGTGCTTGACTTTGCAACCTTAACGTTCTTTTACAGTAGTTTTTATGGGTGTAGTATATACTGTGTGCCTGGGTCTTACATGTAATGCCTGAGATGAATGTAAATCTTACTTACTTATTAAATCATCATTAAAGTAATGAAAGATTCAGACAAAATTATAATACTCCTAGAAGATTCTAAAATATTCAGTCTGCTTTCGAGGACGGATGCATTGAGGTCTTCTTAAACCACTATGCAAAAATCAAGTGCTCACATCCTGAACTCAAACCTTTGCTTCATGAGTTGAATTGTCTTGATTTACTAATGAATAACCCCTGTGCTCTCTCCCACAAACCAGCTCCT
The DNA here is from genome assembly GCF_025201925.1 of Gopherus flavomarginatus. Lineage (NCBI taxonomy): Eukaryota > Metazoa > Chordata > Testudines > Testudinidae > Gopherus > Gopherus flavomarginatus. The sequence continues at coordinate 143,145,261 of NC_066620.1, read as the reverse complement.
GAAATAATGGTGATCGTTTCTAGATTCTAAAGGGAGCTGTGTCTAATCTTTGGCCAAAGGGAAGGAATACATGCTTTGGGTTTGTAAACTGGGAAAGATATTTAGAGAGAAAGACGATCTTAGTTCATCTCACTGCTTCACTTTGACTGTGACATTTGTTAACAACAAGGCTGGAAGAAGCCCAAGAAAATATACCTAATTTTCCTTGTCTGACAAAATGTCTTCAACATGAGGGTACTCTGGTCGTATCATCCTTCCCCTCTCTCCTATGTCCTAACTGCACCAATTGACTAATCCTACACTTTGGACAACCCCCATTTTCCCAAGTACCCATACCTTTTGTCTCCTTTAAAATTGTCCTTAAATCCTACTTCTCCTGTGGAGCCTTCCTTTGTTGTTTTTTATTATTTGCATTTTGGTAGTGTCCAGTAGAGCTGGCCAGGAAACATTGTTCTTGTCCCAAAAGTTTTTGAGATTTCCAAAAAATTTCCTACCCATAATTGGACAAAAGTTCAAAATTTCAAATTTTTGCAAACCAAAAATCTGAAAAATAATTTGCATCAGGTCAATTGAAACATTTCATTTCAATAATTTGTAAAAATTTTGTTTATATTTTGTCTTTTTTTAATTTATTTTACTATAAATTAAATTTCAAAGCAAAGTCATTTGGAATTGAAAACGAGAACTTTTTCATTTTTGAAAACGTAAAAACAGGATGTTTTGACAATCTAAAATGTTTTTTTAAAAAGGTTTCAAAATGGGAAGTTTGGGTACGTCTACACTACGGGATTATTCCAATTTTACATAAACCAGTTTTGTAAAACAGATTGTATAAAGTCGAGTGCACGTGGCCACACTAAGCACATTAATTCGGTGGTGTGCGTCCATGGTCTGAGGCTAGCGTCGATTTCTGGAGCGTTGCACTGTGGGTAGCTATCCCGTAGCCATCCCATAGTTCCCGCAGTCTCCCCCGCCCATTGGAATTCTGGGCTGAGACCCCAGTGCATGATGGTGCAAAAACAGTGTCGTGGGTGATTCTGGGTAAATGTCGTCACTCATTCCTTCCTCCGTGAAAGCAACGGCAGACAATCATTTCACGTCCTTTTTCCCTGGATTGCCCTGGCAGACGCCATAGCATGGCAACCATGGAGCCTGTTTTGCCTTTTGTCACTGTCATCGTATGTGTACTGGATGCCGCTGACAGAGGCGGTACTGCAGCGCTACACAGCAGCATTCATTTGCCTTTGCAAGACAACAGAGATGGTTCTCAGTTGTTCTGTACTGTCTGCCATGCCATTGTATATTGGCGATGAGATGACGGTTATCAGTCGTTCTGTACCGTCTGCTGCTGTCATGGGTGCCCCTGGCTGAGGTCAGCCAGGGGCGCAAAGACAAAAATGGGAATGACTCCCTGAGTCAATCCCTCCTTTATGTTGTATCTAAAAATAGAGTCAGTCCTGCCTAGAATATGGGGCAAGTGTACTATAGAACCAGAAACCACAGCCGCTCCGTGTCAGATCCCGCAGAAATGATGAGCTACATGCCATTCTAGGGGGTATCCCTGCAACAACTCCACCTGTTGCTTCTCTGCTCCCCCAACCCTTCTGGGCTACCACTGCAGTGTCTCCCCATCTGTGTGATGAAGTAATAAAAAATGCAGGAATAAGAAACACTGACTTTTTAGTGAGATAAAATGAGGGGGAGGAAGCCTCCAGCTGCTATGATAGTCCAGGCAGGACATTAAACAGTGCGGGGGAGAGGAGCGCAGCATCCCGCTGCTATGATAGTCCAGGCAGTACAGAATCTTTTCTTTACACATGAAAGGGAGGGGGCTGATGGAACTCAGCCCCCAGTTGCTATGATGCAGACGGTTACCAGCCATTCTGTACCATCTACTGGGAATGACTGGGAGTCATTCCTGTTTTTACCCAGGCGCCCCCGGCCAACCTCACCTGAGGCCAGCCAGGAGCACTCACGGGCTGATGATGACGACAGATAGCAGCCATATTGTACCGTCTGCCACCGGGGAGGGGAGGGGAGAGGATATTGCTGTTCACTGCCGCAGCATCGCGTCTACCAGCAGCATTCAGTAGACATAGGGTGACACTGAAAAAAGTCAAGAAACGATTTTTTTCCCTTTTCTTTCACAGGGGTGGAGGTGTGGTAAATTGACAAGCTATACCCTGAACCACCCCGGACAATGTGTTTGACCCTACAAGCATTGGAAGCTCAGCCAAGAATGCAAATACTTTTCGGAGACTGCTGGGGACTGTGGGATGGAAATGAAATTCAAAAGTTTGCGGGGCTTTTCCTGTCTACCTGGCCCGTGCATCTGAGTTCTGACTGCTGTCCAGAGCGGTCACAATGGTGCATTGTGGGATACCACCCAGAGGCCAATACAGTCGATTTGCGGCCACACTAACCCTAATCCGATATGGTAATACCGATTTCAGTGCTACTCCTCTCATCGGGGAGGAGTACAAAAACCGGTTTAAAGAGCCCTTTATATTGATATAAAAGGCCTCGTTGTGTGGACGGGTGCAGCGTTAAATCGGTTTAACGCTGCTAAAATCGGTTTAAACGCGTAATGTAGACCAGGTCTTTGTTAAAACTGCCTCTTTTCTGCAAATGATTTTGGTTTAGGTGAATTGGTTTTTCCAACAAAAAAAAATGTTTTCAGTCAAAAATGTCTCTCCAGCTTTAATGCTGAGAGGCCTCATTGAAGACTGATGCCCTGTTCTATCTGTCTAGGTACTTATATGGCCTCCATATAACTTTAGTGTCTCAGCCCTCACACTCTTTAATATGTTCATCCTCACAATGGCCCACTATGAGTTAGGGAAGCGCAATTGTTCCCATTGAATAGATGGGGAGCTGAGGCACACCGACACTGGTGAAGTAGAAAATTGAATCCTGGTCTCCTGTATCCCATGTTAGTGCTAAGTGATGGACTATCTGTCCCTCTTTTTGGGCTTGGCACCATAGATAGAAGTAATAAGTCCATGCCCCCAAACAAATTATAATATAAATAGACAAGATAAAAGATAAGAGAAAGGAAGTATTCTTATCTTTATTTTATGGCTAGGGAACTGAGGCAGAGAGAGAGAGAGAGAAAGGTCAAAGAGGAAGTCTGTGGCAGAGCCATGTTATGACACCATCTTTTCTAAGTCCTGTCCAATACCTTAATCATAAGACTGTCCTACATACTTCCATCTTGGTATTTGCAATCTTCTGTGTGTTGGGACTATTATCTTGTGCATCAGATTTTTCTGAGTTTGGCTGTAATCTTCTCCACAGATCTCACCTTTTAGTTACCTTACAGAGTTCTGTGTATGCTTACAAAGTTCTGTAAGCAATTACAACATTTTGTCACAAACCACAGGAGCTCAGTTTCAGAGTGGTAGCTGTGAGTGCTAATTTCTCTCTTTTTGAATTACAGCCTGGAATCTTCCTTGAAAATAAGGGGCTGAAGCAGGGGTCCCCAGTGCAGTGCCTGCGGGTGCCATGGCACCTGCTGGGGCATCTAAGTTTGCCCGCGTACTGCTCAGCGGACAAGCATCCGCCAAAATGCCGTCGACAAGCTGCGTCATCCAGATGCATCGCCTCCGAAATGCCGCTGATTTTCGGCGCTATTTTGGCAGTGACGCCTCTGGATGACGCTACTTGCTGGCATTTTGGCGGTGACGCCTATTGACGTTGTCGCTTGTTGGTGGAATTTCGGTGAATGCTCGTCTGCCGCCACGGTCCTCCGTGGCTTGTCTGGTGTCTGCCAGACGAAAAAGGTTGGGGACCACTGGGCTGAAGTAATCACTGATGTAAGCTTGTTGAAATCAGTGGAGTTATACCAGGAAGGAATTTAGCTTACTTTTGTTGGTTAACAGTTAGCTGTGATAGAGGACTCTATTATACGTGTTCTTTCTCTTATTAAACTGTGATCAAAGGTGGGAGGATGATGTATAATAATGATGGTTATTCATATGGTCCTTAGCGGAAATTGCCTCTAGTCCTGTGTCATCTGAGGAAGAGTTTCAGTTTTTTAATATGGACTGCTTTGGCCTTGAGGTTAATATGAAAGCTTTTAAAATTCTAAATAGGGTTCAGACATAGTTCTTTTTTTCTTTAGCTTGTACAACATAGTCATTTCATACATGTAGATCAGGGGTCGGCAAACTTTCAGAAGTGGTATGCCGAGTCTTCATTTATTCACTTCAATTTAAGATTCTGCATGCCAGTAATACATTTTAACATGTTTTAGAAGGTCTCTCTCTGTAAGTCTATATATTATATAATTAAACTATTGTTGTATGTAAAGTAAACAAGGTTTTAAAAATGTTTAAGAAGCTTAATTTAAAATTAAATTAAAATGCTGATCTTACGCTGCCGGTCCGCTCAGCCTGCTGCCGGCCTGGCATTCCATTCACCTAGGCTGGCAGCAGGCTGAGCGGGGCCTGCGGCCGGGACCTCTGTTAGCAAGGGGCCGGCAGCCAGAATCCCAGACCGGCAGCGGGCTGAGCAGGACTCTAGGCTGGGACCCCAGGCCGGCAATAGGGGGCTAGCCCACTGCCGGTATGAGGTGCCATCTGCTGGCTCCTGCCAGCCAGGGTCCCCGCCCCGCTCAGCCCGCTGCCGGTCTGGAGTCTTGGCCCTGCCCACAGAGTGGGTACCCTGGTTTTAGCCCATTCTCTTCCTCTCTCTCTCCACTGAGATGAGGGTGGGAGTGCAATGATCTGGGGGAGGGCTGGGGGTGAAGGAGCAGGCTGGGGGTTGAGGTATAGGGTGTGGCCAGGAGCTAGAATGAGGGAGGGGGCTCAGGGTTGGGGCAGGAGGTTTGGGTGTGGAGTGCTTACCTGGGCAGCTCCCATTTGGTGTGAGGGGTGCAGGTGGGAATGTTGGTGTGTGTGTGCAGGTGCTTCCGTTTGGTGTTCAGGTAAGAGTGGGGATGTGGGAGGTGCAAGAGTCAGGGTATGGGTTGTGGGGGGGGCTGGGTATGTGTGGGGAGTGCAGGAGTCAGAGCAGGGGGATAGGAGTGTGTGAGGAGTGTGCAGGAATCAGGGCAGAGAGCTGGGGGTGGGGTTCAGGAGTCAGGGCAGGGGCTGGGGAGGTGGCCTGGAGTGGTGGCGATGCTCCCAGCCCCCTGCCTTGAGTGGCTCACGGCAGGGAGCTGGAGGGGGTATGCCATGATTACATCCTCCTTCCACAATGGTCTTTTAGTGCAGACGGGGGGAAAACAAAAAACAAAAAAGCTGTGATCTGCGGCACTTAGGCTGCTCTACCGCCCCGGCTTCATTCTTCGTCGGCGAAGGTCCGAGAAGGACCCGCCGCTGAATTGCCGCCGAAGACCCTGCCCTGCCCCAGAGCCCCTGAATCCTCTGGGCGGCCCTGAGATGTTGGATCTGTTTGGCTTGTCTCTCAGTCCAGAGAGGCAACAAAGAGATCAACAAACAAATCCTTCCACCCAGATTTGAAAGTAGCTTCTTTCCTCATTGGTCTTTCTGGTCAGGTGCCAACTAGATTATTCAAACTGTTTAACCCCTTACAGGTAAGGGAATTCAGTACAGCTGCCAAGGAGAGATTTTATGCTACTCTTTCCTCTATATTTATGACAGTGCTGCAGTGGCACAGCTGTGCCGCTATAGTGTTTTTAAGTGTAGACAAGCCCTTAGCATGAGGTGAACTGATTCCACCCTGCGAGGTAAAGGCATGAGTCTGTCATTTAAAAGGTGTGCACAAGAAAAGACTGAGTGGCAAGTCAAAGCTACAGTTCACCTTGGAACCATAACAACTGCATACCGTAGAACCTCAGAGTTACAGAAACTTCCGTAACTCTGAGATGTTTGTAACACTGAACAAAGCACAGTTCAGGCTCCAGATCCAGCAGCTGACACTACAGGCCAGGCTTCAGCAGCAGTTGAACTGCCTACTGAGCCCCGGCATGAGCTTGTAAGCTTGTCCCCCTCCTGGCAAGTGTGTGTGTGTGTATGAAAACAGTGTGTCCCCCTCCCAGGGATGGAGGGTGGGAGGAAATCAGTGCATCCCCCTCCCAGCGGGGTGTGGGTGAGAGAGAAAGCGCTGCTCCTGCTCTGCTGGCTAGCTCTGGCTGCCTTGGGCTGGTAGTCCCAGCGCCTTGCTGTAAATGGCTGCCCTGCACATGGGGTGGGGAGGTGGAGACAGGCAGCCTGCCCAGATGTGCCTACTTTTAAGATGCAATACAGGCACAGTACAATATTTGCTTCTTTTTTCCCCACTCTGGTCTCTGCTGCTATATGATTGGTTACTTCCGGTTTCACTTGGTGTCCGGTTGACTGGTCAGTCCGTAACTCTGGTGTTCATGTCTTTGAGTTTCTACTGTACTATATTTTCCACAGGAATTCAGTGTACAGAATGGATGGTGCTTTCTTAATGAGCAGCTATTCACTATTTAGTTATCTCCTCACTGTTCCACGTGTGGTACCATGCCTTATTTACTGTGCTATTCAAAACTAGCTCTGAAGACAGAATTATTAATTATCTCATGGGCTTTTCTGTGCCACTTATCACTATGCCATCTGAATGCTTCACAAACAAATTCAATTATTTTCACAACACCTCAGTGAGATTTGGGGAAGGAGGATATCCCCATTTTACAGATGGCACAGTGAGATTAAAGTCCAAAGGTATCCAATTTGAGACACCCAAGACCTGATTTTTCAGAGTACTTAACATTATATACTACTCAATATGGTCAAAGTACAGCTCCCATTGACTTCAGCTACGAATGCTAAGCACTTTTCTGTAAATCAGACCCCTTGGTCTCAATTGGGCACTCAGAAAGTAAGGAATACACAATTAGCAGCCACTTGTGAAAAGTTTAAATGACTTGCTTAACATCACAGAGGAACTCTGTGGTAGAGGCAGAGATAGCATCCAGTTCTGTAGGGCAGCATTCAACTGCCCTAGCCAAGAGAACATTCTTGCTCTTCATGAAATACACTGCCTCATTTACTGCACACCTTTTGACTTTCACAACAAATGAAGCAGGGATTCTAAAGACAACTACTTCTTTCAACTTTAAACCTGGCATTTCATAGTATTTGTTTGCTTGGTTCTGCAATTTCAATGTTCCTTTAACATAATTTGTGTTTATGTAATTTCCTAGGTTTTAAAAAAGCAATCTGAAAAAAAAATAGAAATTCCATCATGTGGCATCATATTGACACCCATATGGTTCACCAGCAGGGTTGGAACCTTTAGAACCATGGCACAGACCTCTGCCATTTGAGGTAACTGATAGTAGTAGTAGGTTATCATCTTCTATGTGGACCAACATTAGACAAGCCTCTTTGTCTCAGTCTCCTTGCCCAGCCAGTCCCAGTCTTCCACTGGCTCCTTGTCCCAGTCTCCCCCCAAATACCAGTCCTAATTTCCCTCTCCTCCCCACCCCAGCTTCCACTCTCACCCTCCAAATTCCTTATCCCAATCCATTCTACCCCACTCACCCCTGACAACCCCTTTGCATTGGAGCCACATTGGAGCATCCCATGCTGTCTGGACTTCAGCAGAGGGGTCGCTGGGAGCACAGGAATGAAAGGTTCCCTGCTTTCAGTTCCACTCCTGCCCAGGGCAGCTGGGAGCAACCATTACAGGGAAAGTTCAATTCCATCTCTGTAGCCCTGGGCTGGAGGGAGCATGCTCAGTTGCTTTGTGGGCATGCACAGTCTGATCAGCACCAGGACCATAACCGGTAGACACATATTCTTCAGAGATTTTAGCTGCTATAGTCTTAAAAGACTCCACTGAGCATATGCTGGCCACACGCAGGTGGATTTTTACAGGGACAACAAAAGGCATTCTCCTAACACAAACTTCCACATTTCAAGCCCCTGCTCAAAAGCACCAGGGCACTAGAGTTCTCCAAAGAAAAGGCTGCCAATTATTTTTTATTATTGCAAAACATATTTTTTCCCAGCCTCAGGCTCAGAAACAGCTTAATTGTTTTAGTGAAATTTTCAAAAAAACAAAACAAAACAAAACAAACAAACCACAAAACAGTAATAAAAACCCCCACCAAAAAACCTCATCCTGTGGCAGATATCTGGCATGGGAAACTTCAGCCCAAATGGGTAAAGTTTGGCAAAAAGTCATACATAATTGAAAACAGGATCTTCTAATGGGAAGTGTCAAGCAATCTTAACAATATGCAGTTTGTTTAATAGTACACAGCAACACTACATAACAGTTTAGAACAGGAAATTAAGAAAAATATTAATGCAATTTAAACTGAAAGTGAAATTACATAGACAGAATGTAATCAGCCAGACTGGAATTCAGTGAGAGCACAACATTAACACCTTTAAACTCTTATGACAAGTGGCATTAACGACTGAGTGCAGTCAATGCCTCAGCTTTACACCTCATTTAAAGAATAGAAAACCTACATGATGCTAGCCTCCAATGCAGCTAATCATTCTAATATGTTCTCAAAACTCCAAAGCGCTGCCGTGGGAGCGCTCCCGCGGCAGCGCTTTGAAGTGTGAGTGTGGTCGCGGCGCCAGTGCTGGGAGAGAGCTCTCCCAGCGCTGCAGGTACTCCACCTCCCCGTGGGGATTAGCTTACAGCACTGGGAGCCGCAGTCCCAGCGCTGGGGCAGTTAACACTGGCGCTTTACAGCGCTGTAACTTGCTGCACTCGGGGGTGTTTTTTCACATCCCTGAGCGAGAAAGTTGCAGCGCTGTAAAGCGCCAGTGTAGCCAAGGCCTTACTGAAGCAGTGAACTCAATGAAGCAGCTATGCTGAAGGCAGACAGTCTTAAAACATATGCTACAGCAATAAGTATATGAACTGCTAACTAGCAGGACTTTCTAGTTCCCTTACTTGGGTTACTGACCGAATCTATGTTTTTTAGATCCATATGCTCAGGCCTCATGGAATAGACTGTAAACAGTACACCTTAAAATCATAAACCTTTAAAGGAACTTTGTAATGTAGACATCGAAAATTACTGTAACATTACTACTGTACCACCAAATACGTGCATGAGATTACAGGTCTAAATAAAATGTTAAAATATTACAAAATACAAACCTACCTTTTCCTCTACATTTCCGTTACGGTCAAACTGGTAAAGTGATGCCAGATGAGTAATAATCCACCAGCTAAAACTTAATGGATCTTTGCACTGCACTGGCTCAAAAACAGACATCCCTTCTGCAGTACCGGGTCTTTCAAAGACCTTCTTTAGGAGTTTATTCACCCAGCTCCAAAAAGACTGCAGAGAACAGAGAAAGCCAACCAGGGCTGCGTTAAATGACTTTGTACAATAGATTAACTAATAACCTAAGTCTATGTTAAAGGGATGCCTCTCATTACTATCCTGTTTACTTATTAAGATTGTCCTTTTGGTATTAAAGGAAAAAACAAGCTGATAGTCATTAAAAAAAATACTGAATAACCAGTAAGTGGTGCCAGGGAAAACCTAGAGCCATTTTAGGATTTTATTCTTCAGAAGGCAAATGGAAAACAAGGGCAGTGACAGGATGTCCATTGGTCATCATGAGAGAACACATCCCTAGAATTTTTACAGGCTAGCTCAAAAGCACATAGAACAGAGGTCTAGAAGATGGTGTATTCTATCATCCTCAAAAGAATGAAGAAAACAGAATCATCTTGCACTGGTGTGCACTGTAGTTGACCTGTCTAATAGAAAAACTGAACTACTTAAACCCTCATAGTAAAAAACAGTTTATGAAAATATTCTTAAAAAAAAAGTCTCAGAATATACAAAATATATCAAATGGAACAGGAACTTTAGACACAACCTAGTTCTCAAAATGGGTAACAATTTACCTGCACCTCATATAGAAGATAAATAATTATATGAAATGATATTAGCAAGGGAGAGATCCAGTAAGAGAGAACAAGGCCTACACATTTATTTATTTTAATTAAAGGAGCTAGCCTGACCTTTTTATATTTATTATGATCTTGCGTTAAAGGCACTGGATGAGGACTCAGGAGATCTTTTTACAGTCTCCAGCTCTGCCACAGCCCAGCACAATGGGAACGAAGGATTGTCCAGCGGTTAGCACATTAGCCTGAGAAGTGGCAGTCTCACATTCAATTCCTTGTTCCATCACAGACTTCCTTTGTGACCTGGAGCAAGACACTTAATCACAGAATCGCAGAACTATAGGGCTGGCAGGGACCTCAAGAAGTCATCAAGACCAGCCCACTGAGCTGAGGCCATAGCAAGTAAACTCAGACCATCCCTCACAGGTGTTTGTCTAGCCCACTCTTAAAACCTCTAGTGATGGAGATTCAACAACTTTCCTTGGAAGCCTATTCCAGAGCTTTACTGCCCTTATAGTTAGAAGCTTTTCCTACTATCTGACCTAAATCTCCCTTGCTGCAGATTAAGCCCATTACTTCTTGTCCTACCTTTAGTGGACATGGAGAATAATTGATCATTGTCCTCTTTATTATTTCATAACTTATCAGGTCCCCCCGTCTTCTTTTCTCAAAACTAAAACATGCCTACGGTGTTTTTTTTTTGTTTTTTTTTTAATATTTCCTTATACAGGTAGGTCAGGTTTTCTAAACCTTTTATCATTTTCGTTGCTCTCCTCTGTACACTCTCCAATTTGTACACATCTTTTCTAAAGTGGGGCACTCACAACTGGGTACAGTCAGGGCTGGCTCCAGGCCCCAGCACGCCAAGCGCGTGCTTGGGGCGGCATGCTGCGAGCGGCAGAGCGCTCCCCGCAGCATGCCGCTGTGCTTGGGGCGGCGAAATGGCTAGAGCCGGTCCTGGGCACAGTACTGCAGCTAAGGCCTCACCAGTGTTGAGTAAAGTGGGACAATTACCTCTCTTGTCTTACATACAAACACTCCTTTTAATATACCCCAGAATGATATTAGCCTTTTTCGCAACTGCAACACATTGACCACTCATACTCAATTTGTGGTCCACTATACTGACCAGCTGGTTAGTAATTCTCTATTTTGTAGTTGTGCGTTTGATTTTTCCTTTCTAAGTGAAGTACTTTTACTTGTCTTTACTGAATTACAGCTTGCTGAATTCATACCTATTTGTAACGGTCATTTTGAATTCTAATTCTGTACTCTAAAGTGCTTGCAAACTCTGCCAGCTTGGTGTTATCCTCAAATGTTAAGAATACTCTCCATTCCTTTACTCAAATCATGCACATGTGCCATTTCTAAAAATGGGAATAACACTCCTCTGTTCAATCACCTTTTGTCTTGTCTAATTAGATTATAAGATCTTCAGGGCATAGGCTTTGTTATGCTCAGCATTTGTACAGCACCTGGCATAATGGCACCCTGATCCTGACTGACTTGTAGATGCCACTGTAGCACAAATAATTAATAATAACAAAATTTTCACCAAACAGACTTTTTTATGTCTGCTCACATTAAAAAGTCTGAACACTCTACCATGAAGCTGTTTGATGATATTTAGACTAAATACGCATTACTGCAGTGCAAAACCCCTTTGAAAGAAGAACAGTGCTTTGGATTTTACGAAGATTGGCAGCTTTCAAAAGAGTTTTTCTAGTGTCTTTTAATAAATATTCAGGGAAAGATTGTAGCTGGGCCTTTCCATGCAAAACTGCCTAATGGGTGTGTGTGTACGTGCATGTGTGTCAGTGTCAATTAAGCAAGGACTACTTCCCTTCTCTTGCGGTCCCTCTCCCACCTCAATACAGAGTAACAGCCTCAATTGCCTTGCTTTTCTGAAAACAGGGACTGTTCCCTATCAGTGCCCTGAGCCACAAGAAAACTACCAGTGACAAAGCTCGAATCAGGACACAACAAACTCTCAAGTGTGGGGGCTAAGGTGGCATAGCTGGCACATTTGTCTCTTGTACGTCAAGGAGCATAATCTCTCCTAAAGCTCCTGATGGGGCAGTGCAACTGTGCATCACGGTGGATGTGAACTAGTGCATTCATGGCACAATCTGGTGCTTAATTTGGTAACTGACCAATCACTATTTGAATGTTCTGGATATAAACACTTTCCTATATTTTCCTCATGCTGTGCATGCAGCAATGTTCCCACTTACCTCTGTATGAGACCCTTTATTTCTGTGGTCCAGCAGATGAATAAGCAGAACCCATAATTCCTTAATGCAGCTACAGGGGTAGTGGTGACTAGTTAGAGCCTCCGATGGTCTAACCTGGTGAAGATAATATGAAGTCCATTCACTCACAGAGTAGCAGGGTATTTGAAGTTGCATTTTACATACTAATATTTCCATTCTTTGTTGCAACAATTTAGAATTTATACACAATTACAGAGGATTCTTGTGAAGCACAATTCACTATTCCATTAACATCTAAAATAAATCATGCACACAACAAAGGAACCATTATCTACCAATGTACAGTAGAAGTAGCATTACTGTTAAGCTTTTACCGAACCAGTTTCAGATGATTTTTCAAAAAATATTTAATAAGTGAAAGGGATGTTCTAAGTACTAATGAAAAGAGATAGCACTAAATACCAATTAATTGTGTACTAGTGAAAGAGAGAGAAAATGATTGATTAGATTCACTTGATGTTCCTGGGAAGAGAAGAAAAAGGTTCCAAATGATTTAATATTTATTAATTTTTAACATGCACATTTCTTAATGGTTATGCGTAATACTAACAGAATAGAATTTGTTTATGAGAGTTTTTATTCATGGGAGTATGTTACAATGCCTCAATGTCCCTACAATATTTCACATACCAGTATTTTGGTAGTCCGGCAATAAGACAATATTTTAACATGCTCCAAAGAGCACATTTTGAGTCATGTGTATTATCTGATTATTACTTTTTGTTTAGAGAAATTCTCTTCCGACTGATGTTTAATATGTAAAGCAGTCTTGTGGTGAGTTACCTTTCAGTCTCTCACACTCTGAATAGAGAAACAGCGATGTGTGTGTGTGCCTAGAGCAGAATCCACTGTGACAATATATCAAAGAAGAATGTGAGATTACTCTACTGGCTGGTATATAGCACAATTAGACTTCCTAGTTTAGATCTGCTAATGACAGGAGGCTGTGAAGAAAAGTCAGCGCACCAATGTTTAAAAAAATAAAATAAAGAGGTTACACAAAAAGGGAACATTACACTGCAGCTTGGCACATGCTGCTTGGGTACACAGAAAAGCACTAGCTCTGATTAACTAGTGCGATAAAAATAGCAGCGTAGCCAGGGGTAACATGAGCTAGCTGCGTAAGTACACACCCAAAAGGTCTGGGCCACTTTGTACTCAGGTGGCAAGTGCGAGTTCCTGCTCCTGCTCCCTTGGCTATACTGCTATTTTCAGCATCCTAGCTTGAACACAGTTAGCGTTTGTCTGTCTACCCAAAGTTTCCTTTGGCAAACGTAAAGAAGCTGTAACAGAAAGCTGAAGTTGTTGAAATAGGAGTGGTGTAAATATAAACTGTAATATGACATTGTAAGTAAGTGCTCAGTTAGCTTACTGCCAAGGTCGTAGTCACTCTCTTTTTTTGTTCATTTTGAGAGAGTTTGGAAAGATATTTTCTGCATCTACAGCTCATATTTGGAATGAAACCCAGCACATTCAACTTATTAAATGTGGCGCACACTTCAGTTCTGTACACAGTGCAATTCAAAATTACTCTCCCATTCAATTGCCAGATGGTCATGAATAAATACAACACAATATGAGTTTCTAATAAATAACACTCTTTAAAAATTGGGAATATTAAACCTAAGGCAAAATTTTAAAACATCAACAGCAGGGGACTATGTTTTCCTATGCAACTGTACAGCACCTAGCACAAAGCAGCCCTGATTATGATTGCGGCTTTCAGAGGCTTTTGCATAAAAGAAGTAAAATAATAATACCTTTGTATATTTGTTGATTGACAAGTTTATCAAATCACAGAAGAGGTTTCCACAGTGTACTTCAAATAAACTGATATTGGTTAAATTTTCTCCTGTTAGATTCATAAATCGGTGAGCATACACAATTTGTCCTAAAACACAACAAAAGATCAGATCTCCTTAATACTTGGGCTTGATTTATGGACACAAAGACAACAATTCCTATTCACTGTATTTGGGTCAACAAACAATTCTGAGAGGAATATCATTTTTGTTTACAAGCAGAAGAATTATTTGAGGAAAGTTTTCCCATTCCAAATTAATCCCTGTAGTCTTCTCCATTTCATAGAAGTTTGATATTATTCGGGCTGACAATAGGATGGTTGGCATTATATAGTTACTTGGCTGGCACAATCCCTGCAGTCACTACAATGCAGTAAAGTTTCTTCATTTGCAAAACTTTCTCAGTAACAAATGCCTCTGTGTGACAAATCTGAAGAATCAACCCAGATTGAGATGTCATTACAGAAGGTTTAGGAACAAATTGATAAATTGTACAGTAATAACTCACCAGGACCAGATGGTATTCACCCAAAAGTTCTGAAGTTACTCAAATATGAAATGGAGGAACTAACTGTGGTATGTAACCTATTACTTAAATCATCTTCTATACCAGGTGACTGGAGGATAACTAATGCGACGCCGAATTTTTAAAAAGTCTCCAGAGGCTATCCCGGCAATTACAGGTCAGTAAGCATAACTTCCGTACCAGGTAAACTGGTTGAAACAAGAGTGAAGAACGGAATTATCAGACATACAGATGAACATGATTTGTTGGGAAAGAGTCAAGATGGTTTTTGTGAAGAGAAATCATGCCTCACCTATCTATCAGAATTCTTTGAGAGGGTCAACAAATGTGATCCAATCAATACAGTGTACTTAGACTTTCAGAAAGCCTTTGACAAAGTCCCTTACCAAAGGCTATTAAGCAAAGTAAGCTTCATGGGATAAGAGGGAAGATCTTCTAATGGATCAATAATAAGTTAAAAGATAGGAAATATAGGCATAAATGGCCAGTTTTTACAATAGATAGAGGGAAATAGTGGTGTCCTCCAGGGGTCTGTACTGGGACTACTATTGTTCAACATATCCAAAAATGAACTGGGAAAACAAACAGCAAGGTGGCAAAATTTGCAGATGATACAAAACCAATCAAGATAGTTAAGTCCCAGGCAGACTGCAAAGAGCTACAAAAGGATCTCTCAAAACTGAGTGAGTGGGCAACAAAATGGCAGATGAAATTCAATGTTGATAAATGCAAAGTAATGCACATTGGAAAACATAATCCCAACTATAAGTACAAAATGATGGGGTCTAAATTAGCTGTTAGGACTCAAGAAAGATCTTGGAGTCATTGTGGATAGTTCTCTGAAAACATCCACTCAATGTGCATCAACAATCAAAAAAGTTAACAGAATGTTAGGATTCATTAAGAAGGGGATAGATAATATGACAGAAAATATCATATTACCTCTATATAAATCCATGGTACGCCCACATCTTGAATACTGAGTGCAGATGTGGTCGCCTCATTTCAAAAAAGATATATTAGAATTAGAAAAGGCACAGAAATGGGAATCAAAAATTACTAGGCGTATGGAACAGCTTCCATAAGAGGAGAGGTTAAAAAGACTGGGACTTTTCAGTTTTGAAAAAAGAGACAACTAAGAAGGGATATGACAGATGTCTTGACTGGTGTGAAGAAAATGAACAAGGAAACGTTATTTACTCAGTCACATAACACAAGAACTAGGGGTCACCCAGTGAAATTAATAGAGAGCAGGTTTAAAACACACAAAAGGAAGTACAGTAACTCCTCCCTTAACGCTGTAGTTATGTTCCTGAAAATGTGACTTTATGCCAAACGATGTTAAGTGAATCCAATTTCCCCATACGAATGAATGTAAATAGGGAGAGTTAGGTTCCAGGGACATTTTTTTTGCCAGACAAAAGACATTATATACATATACAGTATAAGTTTTAAACAATTTTAAATAAACAGTTTAATATCATACACAGCAATAAATGATTGTGAAGCTTGGTTGAGGTGGTGGAGTAAGAGGGTGGAATATTTCCCAGGGAATGCCTTGCTGCTGAATGATGAACTAGCACTCGGCTGAGCCCTCAAGGGTTAATACACTGCTGTTAATGTAGTCTAACACTCTACAAGGCAGCATGGAGGAAGGAAACAATAGATGCTGGGCAGTAGCTGCAAACACTTCCCTGAAAAAACTGAACATGATGATGAGCCCACACTATCCAGCTGGAGCGCACCACTCCCTCCTCCTGAAAGCACATGCACAACTGCACAACCTGACTTTCAAAAGTGCTGGGGGGGGGTGCATGCATGAGTGAGAGAGAGGTGTGTATTGTCCCTTTAAGTTTGCTAACCCCACTTCAAGTACGTTGCCTTTTAAGCAGATGAGCCAGTTCAGACAGGAAGCAAGAGCTTCCAGCAAGCTCACCCTGCCCCTTCTGTCCCCTCCTCTGTTTGGTGGAGAGGGGGTACAGACTGGGGGAGGAGGAGCAGGAGCAGGGGATATCCTGATACCAGCCCCCCTCCCGCCCACCCACGCCCCAAGCAAACAGGAAGCTCTGGGAAGCAGTTCGAAGGCAGAGGGCAGGGCTGGGCAGGAGCAGGAAGGCTGAACTGCTGCTGGGAAGCTGCCGAGCTACATACCCTACAGGGAATTTAGGGGAGATGGGGGAGCTGCCGGCCCCCTTGGTTCTAATCCCCCCAAAGAGGGGCTGCTCATCCAGAGAATCCTGCAAGCAGTGGACAAAGCAGCTGCCAAACGATGTTATAAGGGAGCACTGCGCAACTTTAAACAAGCTTGTTCCCTAACAGATCAACAACATAACAACAAAACAACATTAACACAGACAACATTAAGTGAGGAGTTACTGTACTTTACACAACACACAGTCAACCTGTGTAACGCGTTGCTAAGGGATGCTGTGAAGACCAAAACTATAACAGGGCTCAAAAAGGAACTAGTTAAGATCATGAAGGATAGGTCCATCAATGGCTATAAGCCAGGATGGTCAAAGATGCAACCCCATGCTCTGACTGCCCCTAGCTTCTGTTTGCCAGAAGCTGAGAGTAGACAAGGGAGGATGGATCACGCAATGATTGCCTGCTCTGCTCATTCCCTTTGAAGCCCCTGGCAGAACACAGGATATTGGGCTAGCTGGACCATTCGTCTTACGGCTGTTCTTATGTGTGTTCTAAAATCGTTACATGTTTTACAGGCCCATGAACTGACCACAAACAATTTTATCATTGGAAGGGAGATCTAGCACTGTCCTTAAAATGTGCTTGTGTAAAATGCTGGCATGACACTATGCCAAGTAGAACATATGGAGACAGTTACACAGATAACTAAGGAAAGAGTATTGGGTGCCATAACCTTGGACACCTCATAAGGCTTTATCTTACAAGGCCTCCACCTGCTGAGCTCCCACTGACATCAGTGGAAGAGAAGTCTTGCAGAATTGAGCCCATTTTATTCTTGAAGACTGAAGCTAATAACTGACTTGTGTGGAGTCAGGGTTTCACCTAAGTTGCTTCAGAGAGACCAAAAAAAAAAAAGACAAGAGCCTAGGAGTGCTACAAGGCATAGAGGATGAAAGGCCCAGTAAAGTTAATGCATATACTATAGTCTCATTGAATTTTAATGCTAAAACAGAAGCCTCCCAATGTGCAGAGGGTGTATGGATTTCCACCCAGAATCTGAACAACAATTAACAGCTCTGAAGTATAAAAAGGCTCTTTAAATTGCTTCCTGAAGGAAAAAAAAAAAAATTCATAGCAACATCAATTTCAAGAAACCCAAAATTCAAATTTTTCCCCACCAAATCCACTCATTTACTTTTTTTTTTAAATCATGGAAAAATGCTTAACTTCACCAGCAAATCACAGTGCTTTCATTATTCCCCATACCTCTATCTCTGCTTATATGCATTCTTTCTGTTTAAATTATAAGCTCTGTGGGGAAGGGACCTTGCCTTCCATGCCCTGCAAACCGTTGGTTTTATATAAAAAAAATAAAATAACGGTTTGGAAAGAGGTCTCAAAAGACAAACACTTAACCCCCAACCCTCTCACACATCATCATCTCTCTCTGTTCATTACAAAACTTTGTGGATCCCGTATACACAAGATTCTTTACTCCTGGGGGAATTCTGCGCCAAAAATGTAAAAATTTTATGCACAATATTTTAAAATTCTGCATATTTCATTGGTCAAAATAATACAAGATAATCAAACCAGTTTCAATTATTTTGGGTCATTTATTTCAAAATACCTGTCAGCAAGCATGTCTGTAACAAGACAGACAACAAAAAAGGATTCAGAAAATTTTTTCTTTTGACAAATAGATTCCTTACTGGACATATTAATACAGGACTCTTGAGTAATAATCCCTTTGAACTACAATACAGAACTGTATTTCCCATGCCCCTCAGAAACAGTGCAAAGGCTTGGGAGGAGTCCGGGATAACGGAGGAGCTGAGGGAGGTGGAAGTAAATTGCTGGGAAGAGACCTGGGTGAGAACTTGGAGGTTTGTTGGATATGGGTGGGAAAAGTATGGAACAGATATTTTTGCGGGACGGGGAGGGATTGTTAGGGAGCTTCTTACATGCAGACCCTGGCTGACCCCTAGCCTCTCCCATTCAGTCAGGCATATCTGCCCCTGTCCCCATGTGTCCCTGCACCCCATGTGTCCTTCACTCCCTGTCCATGTGTCCCTCCACCCCCACTCGGACACCCACTCCCTCCATCCCTATGTGGCCCTGCATCCCTCCCCATGTGGCTCTGTGTCCTAACCCAGCCACTTCCCGGTCTGTGTCTCTGTACCCTCTCCCCCGTCTCCACTTGTCTCTGCGTGCCCTCACCCAGACACCCTCTGTCTCTATGTAGCTCTACACTCCCTCCCCATCACCATGTGGCCCTGCACCTCCCTCCCCCCCGTGATCCTTTGTCTCCACTCCCATTCAGCCTCTACCCCAGTCTGTCCTCCTGCACTAGCCCCTAAGAGCCCCTGCCTGACACACCACACTGTCTGTCTACCCATAGACCCCCATCTCCTGACTTGGCCTGACAGGCACTACAAAGAAGGTACTACAGCCTCTCTCTTGTCCCTTGCTGGCAGGGAGCTGCTGTTCTTGCACCACAGTGCCCTCTGGTGGGCAAAAGGCAGAACGGCAGCAATATTTCAGCAGAAGCTTTTTTCTGCACAAAAAAATAAAATATGCATATATCATTAATTATGCATGCAGGCAGTAGCACAGAATTCGCACAGAAATACAAGATTTTTTTTGGATACTGAATCCATAACTAAACTGCTGAACAAAATCAAAGATGAATATTTTGGAGGACTCGCAACACTGCGGGTAAGTGACCAAGCATGAGTACTGCTCTTAGTGACATAATGAGGCATTTTGTTATTAATTTAAAGAGAAGCTGCATTGGGCCTCAAGTAACTGAGCAATCAAGGGTTTAAAATTTTTTGTACACATTAAAAAAAAACCAAAAGCAAGTAATATAAATGTTTAGAAATTCATTGCTTGAGGGCAGCTAATATCAAAGTTAAGCTTACTGAATTCAGGTGAACATACACTTTATAACTGTTTTTGCTGAAAACTCTTTACTATGCAACATCCTACTACAATAGATTTTGTACAGTTATATAATGTATTAGCTATGGGCGAATTTCTGCTACCTTTTCTCATGTTGATCAACACCTTATTCCATGAGGGGGTCCTATTTAGGTCAAGTTGAATTTCAGCTGAAAGGTCAATGGGATCCCGTATGGAGTAAGATTTTACAAAATCTGCCCCTTATATGTTTTAGTATATCTTTCTTATAGGATGTTGTGAAGATTAGTTAATGTAAAGTGCTATATGAATGTCAAATTATATTATTACTCCAACTTGTATGTGGCAGTTAAATATTACTGTAGTTCTTGGACAAGTATGTATCTGCCTTTCCATAACACTGTATTATGAAGGGAAACTTAACAGAAAGTCTTGTTGGCCTCCTTCACACCACCCCCACAACAGCAAATGAATTACTTAAACGGGAGCTGGCTCTCATATACCTCAATGTCTAGATTAGTACAATTTTTGTAATGCCCATATGTACCAGTCTTGGACCATTATTTAGAAGCTCCATTATTTAGAAGGGGATTTCAATGCAATGTGACACAACACTTCCAGAAAGCGGAAAGAAATAGTACTCTAGAATTATTTTTTGTGCTTGACTTGGCTGACATACAAAATGAACAATATATAAATAATCCTCACTATGCAACTCATATTGCCCTCCTTTGTATTTCAACCATTTTTCTCTAGCAAGCTGAATTGCTTTGAAGCTGGTCTCCTCGACTGCATTCCCTGACCTTTTAGTTTAGTTGCTACCATAACAGTTTCAGTCTACTCCTTGCACTGTAAAGCCACTGAAACTCCCTCCCCCCCACATATTGGTTTGCCCTTTCCTCACTATATTTTCACACACTCCTTTGGCCAGGGTCTCTCTCTTCTCCCAATACCTCCTCAGTGGTCGCCTGTGGACAAAAATGTGGATTTATTTATTTTTTTTAAATCAATCACAAAATCTCAAGAATTCTGATAAATGAAGCACAGACATGTTGCTTGGAACGGATGAGGAAGTGTCCTCTTTTAAAAATCATGGCCTCAACATAACATGAACGTGTTTCTCTATGGTCTTCTCTTCAAATCTGTACCAGCCATGCCTGGATACCCTTTCTACCCAGTTCACATCAAATTATTGCGTGCTGTTCATCACCTTTTGATTTTTGCAAGCAACATTCAAAGGGTGCATTTTTTTAAATTAAACTTGAGTCATTTGAAGTTTCAAGAGAAAATAGTTTGGTGGATCAGTCTAATCCCAGTAGCACAAATCCACAATACAATTAGATTTAATTGTCAACTTTCATTAGGACGGATCAACCCCGGATCAGTAACTGTATTGTACATCCAGATTAAGATGCACTAGCCAAAGCATGTGGGAAAACTTGGAAATAACCTGCCCTCACCACTCTTGATTTTAGCCAATGTCTCTAAAAGCAATTAAAAAGAAAAACAATTAAGGAAATGCAGAAACTAATCCCCAAAGAAAGTAAAATAATTTGGACAACTTCAGATCAGAAACATATATAACCCGGGAGGAAGAAGGGAGAGGGGAGAAAAACTAAATCACTAAAAATATGCAAAGCACAAACATGCACCACAAACAGATGGACTTACGCAGCATCTTCTCGCTTAGGACATGAAGAATTTCCAGCACTAGCCAATGGATATCCAAGTGGAGATGCAGTAAATGCCACGATGGAGGAAACAGCTGTGATAAAAGACATTTTTTTTTTAATTTCATATTTCCTAAGCGAAGCCTGGATCCTATACTAAGAACCACGAGGACAGGCAGGCTCCTATGACCATGTGGAGTCCCACTGATGGCAAGTATCACATTAAATGATGTGCTCCAAAGCAAAAGAGAAAATGTTCTTCCTCACACACTTAGTCTTCTGTTTACACGTTCACAAAATCTTTAATCTAACCCACAATCCAACTAACCAGAACATCTTAGTACAAGGTGAACAGGTGAAGCACCACCAAATCCCCATGTGCCCTTCTAGCATACACATTATTAGACAGCAGAAAACTGGTAAATGGACCATAATAAAGATTAACTTTTTCATTCAGAGGCAAGAGCGCTAACCACTTTAACCTCTGAGATCCCAGAGCTACTCAAAGTGCAATGACAGGCTTCAGAGGAGCCGCCGTGTTAGGCTGTATCGGCAAAAAGAACAGGAGTACTTGTGGCACCTTAGAGACTAACAAATTTATTTGAGCATAAGCTTTCGTGGGCTACAGCCCACTTCATCAGACGTAGCCCACGAAAGCTTATGCTCAAATAAATTTGTTAAGTCTCTAAGGTGCCACAAGTACTTCTGTTCTTTTTTCAAAGTGTAACGCATCCATCCCTAGAAACAGAGAACATCAGTTCTTGACTCAGAGTGAATGGCAGGAATCTAAATGTCACTCCTTACCATTAGTACTATCCTTCACTGTAATGATTTGCATAGCGCTCTAATCATGGTATCCCTTTTAAACAAAATAAAAAATATTCCCTACCCCAAATGGAAAAATCTTACAACCGTATACTGCTCTAGTCTATTAAATGTTCTAGAAAGAGAAATAGAGTTATTGCAGTTTTCTCCCGCACAAAGATGCTCTTTTCCTGTTTTAGACAAGTTTCAGAATTTGTCTTTATAAAAGTGCCTCTTCTAGTTGGGAACTCCAGAGTTCTCATTGTCATCATGGAGAAACACAATGAATTTTTGAAAAAACAAACAACAGCACTATGACAAGCCGATTGCTCAAGCCTATTTATTCACCTCTAAATGTAATTCCATTTTATCTCCATAATGCCAATAAGGATTCTAAAAGGGAAATATTGTACAAAGAAAATGCAAGGTCTAATACACCCAATGTCAAAAAATAACTTATGTGTTTGAGCCATATGGGATGACACTTAACTAATAAGTGCATGAGATGCATTCCCATTTTTTAAACAAAACTAATTTTTATTCATCATAATTTGAAAGAGTCAAATCTGGACTGTTGTATGATGTATTAAAAAGATAAGCCAAACCTTTGCCTGATGTTGAATGGTAAATGCTCCCAGGATACTACTTGGAAGTTCATACAGATGTCCAATATGTAAGGTCAAGGCATGAAGCTCCTCAACCAGCACAGAAGGGAGCTGGACTTCCAGTTCTTCATATGGATGAAGTAGCTCGTCATCCTCTGTTTTGTGTGATTCCAGGTATCTGAATGAACAGCACATCAATATATAATTAAAAGGTGCATAACAGATGGTTATTCAAAACTAAACACACACAATAAGTTAACTAGATATTGAAATTGCATATGTAATCTCACCTGAAGATGAATACCTTCACATAATGCAGAAATATAATACACTCATGTCTGATGTTGCCTGCTTCAGAGTGTAGGTTTGCAGCCTGACCTGAAAACAGAAAATTAACAAGTTAGAGGCATAAAGATTTCTTTTGAAAGAAATGATTTATAACACTAATGATACTGTAGTGATCAAAAATATTTCACAATAAGTTCCAAGAGCAATTCTGTTTAAACAATATCATTCAACTGTAAATAAAATGTCATATTACTATTTTTCTCTGCTAAGTATCCTCCACGCAAACTATCACAAAACACGGTCCAGTTAAAGGTAAAAGAAAGAGAAAATGCTATACATAGTTCAGTATAGTGGGAAACATTCATATTATCCTCACTTGTTTTCCCTGACACAGTAGAAAAACAGAAAAGCACAACTTTAGAATCTGTGACGATGTAAGCAAGCATTGTTATGGATTAGTTTTAGTTTTAATAAGGAGGGATGGAAGAATGGAAAAACACCATCGTCAGACAAATTCCTAGGTACACTATGTGGACACTAAAGCCCGAAAGCATTTTTAAAAGCTACATTTCAGCTGCATAGGACAGGGAGGGAGGATAAGGTTTTGGCAGCACAGCAGAGACCACATTTACAAGAACTTCACATGATACTAGTAAAATATTTCTGGGAAATTTACACTAACATATACAAAAATTTGGAAGATCTGGGAGCTAATATACAGCAGGTTATTAAAATGTCCAGACTGACACATAAAAAAAGAGATGTACTAGCTGGTCCAATAACAGAGAAGAAACAGATAATTTCAACATTAAAATCAGGGAAGAGTCCTAGATCTGATGGAGACACCTCTGAATTCTATAACATGTTTAAAACACAGATAACGCCCTTGTTACTAAGTGCATTTCTGTATTCTGAACTGATTCACCAAACCAAGCTGGCTTCATAGATGGAAGAAGTCCCTGAAATAATACAAAAAATGGTTACCTACCTTTCGTAACTGTTATTCTTCGAGATGTGTTACTCATGTCCATTCCATTTCAGGTGTGTGCATCCCCACATGCACAGTTGTTGGAGGTTTTTGTCTTAGCGGCATTCATAGGGTCAGCTGTTGTGCCCCCTTTGAGCGCCGCGCTCGTGTGTCGGTATATTAGGTGCCACCGACCCTACACCCTCTCAGTTCCTTCTTGCCGGCAATTCTGACAGAGTGGAAGAAGGGTAGGTAATGGAATGGACATGAGCAACACATCACGAAGAACAACAATTATGAAAAGTAGGTAACCATTTTTTCTTCAAGTGTTTGCTCATGCTGATTCCGTTAGGTGACTCACACGCTGTGTCTGTGAAGGTGAGTTTGGAGTTCACAGTCTGGCGACTTATAGTACTGAAGTACCCTACTGAAGCCAGTGTAATCCTTGGCCTGCTGGGTAAGCGCGTAGTGGGACGTGAATGTATGGACGGATGACCAAGCGGTCGCCCTGCAGATGTCCTTGATAGGAAATTGGGACAGAAAGGCTGCCGAAGACGCCTGGTCAAGTGGGCAGTTACATTCACCAGGGGTTGCACAATAAGGGTCGCCTGATCACAGCAGAAGTGAATGCAGGTGGTGATCCAAGATGAAATTCTTTGTGCAGACACTGGGCAACCTTTCATCCTGCCGGCTACCGTGATGAACAATTGTGTTGACTTGCAGAATGGCTTGGTCCTTTCAATGTAGAAGACTAACACCCTCCTGACATCTAGGGAATACAGCCTATGCACCTCCTCCAATTTATGCGGCTCTGGAAAAAAGACAGGTAAGAAAATGTCCTGGCTCATATGAATCTGGGAGACCATCTTGGGCATGAAAGTTGGATGTGGTCTCAGCTGGACCTTGGTTCCGAGATGAGTGCCCTAATCTCTGAGATCGGGTAGGCAGATGTTACTGCAACCAGGAATGCAACCTTTCAGGACAGGAGAAAAGAAAGCAGGAAGCCAAAGGGAGGGGGTCCAGTGTGCCGTGACAGCACCGGATTCAGGTACCACAAAGGAACATGCGGGTAGAGGCGCTCAAGGCCCTTGAGGAATCTGGCAGTCATGTCCTGGGCAAAAGCCAACCTCCTCGCAAGTGGCAGATGGAAGACCAAGACAGCTGCCAAGTGAACCTTGATAGAGGAAAAGGACAGGCCTTGGAGTTTGAGATGCAGAATTAACTGCATCAAGGCTCGTGCAGGCCAAATGCCTTTATCCGAGGTCCAGCAGGCGAACCGCTTCCATTTGGCCAGGTAGATTGCTCTGGTGGAGAGTTGTCTATTGCCCAACAGGTCCTGTTGGACATCGGCCAAGCACTGCTGCTCCTGCTCATTTAACCATGCAGCAGCCTACCTGTTAGGTGCAGCACCTGCAGGTTCATATGCAGAAAACTACCGTGATTTTGGGATAGAAGGTCAGGCTGGAGCGGTAGCTGGAACGGAGTGGACACTGAGAGGTCCAGCAACGTGTTGAACCACTGCTGGCGCAGCCAAGCCAGCGCTATGAGGATCACCCTCGACCTGTCCTGCTTGATTTTCACAAGGACCCTGGAGAGTAATGGCACCGAAGGGAAGGCATACATCAGAGCCCCCAACCATGGGAACAAAAAGTGTCTGACGTCTAACTACTATAAACATTTACAAGGTCCTAAGGGTCAAAGTTGGAAGAGATGAAGCCGCTAGCCCTTGCTATGTAAGGAAAGGCACTTCGATTGACCACCACAGGCGGTAAGAAAGAACTGAGAGAGTGCAGGGCTGGTGGTGCCTGATATACAGACACATGAGTGCGGCATTAAAGGGGTTGGCCAGCCAGCCCTATGGATACCGCTAAGGCAAAAACCTCTGACAACCATGCACGTGAGAGCATGCGCAACTAGAATGCAATTGACACGAGCAAGCACAAAGCAGCAAGCAAGAAGAAGAAGAAGAAAACTTTTCCATGTGGTACAGCACTCCAGAAGCACTAAAGAGGTCTGCATTCTAACTATGAACTGTCTCAGTAGAATGAATATTTCTTTTTAGAATGTTAGAGAAATATGTTTTGAGGGACACTTGCAGAAGTAGATCAAAACAATCTATAAAAATCCTGTGACATGCAGCTGGGGGAAAATATTGAGCCAATACCATTACACAGAATAAGAGAGGATGTCCCTTACACCCTTCTTACGTGATTTAATTATCAAAGCACTAGCACAAATTTCAGGGACGCCATGTTCAAGGAATAAGTGAATAGATAGAACAGGAAACAAAAAGTTTCATTATATGCTGACAACCTTATGCTTTTTACGCAAGTTATAAATAAAAATTGGCTAGTATAAAAGAAATAATTGAAGCTTTGGGTCAGGAATTGGGGTACAGACTAAACTACTCTAAAGCCTAGTCTACACAAGAAAATGAAGTTGGCTTAAATACAACACTCAAGAGTGTGAGAAATCCACATCTTTCAGCAGCATAGTTAAACCAACCCCATCACCAGCGTAGACAGCACTAGGTTGATGGAGGAACTCTTCCATTGACCTAGCTACTGCCCCTTGGGGAGAGGGATTAATTAGGCCAGCAGAACAACCCCTCCCGTTGGTGTAGGTAGCGTCCACACTGAAACACTACAGCAGCACAGATGCAGCATTTCAAGTGTAGACAAGTCCTTAATACTATGTCTTGCATCCAAAAGATTCTTAAAAGATGACAAATGCTTAACAAAAGTAGTGGATAATAAAATTAGATATTTGGACATTAGAATCAGACCTAAATGGGGAAGTTGTTTAAATTAAATACTGAGCCCCAGTAATGAAAATTATTTGCAATAATTGAGGCAGGAGGAGATTACTACTTATTGAAATTGTCAAAAAAGGGATAAAAACAAGTAAAAATATTAGTTTACTTTAGAAAGGAAAACAATGCAACAGAAATACTGAAGTAATCAAGATGCTTTGATATGAACACAATAATCTTGTACTTACAGGAACAATAAATAGTCAAGAAGAGCATACACATAGGACAATAACTGAACTACATTCCCCATTCCACCTCTAACTTTCCATATTTCCTAGCTTCCCCTTCATCCCCCAAAAATAGTCAGCTTCCCCATAAAGGTTTTAAAAATTAATATGAATGATTAAATATACATATATCATGTTACAGTTGTATTTGTATAATTTGAAAGAAGGGGAAAGGGGAATGATAGAAACAGGTAAAATTAATAAGCAACATGCTGTTAAATATTGTTAATTTTGTTTGACACTGTAACTGAAGTATGTGATGGGGTGTACCTGGCCTATGCAGCCCCCTATGGGAGGCCCAAAAGTCCTACTACACCCCTCCCCACAAAGCAGCAAAATGACAAGAAAGGAGCAGTGAAAGTGAGTTCTCTAGGCATGCCTAAAGAGACCTCACAGAAGCATGCAATCGAAGCCCAGCAGGCTCATATAAAAGGAGCTGCAGGGTTTCAGCAGGTCAGTTCCTCGCTAGGACCAGAGGGGTGAGGAAAGGAGTGCCCTTCTGGCCAAAGGGGTATGAGGGATAGCTAGAGTTTAGTTCTGGCTGTGCTTCCTTAAGCTAGGTTTGCGGGGGGAGAGAGAGAGAGAGAGAGAGAGAGAGAGAGAGTGCGCGAGCAGGGATCCAAGAACATTAACCCTGCTATAAGAGTGAAACTAAAAGGGGCCAGGTAGGAAGAGGCCCAGAGATGAAACACCAATGAACTGAAAATCAAGCAGGGTGCAGCTGCTGTTTATAGTGTCCGTGCATTGGAATCCAGAGTAGTGGGCAGGTCTGGATTCCCCCACCAGCCGTAGTGGCATAAACCCCAAGAAGGGGACAGGAGTTATTTGAGAGCCCGAACAAGACTGAATTAAATGGGCCCAGAGCACAGGCTGAAGACACTAGTGAGGACAAACAGGACTGTTCATTTATTGGGCTCTACTATCCTAGAAGAGGCTCATTTGGATGTTATGACTTGGCTGGAGGGCCAAGCCACCGAAGATCCACCAGTGTTGACCAGCAGCCTGGAGGGAGAGCAGGCTTGATTTTCAGTTCATTGGTGTTTCATCTCTGGGCCTCTTCCTACCTGGCCCCTTTTAGTTTCACTCTTATAGCAGGGTTAATGTTCTTGGATCCCTGCTCGCGCACTCTCTCTCTCTCTCTCTCTCCCCCCGCAAACCTAGCGAGAAAGACTGCAGTACCAAACCCATCTTAAGTGGCGAGGAGTACTCGCCACTTAAGAGGCGAGTACTCCTATTACAAAATGTTTTACTGTAAGTGATTTGAAATATCAAAAACGCAAAAACGTAAAAGGAAAAAAGGAAGGAAAAACAGAGCTCAGGAACAGGTTTGCAGAGTTGGAAAATGAAGAAGGGGCACAGCAGGTGTTTGCTGAAGGTGAGAGGGCAAGGAAGAAAAGAAGAGCAGCTAGTCCTGTAGGAAGAGGCGAAGAGTCAATGGAGACAACACCAAATATGAGCCCCAGGAGGATACAGGATGGGTTGAGGAGGATTGCAAGGGACAATAGAAATCGAGAGGACTTGCAGCCAGAGGGAACAGGGAACAGACCAGAGAATCGTACTGGCACCAGGAAAAGGCAGGTCTACATGATTGAGGACTCCTTACTGAGAAGGATAGACATGCCTGTAAGTAGAGCTGATCCAGAGAACAGAAGGATGTGCTGTCTGTCGGGTGCTAAAATACGGGATGTGGACCTGAGGCTGAAAAGGGTCCTAAGGGGAGCAGGAAAGAATCCGCTGATTGTCCTTCATGTGGGAACGAATGATACGGCTAGATTCTCGCTGGAACATATCAAGGGAGACTATGCCAGACTAAGGAAGACGCTTAAGGAAATCGAGGATCAGGTGATCTTCAGTGGGATTCTGCCTGTTCCTAGAGAAGGGCAACAAAGGTCTGACAAGATCATGGCAATTAACAGATGGCTCAGACAGTGGTGCTATAAGGAGGACTTTGGGATGTATGGCCACTGGGAGGCATTCATGGACAGCGGACTGTTCTCTCGGGATTGTAATAACCTTAGTCCCAGATTTGGACCTTAGCGTCCAAAATATGGGGGTTAGCATGAAAACCTCCAAGCTTAGTTACCAGCTTGGACCTGGTACCTGCTGCCACCACCCAAAAAATTAGAGTGTTTTGGGGCACTCTGGTCCCTCTGAAAAACCTTCCCTGGGGACCCCAAGACCCAAATCCCTTGAGTCTCACAACAAAGGGAAATAATCCTTTTTCCCTTCCCCCCTCCAGGTGCTCCTGGAGAGATACACAGACACAAGCTCTGTGAAACTACACAGAGAGACTCCCCCTCTCTGTTCCCAATCCTGAAAACAAAAAGTACTTTCCTATTCCCCCAGAGGGAATGCAAAATCAGGCTAGCGATCCAACACACAAATCTCCCCTTGATTTCTTCCTCCCACCAATTCCCTGGTGAGTACAGACTCAATTTCCCTGAAGTAAAGAAAAACTCCAACAGGTCTTAAAAGAAAGCTTTATATAAAAAGAAAGAAAAATAAGTACAAATGTTCTCTCTGTATTAAGATGATACAACACAGGGTCAATTGCTTAAAAGAATATTGAATAAACAGCCTTATTCCAAAAGAATACAAATCAAAGCACTCCAGCACTTATATTCATGCAAATACCAAAGAAAAGAAACCATATAACTTACTATCTGATCTCTTTGTCCTTACACTTAGAAACAGAAGACTAGAAAGTAGAACTACTTCTCCAAAGCTCAGAGAAAGCAGGCAGCCAGAAAACAAAGACTCAGACACTCAATTCCCTCCACCCAAAGTTGAAAAAATCCGGTTTCCTGATTGGTCCTCTGGTCAGGTGCTTCAGGTGAAAGAGACATTAACCCTTAGCTATCTGTTTATGACACGCCCCCCAAATTGCAGACAGTGGGGAAGCTCACTGGCGGCGATTTCCTTCTAGAACTTGAAAATAAACAGATTAATACAACACATACACCTTTACCTATACTCCTAAGTATATAACTAACAGACTTCTACATTTTAAGAACACTTTTTAACTACTGAATTCTGGGAAACTCTCACGGGAGAGTGCATCAGCTACTTTGTTAGAAGCTCCTGTGATGTGTTGAATTTCAAAATCAAAATCTTGGAGAGCTAAACTCCAACGAAGAAGTTTTTTGTTGTTCCCCTTGGCAGTATGAAGCCACTTTAGTGCAGCATGGTCAGTTTGTAGTTGGAACCGCCGTCCCCAAACATATGGGCGTAGCTTTTCCAGGGCGTACACAATGGCATAGCATTCCTTTTCACTGACCGACCAGTGACTTTCCCTCTCAGACAGTTTCTTGCTGAGAAACACGACAGGATGGAAGTTGTGATCTGTTGCTTCCTGCATGAGCATCGCTCCTATACCACGCTCAGATGCATCTGTGGTTACTAGGAATGGCTTGTCAAAGTCCGGGGCCCTGAGCACAGGGTCAGACATGAACGTTGCCTTAAGTTGGGTAAAGGCCTTTTGACACTCATCAGTCCACTTAACTGCATTTGGCTGGGTCTTTTTGGTCAGGTCGGTCAGTGGGGCAGCGATTTGGCTGTAGTGTGGTACAAATCGCCTGTAGTATCCGGCCAAGCCTAAGAAGGATTGGACCTGTTTCTTTGACCTTGGGACAGGCCACTTTTGGATAGCATCCACCTTGGCCTGTAGGGGGTTTATGGTTCCTCGACCCACCTGGTGCCCCAGGTAAGTCACTCTGTTTTGGCCTATTTGACACTTTTTGGCCTTAACAGTTAGTTCGGCCTGCCTGATGCGCTCAAAGACCTTTTCCAGGTGTAGTAGGTGTTCGGGCCAGGAGTCAGAAAAAATGGCCACATCATCGAGGTAGGCAACTGCAAATTCTCCCAGTCCAGCTAGTAGACCATCTACCAGCCTTTGGAAGGTGGCGGGTGCATTACGAAGGCCGAAAGGAAGGACATTGAATTCATACACCCCCGCATGGGTGACGAATGCTGACCTCTTCTTGGCAGGTTCATCTAGCGGTACTTGCCAGTACCCCTTGGTTAAGTCTATTGTAGAGATGAACTGGGCACGTCCCTACTTTTTCTATAGCTCATCGGTACGTGGCATTGGATAGTTGTTCGGACGAGTTACAGCATTTAGCTTACGGTAGTCCACGCAAAAGCGTATTTCCCCATCTGGTTTGGGTACCAGAACCACTGGAGATGCCCATGCACTGGTAGATGGGCGGATTATACCCATCTGTAGCATGTTCTGGATCTCCCGTTCTATAGCAGCTTGGGCATGAGGAGACACTCGGTAAGGTGGGGTTCTGATTGGGTGAGCATTACCTGTATCAATGGAGTGGTATGCCCGTTCAGTCCGTTCTGGGGTGGCTGAGAACAATGGGGCGAAGCTAGTGCACAGCTCCTTGATTTGTTGCCGCTGCAGACGTTCCAGGGTGGTTGAGAGGTTTACCTCTTCCACGCCACCGTCTTTTTTCCCGTCGTAGTAGACACCGTCAGGCCACTCAGCGTTCTCTCCCTGGACTGTAAACTGACAAACCTGTAAGTCTCTGGAATAGAAAGGCTTGAGAGAATTAACATGGTACACTTTAGGCTTTAGTGAGGAATTGGGAAATGCTATGAGGTAGTTTACAGCTCCCAGGCGCTCTTGGACCGTGAATGGCCCTTCCCATGATGCTTCCATCTTATGGGCCTGTTGCGCCTTCAAGACCATAACCTGGTCTCCTACCTTGAAGGACCGATTTCTGGCATGTCTGTTATACCAGGCCTTTTGCTCTTCTTGAGCATCCTTTCGGTTCTCTTTAGCAAGGGCTAAAGAGTGTCGGAGGGTGCTTTGTAGGTTGCTTACAAAGTCCAGAATGTTAGTTCCTGGAGAAGGCGTAAACCCCTCCCATTGCTGCTTCACCAACTGTAATGGCCCCTTAACCTCGTGACCATACACAAGTTCAAATGGTGAAAACCCTAAACTGGGATGTGGTACAGCCCTGTAGGCAAACAGCAACTGCTGCAACACTAGATTTCAATTATTGGAGAATTCGTTGATGAATTTTCGTATCATGGCCCCCAAAGTTTCATTGAACCTTTCCACCAGGCCATTGGTTTGATGGTGGTACGGGGTGGCAACCAAGTGATTCACCCCATGAGTTTTCCACAGTTTTTCCATGGTCCCTGCCAGGAAATTAGACCCTGAATCTGTAAGGATGTCAGAGGGCCAACCTACCCTGGCAAAGATGTCTGTTAGGGCCAGGCACACAGTGTTAGCTCTGGTGTTGCCTAGAGCTACTGCTTCCGGCCATCGGGTAGCAAAGTCCACTAAAGTCAGTACGTACTGCTTTCCTCTGGGCGTCTTTTTTGGGAAAGGGCCCAGAATATTCACAGCTACTTGCTGAAATGGGACCTCAATTATGGGGAGTGGCTGGAGAGGGGCCTTGACCTGGTCTTGAGGCTTACCCACTCTTTGGCATACCTCACAAGACCGGACATACTTGGCAACGTCCTTGCCCATCCCCTCCCAGTGGAAGGACTTCCCCAACCGGTCCTTGGTTCTGTTCACCCCAGCATGGCCACTGGGATGATCATGGGCTAAGCTTAAGAGCTTCCCCCGGTACTTAGTTGGAACCACCAACTGTTTTTGCGGCTGCCATTCTTCCTGGTGTCCACCAGAAAGAATTTCCTTGTACAAAAGTCCTTGGTTTATAACAAACCGGGATCGATTAGAAGAGCTGAGAGGCGGTGGGGTGCTCCGTGCCGCCGCCCAAGCTTTCTGAAGGCTGTCATCCGCTTCCTGCTCAGCCTGGAACTGTTCCCTTGAGGCTGGGGTCACCAGTTCTTCCTTAGACTGTGGACTTGGGCTTGGTCCCTCTGGAAGCGATGTAGGTGATGGGGTTGTTTCCGTTGCTGGTGAACCGCTCTCCGCTGGTGCACCTGAGGGTATTTCAGGCTCTGGCTGAGCCTTTTGGGTATGGCTGTCTGTTGCTTCTGCCAGTTTTGGCTCGCTGGCGCCCTCTGGCGTTGAGTTTGAAGATGTAGTTGCACTTGCTGGTGCTGGTTGCTGTTCCAGTTCCGGGCCTGGGACTGGAGATGCTGTGGCTGTTTCAG
This sequence comes from Gopherus flavomarginatus, assembly GCF_025201925.1. Lineage (NCBI taxonomy): Eukaryota > Metazoa > Chordata > Testudines > Testudinidae > Gopherus > Gopherus flavomarginatus. The sequence goes on along the minus strand of NC_066620.1, from coordinate 143,112,311 downwards.
TGGTAGGCATGGAATCCGGGTCCTCTACCTCTGTCTGGGTCTCTGGTAACACAGACGGGGCCTCTGTGGACGGTTCAGGAACAGGAATGGGTCTGGAAGCTTGCCTGGTTTGGCTACGTGTAACCATTCCCACTCTCTTGGCCCGCCTCACCTGGTTGGCCAAGTTTTCCCCCAGTAGCATGGGGATAGGATAATTGTCATAGACTGCAAAAGTCCACATTCCTGACCAGCCTTTGTACTGGACAGGCAGTTGAGCTGTAGGCAAGTCTACAGCTTGTGACATGAAGGGGTAAATTGTAACTTTGGCCTTTGGGTTGATGAATTTGGGGTCAACGAAGGATTGGTGGATAGCTGACACTTGTGCCCCCGTGTCTCTCCATGCAGTAACCTTCTTTCCGCCCACTCTCAAATTTTCCCTTCGCTCCAAGGGTATTTGAGAGACATCCGGGCCTGGGGATCTTTGGTGTGATGGTGGTGTAATGAATTGCACTCGCATGGTGTTCTTGGGACACTTGGCCTTGATATGTCCCAGTTTATTACACTTAAATCATCTTCCATCTGATGGGTTACTGGGCCGAGGTGAGTTACTGGAGACTGGTGAGGTTGAAGGGTAGGGTATCTGTGGCTTTACTTGGGTGGTATGTGGGGTCTTTGGCTGTCCTCGGTTGTAGGGTTTATGGTCTGTGTGCCCCCTGGGGTAATCGTTCCCCTTGACAGTAGCTTTCTTGCTTTTTGCCAGTTCCATTCATTTGGCTCCAATCTCCCCCGCCTCAGCGATATTCTTGGGGTTTCCATCTTGTATGTACCGCGTGATGTCTTCAGGAACACCATCCAAGAACTGCTCCATTTGTATGAGGAGGTTCAGTTCTTCCAAGGTTTGAATGTTGTTTCCTGTTAGCCAGGCCTCATAGTTTTTTGCAATGTAGTAGGCGTGTTTGGGAAATGACACCTCTGGTCCCTCTGAAAAACCTTCCCTGGGGACCCCAAGACCCAAATCCCTTGAGTCTCACAACAAAGGGAAATAATCCTTTTTCCCTTCCCCCCTCCAGGTGCTCCTGGAGAGATACACAGACACAAGCTCTGTGAAACTACACAGAGAGACTCCCCCTCTCTGTTCCCAATCCTGAAAACAAAAAGTACTTTCCTATTCCCCCAGAGGGAATGCAAAATCAGGCTAGCGATCCAACACACAAATCTCCCCTTGATTTCTTCCTCCCACCAATTCCCTGGTGAGTACAGACTCAATTTCCCTAAAGTAAAGAAAAACTCCAACAGGTCTTAAAAGAAAGCTTTATATAAAAAGAAAGAAAAATAAGTACAAATGTTCTCTCTGTATTAAGATGATACAACACAGGGTCAATTGCTTAAAAGAATATTGAATAAACAGCCTTATTCCAAAAGAATACAAATCAAAGCACTCCAGCACTTATATTCATGCAAATACCAAAGAAAAGAAACCATATAACTTACTATCTGATCTCTTTGTCCTTACACTTAGAAACAGAAGACTAGAAAGTAGAACTACTTCTCCAAAGCTCAGAGAAAGCAGGCAGCCAGAAAACAAAGACTCAGACACTCAATTCCCTCCACCCAAAGTTGAAAAAATCCGGTTTCCTGATTGGTCCTCTGGTCAGGTGCTTCAGGTGAAAGAGACATTAACCCTTAGCTATCTGTTTATGACAGGGATGGACTTCATTAGGGAGAGAAATAGACTTCTAGGATGGAGGCTGGCACAACTGATTAAGAGAGCTTTAAACTAGGAATTTGGGGGAGAGAGTTGGGAGATGTCCAGGTAATCTCCATGCCGGAATTCAACATTGAGAAGGAAGAAAAAGTAAGAAAGGATACAGCCGTGGGTAGGAGAATGGACATAAGGAGGAAGGGTAGTGTAGATATCAGTCTAATAGGTGATACTGGTGGTAGAATATCTGTGCCTAATCAGGTAAAGAATGCGAGTGAAGCCAAACAGCAAAAACTAAGATGTTTGTACACTAATGAGAGAAGCCTAGGTAACAAAATGGAGGAACTAGAGCTACTGGTGCAGGAAGTGAAACTGGGTATTATAGAGATAACAGAAACATGGTGGAATAGTAGTCATGACTGGAGTACACCTATTAAAGGGTATATGCTGCTTAGGAAAGACAGAAACAAAGACAAAGGTGATGGAGCAGCATTGTATATCAATGATAATGTAAACTGTAAAGAAATAAGAAGTGATGGAATGGATAAGACAGAGTCTGGGCAAAAATCACACTGGGAAAGAAAGCTACTAGAGCCTCCCCTGAGATAGTGCTTCGGGTGTGCTACAGACCGCCGGGATCTGATTTGGCTATGGATAGAGACCTCTATAAATGTTTTTAATGAAGTAAACACTAATGGGAATTGTGTGATCATGGGAGACTAACTTCCCAGATATAGACTGGAGGACAAGTGCTAGTAATAATAATAGGGCTCAGATTTTTCTGGATGCGATAGCTGATGGGTTCCTTCACCAAATAATTGAAGAACCAACATGAGAGGATGCCATTTTAGATTTGGTTTTAGTGAGTAGTGAGGACCTCATAGAAGAAAAGGTTGTAGGAGACAACCTTGGTTTGAGTGATCATGAGTTAATTCAGTTCAAACTAGATGGAAGGATAAACAGAAATAGATCTGAGACTAGAGTTTTTTTTATTTCAAAAGGGCTAACTTCAAAGAATTAAGGAAATTAGTTAGGGAAGTGGACTGGACTGAAGAACTTGTGGATCTAAATGGCGGAGGAGGCCTGGAATTACTTCAAGTCAAAGTTGTAGAAACTATCAGAACCCTGCATCCCAAGACAGGGGAAAAAATTCATAGGCAGGAGTTGCAGACCAAGCTGGACGAGCAAGCATCTCAGAGAGGTGATTAGGAAAGAGCAGGAAGCCTATAAGGAGTGGAAGATGGGAGAGATTAGCAAGGAAAGCTACCTTATTGAGGTCAGAACATGTAGGGATAAAGTGAGAAAGGCCAAAAGCCATGTACAGTTGGACCTTGCAAAGGGAATTAAAACCAACAGTAAAAGGTTCTATAGCCATATAAATAAGAAGAAAACAAAGAAAGAAGAAGTGGGACCGCTAAACACTAAGGATGGAATGGAGGTTAAGGATAATCTAGGCATGGCCCAATATCTAAACATATACTTTGCCTCAGTCTTTAATGAGGCTAATGAGGAGCTTAGGGATAATGGTGATGACAAATGGGAATGAGGATATGGAGGTAGATATTACCACATCTGAGGTAAAAGCCAAACTCGAACAGCTTATTGGGACGAAATCGGAGGGCCCAGATAATCTTCATCCAAGAATATCAAAGGAACTGGCACATGAAATTGCAAGCCCATTAGCAAGAATTTTTAATGAATCAGTAAATGCAGGAGTTGTACCGTATGACTGGAGAATTGCTAACACAGTTCCTGTTTTTAAGAAAGGGAAAAAAAAGTGATCTGAGTAACTATAGGCCTGTTAGTTTGACATCAGTAGTATGCAAGGTCTTGGAAAAAATTTTGAAGGAGAAAGCAGTCAAGGACATTGAGGTCAATGGTAATTGGGACAAAATACAACATGGTTTTACAAAAGATAAATCGTGCCACACCAACCTGATGTCCTCCTTTGAGAAGATAACAGATTTTTTAGAAAAGGAAACACAGTGGAGCTAATTTACCTCGATTTCAGTAAGGCATTTGACACGGTTCCACCTGGGGAATTATTAGTTATATTGGAAAAGATGGGGATCAATATGAAAATTGAAAGGTGGATAAGGAACTGCTTAAAGGGGAGACTACAACGGGTCGTACTGAAAGGCGAACTGTCAGGCTGAAAGGAGGTTACTAGTGGAGTTCCTCAGGGATCGGTTTTGGGATCAGTCTTATTTAATCTTTTTATTACTGACCTTGGCACAAAAAGTGGGATTGTGCTAATAAAGTTTGCAGATGACACAAAGCTGGGAGGTATTGCTAACACAGAGAAGGACTGGGATACCATACAGGAAGATCTGGATGACCTTGTAAACTGGAGTAATAGTAATAGGATGAAATTTAATAGTGAAAAGTGCAAAGTCATACATTTAGGGAATAACAACAAGAATTTTGGTTATAAATTGGGGACACACCAGTTGGAAGTAACAGAGGAGAAGGACTTCGGAGTATTGGTTGATCAAAGGATGACTATGAGCCACCAATATGATATGGCCGTTAAAAAAGCTAATGTGGTTTTAGGATTCATCAGGCAAGGTATTTCAGTAGAAATAAGGAGGCGTTACTACCGTTAAACAATGCATTGGTGTGACCTCATCTGGAATACTGTGTGCAGTTCTGGTCTCCATGTTTAAGAAGGATGAATTCAAACTGGAACAGGTACAGAGAAGGGCTACTAGGATGATCCAAAGAATGGAAAACCTATCTTATGAAAGGAGACTGAAAGACCTTGGCTCGTTTAGCCTAACCAAAAGAAGGCTATGGGGAGATATGATTGCTGTTTATAAATATATCAGAGGGATAAATACCAGGGAGGGAGAGGAATTATTTAAGCTTAGTACCAATGTGGACACAAGAACAAATCGATATAAACTGGACACTAGGAAGTTTAGACTTGAAATTAGATAAAGGTTTCTAACCATTAGAGGAGTGAAGTTCTGGAACAGCCTTCTAAGGGGAGTAGTGGGGGCAAAAGACATATCTGGCTTCAAGACTAAGCTTGATAAGTTTATGGAGGGGATGGTATGATGAGATAGCCTAAGTTTGGCAATTAATTGATCTTTGATTATTAGCAGGTAAATATGCCCAATGGTCTGTGATGTGATGTTAGACAGGGTGGGATGTGAGTTACTACAGAGAATTCTTTCCTGGGTGCTGGCTAGTGAGTCTTGCCCACATGCTCAGGGTTTAGCTGATCGCCATATTTGGGGTTGGGAAGAAATTTTCCTCCAGGGCAGATTGGCAGAGGCCCTGGAGGTTTTTCGCCTTCCTCTGCAGCATGGGACACGGGTCACTTGCTGGAGGATCCTCTGCACCTTGAGGTCTTTAAACCATGATTTGAGGACTTCAATAACTCAGAGATAGGTTAGGGGATTGTTACAGGAGTGGGTGGGTGAGATTCTGTGGCCTGAAATGTGCAGGAGGTCAGATTAGATGACCATAATGGTCCCTTCTGACCTTCAGGCTATGAATCTTTACACACCCATCACACCTCAGAGATATTTGCAGCGAGTCTCCAAAGCCTACTGGGGCTAGAGGGAGAAATGATGGGCAATATGGGTTGGCCAAGTGTACATGTACAACCCATCCACAGGGCCCAAATCAAATTTGGGGGATGATGGAAGAAGCTGGTTTGGCCCATTCCTCCCTCAAATACTTTGTATTTAGTGGCTGTGGCCTAGTTGCATGTGCACTCTGGCCAAGTGGGGCAGAGGATTAATCCCTCAGCTTTGCAATTATTTTCAGTAGAGCAAATTGTTTGCTTTTACTCAGACTTTGCTCCATTTTCCAGCATTAGGTCTGGTAATAATATTTATGATACCTTTGAACAAAGGATACCCAAATGCTTTACAAACATCTGCATCGTGTCTCTCTCCTACAGACTGCATGCATCTCAGGGCCTGAACCATTTCTTCAGTCAACCTTAGCACTTCAACAGAACAGTCCTGCACGTATTTCTTACATGAATGAAACCATTATTATACCAAAGACTGTAAAAGAAGGAAGTGCATTAGCAGTTGCATGAAGTTAAGGCTTTTCCAGAAGCAGGTAACATTACAGAAGTTACATATGACTCACTGGAAGAGGAAATAGCAGCAACAGTGCCACAGAATTTAGGCTAAGTCTATGCAGAAGTACATGGTGCCTCACCTAAAGAAGACATAGTTTGATTTTTGGCAAACATTTCTTACTATTTTGTTAACTATTTTACTTTATTATATTTTGCTACCTTGATATCTGACAAAGGGAATAAGATAAAATAAAGAGCCTCAAACAGATGCTTAAATTTAAAAAATAAATTATTTCTTCTTGGTCCATAAACAACATATAGAAGATTAACTGGAATTTAAAATAAAATCCTTTCCAGGCTGAGACCTTAAAGGTAAAATCTCAGCCAAAACTACACTTTTATGAGAAATCAACTATCCCTTGAAACAAGATGTTTATAAAAGAAGCAAGACGACAAGCTCAGATCTACAACTATAATGGAACAGCTGACTGACTGGATCATCAATTAAATTAAACACTGGTATGACAATCTCAAACAAAAAGCACAGATATTTATTTGTGCCTTTATAATAACTATTTCCAAGTAGCAACAGGATAGACAGCGTATTTCTGAGCAATTACTTCAGTTCTCAACTTGCTAAGTAATTTGGCCTTCAAACTCACAATAAGCCTAAGGCTGTAATAATCCTTCAGAAACGTACTTCTAATGCCTTAGTATTTAATTCAAATTAACTGTTTTGTAGTTCTGCCATTTCATTGATTTTGTTGCAAGGACAAATGAAGTCCATAAATAATGTCTAACCTAAGCAAATATAACAACTTGTTTATATGTAAGCCAAGAGGATATGGAAAAATGCTATCTTAACTAAAATAATCATTGAGAGCTTGAATTAACTTTTTATTTTTAATTCAAAGAATTAACGGTTCACCAAGCCCTGCACTAAGGGTGAAATCCTGGCCTTGTTGAAGTCAATGACAAAAATCCCATGGTCTTGAAGGCGGTTAAGATTTCACCCAAGGCATTTCCTATATAATCAACATACAGTTAGGCTGGTACTGAAGTGAGTCACGACACTTCTGCTAAGAACATCTTTCTTCCCACTTGCTTTAGCCTACCACAGCAATAATGTCAGAAATATGTACAGCCAGAGAATTAAGATATTGCAGGTTTATGCTAATACATATTATTAATGTTCGGGGCTTCTAGGTGCTACTACAATAAAATCAGGACTCAAGCCTTGTAGTGCTAGACTCTTTACACTCATATAATAAAAAGACCGTCTTCTACCCCAATATAAATGAAAATATGTCAAACTTACCAAAGTCTGATGAACTCATCTGTACTAGGTTTTCCAATTTGTGTATGTGTTGCCTAATTAAAAAGATACCACAAAACTAAGTATTATATAGTTAAAGGATATTTCCCAAACATTTATTTTATAGTGCTGTAAATTTCCAGAATGTTTTTCAAAACACAAAATAAGAAACAGACTCTTCCCAGAAAAGCTTACAAGAACATAAACTGGGCATCAGGTCACTCAGGAGAGGCTACGGAGACATCGAATACGAGGGATCATCATAAGGAAAATGCAATGCTGTTCCAAGCATGGCAGGGAGGGCACCAAGAAAAAAGGCCAGGAGGAGATAAAATAATGGCTAAAGCAAGAAGTATGTAGGGCTGGAGCAGGCAGATATGAGAATAGAGATGTAGGAGGGGCAAGACTAGGCAGGATTCTGAAGGTGAAGAATTTGATGTGGAATAAGACAGAATCTACTGAAGGGATTTTGGGGGAGGATACATGAATGGAGTGACAAAGACGACTTTAGCAGCATTTATAACAAAGTGGAGAAGTCAGAGAAGAGAAAGCCAAAAAAAAGGATCAGACAAGAGATAAGCAAGGTAGCTTAAGTGATTTATTTAGATTCATAAAATGTACTACTCAGTCTCTTAATTTGTGTCCAAAAGCAAACAACAAAAGTCAGCTCAACAGACTCTCCTCATATCATCTACCCCCAAACACTCCTCAACACCCCCATCTTGCCCCAATATAAATTTGGGAGAACAGACAAGTCATGCAGCCTACACTTTAAGGCCACCAATTCCAAGCTCTGGCAAACAAGTGGGGCAGAAATGATTTATAGAATAGGAGACCCCCTCATGGAGATTGTCCAGCCAGCAGCCCACTCCTTATCTAAAGTAGAGTGATGACTATTATTAATCTAGGGTACTTTAATTAATAGTAACAGCCACAGTATTCGGTAAGGGGAGATTGTCTCTAAGGTAGGAAGAGCTCAATAATTCATGGTTTTTGTAGGTGAACACCAATAACTTCACTTAGAAATCTGTTTGACAGATACTGCAAATCACAGCACAGGTGCAACGTAACCCAGCAGGAAGTGCCAACTAATAATAATGCTGCTACATTCTGCACTAGGTGTAATTTTCAGACTGCTTTCAAGTGTAGCCCCCATGTAGAGTGTATGGCAGTAATTTGGACATGAGAAAGTCATATATGACCATGGTGAGGTCATGAAAGAAAAGGCTGCAACCTTTTTGTCAAGTGCAAATTTTAAAAACCCTAGGAAATGTCCAGCTGTCCTGCAAGGATCCAATAAGCCCCAGTTGGAAGCCTGTACAAGGAGAGTTGAGCATACTCTTACAAGTGGGGACACCGAAATAGAATGGTTGGAACTTTTCTCCACATTGTACAAAAGCCACTTCAGTCATTTGGGTTGAGCTTCAGCCAGCTATATCTCATCCACACTACAAACTCTATTAGACACTGGATAAGTTTTTTCAACCACATCCATTGCATGGGACAAGATGGAAGCACTGGGTGATTTCAACATAGAGGAGTACCAAAGTTGGAAGTTCGATAAGTGGAGAGAGCAGAAAGCAAAAGGAGTCAAATATAAAGTAATAGTTTAAAAAAGAAAACATTAAATCAATATAGTGCAGAGGAGGAGTGAGCCCGGGGGGCAGAAGAGGAGGAGAGGAGTCAATTAGACTCAGGCTTTGTCTACACTAGAGGTTTTGATGGTAAAACTTGTGTGTGTGTGCGCACGCGCACAGAGGACACCGTGAATGACATAAGTTTCACTGACAAAGGCACCAGTGTGGACAGAACTATATTGGTGGGAGATGTCCTGCCGACATACTCCCAAGAAGTGGTGGTAGCTGTTTTAATTATGCTGATGGGAGAGCTCTCTCGCTCCTCCATAAAGCAGCTACGCAGGAGACCTTAAAGCAGTGCAGATGCAGTGGTACAGCTGCGCCGCTGTAAGGTCTGTAGTGTAGATATAGCCTCAGGTCACAAAAAAAGAAAGCAATGGAGTAGTGGTGAAAGAGAACAAATGGTATTGAGAGAGGGAAAGACTGCTGTTGGGGAAAATGTAAAGAGAGTGACAGAGATTCTAACTGGGAGTTGGTAGAGGCATCAAACGAACAGAAATGAATAATAATTATATTGGCTTGATTAATATAGTATATTTCATCCAGAAAGACAAGTGCCTTACACTTCAGCTACAAAGTCCGTACAAGGCTCACTTCACCCACAACTGAAATAATCTTTGTTGTGAAATGTGGAATCACCTTACCACTAAACAAATCTTTAGGGCAGGATGGAATGAACACAGCCATATCCAACACTAAACACAAGGGTAATGTATCTAGCAAAATGTAATTACCAAAACTGGATTTGGGCCAGGACACCAGTGTTTAATGTCCATATTCTTATAAAAGCACAAGAGGAAGTTTCATGGCCACAAATATTAAGGAACTGTTTTATATCTCATTTGAAAGATACGTTCTTTTTTTTTTATGCACACAAAAAACATACAGAATACAATTTTAAGCAAATGTTATTAGTGAAAATAACTGGCTAAGCAGAGTTCACATATTAGAGCCCCATTCCCTACAAAACTGCTTCTGTAGATGAAGAGTTAGCTAAAGCTATGCTTATCTTGTGGGCTCAGATGCCACACAAACTACATTCTATGCTGAAGAAATGCTTCCCCATCAGAAGCAGCCTTAGAAAGCCACCTAGCCCTGCTGCTTTCCCCAGGGCGAACTCTGTGACTCCACTAGCCTGATTACTATATGACAATTGGATTCTAGAGAATGACACCCATGATGGCAATTAATGTGCTTAGTGCCTCCCTATCATCCTACATGATTATCTGAGTCTAGAGAGCATGTCTTTTGTGAGGGGGGTTAGGAAGATCAGTTACATGGATAGAAAACACTTCTGTGACCAAACAGGGTCAATTTTTGGCACAGAATGAATCAGGTAGAATGCTGAAAAGAGATACACAGAGATTTAATTAACTAATCAAAGCCATTAACGAGATAGCCTGCCATCTTTTTTCCCTATGTGGAAAAAAAAAAACTATAGTAAAGTCAAAGCTTATATCAAAGAAGCAGAGCCAATGTATTTTTAAAAAAATCATTTTTCCCCCCCATTTTTCAGGATCTGTGCCATTATGTTACAAAGACCAGAACCTATTAATGACATGTTCCACGACACGCCCATGGTTATACTCTCAAGGTACAGTAGAATTCACTGTAATCAAGGGAGTGAGGGGATGTATGACAGATGTTTGAAGTATCATACAAAACAACCCAGTCCACCCTCCATGTGTTTTATATCCTGAGGATTAACAGTAGCAAAGAGGATTATCAATGATCTGTATGTTTGCACTGACCAGATTAAACATCTGCACTGAATAAATCAAACACAGAGTAGCTGTATCCAACGAGATTGCTGACACTATCCTAATCCAAACAAGCGAAGAAAATGCCACGTCCAACATTTACAGTTTTTGATTTATAGCATCCACGTTTATGTGCACATACAAAAAAGTTCATTTAGTCTATTTAATTAAAGCAAAACCTGATACAGTTTAGGGATGGACTCTGACACTAGACAAGTATTAGTGTACATTATGAATTAAGCAAAAATTGTTGTAACATCTCATGCGCCATGCTGCTTAGAAATTCAACATCTAGTCACATTACACTCCAATTCTAATCCATAGTTCGCTAGTGTATAGTTAATCAATTTTAGTTACTCTACCAGTAGGTCACCTGCCGCTCACTGGATTGCACTGGTCATATAATATCGTGTTTACCACACTAAGATATTTTGTCTATGACTTTCATATGTAGAAACCCCCAAAGTTTATTAAGCAACACAGTATAATTAAATATTGGAAACGGGCCAATGAGGTAATAAGAATATCATACCTAAGTAAACCAAAGAGAAGTCTACAGGACTCAACTAACGCAATTTCAGTAACCCAATGAAAGCCAAATATTTCCACTGTATCTTCTTCATAGTCAGTTGGAGAAGGATCCAGTCTCAGCAAAAGCCTGAAAAAGAAAGCAAGCACCATTCACAGATTCTTCTATATTATAAAGGATACAGTACCTACAGATGACTTGTGTATCAGTGTTATTTTATCAATATATCTGTAGTGTACACGCTATAGACAGGAAGTTCCAACAGTGCTCTCCAAGGAAAGGCTATTAAACCTTTTATAAGGATACAATATCAAGTATATAAAATAGGGCTCCTAGCTCCAACAGCATAAAAGCATCTCTCTGTCATAAACTACAATAAATTTTAGACACAAAGAAAAACTAGCCCATCATTCTAAAGCATCTTTCACCCTTACAGCAGAGCCTGCTTGAGGCACAATATACAGCTTGTTTTTAATACAATGAAGGAGACTGCTACATTACCTAAGGCGCTCCACTGCAATGTATGTCAGTTGCAATACTGATCCACCTGAATGGTGGTCCAGCATGTCTAATAATTATCTCTAGAATGAGCATTTATTCTTCTACGTGGACTTACTAGTACTTATAAGTAACCCTTTGGACATAGATACAGAACATAATCTTCAACAGCTGAAATAATCACATCCACATAGTTTGTGGTTTCATAACAAATTACTCTAACTCTAGACCAAGAAAATCATTTTATCTAAACATTCAAGTGCTCTACAGACTTCAGGGTTTACTTCAGCCACCTATGGTTGATTCTGCCTCATTACTGCACACAGTTTAAAGAAAAGCAAGAAACAGCATTTCTAGTTTAACTGTAAAGAAAACATAGTGACACTATGTTTGGCTACAGATTCAGTACTCAGAGGGAAAAACAGCACCTACTGAGTTACCAGTGCTAATTCCTGCAACACCTATATATTCCTAGGTAAGGACCAAAACACTATTTATTTATGAGATCACAGCCTAGGATAGTATGATCATTATTTTATTGCCATTGTGCTAAGCACCCCGGTTGTTCTAGGTACTGAATACCTCCATGGGTGTTCCTAAGAACTTACAGTCTAACTAGACAAGGCAGACAAAGGAATTATCATCCTCATTTTACAAATGGGGAATAGATGGGCAAATAAAGATGAAGTGATTTGCCCAAGGTCACACAAGAAGTCTGTGGCAGAGCTAGGAATTGAATATTTTAATCATAAACTCAAAAACTGAGTATTTTAATCATAAAACCACCCTTCTTCCCTGGTATGAGTGGCAAGCTTATCTGAGGGACGCAAATGGTTGAAGAAAACAAATTTAAAGACGCTGGCAGCTGCTGAAAGAAGCAACTGAAACATTCCAAAAGTATAACATATGTTTATATTCAATATAAACATACCTCTTAAGAGACCCACTTGCTAGATGAGACTCTACAGAAAAGTTTCTCCCTCCATCTCGATTGTCTAAAGCGCAGGAAAAACAAGGGGGTCTGGAGTTCTCCTTTTCCACTTCCATAGCCATCTCTAAGCTTTCAGTGAGGTATGGGGGTGTGAGGGAAATAGCGAAATCATCCATTGTTTACACTTGTTCCTGAAAACATATTTTAAAAACCAAATAAAATTTAGTTTTCTGAAGATGGGTTTCCTGTAGCTACATTTTCCCTACTGAATGAAAAAATGTAATTGAGTTAAAGACTCCCCTGTTACCCATGACCTACAATAAAAGAGCATTGCAGCTCAAGTGCACGCTAAATAGCAATAAATCTGCAGACTGAATCACTGCTCTAATATTAATTATGCAACTATGTAACTCACATGTTGATAAAGTGAGTAAAATTACCATATGATTAATTCAGATTTAGCTAAGGCTGCAAGAAAGCTTGTATTTAAAATCTGTTTACCAAAAAGTCAGAAAGTGAAAAGGGAGAGAACAAAAGCAAGAAGACTAATGTTCACTAAACAAGGGCATATGTCTAAAAGAAAACTTTCTAACTGACTTAAAAAAACAATCAGAAAAGTAATGTTTTAAACAGTAACCTGAAAGTGCAGGTTATAGAGCTCTACCATAATTATATCTATTCTAAGTTCAACCATGGTTTCAGTTTGGTTGCTGACACTTCTTAGTAATGTTTTTACATGATCTAACTCACTCTGCAGTATTGTTTAGTCTCAAGTCAATATAATCAAGTATTCATTGCTTAAACATATCTTCAACCTTTTATGCCTGGCTTTGAACTTCCCCATGAATTATTAAGCATATTCATTGTAATTTTGCAAATCACAGTGAACACAGAAGTACATCTTAACAGGCTGACTCAAATTAAAGGGATCACTTCATCCACTCCTGAACTAACCCTGATTATAAATACAGTAGGACATGATCACAGAAGGAATCCCTTAAGGAGAAAAAGGGCAATGACTTCTGGACAGCACATTTTAATTTAACTCCAGAGATGGATTAGGGACAGATCTTCATAGTTACCATTCATATACAATTATGTGCATTTCTCACCTGCAGTATTGCTGAACATTTGAATCAATGATTGATCTGAGATTTTACTAACTTCCCTTGCAAGCTCTTAGTGAAGAAATACTGCCTTTAAAATGCAAAACTTCTATTTAGATTGTTACAGTAAGCATTTGAAAAAAAAATCAGATATCTAGTGCCAGAGATGCAAACAAGAGGACAATAAAAAAAGATGATTTTAGGGTCAATGTCTTAGGAAGGAAAGTAGCCCCAGCTGCCGAAAAACATGTGGCAGTTCCTGCCACCGAACACAGGGCCTCTATCCTTTGTATCAGAATCTAGCTGCTATGTATATGATAATTGGAAGTTTCTCCTCCCTATGCCTCTCCACAAAGAGAGAAGGAACCACTTTCTTCCTTCCAAACTGTTGGAAACCAGTTTCTCTTGCTTAACGTACCCTCCCTCTTAGGCATCCTCTGCCCCAACATTTTGGAGTCCTTCTCCCATTCTGCTGCTTATTGGTTTTCCAGTCAAATGAACGTGACTGACATGATTATGATCCATTTTGGTGTTACTAAGAGGGTGCTGAATAGCCCCAGTGCAACAGACACAAGACTTTCATTACTACTTCCTAGGAATTTGTCTGGCTGCAGAGGCAGGCAATACAATATTGCATCAGGTCACATTTGAAAAGTTTTCTTCACGACCATATAAGCTTGTTAAGTTAGGCGCTCACACTTGCCAGAGAAAGCTTCCTAATCATTACTTCTGTGGGGCTTTCTCAAACCCTGATGGGGCATATAAACTAGGGCCACACAAAAACTTCACATAAAGCACATGCACTTGCAATAATACATGTCAGGCAAAGGATGCAGTCACTTGAAGCAACACACTGGGCAGAGGAAAGTGCACTACCGAAAATATATCCTAGGCACTGGGCAGAGGGGAGTGCACGGGGGATAACATATGCTGGGCACAGACAGCAGTCAGTGCAAGCCATGCACTGGGCAGCTGGGAGTGCACTGGGAATAACCCAGGCTGGGCACAAACGCAGTCAGTGTAGGCCATACAGTAAGCAGAGTCGAGGGTGCTGGGGACAACCTATGGTGCTGCAGTCATTGCAGGCCATGCAGTGGACAGAAGGGAGGGCGCCTCAGTCAGTGCAGGCCCTGCAGGGGGCAGGAGGGAGGGTGCTGGGGACAACCTATGGTGCTGCAGTCACTGCAAGCCAGGCAGTGGGCAGAATGGAGGGCGCTGGGGACAACCTATGTTGGTGCAGTCAGTGTAAGCCATGCAGGGGACAGAAGGGAGGGCGCCTCAGTCAGTGTAAGCCATGCAGGGGGCAGAAGGGCGGGCGCTGGGGATAACCTATAGTGCTGCAGTCAGTGTAGGCCCTGCAAGGGGCAGGAGGGAGGGCGCCGGGGATAACCCATGGTGCTGCAGTCACTGCAAGTCATGCCCCGAGGGTCCCCACTAGGCACCTGGCGCGCAGGGAAGGGCCAATCGGGCACAGGGCGAGAGAAGGGGAGAAGCACGCGCCGGGGAAGGTCCGGGGGCACGCGCTGGGCGCTCGGAGCAGGGCACGCGCTACCTACTTGTCTCTGAATTTTTGCCTCTTCTCCTTCCGAACCCCGATACTTTTCCGTACGTCCCGCGCACAACAACTATCCAGCTACTGCGCGTGCTCGAGGGCAGGAGCTCCAGCCACGGTCCCTGCTCATTGGACAGGACCCCTGTGTGACTCCGCCCACTCTGTCTCCTTAAGGCGCTCGCGCTCTCACAACCTCGCTTCCGCCTGCGGCCCGCCAGACTGAAAGAGACAAACCCCTGGCAGGGGCCATCTGCAAATTACACCCCTGGGCCGCAGGCTGTGTGCCGCCTGCAGAGGGGAGCAGCCATGCGAACCACGCCCGCCCAACGCACGCTGCCCTCTCCCGGGCTCTGCTCCCTCCTCAGGGTTCTGCACCATTCCCCCCCAGCATTGCTACACACACACACACTCTCTCTCTGCCAGCTCCACCCCAGGCCTTTGCACCATTCCCCACCAGCAACCCCCTCAGCATTCTGCCCTGTCATTCCTGCCATAGGGCTCTGTGCTCATCCCCACTAGTCAGTGCCCCAGTCACCCCCCACCCATCTGCCTAACAGTCAACATTCACCCATTTCCTCCCAGCCACCAAAACCTGTATTTCAGAATACCCTCTCCTAGCTAGAGTTCACCTTTCCTGCATTCATTCATCCATCAGGCTGTGCTGCACACACACTTAGGTTCTTTATTCCATATCAGTCCCACCACACATTCTGGGCCAGGCCCTCATCATCAACCACTCCCAGCAACCTCCCACTTTTCCTGACAGACAGACACCCACCCAACCATCTCCCCTATGCCCAGGGCTTACATTCAGCCGGAGCTGTATGAAGTGGAGCACTGGTAAATTTCCTGGAGATTTTTATAGGTGTTGAGGCATGGGGGGTTCTGGGAAATACTCTATGAGAATTTAAGCCCTGCCCATTCCACACACGCCTGGCAGCCATTCCTTGCACCCTCCATGCCTATCTCCCTCTTCCAGTCGCCTTTCACAAGTTCTCTATCAGCCACACATGCATTCCCTGCCAGCTACCCATTTAAATCCCCACATTCCTTGCTGTCCACCTTTCCTCTTCCTGGTCACACACCTGCACCCCACTCCCTGCCAGCCACCTGTATATTTCCTTCTAGGTGCACACACATACATACACTACACTTCTTTTCACCGATCCAACCACACCCTTCCTAGTCATTTCCCACAATACCTGCCACAGTTTCCTTCCTGTGACCCCACTCATTTCTCTCCCATCCATCCAACCCCAAATTCCTTGCCAACTGCCCATCATATTCCCTCAGTCTCCCATCCAGACAGCTTCTCATTCCCACCCAGCCAACCTACCATTTTGTGCTGACAGACACCCATCTAAATTCTGCTTCCTGCAGATCCTTCCCTGAACCACCGCCACACACACTGTTGCCCCCACCAATTGCACCTAAGCTCCGCTCCTACACTTTACTTGCCCAAAACCCACCCCCTTACTAGCCACCCTCCACCCATTCTCACTCACCATCCATTCTATGTACATTCCCATGATAGCTGCCTTGCCAGGAAGCAATATTCTCCGCCATTCACCCACTCTCCTCCCGTTCCCCATCAACCATCTCCCTCCTTCCCCCCATTTCTCATTATTCCCAAATGCCCATTCCTTCCTCCCCTCCCCTCTCCTTACATTTCAGTTCATCACTCTACCATTCTCATTCTTCTCCCAGCCAAACTAGTGCCTCCTGCCATACATCCCTACTAACCCACAGGTCTTGTTACCCCTTCTCATGTTACCACTGAAATCCTTCCACCCAGTCTACCTTTCCCACCAGCCAATAGTCTGCACAATAGTCCCAAAGTCCCCAACCCTTTCCCATGCCAGCCAAAATTAATCTTTTCCTGTCCCTTCTGTATCCGTATCAGCCCCCCTCTCGGCTCCCCACTCCTCTCTGTCAACCTCCCAGTGCATAGCAGGAACACAAGTTCTCAGCCAAAAGGCACAAAAGTGCCTGACTATCATAACCTTAGTCCCAGATTTGGACCTTAGCGTCCAAAATATGGGGGTTAGCATGAAAACCTCCAAGCTTAGTTACCAGCTTGGACCTGGTACCTGCTGCCACCACCCAAAAAATTAGAGTGTTTTGGGGCACTCTGGTCCCCTTGAAAAACCTTCCCTGGGGACCCCAAGACCCAAATCCCTTGAGTCTCAAAACAGAGGGAAATAATCCTTTTTCCCTTCCCCCCTCCAGGTGCTCCTGGAGAGATACACAGACACAAGCTCTGTGAATCCAAACAGAGTGATTCCCCCTCTCTGTTCCCAATCCTGGAAACAAAAAGTACTTTCCTATTCCCCCAGAGGGAATGCAAAATCAGGCTAGCAATCCAACACACAGATCTCCCCTTGATTTCTTCCTCCCACCAATTCCCTGGTGAGTACAGACTCAATTTCCCTGAAGTAAAGAAAAACTCCAACAGGTCTTAAAAGAAAGCTTTATATAAAAAGAAAGAAAAATACATACAAATGTTTTCTCTGTATTAAGATGATACAACACAGGGTCAATTGCTTAAAAGAATATTGAATAAACAGCCTTATTCAAAAAGAATACAAATCAAAGCACTCCAGCACTTATATTCATGCAAATACCAAAGAAAAGAAACCATAGAACTTACTATCTGATCTCTTTGTCCTTACACTTAGAAACAGAAGACTAGAAAGTAGAAACTACTTCTCCAAAGCTCAGAGAAAGCAGGCAGACAGACAAAAGACTCAGACACACAATTCCCTCCACCCAAAGTTGAAAAAATCCGATTTCCTGATTGGTCCTCTGGTCAGGTGCTTCAGGTGAAAGAGACATTAACCCTTAGCTATCTGTTTATGACACTGACAAATACAACATCCAGGTCAGATCCTGCCATTGTTATGAATTGAAAACTCTTGATTACTCAGTGATTATGGTGCCCTCTGCAAAAGCCTTAAAATCCTCTAAGCTCCGTGCGTGACTCAGCTTTATTAAGGTTAACATTGTGCAGTTTGTAACCGATTATTCATTTATATAATTATTGTATTATTATGGATTGTCTTGGTAATTACAAAACACTCTTTCTGGCTTTTCTACGTAAATTACTAGAAGCGCATGAAACTTTTGTTCCCAACCAGAAAGTTGTAAAAAAGTTCTGCTGTTGCTGCTACAGCTGGTGGGGTTATTGCTGTGAAAGCCTCTGTGGTGACTAAAAAGCTACTTTTACTCTTGGGTTTGCAATAATCTCTTTTTTTCTTCTCTAAATTCTTGTCTAATTAAAAAAAACAGTACATCATAGTTAAATAAAACTGTACCCAGGATAACCCTGATTTCCATATGCAGATTTATCTGCACTGACAGCCCCGTCTCCCTCAGTCTCCCTGTGTTTTCTCTCTCTTTCTCTCCATACACTGTGCCTGTCTGGTTTTCAGGGCACCTTTATTTTTTTATTTCTCTTGCAAGCACAAGCTAAAATATCTAAACGAAGATGCAAGGTGGTTGCAGCAATCACTGTCTTTAGGGGGGAAAAGCTCATAATTGCAATGCCATCTTTTCACTCGTGCTCGGTGATTAAACTTCCCCAGGATGGAGCTGGAAAAGGAGCTGGAAATGAAATGAGGATTGGGGAAGATCACATTGCTACAGCTGCAGCCAGCGGTGGCCACTGCCAGACGTGACCGGATTTCTGGGGTCCTTGACATTAAAAAGCAACGTGAGAAAATATTCGGAGACAAAAGCTGCAGCCTAAATGATAATTTTCTTTATTTAACATGGCAGCAGGAGCCGTGCGTGGGGAGGATCAACATGCTGCATGTTCAGTTGGACTTCTCTCCCTGTCTCCCTTCGAGGATGAAAGGAGATAATATAATCTATCCTGTGCCAAACAGGGACCCGAGGTAAGAATCTTGTTTTAGTAATCACGTCTCCTAAACTTTCTTTTGAAATTGGATATATTTTAAACCAATAAGAGGGAAAAATGTGTTGTATCTGTGTTTAAAGAAACCCAGAAAAAAAGTTAATGTATACCATATTCGTAGTCCGTTTGGAAGGATTACTTTGTCAATTATTTCTGTGCTGTTTGTTCGATATTTGTTTCCGAAGCAGACTACCGGAGTGACATCATGGTTTACAGCTGGTGCTAAAACTGATCTACAAAGTCTTAAAAAACCAACAACTTTGCAATAAGAAATTGAGCTACAACTGCATGTACTGTCTTTTTCGATTGCATCCCAAATACTAGAACTCTTATTAAAGTATAGTGGTTTTTTTATTTTAACAGAGACGCAATGAATGCTGCATAATTAAGTATAGTATTTAATTTGGCTGTTGTGCAGCAAAAGAATAAGGTAATATTTTTTATTGTACTAATCAAACTCAAGATGTTCTCTGTGTTAATTGGGTTAAAAATTGCAGTACTTATTAGAAATTCTAATTTCACAATGCAGCACTGACAATAAGCTCAGCCAGTGAATTATTCACATCTTTAATTTGCTCACTTAATGACAGTGTTCTGTAATCATAGTGCAGAGACTGCTTCCTATGCATTATGTATGATGTTCAAGACTTAAATGCAGGACATTATGAAGCTCTCAGTGGCTCAATAATTAGTTTTCCACCAGCAGGACTTAGATATTCACAGATAAAAGTCTACAGTCAGATAATGTTAAGGTTGTGACACATACTAACAAAAGCAGAGGAGTTCAAATTTAAGGCTGAAACTATGTTCCTTTCTCATCCATTGTGCTTAGGAGGCTTAAAAATAACATGTGATAGTATATTACAATATGTGCAGCAATACTTAGGTTCCAGGGAACAAGTTAAAAGAGTTAAGATAAACTTTGAATTTCCTTGCTTTTGGCAGTTTGTGACTTACATTTTTTTCCCATCATTTTTTTATACATATGGTTTTTAAAATAAACTTTGTTGTGAAGAGGAGACGTAATTTACACATCAGATAGCAACAATGTATAGGAGAACAGAGTGATTAAATATATTTTAATGATTTTATAATTGATGTTGGACCCAGAAGTTTGCAACTAAATCAAGCTATTATGGTTTAACAAGTAACTGTTTTGTTATATGTACACTGCTCCCTTGATATACGCCACCCGATATAACACGGTAAAGCAGTCCTGGGTGGGGGGAGGGCTGTGCACTCCAGTCGATCAAAGGGAGTTCAATATAACACTGTTTCACCTACAACGCTGTAAGATTTCTTGGCTCCCAAGGACAGTGTTATATCAAGGTAGAGGTGTACTAACTTTGAGAGCAGTTACCAATTACCAGCATGGCTGCGGTGACATTTTTTTCAGTCTTCAGAATCTATAGTATATACCTATTTTGGAATGCATATTGATTTAGAAAACTGCATGTTATTCACTTAAAAATATCAACTCTAAAAGTGCTGTTATGGCTCAGAGTGCAAATCTTCCCTTTCTGTGTTTATCATTGACTTTGTATTATGTGAGGCTCAGTGATTTAACTGTGGGGAGTATGCATGGTTACATCATATCCTTACATCTCACGTTGCTGGTTGTAAAATGGGATGATGATAAGGGAAGTTGAGAAAAAGTTAAGAATTACTGTAACTTTTTTGTCATATTCAGGCACTGGTCAGGTTGACTGCTATGAATTTGTGCTAAAAGTGTCTTATAAAATTTTATATGGAAAAAAACTCACTGGGCACATTTGTCATTTTTAAAATCTCAGTATCTTATTTGGAGCTGAGAGTGTTACATATTAATTAGTGTTAAAATTATTCCTAACTTCAGAGACATTACTCAGGAGAGTAAATTTACTTACATGCTTAAGTGTTTGCAGGTTGGGTGCTAAGATTTTTATGATGACTACCAAGTTTAATATAGATATAAAAACTATCAAAGATTTCAAATTAGTATTCAGATATAGACAAAGACTTAATAATTTTAGGTACATCTAGAATTTAAAACAAAATATTTGAAAATCAGCTTCTTCTTTACTTCCCTGCCAAGCCCTAAGTTCAGAATTCAGTTTGTCCCTTCAATAGCTGATAGGGTTCCCTGAATCATTTTAGGGCTTGATCCTGAAATAACCTAATAACTCCCTAAGGCTACTGCGTATAGCAGACGTAGATCTATTTGCTACAGCCAATAGTACGCACTATGTCCTGGATCCACAAAGGAACTTAGGCACCTAAACCTGGGCTTTAAATGCCTAAAACTCAGTTTTAGTATCCACTATAATCCATGTAACTCCTGCTGAACCCTGTAGGCCCCTTCACTCACTCAGCACCTAAGTTTTCAGAGTAAAAGCTCCCTTTGTGCCTAAGTTTCTGCTTCTGAGCATGCACTCTGCTGCCTCACTCGTGGTTTCTGGAGTCCTTGGACCAGGGGGCTGGAGCCTGGGTCTCCTACCTCCCAGGATGGGTGCCCTAACTACTTGACTATAGAGTCATTGTCTTTCTCCCTCTCTCCCCCCCTCTTCCTGGCCCAATGACTTTTTAAGTATTTATACACAGTGAAACAATTTTAACAGGAGAAAGTGAGGGAGCCTCACATCAGAGTGTCCCATAGCTCAGTGGTTAGAGCACTCTGCTGAAAGACGGGTATTACCCCTCTAAATTCTTTCTCTTGCTCTGCCTGAGGGGGAAATTGAATTCATATCTCCCAAGTGAGTGCTCTAACCACTGGGCTAAAATGACATCATTTTGCATAGGATATGGCAGGTGCTTAATTCATTCTTACAAGAAATGACTAAGCTGCCTGACTCCAGGAGAGGGGTTCCCAGTTGTGCATCACTACCAGAGGTAGGTGCCTCCTAGACTTAGCCACCTATCTTTGTGAGAGTGGTCAGGCTTAGGAACCACCTCTCTCCTTGGCATCTCCCATTAGCTAGTTTAAGCAGCTCTCCCGTAGTGTTCTGGCTTTTGTGGGTTGCATTCTAAATTATATAGGGAGTCTGGGCGCTTAACTCAGCCTTTGTAGATCCCACTGTTTCAATGACTTTCTAGATGTCTAAAAGTTAGGTATTATGACACCTAAATCTCTTTGTGGATCAGGACCTTAGTGTTTGCAGGATTGTGCCTTTTCTTTTCAACAGTTACTGAGGAAACACAAAATCCTAACTGCAGAAATTGTGAGAAAATTCACCAGCTCTGCAGAAGAATAATTATATCAGAATAAAATCATTTTATTCCAGGGTAGAGTCAATGGTCAACTGACCAGTCTAGTTCTGCTGGTTAGTTTCCCCACATAGACAAATTCAAAGTTTTTTATTTTAAAAAAAGTTAGTTTCCTAGACCTTGTCTTTTGAAGGAAAGCTTGGAAATGTGACCTGAGTATAACTGATGCAGTGATGTTTGCCAGCTCAGGCATACACCCTGAAAGAGCTCTGAGTGATACTCAAGGCATCTCAATGTGATGTTAACCCAATGACCCACCCAACCAGCAACACTCCAGCAGAGGACTCTATGTTATAGGTGCAAAAGAGTACAGTGGATCCATCCCACCCACCAGACATATGGACTCCAGCTGTGAGGTATATACTTGGGAGTGATAAGCCTGCTTCCACCCAGCCTCTTCAGGAGAGCGAGGGGACCTCATGTACTCCTGAGGAGAGGGGGGCCCTAATAATACTTTTGCAGAACAGAATGGGGCTCTAGACCTATTTTTCTGCTTCTTTGGGAAGGGAGGATCCCATGCCACTGGTTCCTCCAAGTGGGGGCAAAGTTGAGGGGGCATGTCATGTGTCTAGGGCCCAGCATTGCCTTAATTTGGCCTCTAGGACATGGCAATTGCATAAAAGACATTCGATAACATTTTAATACTAATGACAAGATCAGAAGATTGTAGTCATAATACATTCAAATGGGTGATATTTTCTGATCTTGTTTATATTGATCCAAGTTCAAGGAGCATTATGAGTAAAATTTTGTGAAGAGGAATGGTGGCTTATGCAACCCTGAAAGCCTTCTCTTAATTTGGGCCTGAAGCTTTTCATGTGCATAGATCCCATTGAAACCGGAGAAATAGTGCATGTGGAAGGACTATGAGGACTGAGCCTAACATAGTTTCAGAAATTATATTCAAGTACATATGCCAGAATGCCTCACTTCAGAATTATTACTTTTGCTTGATAAGTTGAGAATAAGGGGCAACTAAAAGGAACTAAAATATTCAGAGTGAAAAAGAAATTGAACATTGATGGTGATTTGTGTTCCAAAGAAATTGGTTCTCCACCAAAAGGTACATATGTATAGAACAATTATAATCAGGTTACCTGGTGGAAATCACAGATGGGACCATATTTATGCTTCCCAATATTTTACTAGAGTTGCTTGGGAAAACAGAGTAAATAAATTCAAATATACAGTAAAATTCCACATAGTTAATCCAATATTTATTTAGATTTAATATAGTGTCTATCCAAACCGAAGACAGTGTGTACTTTAAAACACAACACTGATAAATATTCTTATTACAAATAAAAAAGAATCATCGCCAAGTCAAGCAAGATTTAATAGACCATATAGAGCTCAAACATAATGTGCCCATAAAAATATAAATCTATTAAATCTTTATGACTCTTATACATATTTTATAGTAGGCCAGAAAAAAACAGAGTAAGAATATTTAATAGCACACAAAAACTTCGTTAACTGAAGAATCTGATTATGTCACCCCTCTCTTTGCATCCCTCCACTGGTTCCTTCTTCTTTGTTATATCAATTATGAGCTACCTGTTTTGTCAAGGCCCTTCACAGCCTATCTTCACTCCTAGTACCTTCTGTCATTCACTGTTGAGATGTTGATGCCCGGCTTCCATGATTCCAATCTCTATTGTCCACTTGCTAAATTTTCAAACAAGCACTGTGTCCATCTCTGCTTGAGAGGAGCGCTCCATAAACATCCACAAAGCTACCTCATTGTCTTCCTTCAAATCATTTGTTAAAACTTTTCTTTACCAGGATACCTACAAAAAACTTGATAACAGTTAGACTGCTGGTGTATTGAGACCACGGCACATCATGATGACCAATATTGTTTCATTGTTTCCTCGTTCTACTCCATCTGTCTGTATCTGTCTTTTGTCTCTTGTTTTATACTTACATTACAACGGCTGCCACCATGTCATAACATATTCCCAGATTTGGACCTTAGCATCCAAAATATGGGTGTTAGCATGAAAACCTTCAAGCTTAGTTACCAGCATGGACCTGGTAAAGCTGCCACCACCCAAAAAATTAGAGTGTTTTGGGGCACTCTGGTCCCCCCAGAAACCTTCCCTGGGGACCCCAAGACCCAAATTCCTTGAGTCTCACAACAAAGGGGAATAAACTATTTCCCTTCCCCCCTCCAGGTGTTCCCTCCCTGGGTTCCTGGAGAGATATACAGAAGCAAGCTCCATGAATCTAAACAGAGGGATTCCACCCTCCCTATTTCCAGTCCTGGAAACACAAGTACTTCCCTCTTCACCCAGAGGGTATGCAAAGTCAGGCTTGTAAATCTAACACACACAGATTTCCCCCTGACTTCTTCCTCCCACCAATTCCCTGGTGAGCTACAGACTCAATTCCCTGGAGTTCCCCACTAAAGAAAAACTCCAACAGGTCTTAAAAAGAAAGCTTTATGTAAAAAGAAAGAAAAATACATAAAAATGGTCTCTCTGTATTAAGGTGACAAATACAGGGTTAATTGCTTAAAAGAAATATGAATAAACAGCCTTATTCAAAAGAACACAATTTAAAACACTCCAGCAACTACACACATGTAAATACAAAATAAAAAAAAACATATAAATTACTATCTTATCTTTTGTACTTACAACTGGGAAACAGAAGATTAGAAAAGCAAGAGGCAGAAAAATCCTCTCATAGCCGAGAGAGTACAGGCAGAAGACAAGAACAAAGAACTCACACACAAACTTCCCTCCACCCAATTTGAAAAAGTCTTGTTTCCTGATTGGTCCTCTGGTCAGGTGTTTCAGGTTACTCCTTTCCAGGTAAAAGAACATTAACCCTTAGCTATCTGTTTATGACAACATTGTAAGCTCTTTGGGGCAGGGATCATCTTCTTGGTCTGACTTTTGTACAGTGTCTAGCACAGTGGGGTTCAGGTCCATGACTACATGTCCTAGGTGCAATGGTAATAGTAATAGTAATAATAATACTCAAGTGTATTTCATATTAGATGTGATGAGGTTAACCAGGGTCATTGGGAGCCTGTGCCCAGTTCAGCCACTGGAAGGGGTGGTTGGCATAAATGGAGATCAAATCTATTTGAGGATGAGCTGGGCCTTCATAAATGAAGGAGACCCAGGTAATGGGAAGGAGCGTCGGGGAGGAGAACCAGGTGAGAGTAGCGAGGAGTTTCCTCTTTTGGGCTAAAGGCAGAGAGAAACCTGGGCTGGGGAGGTGTTGAACTGAAGTTTGAGGGAAGTTGTGATGGAGGTTGAAAAGAGAAGAAGGTTCCTGTGGGAACTAAAAGGAGCAGATTAGGTTCCAGTGGGAGGCCATGAAGTAGAGTCTGTAAGAAGTAAGGAGAAACTGAACCTGAAAGCAAGGAGAGATCCTGGAGGAATACAGCAGGCATAGGATTCACAGGTGGAGGGCCTGGACAGTGGAACACTGTAGGGCACTTGCTTGCAGGAGCCTGATGTGAAGGGTGTGGTTGGCAGTAGGAGGTCCATGGAGGCAACAGCAAGGAGTCTGGTAGAGCAGATCATAGCAACTGGTTATAGGGTCTCTGGACTGAAACCCAGAATAGCTGGGGGTCCTGGGTTCCCCCACCAGCCCCTGGAAAAGTGTGAAGCTTCCGAGAAGGGAATAAGGGCAGCTGAAAGCCCTGAGAGAAGAGGCATGAAGACTATAGGACACAAAGTTGGTGCTGAAGACCTTTTATAAGGACTTTGGGGCTTTATTTGCTGGACTTACAATGTCATTCAAGAATGGGTGAGGCTAAACTTTGACCTGGCTGGAGGGCCAAGATGCAAGATGAGGCAGATCAGAATGACCATCAATAGGGGGGTCTAGAGTGCTCCGAACATCTATGCCAGGCCCAGCCAGAAGGGGGTACTCCACTGGTGAGTTCAGCCTCCTGCACGGCGCTATCACTAAAGCCCAAGAAAACCACCAGTAAAGGCAGCATTAGCATCTCCTACGAACCTCAGCTCACATACTTTAATACCTAGCCCTTTTAATACCTAAAAACACTGACAGACTCCACAGCGTTTTGTGACATTTTGCTTTTCTTTTAAAAAATGTGGGGTTAGTGTTGGGCAGGGGTACTGAGGAATCAGTATTAGCAGATATAAGGGAGAGAGAATGGGGGAATAGGAGAGCAGCAAGTTTTGACCCCCTTGTATTTTTCTCCAATGTTGCCTAGTGTCTCCACTTTCTCTGCCCAACACTCCCCCTCAAAGGAATGCAGGCTGTGGTGAGTGGGATTTTTTTTTTGATGGGGAGAGTCTGGCCATAGGACATTTCAAAGCTCCAGTGGGTGCATGCACAGAGGGGATTTAGGCTCTGGTTGGGGGTTCTGGTAAGGTAGGGCTGACGGAGAAGCAGACTGAAGTCAGCTGTCTGTACAAGAGACTGGCTGGGGAATGGGGGTTTTTCTTCCAGAAGGAGTGATGGCTAAGGGTATTGAGAAGGAAGTGGTTATGGTGGGGTAGCAGGGTTCTGAAAGAGACTGAGGAGGAGTAACCCAGGGCTCTGATGGAGACACCTGAAAGTGAAAGGAGCTGCCAGGGAGTAAAATGTAGGTCTCTGGTAGGGTTGAGAGCACTGGAGTGGGGTAGGGGGCTAGCTGACAGGAGATGGATGTGGGCTATCTATTGGAGGGCAATGGAAGATATAGGGATCTGGATAGAGGGGACGTGGGAGACCGGCTGAAGAGATGGCGTGTGAGCTTTCGGTGTAAACTGTGTACTGTGGTGCAGGGTATAAATTACAGGCTGCTTTTGAGTGTGTTATGGCTGGGAGAGGTGTGTCAGGGGTCTGCTCAGGAGGGTAGGAGATAAGCAAAACCTTGATGGGGTAAGGTGTTTGATTCATGGAGTGTTGAGGGATGTAGATATTCTAGGGTGCAGTCTGTGTTCTGGTTGTGGGCTGAGGATGTCTGGCTAAAGATATTTGGTAGGAATCTGGTGTGTGGCTCTGACAGAGGGAATGGGGTTTGGTGGAAGGGGCTTGGAACCAAAGGGGAGGAAGGAATGGAGGAGAACACGTAGCATAACTTTCCAGCCTAACACCAAGCTAAGGAGAGACTCTCAATGTGACTAAATTCCAGTATAGAATTTCCAGTGGAGAAAAAAAAAATTAAGTTATTTTACTATCCCATAAAAAGTCTCTGCTTAGCTATGACTGGGAAGATGTGCTGCTGAGGGTGTTTGGATGGGGATGGTAAGAGGTGTGAAAGTAGAGAAAGAACTGACAGGGATTTGTAGGGGATCTTAATGCATGACAGTTTGTTAGCAAGAGTCAGGCAAGCTGTAACCCTAATAACGCGAGATTTGTAAAAGTGAGGATAGTGTGAGGCAAGTGGAAAAAAACTGTGTGAAAAGTTGTTGTGACCTTGTACCGATAACGAAGTATGTAGACTGGCGTCTAAACAGAAGTGAGAAAAATAAGATATCAGGATGGCCTATGTATAAACAAAATGCAGCTGTTGTAATTGTTATTGTTATTATTGTATGTAACAAATGTAAAAATGTTATTATTGTATGTAACAAAAAGTATAAATACTTGCTGTAATTGTTTACCTGTTGAGAGACCTGTCTGGGACTGGGGCAACCCTGTGTCCTAGTGCATTCTCTCCTTGCTGTAGCTGCTAAACAAAATAAAATATTGAAAGTGAAGTGGCCTGTTAAGACCCCTTCAGTCACAGGGAGGGAAGGGATGTGTGTGGAAAACAGCTGCTGCAGGGGGGAGGGGGCGGAAGTGTTGTTAGTGTATGATAGATTGTTGTAACACTTTCAAAATAGGAGCCTGGGAGCTTAAATTCATAAATTTGCTAGACACTAAAAATCATGGACTGAATAGACACACTGGATTTATGGTTTATTACAGGGCTAGCCTTACAGGTGTGTGACATGGGCGACCATCCAGGGCACCGCGGTCAGAGGGCGGGGGGCACTGTCTGAGTGCCAGAAGCTGCGTGCCTGGGCTGCTGGAGTGGGGTGAGTGAAGGCAAGCCCAGGGCTGGAGCCACTGACCAGTCAGGCAGGAGGCGATTGATGCCTTCCAGAGCTGCAAACCTGGTGGTGAGGCACAGTCAGTGGGGCTCATCCCTGTGGAACCAGCAGGGCCAACCCTTGGATCCCCTCTTCCTGCAAACACGGGCAGTAGCCACGCAGCTGCTCTCCTCCTGCTAGGTGGGCTCAGAAACTCCTCCCCGTGCACTCCGGCTGGGCTCTGGGGCCAGGCGCTGGTCCTCGCTCCCTGTACCCCATGCTGCTGTTTTCAAATTCAAAGAAAGGACGCCAAAATACAAGTTCATCCAGGGCACCATTTTCCCTAAGTCTGGCCCTGGCTTATTATAATCATCTATAACTCTCTAGCAAACCCCCTCCTCCCCAGCTACTTCACCCCTCCTTTCCTCCCTATGATAGGAAGGGTGTTAATGGGCCACTTCACCTTGAACAGTCTATTGAAATATGAATTAACTACTTATGCTAAACGTATTATATGGAGTCAAGCTAAAGGTATCCAGGAGGCAGGAAAGAGAAAGACCAATTGAGAATACAATCATCATTGTCCAGAAGCATGAAAAGCCAAAAGAAAAATGCCCAGCCTGTGGGCAACAGTGCAAGATGTGTGAGAAACAGAACCATTTCATGTCCTAATGCCACAGCTACCTGAAGAAAAATAAAGCAGCAGTACATGCAGTGATTGAGGACATAGAGACTACCAATGAAGAGGAGGATGTCTGCAGCCTGCAGGGTAACTTCAGCAGATCCAAAGATTCTTAATAGTGTGCATTCAATTCAATCATTCAATTGCCGTATTTGCAACTATGCATAGGCACCGACTCCAGGGATGCTTCAGGGCTGGAACACCATGGAAAAAAAAGGTTGGTGCTCAGCACTCACCAGCCACAGCTGTTTGGCATAATTGCCAATCAGCTGCTTGACTGCACCCCCAATCAGCTGATTGGGGTCGGAGCTGTTTGGTGGCTTGGGGAGGAGCTTAATGGAGGCAGAGAGCAGTGATCGGCGGGCAGTCAAGGGCTGCGAGAAGGGGGTGGAGTGGGAGCAGGATGAGGCACAGAGAGGGAGGAACTTTGGGGGAAGAGGTGGAGTAGGGGTAAAGCACCCCTGGAGAAAATGAAAAGTCGGCACCTATGCAACTATGCTATTGAATCAATGACCAATTCAATTCCATCTGGATTGTGGAGCCAGCTGCAATGTAATCCCAGCAATACTGATAAACAGCAATATTAGTCTGGAGAAATGTGACCAAGTGCTGGTGATATACAATAAAACCATTCTGGGATTAGTGGGCAAATGGAACTGTCAATGAGAAACCTGAAAAATAAAATATGGTATTGCCCGGGGTTTATAATAGTGTATACAATAATTGAAATATAAGGCTAGAAGGAACCTCAAGAAGTCATCTAGTCTAGCCTCCAGTGCTGAGGCAGGACCAAGGATACCTAGACCTAGCATCTTCTTAAAATCCTCCAATGATTGGAGATTCTACAACGTCTCTTGGAAGCCTATTCCAGAATTTAACTACTCTTATAGTTTTCCTAGTATCTAACCTAAATCTCCCTACAGTTCATCCAATTACTTCTTACCCTCCCTTCGACGGACATGGAGAAAAATTGATCACCTCCCTCTTTAAAACAATGCTTAACATATTTGAAGGCTGTTATTAAGTTCCCACCCCTGCCTTCTTTTCTCAAGACTAAACATGCACATTTTTTTAAACCTTTCTTCATGGGTCAGTTTTTTCTAAATCTTTTATCATTGTGGTTGCTCTCTCCGATTTATCCACATCTTTCCAAAAACATGGTGCTCAAAACTGGACACAGCAGACACCTTATCAGAGCTTAATAGTGTGGGACAATTACCTTTTGTGTCTTATGTTTGACAATCCAGTTAATACACCCCAGAATGATATTAGCCTTTTTCACAACTGCGTCACGTTGTGGACTCATATTCAGTTTGTGATCCACTATATTCCCCAGATCCCTTTCAGCAGTACTACCACCTAGACAGTTATTCCCCATTTTGTAGTTATGCATTTGATTGTTCCTTCCTAAATGAAGTAATTTGCATGTGTCCTTATTGAATTTCATCTTGTTGATTTCAGAACAATTCTCCCATTTGCCAAAGTCACTTTGAATTTGAATCTTTTCCTCCAGAGTGTTAGTGCACCCTCCAAGTTTGGTGTCATCTGCAAAATTTTATAAGCATACTCTCCACTCCAATAGCCAAGTTATTAATGAAAATAGTGAATAGTGCTGGACCCAGGATAGACCCCTCTGGGACCCCACTAGATATGTCCTCCCAGTCTTACGGTGAGCCATAGACAACGACTCTTGGAGTATGATATTTCAATCAGTTATGCACCCATCTTAGAATAATTTCATCTGGACCACATTTCCCTAGTTTGCTTTTGGGAATGTCATGTGAGACTCTGTCAAAAGTCTTATTAAAATCCAGATATATCAAGCCTACGTTTCCCCTCCCCCATCCACTAGGCCAGTAACACTGTCAAAGAAGGAAATTAGGTTGGTTTGCCATGATTCAGTGATACACAGAAGTACCACTTGCTTTTGGGTAGCAGGGCCATGGAAGTCATGTATCTGATTGCAGTACACCACAATAGCTTCTTTGTGAGAAAGAATAGAGAACAGTCACCGTGGGTCCATTTCAGCATTCTGGCAGAATATTTGTGAAAAACATCCTGGGATGGACAACTACAGGGCAAGCTGAAGGTAGCAAGAAACTCCCACATGCAGCCTGTGAGATTTCTGAAACACAGAGTTCCATTACTCTTGGTGGAGCCACTGAAGAAGAAACTGGTAAGCCTGCAAAGAAGAGGCACCCTTAAACCTGTTACAACAAGCACACAGTAGATCAATAGCTTAGTAGTGGTGAGAGAATCTGCAGCTAAACTGAGGCTCTGCATTGAAAATAAGTCACTACTGTTACCAGCAACTGAGAACATCCTACCCAATCTATCCACAGCAAAAGTGTTTGTCAGGAAAGGATTCTGGCATATTGAGCTAGATGAGCCATCCAGCCACCTAACAACTGTTTAGCAGGAACTGCTGGCTATGAATGCCTATAGACATCAACTCAGCACTAGAGGTGTTTCAGTGTAAACTGAACCAGGCACCAGGAGGACTTCCAGGTATCAACTGTAGCTGTTGACCTTCTTGCAGGAAGAGGAGATGACAAAGAAGAGGCAATTCAGGGCCATGATACCAAGCTGAAACAACTTTTTAAACCAGTGCCAGGAGTGGGATATTAAGCTGAATACAGACAAGCTGAAGCTGCACAGAACTGAAGTCCCCACATCAGACACCTGCTGACCTCTGCAGGACACCAAGAAACTGAGAGCCATTCAGGCAATGCCCAGACCAAAGGAAGTGAAATGATTTATAGGAATGACCGACTTTTTTTCCAGATTCTGTGCACACCTGTGGAAGCCTCTGAACCCTTGAGACAATCAATACACAATGATGAGGTGTAGAAATGGTTAGTGACCCAAGAACAAGCATTTGAAAGAGTAAATAACATAAAAAACGAGGTACCAGTCCTTAAGCACTACAGCCATGCAGAGCAGTTGGAGCAACAGTGTGATGCCTAGAGGTCTATGAGTGATACTTATACAAAACTAGCAGCCCACGCCATTTTCTAGTAGAGCCACGAGAGACACAGAAAGGGGATGTGCTGAAATAGAAAAGGAGCTACTGGCTGTGCTCTTTGGAATGGAATGAGTCCATCAATTCACTTCTGGGCACAAGAAAAATAAGGTACTGCCCATCATAGGTACAGACTCCATGGGTGCATTAGGGCTAGAGCACCCATGGAAAAAAATAGTGGGTGCTGAGCACCCACTAGCAGCTCCACAGATCAGCGCCTCCCCCTACCATCCTCCTCCCCTTCCCCAGCATCTCCCACCTGCCGGTGATCAGTGGCATGTAGGAGGCACTGGTGGGAGGAGGGGGGAGCAGAAGCAGGAGGAGGCAGGGGAAGGGATGGGAAGAGGCAGGATGGAGGCAGAACAGGAGTGGGAAGAGGCGGGGTAGGGGTGGAGTCTTGGGGGAAGGGGTGGAATGGGGGCAGGGACTGGGGCAGAGCGGAGGTCGAGCACCCCCTGGGAACTGTGGAAATCAGTGCATATGCTGCCCATGATCTAAAGTGGTTCCTGGCATATAGAGTCTGCTGATGTGGGTAAGAGGCAAATTGCCTGAGTTTCCTAAAGTTCTCTTTACTTTTATTTTTGAGTGGCTCTACTCCGATCTGAAGAAACTCTACATTCCAGTGCCTGTTTTTGGATGGTATGATGCATGCTCAGGGCTCGATTAACACATGGCTTTAGGGGCTGGAGCCCAATGCCTCAGGCTAAGAGGGCCCCCGCAAAAGTAAATGCATAATTATATTACAGTTTAGTGGTCACCAACCCATCGATTGTGATTGACTGTTTGATCCTGAAGACTCTGCCAGATGATCGTGATCTCTAGACCACTAAAAGTCCAGTGACGCAGCAGGGCCTGCCTGCCATAGCCCCACACCACTCCTGGAAGCAGCCAGTTGCTGGCACATCTCTGCGGCCCCTGGCGGGGGGAGAGGCGGCTCTGCATGCTACCTCTACCCCCAGCACCGTCCCTGCATCTCCCATTGGCCAGGAACCAGCCATTGGGGAGCGGCAGGGGTAGCACTTGCTGGTGCAGGCAGCGCATAGAGGCACACTGTCCCCCTGCTGCCGTGGGCGTGCACAGACATGGCAGCAGCCGGCTGCTTCTGGGGGCAGTGTGGGGCTATAGCAGGCATGCAGGCAACCTGCCTGAGCCCTGCTGCTCCGCCGGTCAGGAGCCACCTGTGGTAAGTGCCTCCTGGCTGGAGCCTGCACCTTGCACCCTCTCCTGCACCCCAACCTTCTGCCCCAGGTCAGAATCCCCTCCTGCACTCCAACTCCCTCCCAGAGCCCATACCCCTCACCCTCTCTTTCACCCAACACACTGCCCCAGCCTGGAGCCCGCTCCTGCACCCAAACTTCCTTCCAGAAAGAAAGTAATATAACAGCTGTTCTAAGGTAAGAAGTAGGCTATTTTGAATTAACTATATTCTGCATGTTTTAAGACTGAAATGTAACCACAGAACAGCTTTATATTAATTAAAAGGCAAATTTAGTATAGCCTCAATGCCATAATTGTGATCATTTTGTTTTTAATTAGGAAAAAGACTTGTACACAGAGACGTCAAAAAATCTAATAGCCCTGGGCCCACAGGAGAGTTAATCCGGCTCTGTGCACGCTGAACCATCTTTAAGGCAGGCGGCCTGTGACCAGTAGGAAGCCACTTCACTGCTTGGAAAAGAGGGACAGGAAAAACCAACAACCCACCAACTAAACTGTTGCTCAGGATTCCAGGTACCTCCATAGAACATACAGGTTATGCTACTAAATATACCACATATTTTGTCATTTGTTGCTGATAGCAATAAAGTAGAAGATATAGAAGCAGTTGCAATGGAGGTCCAACAAATGATTTAGGCTAAGATCTTCAAAACTGATTAGTTACTTTAGTTTCCTCAATTTCAGAGAACTAAGTTTAAGATACCTGAAAGGGGACTGGTTTTCCAAAAGCAGTAAACACATATGCTCTGGAAATCAGCCCTTTTATGGTATCTGAAGGGCACCCAAATACCTAGTCACTTTTGAATATTTTGATCTTCCTATCTACTGGTCACTTCAATGCCTATTCAGATGCCTACAGGAAGGTGTGGAGAGTTTAAATTAAATGTGGCAGATAATCTTTAAAATTAATGATCTAGTCTCTGGTGAGGTGCTGTGTATTCCAGCATAACTTTCTGCAAAAATTGAACACTCAACTTTAGTATTTCTGAAAGCAAGACACTGGAATCAGCCAGAAATGTTGTGTGAAATCCTGACTCCATTGAAGTCTTGAGACTGTTATCAAGATGTGGATTTTCACATACTTTATTACTAGTTGAAAAGCCAAGGAATGTCAATCATTTAACTGATTTAAGATTGTTATTAACTTGTCTTTAGGCCAGTACAAACATTAAAAGACTGTTAATTAAGTTGCAGTGCAAGACTTGTTTCCACACAAGCCTCATAGGATAGTTTTCAGTTTAAATTCTACATTAAGTTCGTTACATTACCTATAGGAACAGCAGTATTTTTTACTCAAGTCCTATTTAATACTTATTATGACTTTGTTCTTTTCATGGTACCTAACTTAATGAGATGTAAACTAAAAAATGCCATGTGATGTTGGTTTTCTAATATCTGAGTTTGGGGTTTTGAAGTCCCACCTTCCAGAAGATTGCAAAGGCAATTGTAACACCGAGAGACCCCTGTCATCGGCAGATGGGATTGAATTTGGGCCTCTGGAACCAAATGCATGAGCCTCTATCATATGAGCGAAAAGCTATATAGCTGTAAATTAAGGCTGTAGAGCAAACTCATTCATCTCTCTCTCTCTCTCTCTAAGTGGTCTCAGTGCCACTAGATGGGACAGAACACCACAGCCAGGAGGCTCACAGCTAACAAGGCTCACAGCATTGTTGAGGGGCAAATCTGCTGGACCCTACATCTTTTAAAAGAGTGTAGAGTGGTTGGCTGTTTCAGAGGAGGAGTAAAACCACTCCCTGCCAGAATCCATGTGAGTCACCCTCTCGTGGAAAACTATGAAGGCAAATTCAAGTCCAGAACATATGCAAAATCTCAGTCTAGTGAAGCAATTATCTTTATGATTCCTGTCATGTTACCTGCAGCATGGATAACTCCCTAGCACAAATGTTTTCAGTCTGACACAGTAGCAAGACAAATGTTTCCACAAGAAATTTCTCCAAACATTTTTTGGGAGGGGGGTGCATTTGGCAGAACAATAATATAAAAAGAGAACAAAATGTTATTGCTAAAATGTTACCACTCAAAACACCATTATGGGTATAGCTACATGTCGTGATTTATGATGGTCAGTTCTGCCTCTGCGTGTCAACCTGCAGAACTGTCAGGTCAGAAAATCATCTTCCAACTGGTTCTTTCTCTGGTATTAAAACACACCTTTCTTTCAAGTTAGGCAGAAAGAGTTTTATCTGGACAGGTAGAAGTCCCCTATAGGCTGAAATGTTCAAAAGATGCTCCTGAAATAGTTGCACAAAACATATGCAATTACACTTTCAAAATACTCAGTCACAATCTCAATTGGTTGCACATTACCATATAATGTCCAAACAAGAGAATAATTTTAAGTGAGCAAATCTAGAGCATGACTATCTGTGAAAGAATGCAAATGATTTTCAGCACAGGACACAAATGTTATTCTTAAATGTAATGAATATATGTGTTTATTTTAAGGAATTGGAGGCCCAATGCATGTGAAAATGTAGTTTTCTCTAGTTGCATAAAGTTTTCCCATTGCACTTGTTAAAACAGTTTTCCTCCCACCCCCCATAAACCTTTGCATATCTGAGTCCCTAATCGCATGCCTATTCTGAGGTCTTTGAAAATCTCAGTATGTCTTCTAGCTTTAGCCGCAGACACTATATAGGGTTGTTGTCTGATAGGCTTATTAGGAATGTAATGAGCTAGGATCTATTGTGGACAGGACTCCAATAAGAATCATATGAGGTCAGTGTTACTTTGTAAATTAATTCAGCAATTCTTCCTGCTTCTTGTTCATAAAAATCTCATTCTAAAAATCAGTTCAGTTACCAGGATCTTCGCTACCATGGCTGCCAGAAGAAGGTTATTACCCCTACCTCCCTTTCTAGCCCTAGAGACCTCCACTCCACTGTCTGTCCTACTGCCTGGTTCCCTCCCACTCTTGGCTTCTTTCCTCTACATTTACTGGTATCTAGTATTCACTACTTTATCCATTACTCAAATAATTGTCTTTTAAATGGATTTTTCAGCTGCCTAGTTCAAAGTAATCCATTCCCTTCCCAAGATTCTTCTGCAATTGCAAAAAACAATATACTGTACCTTCAGCAATTATTGCCAATCAGACAAATTTGCATGTTGCTAAATCATCAGTTTGATTTTTTTAATGCTTTAGTATCCTCAGTTAACATAGTGTCATCTTGATTAATTGTTATCTCTTTGTCATCAGTTTTTCTCATTTCATTCTAGAAAACTAAAGCAAATGGAATATATCTAGATGCATAGGAGCTAAATAGTAAAAAGCTGACAGTTTGTAATTTTATTAGAATCATTTTGGTAACAACTCCTCTGATACCTATTATATGTGCTCATGAATAGCCACTATACCAACACAAAACATCTGCTAGTCAGGATGAATTTGAACTCCCTCTGATCTGGTAAGAATTGAAGAATAATTTACCCAGCCATAATTGAAATCCACATGTAGTCCTGATCCAACAAAGATGATGAGATTTCATGTGGGCCCAGAAGTCCATACTAGAGGATCCAGTGCAAGATCAAGATTTTATGTATTCAAGTACTGCAAGGTAGAGCTGTTGTCTTGTACGTTAAATGGACATTGTCAACTAGTTTATTTTATTTTTAACCTATAATTTTATAAGGTATTTATAGATGAGTACACAGGCTAGCATGTACACCTCTACCCCGATATAACGTGACCCAATATAACACGAATATGGATATAACGCGGTAAAGCAGTACTCCAGGGGGGCGGGGCTGCACACTCCGGTGTATCAGAGCAAGTTCAAAATAATGCAGTTTCACCTATAATGTGGTAGGATTTTTTGGCTCCCGAGGACAGCGTTATATCAGGGTAGAGGTGTATGTAAATGTAGTACAATATAATTCTAGAAAAGAATAAACACAGCATTTGGTTTTTATTTGGTGCAATATTATTTTCTCATAATTGCACAAGTAATTGGTGTAGTTCTTATAATCAAGTAGATGCACGAGAATTTGCATTCTGATTAGGAGAGATGGTGCTATTGCCTCCCATATAAGTTTCTCAGCATTTCTCATGAGCATTTGATGCGCTTACTCAGGTTCTGACCTAAATGTTAGAGGTGGCTGCTACATTTTTGGGGGAAAATTAGTGACCCATTTTTGTTGCAATTTCATTTCTGTTAAAAATTTCTGCTGAGCCTTAGAGCTGGTCAGAAAATGGAAAACATTTTCTGTGAGTACACCCCTCACCTCCCTCCCCCAAAAATCAAAAATCAATTTTTTTTGACAGAATTTTTTTGCCCAGTTCTATTTAGTATATAAATGAAAGACTGGCATCTTTCTGGATACAGTACAAGGATTTCCATAGTACATACTCTGAAAAGAAGTTGAAATCAAACTTTTTAAAGAATCATATTTATCTTACCTCTATTCTCAGTAGAGGAAATTGATTGATTAATGAATGTTTTCATCTTTACTCCTCCTTTTATAGATGATTGAGCTTACTTGTTTTCAAGGTTCCTTCCCCACTCTGAACTTTAGGGTACAGATGTGGGGACCTGCATGGACACTTCTAAGCTTAATTTCAAGCTTAGATCTGGTATCACTGCCACCACCCCCAAGTACTACTTTTTTCCCTGGGTAGTCTTGAGGGACTTCACCAATTCCCTGGTGAACACAGATCCAAACCCCTTAGATCTTAAAACAAGAAGAAATTAACCATCCCCCCTCCTTTCTTCCACCAACTCCTTGTAGATCCAGATCCAACCCCCTTGGATCTGAAAAACAAGGAAAAATCAATCAGGTATTAAGAAAAAGGCTTTTAATTAAAGAAAAGAAAGGTAAAAGAAAACCCTCTGGGAGAGATTAGCATACCAGCTACTCTCACAGACAACAGATTCAAAACACAGAGGATGTTCCCCTGGGCACAAATTTAGTTACACAAAAAAATACCTAAATACCCAATTTTGATAATTCCCTAATGGTACCAAGACAAGTTACAAAGAAAATAAACATAAACCTATTTATCCCTTTCTAAAACTTACTACTTTGATACAAGGCTGGTTCCTTGATCTTTTTCACTCCGGCTGAAACTGAAAATCTAAACAAAGGAAAACTTCCCTCCTTCCTTTTGAAACATCTTGTTCCCCCATTGGTTCCTCTGGTCAGATGTCAGCTAGGCTAGGTGAACTTCTTAACCCTTTACAGGTAAAAGAGGCATTAACTTTTAACTATCTGTTTATGACACTTGTACTTTGCCACTCTTATGAAATCTGGTGAAGTGACGATTCCACTTAGTCCGTTCCATAGCTTAATAAACTCAAAGTGTCATAGAGGGTTGAACTTTGGCCTTTTTCTTTTCTTTTATTTATGACTGTTCAAAATTAGTTTACTTTTGACACCGTGTCATGTCACAAGTGATTGATATCGATACAAAGGTAACTGGGTGAAACATAATGGTCTGTGAATTAATGGTCTGTGAATATGAATTAATGATAAATTCTCAGAATGGAGAGGGGTAACTAGTGGCGTTCCCCAAGGGTCATTCCTAGGACCAGTCCTATTAAATTTGTTCATAAATGATCTGCAGAAAGAGGTAAACAGTGAAGTGGCAAAGTTTGCAGATGATACTAAACTGCTCAAGATAGTTAAGAACAAAGCAGACTGTGAAGAACTTCAAAAAGATCTCACAAAACTAGGTGATTGGGCAACAAAATGGCAAATGAAATGTAATGTGGATAAATGTAAAGTAATGCACATTTGAAAAAATAACCCCAACTATACATACAATATGATGGGGGCTAATTTAGCTACAACTAATCATGAAAAAGATCTTGGAGTCATCGTGGACAGTTCTCTGAAGATTTCCATGCAGTGTGCAGAGGCGGTCAAAAAAGCAAATAGGATGTTAGGAATCATTAAAAAGGGGATAGAGAATAAGACTGAGAATATAGTATTGCCCTTATATAAATCCATGGTACACCCACATCTTGAATACTGTGTACAGATGTGGTCTCCTCACCTCAAAAAAGATATTCTGGCACTAGAAAAGGTTCAGAAAAGGGCAACTAAAATGATTAGGGGTTTGGAGAGGGTCCCATAGGAGGAAAGATTAAAGAGGCTTGGACTCTTCAGCTTGGAAAAGAGGAGACTAAGTGGGGATATGATAGAGGTATATAAAATCATGAGTGATGTGGAGAAAGTGGATAAGGAAAAGTTATTTACTTAATTCCCATAATACAAGAACTAAGGGTCACCAAATGAAATTAATAGGCAGCAGGTTTAAAAGGAAGTTCTTCTTCACGCAGTGCACAGTCAACTTGAGGAACTCCTTACATGAGGAGGTTGTGAAAGCTCGGACTATAACAACATTTAAAAGAGAACTGGATAAATTCCTGGTGGTTAAGTCCATAAATGGCTATTAGCCAGGATGAGTAAGGAATGGTGTCCCTAGACTCTGTTTGTCAGAAGATGGAGATGAATGGCAGGAGAGAGATCACTTGATCATTGCCCATTAGGTTCACTCCTTCTGGGGCACCTGGCATTGCCCACTGTCAGTAGACAGATATTGGGTTAGATGGACCTGTGGTCTGACCTGGTACGGCCGTTCTTTTGTGATATACAGGAGGTCATATTAGATGATATAATGGACTCATCTGATCTTTAACTCTATGAATCTGTGACAAAGACAAAGAATTGCAAAAAGAGTAAATGTCCTAATGCTGAAAAAGGAATGTTATCATTCTAAAGAAAGTGGTATTGTATTATCCCTAAAGGTACTTTCTCTGCCTACTTCATTGCTGAGTTTCTGCCTATTTTTTTCTTCAGTCCTTCCTGCTGTAGACTTGAAGAAACATGCACATACCCTTGCAGAGAAGGACAAATGTAAAGCTTTAAATCCTCATTGTGACTTTGTAGTTGAATCACAGGTGCTTCATCAGCTAGAAAAAATATGTCCACTTCACCCTGTCAAAAGCTTTCTCTGTATACAGCAGTGCCAGAGCAAGAAAGCCATCTGCAGAGTTTGTAGTTTGGGAGAATATTATCTGAAATCCTTCTTTGGTTATTTGAGCTGGGACTTCCTTTTATGAAGCAGGATGATCTAGTTATCTGAAATAGTTAATAGTTGGGTTAGTGTATTTTATTTGGTACAGACGACAAAATTTTCACCAAAAAAAGGAGATGGTTCTGGAAGAAACATATTTGGAGAAAACCCTTGTCTTTGGGTAATGTTTTGGTGATTGCTGTTTTGAGGTTTGAAGGAGGTAGCTTGACATTTGAGTTTGAGAGTGATTCTTGGAAGTTTTATTACACAATTGTTTCATGGAATTTATGTAAGAGTCTGTCTCATTAGGAGGTTTTTATGTATTCTAAGGGATATGATGCCTCCTAATCCTTTGTTTCTAATGGCTTTGTGAGAGCTGCTGCCTGGTATTAAGTAAGATTATTGAGCCATACAATTTCTATTTCTGGATGTGGCTCTCAGGCCAAAAAGTTTGCCCACTCCTGATCTAGCTAGTTTAAACTTGCTTTGTGCCTTGGCCTTTCTAATATTGTCCCTACATACTTGTGTTATTTCTTTATATTAATCCTTTGCAATTTGACCTAGTTTCCATTTTTTTGTAGGACCCTTTCTTGAGTTTCAGATCATTGAAGATCTCCTGGTTAAGCCAGGGTGATCTTTTGTCACACTTCCTATCTTTTATGCAGTGGGATAGTTTGCTCTTGTGCCCTTAATAATGTCTCTTTGAAAAACTGCCAACTCTCTTGAACTGTTTTTCCTCTTATACTTGCTTCCCATGGGATCTTGCCTACCAATTCCCTGAGTTTGCTAAAGTCTGCCTTCTTGAAATCCATTATCTTTATTGTGCTGTGTCCCCTCCTATCACTCCTTAGAATAATGAACTCTACCATTTCATGAGCATTTTCTCCTAAGCTGCCTTCCACTTTCAAATTCTCAACTAGTTCCTCCCTATTCGTCAAAATCAAATCTAGAACATCCTCTCCTGGAGTAGCTTTTTCCACGTTCTGAAATAAAAAAAATTGTCTCCAATACATTCCAAAAGCTTGTTGGATAATCTGTGCCCTGCTGTGTTATTTTCCCAACAGATGCATGAGTAGTTGAAGTCCCCCATCACCACCAAGTCCTGTGCTATGGATAATTTTGTTAGTGGTTTAAAAAAAGTCTCATTGACCTCTTATTCCTGGTTAGGTGGTCTGTAGTAGACCCTTGCCATGACATCACCCTTGTTTTTTACCCTTTTTATCCTTACCCAGAGACTTTCAACAAGTCTGTCTCCTATCTCAAACTTAGTCCAAGTGTATACACTTTAATATATAAGGCAACACCTCCTTCCGTTTTTCCTTGCCTGCATGGTTGCTGAAACAATTTTGATAGTGGGGGTGCTGAGAACCATTGAACCAAACTGTAAACCCTGTACATAATGGAAACTACTTCAAGCCAGGGGGTGCTGCAGCACCCCCCCCTCGCACCCCTAGTTCCAGCACCTAAGCTTGCCTGTCCTTCCTGAGCAAGCTGTACCTTTCTATACCAATATTCCAGTCATGTGTATTATTCCACCAACTCTTTGTGAGTTTGCCATAGTTGTATTTAGGTGACCAGATGTCCTGATTTTATAGGGATAGTTCAGATTTTTGGGTCTTTTTCTTGTATAGGCCCCTATTACCCACCACCCCCGTCCCAATTTTTCACACTTGCTGTCTGGTCATCCTAGTTGTATTTATTAACTCACATTTCACGTTCTTCCTGCTTGTTCTCCATCCTTCTTGCATTAGTATACAGATATCTGAGATACTGATTTGTTTTCCCCCCTATGTTCTCTCTTGTCTCTCCCTTATACCTGCTATAACAGCCCATACTCCCCCTAGATTCAAACCCTTCTTCCAGGTCTTCATGTTTTTGACTTACCTTTGGGCTTTTGTCCTTAAATTTGCAGTATCTTTGAAAACAATGAGATAAGTTTTCATTTGGGCTGCGTGTGTATGTGTATATATATCTATATCTATAAACATTCACTTAGTAGGGAGATCCGTCTCCCTTCAATTTCTTCTGAAACTAGGATTCTTCTGCTTGACTCAGCTGACTGAATGCTGGGTGACTGAAAGGTTATATTTCTGTGAATGAGAGTGGCTCTTTTCCTGTCCTTGGATTCAGCTGAAGAGGTGCAGGAAACTACTTAGCTTATATTGAAGTGTAATTTTTTTTGTATTCTTGGGTTACTGTGTGTTTTTTCTTGTTATGAAAATGGAATGTTGTAGCTCTTTCATATTTACTGTGTTTTTCTTTTGATTGGATTATTCAGTCCTCTTGTAAGAGAGGTTCTGAAACTGTGATCAATGCATATGTGTTGGCATTCCACAGAGAGCTACCTGAGCACATTGTTCTAGCTCCTCCCAGTTATTTCCAGCAGCTGTATTAAAATAAACTAAATATACATTAAACAGTTCTTTATGATCACTTTCCATGTAGAGTAATAGCTGTGTTGGCCCAGGGGTGTAATATGATCCTGAATGCGAAGGTAGGTGTTCTGTGCAATTGCAAAAGGGAGTTGATCTGCATGCCCATGAATGGGTGGGGAGGTAGTCTATGAGACAATCTCTGTATAGTGATCCACATGTCTGACTAGATGATAAAATGATTCCTTCTGTAGGGTATTTGTATGCTGCGGCTGGGCACAAACCTCCCATCTTTGGTAGACGGTCTTATGCAAGCTTGGCTTGAGCTAGTGTGCTAAAAATAGCAGTTTGGACAGTGTGGCACAGCTGAGGTCTTGGATTAGCCACCTGAGCTCTGACCCAGGAGGCTGATTGGTTCCAAGATCAGGTGGCTAAGCCAGGCAGCTGCCACAGCAATGTCAATACTATTTTTAGTGCATTAAGTCGAGCTGAGCTAGCATAGGCCTCTCTAGCCAGGCTGGGAGGCACTCTTCCAGCTGTAGTGTAGACATACCGTGAAACACATTGTGACAAAGTTTGAGAATTCCTGGCTTATAATATTCAAGCTGTTCTTTCAATTACTTAAAGTGTGTTAAACTCATTTTTCTTTAACCATGAGGTGTCTCTCTTCTCTTGTTGTTAGGACCCTCTTCATTTTAACTCCACGTCCCAATTGTATGGTTTGCTGTATTTCTTTATTTATGTTCGGCAGATTGTGTATAAGTTGCTACTGCTTTTCATTTTTGGTGCTTTGCATTTAAGCAAGTGTGTTTTTCTTTGGCTTTCCTCCTTTTCTTCTTTCTCCTTCACTGAATCTTGATAATTGGTGCCTGAAGCAGTGGCATAAGTAACTGAATATAAAGCTGAAGTCTTAAGGCCTGTTTGATGGAGTGTTTTGGTCACATTGGGTGACATATAAGGAGTGAGACTGGTTTGTGATATTGGAGCTAAATAAACAAAGTGAATTT
This sequence comes from Gopherus flavomarginatus, assembly GCF_025201925.1. Taxonomy (NCBI): domain Eukaryota; kingdom Metazoa; phylum Chordata; order Testudines; family Testudinidae; genus Gopherus; species Gopherus flavomarginatus. Next base: position 143,068,768 of record NC_066620.1, on the reverse strand, counting down.
CAGGTACTGAAATTGAGTGCAACATAATCACAGCACGCATATTGAAAGAGAGCAGCACCTTCCTTGTGTTAAAATTGAAAAACTAAGCTTGCTTCATATAGCAAGTCCCAAATGTGCCCCTAAGGCAAAGCCGCACTGATATGTTGGTGCAAGGACAGATACTACACAGAAGAGTTTGAAATAAGGGAACAGAAAATTCTGTGTGTGTGGTTTGAAGGGTGGTCTGCAACTGAAGTTGATCCAATGTGTATAATTTGTCTACTGAATGGAATGCGGGTGTTTAATGGAATGGAATATGTAATATATCACATTAATGTAAATCTCTGCGTGGCACAAAAATACATTCATCTAAAGTGCAGTTAGCACCGAGAAAAGAATGAAAGCAGAATTTGACTAGCTGATAAAATTAAATGTCATTATACAAGTTCTATAGCATCTTTTTGGAGATGTATTTTTAAGAAACTTCCTTTTTGGGATTGCCTCCACATCTGAGGTGTACCAAAGCATCATGTCACAGCTCTTTGAGGATCTGCTTGGGGCACAAGTAATTGGTAAAGATATGATGATTTTGGACAAAAATGATCAACCACACGAATGAGAGACTCTGTAATGTTCTGTAGTTATCAAAGAAAAGAACCATTAATAATTTAAAGTATTAGTTCCTATTAAATTTAAGTTAAAAGAAATTAAAATGTAATTTATTTTTCATAGTCTGCATTGTTAGTTCATTCTGAATTTCACTTACCTTGAACTAGAAAACTGTCAAGTGAGTTTGAGTTTTGTTTCTAATCAGTTTCATTTAACATCTGACTAACCCATATACTGTACATTTTTTTATCTTGCAGACTTTCATACAAATTAGTGCTAGTCCTTTCAGTCTCTTCTCTCACCTCCAAGCATTTTTATTGCTCTTCTCTCACCTCTTACAGTTTTGCTTTGTCTTTTTTAGATGTGGTGAACAAAACTGAAAGTAATTTTCAAGGAGAGGATGTACTATCAATTTTTAATATAATGGTATTGTACTTTTAATGCTGTTATCTGTCCCTTTCTTTATATTCTCTAATGATGGGAAGTTTTAAGGTTGGCACTGTAAGCTATTTGTGTCATGAATTAATAATTCTAAAAACGATGAAGTCATTTAAACATTTTTTTAATGAAACTTCCTTTCCTCAGATTTTTAATTGGGTATATGACCTGCAAGTAAAATCCAAAGTCATCTCCTGGGTTTCCTGATTAATGGAGAATTATCTTAATTAAAAGAAAATCAGAAAGCCAATCTACAAGTGTGAATCTTGTTCCTTTTGCTAATATAATAGGGAAGAAAAGCACCACTGGGAATGCCCTACTATTTACAGAACAATGAGAAATATTCCAAAATGAAGTTAAATCATATTAATTGTCAACACTCTCTTCTATCCTAAAATGAACATACAAATAAAACGTCAAAAATAAATAATGAAAAAAATGCATGTGATTATTCAATATGACTATAGGCCAGATCACATACCCTCCCATGGAAGAACCTACAGGCAGGAACTAGGGAGAGGAATTCTCTGTGAAGTTCTGTAGCAGAATTTTCCTGGAGTTGTTCCTTTGGGATCGGGAATTGACAGCATATGAAACAGGAAAGCATTTGAAGCCCCAAACCCTGCAAAACCCTGGAGACACAGGGCCATTCACACATAGGAGCTGTGGCTTCAGGCTAGCTCTGGAACCCTCTGGCTCAAATGAGGCAAACCAGTGCCAGGGCTTCCCCAGCTTGTAACTTCCCCAGGGATCCTAGCTCAATCAAGGCCACAAAAACGTTTAAGATGCTTGTAGCTACATTATTTATTTATTTGATTATTTATTTACAAAAAATCACTAGGAATTGGGACAGGGGTGTGGACTTCTGGCCTTGTCAATTCACTACTTGTGGAATCTGAACTTAATGGAGAGATCTGATCCTGAGAGGTTGGCCCTCACTCCTATTCCATGTGAAAAGGGGAAAATCCGCACATGAAATATCCTCTTAATGGGCTGCTCTGTTGAGTACAATCTGGCTCTTTGTTATTCACCTCTCTACCAAGGAAACAAAATAGAAAAATCAGCATTCACCATAAGAAAGAAAAGAGACTAATATACTCAAGTTTTGCTTTAGACAGACTGATACCTCTAATGTTAAAACAATCATAAATAAAGCTGCCATATACGGAAAGAGGAGCAGAGAGTGTACAGAATTGAGGTCAATAGTATTTTCATTTATCTTTTCTGTTTTGACAGTTTTGTTAGGGAATTAGGAAATCAATAGAGACTAATTTCATTGGCAAGGATTAAAGAGTACATAGGAAGGAACACTCAAGATGTGTATAGATGCTTTCAAGGGCATTTTGAATAAAATGTACTTTAAAATGAATGGAACAATTTCTGTGGTCTAATTGGTTAATATACCGAGCATTAATTCTTCAGAAAAGCTCAATATGCATACAAAGCACTAAAAGTGACATCACAAACCTTTTAGTTTCATAACATACACTGTAATAATAAATGCCCATCTAATGCTCAGAGGTCTTCCACAAAAATCAAAATACATAATAATTAAATACAAGTAGTAATTGCAATGTAATATGATAGACTGCCCTAATAATTGCCTACCAATCAATAATGTTCAAAACTTTCTTCCATTTTATTTGACCTATCACAATCCACCTTCTCCCCAAGTATCCAGAAGAAAAGCAAATGTTGCGGATACTCTGGAAGATTAATCAGTCAGGATCTAACAGACGATGATGTTCTGAGAATTCTAGAGTTCAGAAGTCTTTATGATTACACATTGGTGATTAGGAAAGGGAAAAAAAGGCAAGAGGGACAAAGACAAGCTATTTAAAAAAAATCTATATGTTCCGCTAATGTTAATGTCTTTTTGCCACATTTTACTCATCAGCTTATCCCTTCTGATCATTAATCTATAGAAAATGCTTTCCATACCTCATATGTTATAGCATATGTATTATATCTCAAGTAGTTATATGATTAATGGACAAGCTCTGGGCAATGTAAGCATAAGTAATGGCTTGTGCTGGGGAGCCCGCCCAGGCAATGAAGTGATCAACTTTTTGGCTAGGTAGGCAAGATGCTATAAACTGGTTGTGTTATAGATAGAGTATCATTTGTTGGCTTCTCTTCCTGTAAATGAAGACAGATTAGATTTTTATGTCTGAATTTTAGTCTAGAGTTCTATGGACCTAAAGAATGAAGTATAATAACTCAGCTGTTTAGCAAGCGGAAGAAAGGCTCAGACTGAGTGTGACACTGCCATTCTGTCAGCACAAAGGGCCTGTAAAGGTGGCTTAACCAAATTTCCTCAGTGTGTGTGGGAGTTCGTCATTGGCTTAGAACTGCCTCAGTTCTTGAGATAGGGCTGTATTGCCGGTGTGGCCAGGAGAGAAGGGACATAGCCAGAGCAGCATGTGCTCTGGCTGTGCCTCATCATCATCATCATCATCACTCCCATAACCATCATTGATGAGCAATCAACCAGTTGTCTCCACTCCTGACGATTGTGTGTCAGTGCTTGAGTCTCCACAAAGTCCATTGCTGTCCACGCTTTTATGTTGTCAATCCATCTCTTCTTCTATCTACCCTTGGAGGATGATCTTCGATAGGCCAGATGATCTTGTTACATGGCCGTGTCACTTCAGCTTGCACTTATTCATGGCCGTCAGGAGGTCTTCATATGACCCAGCGCATTGAGTGATGATGTTGCGGACCTCTTCATGAGTGACATGGTCGAAGTAGGAGATGCCCAGGATTTTACGGAAGTATCTCATCTCTACTACCTATATTTTCCATTCAGGTTCCGCCATAAGGGTCTATGTCTCGCACACATACAGAAAAATGGAAATGACCAATGCGTGCAGCAGTTTCAGTTTGGATTCCAGGGAGATGTTCTTATTCCTCCAAATTGGCTTTAGCTTTGCCACTGCTGCTGCTGTTTGTGCAGTTCTTGCCTTAATTTCTGCCTTGGATCCTTCATCAGTGATGATTGTCCCCAACTACTTGAACTGTTTCACTGTCTCCAGTTCTTGTCCACTGACAATGATATGTGAGCGGATCCCATCACATTTGTTTGTCATAAGCTTGGTTTTCTCTGCACTGATTTCAATGCCATATTTTGTGTAGGATTCATCCAATCATTTAACAAGGCTGGCAAGTTCGTCGTCACTGCTTTCCAGGCCATCAATGTCATCGGTGAACCAAAGATTTGAGATTGTGCATATGTGATCTTCTACAGCATCAGTCATTATGTGCTCCAAGTAGATGATGAACAGGGCGGGTGAAAAAAGGCAGCCTTGCCTGACTCCAACAGTGCTACAAAACCACTTTCCTATTGTGCCATTGATGAGAACTGCACTGCTGGCCTTGGCATACAGTTGTTTAATGGTAAGAATAAGCTTATGACCAACATTGTACTTCTTCATAGCTGCCCAGAGAGCTTCGTGCCAAACTCTGTAAAACGCCTTCTTGAAGTCAACAAAGATGTGGTAGATGTCCTGCTGGTGTTGTAAGTACTTCTCACATAGAACACAAAAGATGAAAATCTGTTCTGTGATACTTCTTCCAGCATGAAAGCCAGCCTGTTCTTCAGCAATGATATTCTCTGCTTGTGGCTTCAATCTGTTCAATGTGACCTTCAACATCATTTTACTGGGATGGCTAATTAAGCTTATGGTCCAGTAGTTTTGACACAATTGCAGGTTGCCTTTCTTTATCAGAGTGATCATTAGTGACTGTGTCTGCATGAAGGGCTGCTCACCAGTCTTCCAGATCTTGGTGAGTACATCTATTATTGTTTCTCCTCCAAATTTCATCAGTTCAACTGGGATGTGTTCAATACCTGTAGCCTCTCTGTTCTTAAGTGATTTCACAACTGTCTCCGCTTCTTCACGTAGTATTGGAAAGTCATCCTCCTTTGTTGAATCTGGGCTGTATAAGACACTAGCATCTCCATTTGTCTGGTGGTTGTATAGATTATAACAGATAGTTTGTCCATCTATTGATGATGTCCCTTTCTTCTCTAAGAGGGTTCCCTTCTTTGTCTTGAATTGCATTAGCTTTGGTCCATCTTGCCTTAATCAGATCTTTTACAACCTGGAAGGCTCGTTTGCTATTTTTATTATTGATAATACTCTTCAATGTTAGAGCATTGTTTTTCAATCCATATCTCCTTGGCCACCTTCTTTCCTTTCTTGATCTTTCTGCCAATCGCTCTGTATTTATCAGCTCCCTCAGTGCTGTTCTTGTCTCTCTTAAGTTTTCTTCTAATGTCACACATTTGTAGTATTCCATTTGTGACCCATGGTTTTGTCTTCTTACGATGTTTCCCGAGGATGTCCATTGCTGCCTCATTCATTACAGCATTGAAATTGTTGGTCATCATTTCTACGTCTTCCTCTAGAGCAGGTCGGCAACCTGCAGCACGTATGCCAAAGACTGCACGCGAGCTGACTTTAATGGCATGCTGCTACCTGCTGCCTGCCGGGTGTAGGGGACCTGCACTTTCTCAAGGAAAGGTTATTAGCGGACATAAGTTGCTAGCAGCTGCTGCTTCTAACCGGTTAAGACTGCCCTGTGTGGGAAGCCCCGGTGTTTTGGGGAACTGCAGAAAGTCCCTGGCCCGAGGCCAGGGGAGGCGGCCATTGCTGGTGGAAAGTCCCCCATTGCATATGTAGAGGCTGCTTTGCATGAGATTAGCATACTATAATTGCTATGGGCTGGGGCTTGCGCGTTGGACTTTGCACCTGACCGAGCTGTTCGGGCGTTGGACTCCCCAAACCAGTGGCAGCAACGCGTGGAGTCCCCGTTGTGGGTGTGTCACTTAACCTTCATTAAAGCCAATTAACTCACCTGTGTGTGTGTGGGCCTTGTCCTTGCAGAGCATCCAGGCACGTAACATTTGGCGCAGCGAGCAGGGTGCTCTGAGGGATGATGCCGTTTTGGCCGAAGATAGGAGATGTAGGGAGGCCGTCACTGTCCCTACAGTGCATACCTGGGTGGCCCCAGACGGAGCGCTGGGGGCCGGTTGCGCGGATTATGGCAGGGTGGACTGCCCCTACCGAATGGCCGGAGTTTCGGCAGGCAGCCGGTGTCACGCCCGCACAGCTGGCAGAGACGCTGCAGCGACTGTGGGTGGACCGGTGCCCCAGGGCGGAGCAGCGAGGTATAGGGGAGCTAGGATGGCTCCTCTTAACCGCCCTCCGAGCCCAGGATGAGGAGGTGCTCCGCTTGCAGCGGGCCCTGGAGGGGAGAACACAAGAGTGCATGGCTCAGGTGGAGGCTCGCGCCATGGCACAGGCTGTCGTCACCTCCCAGGTGGAGCGTGCCCAGGAGCTGATGAGGCGGTGTGAGGTGTTGGTGGCTTGGGTGGCCAAACGGTGGTGGCTTAAGCAAGGGCGGCGGCCGGTGACTACGGCCCAGGTTTGCACCGTGACAATCGCTCCCTTCTGGGACCCCAAAGCCTGGGACAGGACAATGGAGGGCTCATCCTCCTCCTCGGAAGAGGAGGAGGGTGAGCGGGAACCTCCCGTGGCTCACGCCCGTCCTGTACGGGAGCTGAAAGCCATAGGTAATGAGATGCAGCCGGAGGTCGTGCGTACCTACAAGACGAGTGAGTTGCAGGAAATCGTGAAGTCATTCCGCCAGGAGCCCGGAGAAGGTGTCTTGAGCTGGCTGGTTCGAGTCTGGGACAACGCAGGAAACACGGTGCTGCTCTTATATTATGAACTGCGGCAGTTGGGGGTCATGGCACAAGACGCACAGGTACGAGCGGAGATGTCCACCCTCGGTTCCCCTGCAGAGGGGCAACCGGAGTCCCCATCCCTATATAGGTGGCTGGCTGAGGCCATAGGGGCGGCCTACCCCTCAGTGGGTGAGCTGGAGGCGCTGGTGAGCCCCTGGAAGACGATCTCTGAGGGGATACAGGCGCTGCGGCAGCTAGGGATGGCTTGGGCTGTATCGACAGGGGGCACTGAGGGGCCCGACGACATGCTAGTATCAAAGTCGACAAAGGCCACCTTTATACGCACAGCTCCAGATGAGCTGAAGCCCTCGCTCCTTGCGGTAGTCATGGCGGCGGATGGGCGGGTTGGAGAATTAGCAGCTACCCTCATGCAATTGGGGACCGCCTTGGCCGGGGCCCGGCCTAAGGCCGTCCGAGCTGCAAAGGGCCAGCAGAGCAAAGGACAGGCCGGGAAGGGTCTGGAGAAGGGAGAAATACGAGTGCCGCGAAGAGTCTTGTGGTCAGATTTTTTTACAGGCGGGAGTCCCTCGAGAAGACATCGACGGGCAGCTGACGGTCGACTTGTATAAACGCTGGATGCAGCTGCCCACCGCTAAGCGAAGCATGGGTCCCGAAGGGGAGAAGAGTGTGGAGCAAAGCAAGCCCGCAGAGCCCTCCGCTCCTCCGTGCGTGGCGGCAGCCACCTACGGGAGGGAGGTGGGGGACCAACGCCCCTATGTGCCCTTAGGGATCCGCTGGCTGAGGGGAGGAGTGCAACACGTGTTGGCCCTCCTGGATACTGGTGCCGAAGTCACGATCTTGCATTCCGCACAGACCCAGGGCAAGGCCGCACTGGTGAGGGACCTGGGGGGCGCTGAGACCCCTGCATACAAGGTCGCGGTTACCTTGACCCCGGGGAAAGCCCCTCCTTTCCAGGCCACGGTCCTAGCAGCGGCCATCGGGGAGTATATCCTGGGCATCGACGTCCTACGGGGTTGCTCGGTGGATACGCAGTATGGCCTGTTTGCATTCGGTCACCCCCGGTATGTAAGCGCGGCGCGGGTGCATGAGGTGCAGACGCTGATGATCCTGCGGGGCGCCCCGCGTTGGGAGCCAGTAGTGTTGCCCCTCCCAACAGCCATAGTCTCCAAAAAGCAATATCACCTGCCGGGGGGAGAAGAGGAAGTAACCCAAACGATTGATGCATTGTTGGAAGCCCAGATAATCCGGCCCACCTTAAGTCCCTATAACAGCCCCATCTGGCCGGTGCGGAAGCCCGACGGGACGTGGCGCATGACAGTAGACTACCGGGAATTGAACAAGGTGACCCCCCCACTGACGGCCGTAGTGCCCGACATGGTTACCTTGGTCGAGCATGACGCGGCCGCGGCCCAGCCGTGGCATGCTGTGTTGGATTTGGCTAATGCCTTTTTCTCCATAGCCATCGCCCCGAGCTGCCAGGAGCAGTTTGCATTCTCCTGGCAAGCATGGCAGTACATCTTTTGTGTGCTGCCGCAGGGCTGGAAGCATTCCCCAACCATATGCCACCAGTTGGTCAGTGCCGATCTGGCCCAAGTCCAGTGGCCACCCCAGACCCGCCACTATCACTATATTGACGACGTCATGATCTCTGGCCCCGCCCGCGATGCGGTGGTGGACGCCGTGCATGCTGCCGTGGAGGGCCTTGAGGCGAGGGGCTAGGCAGTGAATCCAAAGAAGATACAAGGCCCGGCCCAAACCATGGTCTTCTTGGGCATCCTGTGGGTGGGGCCGGAGCGCCAGATCCCCCAGAAGGTATGCCAAACCATACAGAGCTACCCCACGCCGCAAACCAAAAAGGAGCTACAGGTGTTTCTTGGCTTGCTGGGGTTTTGGCGCGCCTTCATTCCCCACTTGGCCTTTTTGATGCGGCCTTTGCATGCACTAGTGCGCAAGGCCGCACCCTGGCAGTGGGCGCGTAGTCACCAGACTGCCATTGAGCTATGCAAAGGCGCCCTGCTTACGCATGCCCGGCTTCACGCCCCACAGCCGGGGGTCCCCTTTGAGTTGGAGGTCACCACGGTGGCAGATGTGGCCACCTGGGGGCTCTGGCAAACAGTCGGGAGCCAACAGAAAGAGCCCATTGGCTTCTGGTCTCGAGTGCTGAAAGGGGCGGAGCCCGGCTATACACCATTAGAGAAGCAAATCCTGGCGGTGGTATGGGCGTTGCAGGACACCGAGTGCGTTACGGGTCCTACACCCGTGGTGGTCCGCACACCCATTCCCCTAGGGCGTTGGGTGCGGGAGGACCCTGCCCAGACCCAGACTGGGGTCTCTCAGAATGCCACCCACTTTAAGTGGAAGCATTACTTGCAGCAGCGTATGCTACTCGGCCGACCCTCCATCTCTACCTCCCATGCTCTATTGTTGGGGACGGTTACCTTTGAGCATGCACCCTCTCTCACGGACGAATTGCCACCGGTGGAAGAGCCTGTGCCCGCCTCCCTGGGGGGAGAGGTCCCCCCCGTGGACCAATTGCCTGCAGAAGACCGAGGATACGCTTTGTTCACGGACGGATCGGCGGCGTACACCGCCCACGGTATTCGGCAATGGAGGGCAGTAGCATACGCCCCCTACGTGGACGTAGTGGCGATGGCCTGGGGCACCGCCGGCTCCAGCCAGTGGGCGGAGCTAAGGGCGGCCACTCTTGCGATTGCAGATTCCCCACCCCGGGTTTACCTCTATACAGACAGTTGGGTTGTGTACAAGGGCCTCCGAGCCTGGGTGACCGCTTGGGAGGCCAAGGGGTGGGAACTGGCGGGCCGACCCCTGTAGGGAGCCGCCTTGTGGCAGCAACTCCTTGCTTATGCCCGACAGGCCCCCTTGGCCGTGCGGCATGTAGACACCCATACCAAAGCCCAAACCAATGAGGCCCGGTGGAATGCAGCCGCGGACGACTTGGCCCGGGAGGAGGTCGTCCAACTGGCTGAGCGCTACCACGTGGAGGGAGGCCACCGGGGATCGCGTGCCACGCAGTATGCGGCCCTACGGCAAGACACTGCCCTGCCCTTCTCAGACTGCCGTACAGCTCGGGCGGACTGCCCGGTCTGTTCCCGGCTAGCATCGATTGCCTTGCCAGAGCCGGCCGGTCGCATCCACCGCGCCATGGGTCCCTGTCAGGATTGGCAGGTCAACTACATAGGCCCCTTGCCGCCCGAGCGGCGTTGGCAATATGTTTTTACAGCAGTAGATACTTATACTGGGCTGCTGTTCATTCATCCGAGCACCACCGCAACAGCGACAGTCATGCTGACAGCCTTGCAGCAGCTGTGCTCCCGGTACGGGACCCCCCGGAATATACAGAGCGACCAGGGGACCCACTTTACGGCCCAAGCAGTCAGGACCTGGGCCGCCGACGTAGCCGTAGATTGGCACTTCCACCTCCCCTATACACCAACCGCAAGCGGCCTCATAGAGCGTCTTAACGGATTGCTAAAAGACCAGATCTGCCGTCTCACACCCACCCACACCCTGCGGGGCTGGTCGGGGGTGCTGGAGCAGGCCGTTTGGCTCTTAAACAACCGGTACTTGGGGGGATGCCAGACACCCTTACAACGCCTCATCACATCTCCCCAAGTACCGGCACAGTTGCGGGTGGACCTGAAGCATACCCCCGGGGTTCTTGATGCAGCACAAGGGGTGGTGACCCTCTATGCCACACACCCCACCACCTTGCAAATGGAACAGACCGTGTCCCCTTGGGCCGCCCAAGCACAGCTAGGCTGCGAGCCCCCTTGCTTGTTTTGCGTCTTGCCAGTAAGAGAGAGTCTCAAGTTTTAGCCCCCGTACTGGCTGAGTGCAGAGCGCTCTCTTGCGCTGCTTTCCTGTACCAACAAAAGTGCCGGGGCACTGCAGTGGGAGCGAGGGGAGGCTCTGTGTAAACTTATCCCCTTACCTCCCGCAGACCTCGTGAGCTACGCTTCGGGTGACTCAGAATGGCATGTCCTAGAGAGCGTTTGGTGGACCTTAACGCAGCAAGAGCCGCGAGCAGCCGTAGTCCTGGCGACGGGAGAAGGCTGGGCTGTCGTACTACGGGAGGGGGACGATGGCCCGCGCGTGGCTTCGCTATCGCGACTTTCGCGGCGCTCCATGTGAGAAGCATGGCAGTCCCGGCGATGAGCCCTCCCACCAATGCATGGGTGGTATTGACTCAGGCGGCCATTAATACAACATCTTTTTGTCTCCCCAAGGTGCATGCTGTAGGAGCTGTGATGGAAACTTGTTTTATTGGTGTCAGTGCTACCCCGGCCTCGCTGCAGCCACACACCACTCAGTATACAAGCTCAAAGCGCATGACGTATAAAGATCTGTATGTGTTGTGCACTGCGAAAGCTGTACATGATGCCAACGTGTATCCCTTTCGCCTGGCGAATGTTACCCCAGCTGATACCTGTGTGTATTTTAGAAATGCCACATGCTCTAAAGTGGATTTTACAAATGGGGAGTTGAGGTGCCAGAATAAGATTGAGATTACCTTTGCTATGGGTCATAGTAAGCTGCCTACCGGATGGTTTTTGTTGTGTGGGCGGGTAGCATATACATATGTCCCTGCCAATAGTGATGGGGGACCATGCACCATTGGCCGCGTAACACCCCTGATGGTCCAACACCCCCAGGTAGACCATGTTCGCCGCCGACGAAGCACCATTCCCTTGGACTCTACCTGTAAAGCTGAAGTGGCCCTCTATTCCGAGGGGAGGGCGCGGCAGCTTTATTGTTTTCCCTGGTGGGCATCCCCAGCATGGTTGCGCATAATTATCATGCCGTTGCCCACCTGGCCTGTGCTGTTGCCAAATCCATTAATTTAACCTCCACGGTTTTAGCTTTGCTGGCGCAGGAATTGGGTGAAGTGCATCAGGATATGTTGCAAAATCGCTTAGCTGTTGATTATTTGTTATTGCGGCATGGGCATTCCTGCAAAGATTTTGCCGGTTTGTGTTGTTTTAATATTAAATATTGTATATTTAATACAGATGCTGGAGCCGATATAGAAGCGGAGTTGCGAGATTTGCGCCTTTTAGCGGAGGGCATTGGCCAGCAAGACGGGGATTCTTGGCTGTGGTCCTGGCTCACATCCCTCCATGGCTGGGCAGCACATCTTGTTCAGGACTTGTGCATTGGCCTTATTGGGATTTTGAGCTTGTACGCAGGATGTGGTTTGTGCAGCTTGTGTTGTATGTGCAGCCGCCTGAGTGGTCGCCGGCATTGTAGTTTGATTCATGCCGACTCCACTTGGTCTCTGGCGCCTCCGAGTGCCTCTGAGAGTTGGGATTATCGGCCCGCAGCTCCCCCTGTCCCTGCGGACACCACCCACCCCCTGGAACGTCCACGGGCACTTGAGAAAGCGAGGGGAGTAATGTAGGGGACCCCGGAAGATATTGTTATGGTCTAGCTAGGGCCTGCGCTTTCTCAAGGAAAGGTTATTAGCGGACATAAGTTAGCAGCTGCTGCTTCTAACCGGTTAAGACTGCCCTGTGTGGGAAGCCCCGGTGTTTTGGGGAACTGCAGAAAGTCCTGGCCCGAGGCCAGGGGAGGCAGCCATTGCTGGTGGAAAGTCCCTCATTGCATATGTAGAGGCTGCTTTGCATGAGATTAGCATGACGCTATAATTGCTATGGACTGGGGCTTGCACGTTGGACTTTGCACCTGACCGAGCTGTTCGGGCGTTGGACTCCCCAAGCCAGTGGCAGCAACGCGTGGAGTCCCCGTTGCGAGTGTGTCACTTAACCTTCATTAAAGCTGTCATAAACAGATAGCTAAGGGTTAATGTCTCTTTCACCTGAAGCACCTGACCAGAGGACCAATCAGGAAACCGGATTTTTTCAACTTTGGGTGGAGGGAATTGTGTGTCTGAGTCTTTTGTCTGTCTGCCTGCTTTCTCTGAGCTTTGGAGAAGTAGTTTCTACTTTCTAGTCTTCTGTTTCTAAGTGTAAGGACAAAGAGATCAGATAGTAAGTTATATGGTTTCTTTTCTTTGGTATTTGCATGAATATAAGTGCTGGAGTGCTTTGATTTGTATTCTTTTTGAATAAGGCTGTTTATTCAATATTCTTTTAAGCAATCGACCCTGTATTTTATCACCTTAATACAGAGAGACCATTTGTATGTATTTTTCTTTCTTTTTATATAAAGCTTTCTTTTAAGACCTGTTGGAGTTTTTCTTTACTTCAGGGAAATTGAGTCTGTACTCACCAGGGAATTGGTGGGAGGAAGAAATTAGGGGGAGATCTGTGTGTGTTGGATTTGCTAGCCTGATTTTGCATTCCCTCTGGGTGAAGAGGAAAGTACTTTTTGTTTCCAGGACTGGGAACGGAGAGGGGGAGTCACTCTCTTTGGATTCACAGAGCTTGTGTCTGTGTATCTCTCCAGGAGCACCTGGAGGGGGGAAGGGAAAAAGGATTATTTCCCTTGGTTGTGAGACTCAAGGGATTTGGGTCTTGGGGTCCCCAGGGAAGGTTTTTCAGGGGGACCAGAGTGCCCCAAAACACTCTAATTTTTTGGGTGGTGGCAGCAGGTACCAGGTCCAAGCTGGTAACTAAGCTTGGAGGTTTTCATGCTAACCCCCATATTTTGGACGCTAAGGTCCAAATCTGGGACTAAAGTTATGACATGGTGTAGCAGCGGGTGGGATATAGACAGAATCCAGAAGCCAGTAGGAATATTATATTTTTCTTTTCTCTGCTAAGGGCTTTTTAGCAGAGAGAAACAGTTTGGTTTTAAAAGGGAACCAAAGAGAATTTTTTTTTCTGCTCTCTCTGGCAGTCTGTGGCTTGCATGTTAAGCAAGAAGCCATTACCAGACTGTTAAGGGTCTTTTGTCACACAATAGCACTCCCATTGAGAGTCATTACCAGCACTATATATATGCAAATAAAGTGGTTTTTCAGGTTTACTTAACATTGAAGATTAGCTAAAGGCACTGTTGCTAGGCAGACTCCAGGAGGCAACAAAGCCTGCAGTTCAGAAGATAAACACCGGAGGGCACCCCAACACAAGAAAACAGGAACCATGACTTCTAAGGCAAAAATTGAGGCCGAAGAACAAATCAAAGAAGCTGAACACAGGCGAGAGATGGAAAAACACAAACAGGAACTAGAAATAAAACAAAAAGAGATGGAGCTGAAAGAAAAGGAAGAAAGCATCAAACTGGCAGCCTTCCAAAGAGAACAGGCAGCCAAAGAGGCAGCACACAAAAGAAAACTAGAAGAAGAAGAGGTGGCCCACCGAAGGAAACAAGCAGAAGAAGAGTTGGCCCACCGCCGAGAAATGGAAAAAACAACAAAAAGAAATGGAAAAACAACAAAAAGAGAATGAAGAGAAGGAAAAACAGAGAAAACATGAGCCTGTCTTGGGTACAGCATCCCCGAAGACCAGTACATGGTAGAATTAAGGTCACAGCTCAGTGGACCTTTAGCAGAGGTGGCAGCTGAAATGCCTAAGCAGCAAATGAATGACTATAAACTTTTTCAAACCAAGGCCAGATACCGAATGGGGATAACCCCAGATCATGCCCGTCGGCGCTTCAGAACCCAAAAGTGGAAACCAGAGGTGTCATTTCCCAAACACGCCTACTACATTGCAAAAAACTATGAGGCCTGGATAACAGGAAACAACGTTCAAACCTTGGAAGAACTGCACCTCCTCATACAAATGGAGCAGTTCTTGGATGGTGTTCCTGAAGACATCTCACGGTACATACAAGATGGAAAACCCAAAGATCTCGCTGAGGCGGGGGAGATTGGAGCCAAATGGATGGAACTGGCAGAAAGCAAGAAAGCTACTGTCAAGGGGAACGATTACCCCAGGGGGCACACAGACCATAAACCCTACAACCGAGGACAGCCAAAGACCCCACATAGCACCCAAGTAAAGCCACAGACACCCTACCCTTCCACCTCACCAGTCTCCAGTAACTCACCTCGGCCCAGTGACCCATCAGATGGAAGATGCTTTAAGTGTAATGAACTGGGACATATCAAGGCCAACTGTCCAAAGAACACCATGCGAGTGCAATTCATTACACCACCATCACACCAAAGATCCCCAGGCCCGGATGCCTCTCAAATACCCTTGGAGCGAAGGGAAAATTTGAGAGTGGGCGGAAAGAAGGTTACTGCGTGGAGAGACACGGGGGCACAAGTGTCAGCTATCCACCAATCCTTCGTTGACCCCAAATTCATCAACCCAAAGGCCAAAGTTACAATTTACCCCTTCATGTCTCAAGCTGTAGACTTGCCTACAGCTCAACTGCCTGTCCAGTACAAAGGCTGGTCAGGAATGTGGACTTTTGCAGTCTATGACAATTATCCTATCCCCATGCTACTGGGGGAAGACTTGGCCAACCAGATGAGGCAGGCCAAGAGAGTGGGAATGGTTACACGTAGCCAAACCAGGCAAGCTTCCAGAGCCATTCCTGTTCCTGAACCGTCCACAGAGGCCCCGTCTGGGTTACCAGAGACCCAGACAGAGGTAGTGGACCCGGATTCCATGCCAACCACTGAAACAGCCACAGCACCTCCAGTCCCAGGCCCGGAACTGGAACAGCAACCAGCACCAGCAATTGCAACCCCATCTTCAAACTCAACGCCAGAGGGCGCCAACGAGCCAAAACTGGCAGAAGCAACAGACAGCCATACTCAAAAGGCTCAGCCAGAACCTGAAATAACCTCAGGTGCACCAGCGGAGAGCGGTTCACCAGCAACGGAAACAACCCCATCACCTACATCGCTTCCAGAGGGACCAAGCCCAAGTCCACAGTCTGAGGAAGAACTGGTGACCCCAGCCTCAAGGGAACAGTTCCAGACTGAGCAGGAAGCAGATGACAGCCTTCAGAAAGCGTGGGCTGCGGCACGGAGCACCCCACCGCCTCTCAGCTCTTCTAATCGATCCCGGTTTGTTATAGACCAAGGACTTTTATACAAGGAAATTCTTTCTGGTGGACACCGGGAAGAATGGCAGCCGCAAAAACAGTTGGTGGTTCCAACTAAGTACCGGGGGAAGCTCTTAAGCTTAGCCCATGATCATCCCAGTGGCCATGCTGGGGTGAACAGAACCAAAGACCGGTTGGGGAAGTCCTTCCACTGGGAGAGGATGGGCAAGGACGTTGCCAAGTATGTCCGGTCTTGTGAGGTATGCCAAAGAGTGGGAAAGCCTCAAGACCAGGTCAAGGCCCCTCTCCAGCCACTCCCCATAATTGAGGTCCCATTTCAGCGAGTAGCTGTGGATATTCTGGGCCCTTTCCCAAAAAAGACGCTCAGAGGAAAGCAGTACGTACTGACTTTAGTGGACTTTGCTACCCGATGGCCGGAAGCAGTAGCTCTAGGCAACACCAGGGCTAACACTGTGTGCCTGTCCTTAACAGACATCTTTGCCAGGGTAGGTTGGCCCTCCGACATCCTTACAGATTCAGGGTCTAATTTCCTGGCAGGGACCATGGAAAAACTGTGGGAAACTCATGGGGTGAATCACTTGGTTGCCACCCCATACCACCATCAAACCAATGGCCTGGTGGAAAGGTTCAATGGAACTTTGGGGGCCATGATACGAAAATTCATCAACGAATTCTCCAATAATTGGGACCTAGTGTTGCAGCAGTTGCTGTTTGCCTACAGGGCTGTACCACATCCCAGTTTAGGGTTTTCACCATTTGAACTTGTGTATGGTCACGAGGTTAAGGGGCCATTACAGTTGTTGAAGCAGCAATGGGAGGGGTTTACGCCTTCTCCAGGAACTAACATTCTGGACTTTGTAAGCAACCTACAAAGCACCCTCCGACACTCTTTAGCCCTTGCTAGAGAGAACCTAAAGGATGCTCAGGAAGAGCAAAAGGCCTGGTATGACAGACATGCCAGAGAACGTTCCTTCAAGGTAGGAGACCAGGTTATGGTCTTGAAGGCGCAACAGGCCCATAAGATGGAAGAATCATGGGAAGGGCCATTCACGGTCCAAGAGCGCCTGGGAGCTGTAAACTACCTCATAGCATTTCCCAATTCCTCACTAAAGCCTAAAGTGTACCATATTAATTCTCTCAAGCCTTTCTATTCCAGAGACTTACAGGTTTGTCAGTTTACAGTCCAGGGAGATGATGCTGAGTGGCCTGACGGTGTCTACTACGACGGGAAAAAAGACGGTGGCGTGGAAGAGGTGAACCTCTCAACCACCCTGGAACGTCTGCAGCGGCAACAAATCAAGGAGCTGTGCACTAGCTTCGCCCCATTGTTCTCAGCCACCCCGGGACGGACTGAACGGGCATACCACTCCATTGATACAGGTAATGCTCACCCAATCAGAACCCCAGCCTACCGGGTGTCTCCTCATGCCCAAGCTGCTATAGAACGGGAGATCCAGAACATGCTACAGATGGGTATAATCCGCTCATCTACCAGTGCATGGGCATCTCCAGTGGTTCTGGTACCCAAACCAGATGGGGAAATACGCTTTTGCGTGGACTACCGTAAGCTAAATGCTGTAACTCGTCCGGACAACTATCCAATGCCACGTACCGATGAGCTGTTGGAGAAGTTGGGACGTGCCCAGTTCATCTCTACAATAGACTTAACCAAGGGGTACTGGCAAGTACCGCTAGATGAACCTGCCAAGGAGAGGTCAGCATTCGTCACCCATGCAGGGGTGTATGAATTCAATGTCCTTCCTTTCGGCCTTCGAAATGCACCCGCCACCTTCCAGAGGCTGGTAGATGGTCTACTAGCTGGACTGGGAGAATTTGCAGTTGCCTACCTCGATGATGTGGCCATTTTTTCAGACTCCTGGCCCGAACACCTACTACACCTGAAAAAGGTCTTTGAGCGCATCAGGCAGGCAGGACTAACTGTTAAGGCCAAAAAGTGTCAAATAGGCCAAAACAGAGTGACTTACCTGGGGCACCAGGTGGGTCGAGGAACCATAAACCCCCTACAGGCCAAGGTGGATGCTATCCAAAAGTGGCCTGTCCCACGGTCCAAGAAGCAAGTCCAATCCTTCTTAGGCTTGGCCGGATACTACAGGCAATTTGTACCACACTACAGTCAAATCGCTGCCCCATTGACCGACCTGACCAAAAAGACCCAGCCAAATGCCGTTAAGTGGACTGATGAGTGTCAAAAGGCCTTTACCCAGCTTAAGGCGATGCTCATGTCTGACCCTGTACTCAGGGCCCCGGACTTTGACAAGCCATTCCTAGTAACCACAGATGCATCTGAGCGTGGTATAGGAGCAGTGCTCATGCAGGAAGCAACAGATCACAACTTCCATCCTGTCGTGTTTCTCAGTAAGAAACTGTCTGAGAGGGAAAGTCACTGGTCAGTCAGTGAAAAGGAATGCTATGCCATTGTGTACGCCCTGGAAAAGCTACGCCCATATGTTTGGGGACGGCGGTTCCAACTACAAACTGACCATGCTGCACTAAAGTGGCTTCATACTGCCAAGGGGAACAACAAGAAACTTCTTCGTTGGAGTTTAGCTCTCCAAGATTTTGATTTTGAAATTCAGCACATCACAGGAGCTTCTAACAAAGTAGCTGATGCACTCTCCCGTGAGAGCTTCCCAGAATTCAGTAGTTAAAAAGTGTTCTTAAAATGTAGAAGTCTGTTAGTTATATACTTAGGGGTATATGTAACGGTGCATGTGTTGTATTAATCTGTTTATTTTAAAGTTCTAGAAGGAAATCGCCGCCAGTGAGCTTCCCCACTGTCTGCAATTTGGGGGGCGTGTCATAAACAGATAGCTAAGGGTTAATGTCTCTTTCACCTGAAGCACCTGACCAGAGGACCAATCAGGAAACCGGATTTTTTCAACTTTGGGTGGAGGGAATTGTGTGTCTGAGTCTTTTGTCTGTCTGCCTGCTTTCTCTGAGCTTTGGAGAAGTAGTTTCTACTTTCTAGTCTTCTGTTTCTAAGTGTAAGGACAAAGAGATCAGATAGTAAGTTATATGGTTTCTTTTCTTTGGTATTTGCATGAATATAAGTGCTGGAGTGCTTTGATTTGTATTCTTTTTGAATAAGGCTGTTTATTCAATATTCTTTTAAGCAATCGACCCTGTATTTTATCACCTTAATACAGAGAGACCATTTGTATGTATTTTTCTTTCTTTTTATATAAAGCTTTCTTTTAAGACCTGTTGGAGTTTTTCTTTACTTCAGGGAAATTGAGTCTGTACTCACCAGGGAATTGGTGGGAGGAAGAAATTAGGGGGAGATCTGTGTGTGTTGGATTTGCTAGCCTGATTTTGCATTCCCTCTGGGTGAAGAGGAAAGTACTTTTTGTTTCCAGGACTGGGAACGGAGAGGGGGAGTCACTCTCTTTGGATTCACAGAGCTTATGTCTGTGTATCTCTCCAGGAGCACCTGGAGGGGGGAAGGGAAAAAGGATTATTTCCCTTGGTTGTGAGACTCAAGGGATTTGGGTCTTGGGGTCCCCAGGGAAGGTTTTTCAGGGGGACCAGAGTGCCCCAAAACACTCTAATTTTTTGGGTGGTGGCAGCAGGTACCAGGTCCAAGCTGGTAACTAAGCTTGGAGGTTTTCATGCTAACCCCCATATTTTGGACGCTAAGGTCCAAATCTGGGACTAAGGTTATGACAAAAGCCAATTAACTCAGCCCCTCCACCAACTGTTCTCTCCTGCAGGGGCAGGAGGAAGAAGCGGGGGAGGGGGGGCTTGGCTGCTGGCAGGAGAGAACAGTGGGCGGAGGGGCTGAGTGGGGCCGGGACCCCAGCAGGGTGCTTTCCTCCTCCTCTCCTGTGCCGATCAGCTGATCACCCTTGCAAGGGGGAAGGGGAGCGGAGCCACAGCGTGCTCGCAGCTCTGGGGAGGAGGCAGAGAAGAGGTGGGGACAGACAGGGCCCTGGGTAAAGGGGTGGAATTAGAGTATATCCCCTTCAGCCCCCTGCCATGAGCCGCTCATGGCAGGGTGCTGGGAGCACCCCCATGGGCTGAGCACCCCAGCCCCCTGCCCTGATCCCTGAACCCCCCACACATACCCAGCCATCCCACACCCTGACTCCTGCACCACCTCACACATCTCCAGCCCCTGTTCTGACTCCTGCACCCCCCACACATACCCAGCCCCCCACATCCCATGCCCTGACTCTTGCACCTCTCCACATCCCCACCCTCACGCTGAGCACCAAACGGGAGCTCCTGCATGCCACTCCCATTTCCCCCCTGCACCCCTAGTCTAGGGTCCCGGCCGCCGGCCCCGCTCAGCCCTCTGTCGGTCTGGGGTCCCAGCTGCCGACCTCTTACCAGCTGGGGTCCCACAAGCCCTGCTCAGCCCACTGCCAAACTAGGTGAACGGAACCCCAGGCCAGCAGCGGGCCGAGTGGGTCAGTGGTGTAAGATCAGCATTTTAATTTAATTTTAAATTAAGCTTCTTAAACATTTTGAAAACCTTGTTTACTTTACATACAACAATAGTTTAGCTTTATAATATATACTTATAGAGAGAGACCTTCTAAAAACCTTTACCAGCACACGAAACCTTAAGTTAAAGTGAATAAGTGAAGACTTGGCACACCACTTCTGAAAGGTTGCCGACTCCTGCTCTAGAAAAAGCAGCGGGGCAAATTTTCCGCTGATTATTGGTTGGAATGACTCTGCAATGTTTCGGTCTCTTAGTCTTTCTAAGTCAAACTTGGTTCTGGTGAACTTTGGCCTGATGATTTTCCTTAGCTGCAGCCAAAAATTTAGCATCACATTGTTGTGATCACTTCCAATATCAGCACCAGGGAAGCTCCTTGTTTTAGCTCTGTTAATCCCAGAACGAAATCAGTTTTGCACCATGATTTAGTTGATCTGGCTGTGATGTAGACCATTAGGTGTATGCCATGTTTACCGTCTGGATGCTTTACGTGCACCTAATGTGTTTGTAAGAACCAGATTGTTATAGCCAGTGCTTTGGTGCTGTGCTCCAGCTCCACTCCAGCTCCAGGCAAAAACCTGAAGTTCTGCTGCTCCAGAGCTGCTCCACACTCCAGCTCTGGGCTCCGCTCCAAAGCCCTGGTTATAGCTGAAAAACTCCAAAAGTCTCAATCCTCTCTCATTGGTTATTGCATTATAGAAAGGGCCACAGTAATCTCACCAAACTGCCTGTGCATCAGTACCCACTTTAGCATTCCAATTTCCTTGTACAATCAGGATATCTTTCTTGTGTACCTTATTGATAATGTCTTGGAGCTGATTGTAGAAATCTTCAAATTGCCAGGGCTGCCCAGAGGATTCAGGAGGTCTGGGGCAAAGCAATTTTGGGGGCCCCTTCCATATAAAAAGGTGCAATACTATAGAACACTGTATTCTTGTAGCGGCTCCTATGGGGCCCGGGGCCTGGAGCAAATTGCCCCACTTGCCTCCCTCTCCTCCTGGGCAGCCCTGCAATTTGCTCATTGTCATAGTCTATTGTAGGGGCGTAAACTTGTGCCACTGTGATATTAAACGGTACTGCCTTTAGACGGATGGAAATAAGCCTGCTGGGCTTTGGGCAACATCCTAATACTGAATTCTTGATATCTTTATGCACAAGAAATCCTATGGCATTGACATGTTTGTCCTCTCCACTGTATAGAGTACATGGCCTTCTTCCATTAGTACCTCTCCAAAGTTTCTCCATCTGACCTCAGAGATTCCTGGGAGGTGCCAGGTGTATTGTTCAATTTCATATGCGAGTTCTTTCAACCACCCTATTTGTCTCAATGTCCTTACATTCCAAGTAGCTATAGTGATGTTATCTCTTCCACTGATCCTCTTTGTTGGGATTACACTAGTGGTATACTTGTTGCGTCTGCCCTGGTGGAAGATGGGTGTCGCAGTTATTATTAAGCGGGGCTGCGATCAATCCAGCATGGACATTCTTGACTTGCTCATCACATGGTGTGTCTTGGGCAAATTTCTAATCTGGAGGAGCCCACCCCTTTCCAGGCAGCCTCCTTTTAGTCACTTCTTACGACATGCAGGAGAAGCAGTGGGCCTGTTCTGTCCCCAGACCCACAGGGGAAGTCTGGAGGTATTAATTACCTTCTGGGGACTGTTGTAGGTAGAGCCGTGTGCAGATAGAAAAAGGTATATCTGCATCCAATCCGTGATCGGCAAAAATTGTCTCTTGGTATCTGCAGAGGAGGTTGTCTGCGGAGGTTTCTGAAGCCAATCTAGGAGATTTTAGGCTGCTAAAAGTCCAGCGGTGTAGAGGGACTAAGGCAGGCTTCCTGCCTGCCCTGGCTCTGCACCACTCCCAAAAGCAAGGGCATGTCCAGCAGCAGCTCCTAGGAAGAGGCATGGCCAGAGGGTCTCTGCACACTGCCCCCACCCCAAGCACTGACTCCGCAGCTCCCATTGGCGGGGAACAGGGAACTTCAACCAGTAGGAAGTGTGGGGGTGTCATAAACAGATAGCTAAGGGTTAATGTCTCTTTCACCTGAAGCACCTGACCAGAGGACCAATCAGGAAACCGGATTTTTTCAACTTTGGGTGGAGGGAAGTTTGTGTCTGAGTCTTTTGTCTTTTGTCTGCCTGCCTGCTTTCTCTGAGCTTTGGAGAAGTAGTTCTACTTTCTAATTTTCTGTTTCTAAGTGTAAGGACAAAGAGATCAGATAGTAAGTTCTATGGTTTCTTTTCTTTGGTATTTGCATGAATATAAGTGCTGAAGTGCTTTGATTTGTATTCTTTTTGAATAAGGCTGTTTATTCAATATTCTTTTAAGCAATTGACCCTGTATTGTATCATCTTAATACAGAGAGACATTTGGATGTATTTTTCTTTCTTTTTTATATAAAGCTTTCTTTTAAGACCTGTTGGAGTTTTTCTTTACTTCAGGGAAATTGAGTCTGTACTCACCAGGGAATTGGTGGGAGGAAGAAGTCAAGGGGAGATCTGTGTGTTGAATTGCTAGCCTGACTTTGCATTCCCTCTGGGGGAATAGGAAAGTACTTTTTGCTTCCAGGACTGGAAACAGAGAGGGGGAGTCACTCTGTGTAGTTTCACAGAGCTTATGTCTGTGTATCTCTCCAGGAGCATCTGGAGGGGGGAAGGGAAAAAGGGTTATTTCCCTTTGTTGTAAGACTCAAGGGATTTGGGTCTTGGGGTCCCCAGGGAAGGTTTTTCAGAGGGACCAGAGTGCCCCAAAACACTATAGGAAAGTACTTTTTGCTTCCAGGACTGGAAACAGAGAGGGGGAGTCACTCTGTGTAGTTTCACAGAGCTTATGTCTGTGTATCTCTCCAGGAGCATCTGGAGGGGGGAAGGGAAAAAGGATTATTTCCCTTTGTTGTAAGACTCAAGGGATTTGGGTCTTGGGGTCCCCAGGGAAGGTTTTTCAGAGGGACCAGAGTGCCCCAAAACACTCTAATTTTTTGGGTGGTGGCAGCAGGTACCAGGTCCAAGCTGGTAACTAAGCTTGGAGGTTTTCATGCTAACCCCCATATTTTGGACGCTAAGGTCCAAATCTGGGACTAAGGTTATCACAGGGGGTAATGCCTTCAGGCAGTGGCAGTGTGCAGAGCTGCATTGTCACCCCTGAGCCTAGGAGCCACTGCCAGGCATGCTGCCGGTTTTGGGAGCCACCCAAGGTAAGTGCCGCCCAGCCAGAGCCTACACCCTAAACCCCTGACCCAGCCCTGAGCCCCCTTCCACACCCAAACTCCCTCCCAGAGCCCACACCCTGAGCCCCCTCCCGCATCTAACCTCCCCCTCAGCCCAGAGCCTGCACCCCGACCCTCTGCCCCAGCCCCGTGCAAGTTAGTGAGGGTATGGGAGAGTGAGTGATGGAGGAAGTGGGGCTGGTGTGAGCAGGGGCAGGGCCTCAGAGAAGGGGCGGGGCAGGGGCATGGCCTTGGGGAAGGGGCAGGTCAAGGGTGTTTGGGTCTGTGTGATAAGACAGTTTGCAACCCTATGCCCACTCCACCCCTGCTGTACCTCCTTCCCCACTCCAGTCAGGGAGGCTACAATTCTGGGTCATTCTATGCTGCTCCGCCTTCCCCATGGAGGGCTCGAACACCCCCTATGCAGTTGCGGTGGCTCTAATGCATGCAGCCATTGCTGCCTGCTCATTTAAAGAACAACCCCAACTTCAAAATGGCACTTGGCTCACTCCCTTCTGGGAGTGTAGTTTACCTCCTCCCTCTGAGCAAGCTGGGGTCTACAAGTCCCAGAATGCCCAGCATGCTGTTGTGTGATTTAGGGAGCTGAACTGGAGCCTGCAGGCTGGGTGACAGCTGCTACGGCTGGAGGTGAGTGTGTGCTGCAGAGCCCTGTGTGGATACAAAATTTGTATCTGCATCTGCGCTGTGATCCACAAAAATAGTCTGCGGATATCCACGAATACAAAGTGGATACCGGTGGATTTTCAGGGCTCTAGTTGTAGTCAGCGCAGCTTAGCGCTACCCTCATTTGCACTGGCCGTTTAGAACTGTGTTTGCTCATCCTCCCCCCACCCAAAAACTCTCCCTCAGTTTTGTTATTTAAATAATGAAAGGCACACAACTCTGGGCTAGTCATTTCTCTGGAGAGCCAACTATTAGTAACAGCTCAGCTCCAACAATGCAAGCATGTCTCTTATTTCACATTCAAGTAACTCACATAGGAGCACTAAACATTTAGAACTGAATATTTTAAGTGCAATGTGTTTAAATCTTCAGTGAAGATAAAAGCATGAGTAACTAATTCAGTTTTGGCTTGGTGGTGACTTGGTGGAGCATTCATATGTGTTCAGTGTTGATTTACACATCTCCCATATGTTTGGCCTCATAACCTAACTATATGATAGAGGTGTAAGTGTAAACATATCAAGATGAAGGTTTCAAGTGGACTGCAGTGAAATTAAAACTGTAATCCAGGGCCGCTCAGAAGAGGGAGCAAGTGGGGCAATTTGCCCCAGGCCCCGGTCCCCGCAGGGGCCCCCACGAGATTTTCTCAGGGCCCCTGGAGTGGGGTCCTTCACTCGCTCCATGGGCTCTGGAAAACTCTCATGGGGCCCAGGCCCCCAGAGCTTCTTCCACTCCGGTTCTTCAGCGGCAATTCGGCAGCAGGGGTGGCCCTGATGTAATCATGAGTAAGCAGTTGAGAAAGAACTAATGTTTCCATACAGATATGAACAACTGTATGTACACCTCTACCCCGATGTGTCCTCGAGAGCCAAAAAATCTTACCGTGTTATAGGTGAAACCGCGTTATATCGAACTTGCTTTGATCCGCCGGAGCGTGCAGCCCTTCCCCCCCCCGGAGCACTGCTTTACAATGTTATATCCGAATTCGTGTTATATCGGGTCGTGTTATATTGAGGTAGAGGTGTACTTAAAATCAACAGTAACAAAAGCAATGCAGAGAAATCAAGATTCCCTTTTAGAGTTTGTGGATAGAAATTACCTTGCCAAACAGTCTGAAGAGTTTGTCGTCCCTTTCCCTTTAACAGTAAGGAAATCCTCACTGTTATATCTCCACTTAGAAATACAGCATGTGATGTTTACTATTTCTGAGGTTCACTTCTAAAGCGTTGCATTGAAAGCTTTAGTAATCTTATGTCACTTGGATACCCCAATGTTGAGTTGTTCTGATGATTTTTTCTATTTTTTATGGTATAGAGGAGAATCATTTGACTGTGGATATCATATCTGACTTTTAAAGAGGAATACTTATTGTAATTTACAATAAATGATTAAAAAGACATTAGGAATAACTAGCACATCCATTATTAGTATTAATTAATATTGACATAGCAGATATTTCAATCACAGTGAGAGCCCATTGTGCGAGCCATTGTACAAACATATATGAAGATAACTTTTTTGCATAAATGATCCTTTGTTATCAAAAAGGCCTCAGTCTAGCAATGCATTAAAACATGTACTTAATTTTAAGCATGTGAATAATTCCATTGACTTCAATGGGAGTACTCTCATGCTTAAATTTAAGCATGTGTTTACATGTTTTGCTAGGCTGGGACCTGGGACAAGTGATATGATGACATACAGGGGGTGGGAATGAGGGATCAGATTCCAAAAGTGTTAATCTAAAAAAAATCAGAAAATGTAGAGATAAAGGTTGTTATGTTCCTGCCATGAGTGCAGGGTACTGGACTAGAAGATCTCTCAAGGTCCCTTCCAGTTCTATGATTTTATGATTCATTCTTTATTCCCTCCTTATCTCCTCCTTTCTCTCTCTTCAGCCTTTTTTGTCCCTCTTTCTTCTCCTGTCCACACCATGCTCATCCTTGCTCCCTTGCACATAGACACTGAAGTAAGATTTTTGACTGCATGATCAAATAACATTAGGCAATGTGATACCATTGGTTAAATAGTTACTTTATTAGTAAATTAACCAGGATGAAAATATAGTAGATGTATTTCATACACTAATTGTATTACATTATCAGATTATTAAGGCAAATTGACATTTGAGTGCTCCCCTATCAAAATGTCCTATTTGAATATGCATTGAAGAGACTGGGAGATGTGAGTGGATCTGACTGTTAATTGGAGAATGAATTATTACAATGACAAGACTTATCTTAAAACCCCTTGATTAGAGTCCAAACTATTGATTAAGACTCATCATAATTCTAAACCTGAAACCTCAGAGTGACCTGGAACTATAATTCTTTAATGAATATGAACTCATCAGGTAAATCATCACTGCAGAACTTGGTGATTCAGAAAAGCAGTGTTTAATAATGTCAAGTGCTGTAAATGAATAGTTGATGTCCCCCTGTGAAGAAATTTGTCACAAAGAATTCTTTAGTTAGAAAGAATCAGAAAAGTTTTTCACCATACAAGTTTAGTGCACCCAGTCAGACTTCACATGGCATTTAGCAACAGACTCTGCATCCATCAGTTTTTAGGAACAACAATGGTTTGGTACGATTGCAAGAATTGCCTTAGCACAGTCCGCTGCTCTCGTGAGATTGATGCTGCCACTTCTAATGCCCTAAGAACTGCTTCCATCACATTCTCTTTTGCTGATGTCAAGGAATGCTTTGGCAATGGGACATGGGTCACAATATGGATCTTTACATGGCAAGATAAGGGAAAACAATTTCAGTGCCATAAGAGCTGAAACTATTAGTGCATAAGGGCAGTCTCTGTTCTGCCAAGTGCTTTGTGGCATTGGACACCTAATGGAGGATCTTTAAAAAAGCAAACTAACAACAAACAACAGTACCAACCATGAAAGACTGGAGAAAATTTATCTTCTCCTTTACTATGTGGCTTACTGGGTGAGAGGTATGTTGTAAATAAAATATGAAGTTGGCTGTTCATTATGTTGGCCACAAAAATGTCTTTGTTCAAGAAAGAAAGATGGCATATGTGCCCTGGAGTAAACAAAATAATATTACTATTAATCTCTTTTTGGTTTAATATTCTCTCAATTTCACTGATGTGTAAAATAAGTTTGCAAGGCGATACAGCAAAAAAAATTGGTGATATGCCTTGAGCAGTTTTGGATCTTTTAATACACCAGAGAAATGTATGAAGGATAGTTCATCCTCATGTAAACATCCCTGTGTAACCCTATCAAGGTCAGGTGAGAAAGAGGGGTTTAAAGGGAGAGCCACTTTGAAGGATCTGTCTGGGCTCTATGATCCAAAACACAGTCCAAACACGCAGAGCCAATTATGTACATATGAGAAAGGACAAATGCTACCACAGTGATATTTGGAGTCACTTTGATTGCCAGGTTATAATGCCAGAATATTCTCAGTGGCTTTGCTTTCCTTAGTCATGGGCACATGGTTTAGCCAGTAGCAACTACTCAGCCGGAGGCTGGCTGAAGCTTTCATTGGCTGTGCCAACTTCTGCTGATAACAAGGGCTGTATCCCTGAGCATAAGATACAGTTGACTTTGAGTTGTCCTGGAATGTTGTTAATGCTGAAAAAATGACTGACAAGCAGGAATTATTGAGAAATCTGGTTGTTTCTATACTTATGTTCTCATCAGGTGTCTGCGCAGTGAAGGTCAGTATGTGAAAGACGAAGTTGCAGATGAAACAATGAATGAGAAATAATGTTATTTTCAAATTATTTATTCAGGGCCACAGATATTTTCTATATGATTTGCCTTCTCTATGACCTGCACTGACACATAGTTAAAGAATATTAACAACAATGTAACAGCTGATATCTGGTATAAGAAATCCTTCACACTCAGTTAAAAGCAAACAAGTAATTGTATGAGCCATTGTTGCCATCACAGCAAGTATAAAGTCAGACATAGTCCTCACATTTAGCAGGATAAGGACTTCCTGCTGAAAACATATACTAGATACAGGATTTCCTCAAGGTTAAATGTGATTATAGCACACACACACACAAATTGCAGGCAGAGATTAAATCGCAAAATAATGAGATCCTCTCGAAAGGTAGTGTACTATGGTGATTATCCTCCTCTTGGCCTCTCAGATATGCTTCTGTTTTAAGTTCTTTATATACTACATTCATTGGAAAACAGTATGTAAACCAGTATTGCTAGATTCAAGCTGAAGGTCTATCAGTTTTATTTGACTAGTTAGAGAACACTATTAGTTCTGTGAAATCAGTCTTCAGTATCATTTGTGTATCAGCACTCCAGAATTCTCTTCTTTCTCAAAAATTTGTAACCACATATTAGACAGCTGAAATAAGGAATTAAGATTACTGGACTATATTAACTGAAGAAATACTGTGGGTCTGAATCAGTTCCTTGACAGAGAGAAATTAAACAGAAATGAGCAGGAAAGTTTCCTTGCTGAAGAGAAAACATTAGGTTGAATTTGATGATGACTTTGGGGGTGACAAGTAAACTTATTTCAGAAGCCTGAACTCCAACAAGGTGTGGGGGGTTTTCAGTTGGTGTGATGAGATATCGAAGCACCATACTGTAGCAACCACAAAGGGGTTGATAGTTGGGATAAAAACCTGCAGCTCAGGCTAAGGGAGATAGTCCCCAGATGGCTGGCAGCCATCTTGAGGAGGTTCCTCAGTGGTAGCATGGCAAGGAGCTGCCAAAGAAGCAGACCCAGAGGCCCACCACAGGGAGTGGAAGGTAAGACTGCTGGACAGTAGCGATAGGGAGGGAGGTCAGACTTCTGGAGACCCATGCTGTCAGGCCTTGAAGAGACAACTATATAGGGTCAAGGATTGGCTGGCAGAGAGCTGGTAAGCCATGAGACTGGGCTTTTAAAGGGCCAGTGTATCAGAAGATGAGGATTAAAGGAACGAGCCCCTTCACATATGGCTTTCACCTATATGGCTTTCTTTTAACGTTACCTATGGAAGGCTGAACATCAAGTGGGAAGAGCAGAATAGTCAGATTGTCAGGGCCAGAAGATATTTTACCATTGCTATCTTAAAGACACTGAATTCTGCTTCAGTGCAAATGAAAAGCTCTGTGATTTAAAGAAAAGTGTACAAATGCACAGGAGTTACCTACAACAGATACGCTGAACATAGTCTGGTCTTACGTGCAGATTCTCAAAGGGACAAAGGCACAAGAAGCTTTTTTCATCCTCATGGTTGGTTTGGTGCTAATTGCAGTCCCTGTGCTCCATTGAATGCAGAGATTGCTCCATGCTACTGCTGCTATCAGCTCATTTTAAAATCAGTATGTCAACTAAGGTAGGCTTTAGTGCACACTCTGATGGTTCCAGCCTAACTCAGGCCACGTCCAGACTAGGTATTAAAATCGATTTTAGATACGCAACTTCAGCTACGGGAATAACGTAGCTGAAGTCGAATTTCCAAAATCGAGGTACTCACCAGTCTGGACGGCGCGGCATCGATGTCCGCGGCTCTCCGTGTCGATTCCGGAACTCCGTTCGGATTGATGGAGTTCCGGAATCGATGTAAGCGCGCTCGGGGATCGATACACCGCGTCCAGACTAGACGCGATATATCGATCCCCGAGCAATCGATTTTAACCCGCCGATGCCGCGGGTTAGTCTGGACGTGGGCTGTGTCAGTAGAACTAGCTGGGCTGAGACAGGAGTATTTGCTGCGTTCATTTGAAGAGTGATGTAGTAGTTATGCTCCCCACAAGTTCTGCATAAGCTTCCCCAGCACAGTGGTGTGCCTTCATGGCATAACTAGAGCTGGTTTAAAAATTTCCCACAGAATATTTTTATTTAAAAAGTGCAGTTTCCTTGATATTGAAACGTTTCATGGGAATGTACTAGTTTTTACAATTTTCAATGAGAATGTCTAAATGAATCATTTTGACTTTCTTGTTTCACTTTGATAATATGTCAATAGGCAACATTTAGACCTACTTTCTAGTATCTTGATCTAAGAGTAGATTCATTTAATAGCATTTGTTTGTAGTGCCAGGAATGTGTAGTGTATTAAATTGTTACGCTCCTCTTCTAATTTGAGTTGCATTAATCATGGGTTGAAGAAGTGGCTGGGATCCACCTTTATAGCAGGAGCTGGAGGGGGGCCTAAAAATTCACCCAACACATGCATGTTTCATGAGTCAGTTAAGTTTGGGCTTTATCTCAAAGAATTCTCTCATGAACTGTCTCCAAAGCCCTTAGACCAGCTCCAGGGATCGTTGTATGATCATGAAGCAGCATTTTCCAACTTGAGTGCCTAGAGTTGGACACCAGCTAAAAAGTCTGACTTTCAGAAACAACGAGGAACTAAGCAACTTTGAAAATCATGCCAATTTTTAGATGTCTAACTTTATTCTCTAAACAGTGGATAAATATCTGTTATTGTTTCATAGATTCTCTTATAAAATGCTAAGGTCTGCTTCTGCTTGAATGGTTATATGTATAGTCCCCATGAGACTTCCTCCCTGGCTGCATTCCAGTTTTTTTCATGCATGAGTGTAAACTGGCTCTTTATTTGTCACAGTTGATACAAAAGCTCACATTCCTCATAGAACAAATACTTGGGGTTCCTTCTTTTCTTAGAAAAAAGATATTCCAATATACAATGTGGAAACAGTTGTTTTTATCTCTCTCATCTGTTCTTTCTTTCCGCTGCTCCCTCCAAAAAAAAAAATAAAAAAAGAGAAAAGAAAAAGACAAAGACAAAAAAGGAGACTGATTTAAGAATTTGATGAAGATATGCATTCACCCATTGGCATTTTATAGTTTCCAGAAACATCAAATCCAGTCACAGGATGTTCAAAACAGTATTTGCTTGTTGCTGCACCTGGCACCGTGAACTAATTTCTGTGAGTTGATTGGCACATAACCTGAATTTCATTTCAGCTTCCTCATCAAAGGCAACACAACTCTGTTTCCATTGCTGGGAGGTTAATAGCGTTTTCAGATTCTAATCTAGTCTCTGGAAAATTGTCTTTTTTTAAAAATTGATCAATAATGTTCATTTTTACATCAGTATGTCAAATAAGGTAGACTCCACTCACTGTACATGGCATTTCTGCCACTAGCTTTTCTACTGTATCTTTTCTTAGTAGATATAACTACATGACAAAAGTCAATAAACTCACCATGCTTACTGAATTGCCATTTGGTTCATCCTTAATTCACTTATTTTATTAGACCTAGACATGGCATTTCGAAGAAAAAAGTTACAATTTCTTTGCAGCAAATCATGTTGGGAAAAAGAGTCTGTGTGTGTGGATATACATACTCACAAAAATAAATATACACACGCAAATTCACAGAAACAACATACAGGATGAAAGGTGGAGATCCAAACAGAAGCAGGAAATGTTGGAAGGGGGTCATCGTTGGAAGGCCAAATGAAAGGAACAAGAAAACACAACACCATTTTCCCCTGAGTAAACATCCAGTGCTAAGAGTGATAGCTACAGTCATCACACTTCAAAAACAAAAACAAAACAAAACAAAAACCCATAAGGTCTCTTTCAGGCTTACACAAGAAATCTTCTAAATGAAAAGGACCGGTATGCCTGGGCCTGGTCCTTTATTGGAGCCAGCTGGGATGGGTTCAGGTGTTTTCTATAAAGGGCTGAGAGAATTTAGTTAAAGAAGGTGCATGAGGGAAGTGGGCTCCTGTGGTGGGATTTAAGGGAAGGATGTATAGTCCTTTCAGCACTGAGAGAGGCAATGGGAAAAAGTCTCTGAGAGCTGAAGATCCAGGCAGGCAGATGAACTGCTTTTGTTTGCCGTTTTATGTAAGTTTTATGTTTGAAGAATAACGTTTGCCAGGAAAGAGACTTGGCCACGGCAGTGAGCCTCTCCTGGGAATGTCTGGCGATCCAACCTGATTGAAAGGAAACTGAGGCAGCAGCTAGCCTGGAGCCGGGTTGGTAAGGTGACTCCAATAATATTAATAATAAAAACTATGACTGTTTACCAATGTTTCCTACTAAGTGTACCCAATATTATGCAGTCTTATAAAAGAACAAGGTACCTGTCAAGAGTTGTTTACAATCTAACCAGTTATATATAAAATCAGTCTCATCCTTCAAAATCCCAGGCTTCCCCTCCAACTCCCACACTGTTTCTCTACCCACCTCCTGTTCTAGTCTCAGAATCATTATGCCAATCAACTCCTTTCCCTCCCCCCAATCCAGCATTTGTCCCCTCTGCATTCAAATCAGGTGGTTTCCTTCTCCATGCTGCATGGACACCAGCAAGGTAAGGTAATCAAAATCACAGGAAAGGCAGGCTCCCTGCTCTCAGTTTCAGTCCCCAGCCACACCCCAGTTTGGAGCAACCAACAGATGCAATTACAAGAAAAGTCCTTCTGAGTTAAACTAGTTCTGATGCATCATCTCCCTGGAAATGTGAGACAGGTAGTAGTGCAGAACATGTGGGGACATGGCCCAGATTCTACTCAGGCTGGAAATCCATAGAAAAAGATGTTGGATATCCCACAGACTTCAAATCTTACATGGGTATCCAGGCTGATTCCTCATGGACATCCCAAGGCTCTTAGGCCGTAACTCAGGCCCACCTGCTGCCCTCCAGGCTGTATAATAATGGAAAGTATATGGATGTTTAGGCAGCTCAGCATAATCATCTAATGATAATATTCCTTAATAAACTCGAGGAAGTTACCCTAAAATGTATAGAAGGTTTTATCCTGAAGATACCAGTCCCTATGAAAAAAGATAGGTCAGAATAGATGGGTGCAGTGAACAATGGCTAAATAGAAAAAGTAAACAAGACTCAGTGGCATGAAATAATACAACATAATACACTCAGCAAGAATTTCTTAACTTCTGCTTTGGTAAAAGTTGTAAACTACAGATCCTTTAGATAAAACTCAAATGCATATTATATAAGCTGCCACAGAAAATGCAGTTTGTGATCATCCACAAAGTTCAGAAGTTTGCTTCAGTTATGCAGGCATGAAAAGAAAATACTTTTAGCACTAAGTCAAAGTCGTTCTCTGAAGTCTTTCTCCAAAGTCGTTCTCTACAATTAACTTGTTTAACGTCAGTGGTTTGGACACAGGGTTAATGTAAAAGCATCATTCCTCTGTACTGTAAATAAAAGCTCTTAATTGTATATGTTAACATTTTGACTGATCCAAGCATAGTTCTGTAAATAAGAACATTCAAAAATGACAGCAGTCTGGACCGGCGGTGTTAATCACAGGAAATAGTTCTCCCTTCATCATGCAGTAGAATCCTCTTAAATGGCAAACCATGGTAGAAACAGAAAGGGACAATTAAGCACTATTCCAGATTATCAGAGTGTAACAAAAACAGAAACGTATTTTTAAATGACAATGTAAAGCCTAATGCCTTTAGTAGCTTGTAATAAAGCAGAGAAGCAGCAGAGTGAAGATAAAGATGCAAACTATTAAGTTGGTTAGTGAACACCAGTTCACACCTGATAACTATTGGAAATGAGCCATTTAAACAGAGGTTTCACAGTTGTGTGCCATTAATTTATTGTCTAAAGTTATTGAAATGCTTTGAATTGATTTTATTTCATGGCAATCATCCCAGATAACAACTGCAGGGATGGCTTACATATCTGGTACATGAAACAAATTGTACCTCCTGTGCTGCCCATGGCGCAGGTACGTTGCCAGTGAAATAACAATATTCCAAAAGATCATCACCATAGTGTTCCTGTATGAGTGTTATTCAGGGGACAAATTAGAACAACCGGATTGTACTGTTTTTATGAATTTCTGAGTGGTCTAGCCTGTAACGGTACTTAAATCCTTGGCGTCAGCCTCACCTTGCTTGGCATTGGTTCTGGGCAAGGTGGCCTAGACCCCAGGGTGTGGGAGGTAATGGGAGATGGATGCTTCAGTCTGGGCCTGTATCCTTTTGGTGATGAAAGAGCAATAGCAATGTGATTCTAGAGTGAGTGAAGCACCATCTGATCTTACCTTGGTATTATATGGCAACTTGGTCATGATTATTTATACAGTAACTTTGTTTCCTTGGGCGAAAAGTTGACCCCCATGCCCAACTTACTTAAGTTAATTATTCAGTAGATTGGAATATACCTACATTTCTAAACATTTCTGCCCCCCCCGTCTTTCCACTTAATTGAATCAATAAAGCTACGTGATAAGGTCAATTATGTTTTTCTTTTTGGTGTTAAAATGGATTTGTTCTCATTCTTATTCCATGGAACAAATACCTGTTCTTATTTTACATATTTGTCCAGTTTAGCAGTTGGTTTAGTACCTGTGTCTGGAGTTGTACACCATTTTAGTGATGCACATCTGTTGGTTAAGCTGTGACATAAATTAATGTCTGTACAGCTCTTTGAAAGCCCTATATACATGCTAAATGTTATTAAATAAGCTGAATATTTTTATTATTTATGTACCAGCAGGTTTATTACTAACTATTTCTCACAAGGTCTTTGAATTATGTGTATATTTGCATTTATATGAAAAAATCAATAAACTGAGCATGAATGGGTTAAAAAAGTAGATATTGAACCCGAAAGACATTCCTCATTTAGAATATAATAACTTTAAGGAAGGTCAGATGCTAGGCCTACATTACGTGACAGGTAGACATTTTAAAGGCATATTTATGAATATAATCAATGTAATTCTCAATAGTTACATTTTTAATAACCTATTTGCTGACTCTATGTTCTTGTCAAGATAATTTATACATACACTATTTATGTGATATAAAAATTTCCTTTGCTCAGGGAAGCATTTAATTTTCTTTTTCCCCAAGGGAATTAGTCATATGTATCCCAGGGACCAGAGGATCCATCACTTATTCCTCCCTTTAAACCTCCCACCCTCAGGATCTCCTGTCACAGCAATCATCTTTTCAGCAAAGGGCTGGATATGGCTACCTCAAAGCCTATCAGTTCCACTTTTCAATGGCTTGTAGAAATCACTGTTGAATGATGCGTGGAGTTGACTGAAGGTGACTCTGGAATACTTCCAGCTCTTATTGGCTCCTGGGCAAGAATCAAACATGGGTATCCTTCATGACAGAACATTACTCAGTTGAATGAGTACTTAATCTTTCAAGTGATAAGGTTGATAATGCTTTGATTACTACAATAAAGCAAAAACTTCAGTGGGACTTGTAGAATCTTTCTGGTATTGCTATGGTTTGTTGTAGAGATTTCTACTTCCCTTCTATCAAGAAATTAAGTGAAGAGCAAAATGTATATGCAAAAGAATCTTATAAACTTTATTTTAGGTGAACTGAGGCGCCAATGCTGTTGTAACTTCATAGTGGACCAAGGATTAGGCAAACCATTTGCTTGTGCAAATTCCCCCTCTATGCTATCAAATCCTCCACTGGAGGGGAGTACGGGGACAGTTTTTGTCAGAGCGGTCTCCGGAACTTCATCTGTACTGAAGCTGTGTTGTCATAGGGTATGTCTATACTGCAATTAGACACTTGCAGCTGGCCTGTGCCAGCTGACTTGGGCTCACTAGGCTCAGGCTGTAGTCCGAGCTGTGGGACACTCCCGCCTTGCAGGGTCCTAAAGGCTGGGTTCCAGCACAAGACCGACCGTCTACACTGCAATTAAACACCTCTTAGCCCAAGTTCTGTGAGCCTGAGTCAGCTGGCACAGGCCAGTGGCGGATTTTTAGTTGCAGTTTAGGTATATCCGTAGAAGCTTGGAAATAGCAGAGTAACAGTTTCCTACTCCAGATCTCATTCATTCATTCAGTGCCTAATCCAGCTCCCACTGATTTAACCTTTGAGCTACAGTCCATCCCTGCTCATTAGCTAACTCTGTACTCAGACATCACTACACCCTTGAACTCAATCTTCCAGCAAAACAGTAGACAGATCCAGATCTGTTGAATTCATAGGAGCAGAACCCTCAGTGTGTGTGGAGGCTTATAGAAGTGAGAAGTGATGTGGGCTCCAGCACAGAGGGTGTTCCTGGAAAGAGTACTGGACCCACGTCAGGAGCTAAGTAGGGAAAGAGTAGGGAAACTTCCTGTAGAATTTAACATGGAGGAAAACAATATAATTCTATGGAAATTAAATGGGGTTGTACAGAAATTACTCTAAAACCCTATGCAATTAAATAGGATCTCATTCACTATCTATAGCAGGGATATCATTATCCATTACCTTCTACAGAATAGGTCCAAAACCTATAGAAAGGTTATTTTCTATTAAATTCTATAGAATTTACCATAACATGCCCCCTCAAAACATTTGTGTCTAAGTGTACCAACCATTTAGTGTTCACTGGGTATGTCAATCTGCTCTGTATGCCCCCAATCTCCTCAGAAGTGTCATTATTGAGACAAATGGAGGTTTTGTTGTGGGTGAGTGTGGCTGTGGAAAGAGAAGTTTAAAACTCAAGAGGGATGTTGTGATTGCCAGCTGGATGTGTCTTCCTGGGTGTAGCTGAACCTAGTTAAACTCGGAGCCTTAAAATGGGGCTAGAGTGGCTCAGTGTTGGTGTAGGAGAGAGAAGTTTGTGGATTAAAAGTAAAGGTGTTCTTGAAGTACTGTTCTGTTTATATTGTTCTGAAGTTTATAGTCTGCTAAACTATAGCTAGTCACTTTTCTGGTTAGTGATATTTTGGTTGAATGAGAGCTTGATAAATACAGTGTAAAGCCCTGAAAGGGGAGGGTGTTGTTTGCTTACTTAACCTTGGGCTTCTTGTGAAGTTTCTTTCTAGCCTCTCCATCAATCTATTCTCTCATCTTTGTGTAACCTGTATGACTCCAAATCCCACTACGGCACATACTTAACCATATTTCATATTTGTTTTTTTTTTGTAATACATTGTTTTACAACTTCCTCCACTGCTCTTTTTTCCTCATTATGTTCCTGTGTGCCGTTGCTGAACACATGCTGGAGGAGCATAGCCATGGGGTAAGTAGTTTTCCCTGATTCTTGTTGTCTTCCCAAGGTGATTTTGCTGCATTATCACTGATAGCAATAAAGTACATGGGAAAGAAGTGTGATAGGTGGAAAATCTATCTGTAATTCTCCTATGTAGTTCAGTACTACCCAAAGGAAGTTATGTGAGGGAAACCCAAGTGTTAAGAGTTTCCTCCATAGTTCACTCTTACCATTGCATGACAACCCTGATGTGAAGTGATGTACACTGTTAAGGATCTTTATATGGGAGTCATTTTTCTAAAAGCTATTAAGAAAACATGGCACTATTTCTAGAAAATGGGATTGGTATCCATTTCAAGTAGGATGAACTCTACCTACTGGGTGCATAATTTGACTAGATCATCAAACATTGGATGACAGTTGTGGCGGTGAGAACTCTCTTCCTTTTGAAACAGTATTTAAACCATTGCCTCAGCATGATGTTTCTATGCATTATCCTTCTGAAGATATGGGAGCAGATCCTCTAGTGTACTGAGTTTATGCTCACTACACTTTTGGGAGAGGGCTTTAAGGCATCTTCCTGCTTCCCTGATGCTGAGGTTAAAATGGCCTAATTTAGGGTTTATGTACATGGAGATACTCAGTGAAATTAATCCAAATTAACTAAGGTCTAAATTTAAAGTAGATTAATTTAAATTAATTAAATCATTTCACTTCAGAATTAAAGTGGCCTAAATTTGATTGATCTCAACTCACTTTTACCTAAGGGTTTCTCTAAATTATGCAGGTTAGAATGGTCCCATAGGGCCTCCCCCAGGTATGTCCCTTTTCACCCTTACTTGGCTGTACCCAGCCACTTTACCTTTCTCCAACTTGCAGATTACTGTGCTCCCATAATTTTGATTATATCCTGTGTTTTTGAGATCATTCTGAATGACAGACATTATAGAAAAGTTCTGTTCTTAGCTATCTACCAATAAAAATGGTAATTCCCTTTTACAAAATGAAGTGAATGCCTTATAAATTGGTTGATTTCCAAAAGTTAGTGTGTAACATCTTCTAAAAATGCTGCCTTTCCCTGCTTTTATTTTATTAAAAATTGAAGAAAGTTCTGCAAAAAGTGCCCATTTTTGGAAGTCTCATGATACTTATCTGTAA
Organism: Gopherus flavomarginatus; assembly: GCF_025201925.1. Taxonomy (NCBI): domain Eukaryota; kingdom Metazoa; phylum Chordata; order Testudines; family Testudinidae; genus Gopherus; species Gopherus flavomarginatus. The sequence goes on along the minus strand of NC_066620.1, from coordinate 143,030,660 downwards.
TTTAACACCTTTAATGTCCTCTGAAAATCTACTGAAGCCACTAAAACATTGTATTTCAAGTTATAGAAACTGGGAAGTGTTGATTTATAGATTACCTTTATACGCTTCTAAAAGAGACACGGTTGGCATCATTAGCCCTATTTTTTTTAACCTTAAATAACAAATTGAGAAAAACATGGTGACAACTTAACTTATATTGTGAAGTATTGTTCACTTCGGTTATTCCTGCACTTTAATGAAGAACAAAACCAACACAAAACATTTTTCTTTATAGAACCAGGTGATGTTTATCAATACATCTTCATGCTTTGGTGCTTTTTCTTAGCTGGGAGAAATAATGCCATAAACTCTCAGGTCTCAGTGTTTTTGAAGTCATAAAACTTCTGTCAAATAAAAGAAAAAAGCAAAAAAGGTATAGTATCTACAGTCATGGTATTATATCTATGAACAATCTGAGCACAGAACATGAATAGCCCGCATCATATATCATTTTTCACTATTATTTTGCCAGATTTCATAAACCTGAGCTAGAATGGGCCTTGTCAGTACATAGATAGGAAATGTACAAGGAAATCTCTTGTGTTACAGAAAGTGGTGTTAGTTATTCTGTATGTGGCTCTCTCTGCTAATGGGGGGCATGGATCAGCGTTCATGTCACACTCCCCATCAGTACCCAGCCTGAGCTGGGAAAGCTTATGATCCAACCAGCGGACAAAATTTGGTGAAGAACCCTGGTTCATGTGCTACCGGAGGCATGTTGTGCGTACGCTAAGAAGAAGAGTCAAATCAGTGACATTCAGGATGAGCCAGGAGGACAGCAGGATAAAAATAAATTTAAAAAAGTAAATAAAAAAATCCTATGAAATTTTTTTTAGACAAAAACATTGTTTTAATCAAAAAATTTTGATTCCCTCCACCATTGTATTGTATTGTAGTACAAAAGCCATCACATTTTTGACAAAAATGAAAGTTGTGCATTTTATCAAATTCATTTTTGTGTCAAATTATGATGAATTTTTTTATCCTGCTCTGATTAAGAGGCACTGTGCTGCAGGAAGTGTCAGAGGCGATATTAAACAGAAGAGTTTTGACCTCTTATGATTATAAAAGATCCCATACAATTTTTGCAAGAGGTAGGATGTCCTGGAATGCCCTGTTGTTCTGGAAAAATTTCACAGTAGGTAATATTCTGGCTACCTAAAATATTCTCTGCAGTTTGGATAAGGCATAGCATTCTTTGCTTGCTGTCTTAAATCTTTGTATAGCATTGATGCATGCTGAAAAGTAGTTTCAGCCACCTTTGGGATGAAATGTAGCATTTTCATGCTTGGTGTAATGATTATCAATCTACTTTGCAGAATTTGTGGACCAGCTAGTAAAATTCTCTGGATGAAAGTCAAGGTCACTCCCAATATGTTGCACATGTATGCACCAGAGCAGTGGATTTCTGTTAAGGGAATCCTGTATCCTAGTGTGATCCATTCATTGTGGTGGTCAGGTCCATAAGTCTTGGAACAGAATAATTATTTTTCAAAAATCACTAGAAAAATAAAATTAGCAGATCTTTCTGTTTCAGGAATTTTTAATGTTTGAAAAACAAATTGGCCTGGAGGAGAGGTCATGTTATTTTAAGTAAAAAGCTAATTAAAAATCTAAAATGAAAATGAAATCCAGAAATAGGTGACAAATGTCTCAACTGGCCAAGCTGTGGGAGATAATAGCACATGAATCAGTTTCTATTAAAAATAATTCCTCCCTCCCTGCTGGAGTATTTCCTGGTTGGCTATGCGTGAGTTTCATGTGAAAAGATATCTCGAATAGTGATACATCTGGGAATGTCTTTGGAAAACAGGAATGCCAAAAATTTCACAGAAGGGGAAGGGGAGGGAGACAGAATATTTATTTAACGTAAAATAATTATGTGCTGAATAGAGCTAGGAGAGCTATTTGACTCATTTCCCCTTTTTTCTGTTTCTGAGTAATTGGCAAACTCACTTTCATTTTATGAGTTTGTTTATATAAAATTGTTCATATGTGCTGTGCAAATATACTTCAGCCATGTTGGTTCACAATTTCTTTGCTTCAAACAGGTCTTTAGGTATTCATGGTGTGTGATTGGTCACCTAAATCAGATGGTGGTGATGCTTTTCCTTAAGAGTGTGACTAACATTTTAACAGAAAGAAGGTTATGAAAGATTTCAAGATGGTTTCATGAATGCTTGTGGAGAACTTTTGCACATGTATTTGTGAGACTTTTGCTTCCTGTGAAATTCCTTGCATGTGAACCACTCATGGGAATCTTTGTAGAAAATGAATAATTGAGATTGTGAATACTACCGTGGATTTTATTTGAACAAATATTTGCAAATACTTTTAGCAGTAGTCACTGAGGACTTTTGCAGAATGCCCACAACTGTTTAGCTCACCCTTAAGAAGTTTAGATTTGCTACCACCCATTCTGATGGGTGTAACTTTAAAGCAGTGGTCTATGAAACCAGGAGCAGAGCTGCAGCTAGGGACTGAAACTGGAGAGGAAGGGGTGTGGGCTGGGGCTGTGGACAGGACTGGGAGTGGAAGCTGCAGTTGGGGGCCAAAGCTGGGGGGTGAGGCTGGTGCTCAGACCGGGAGTGGAGCTGCAGTTGCAAGTAGTGCCGGGTTTACAATGGCGCCAGTGGCTCCATGGAGCCGGGCCCATGCTCAGAAGGGGCCCCAACCTGCTCCGTTTGCACTGCACCCCGAGACCCCACCAGCCTGCTGACTCCCCCACACCCTCCTCAGCCCACCATTTGCTCCTCTCGGCCTGCCCACCAGCCAGCCAAGGGCTCCTCTCCACCTCCTGGCCCCACTCGCTGGCTTCTCTCTGCTTCCTGGCCAGACCCCAGTGCACCTCCGGCTCCATGCACTCTCTGCTTCCCACCACCTGTGCAGCCCCGCCTGTCTCCCTGGAGCTGAGCTGCCTGGGACTGATGCAGAAGCCTGGCCAATCTCGGCCAGTTGACGGGGGGGCTTGTTTGGGCCCTTCCAGGCAAATGGGTTCTGATGGAGCCCGGGCAGGGCAGGCCCTGGTCTGGCTTATCACACCACTTCCAAGGGGCCAGAGTGATTCCTCACCCTGGGACCAGCCCTGGTGGCTCAGCCTGGCAGATACAGTCGCCTCTGAGTGGGGCCGGGAGGCAGGGCATGCTGGAGTGGGTCTCTGGAGGGCCCGGGGTGGGTGCTGCACTGTGAGGTAGTGGTGAAGATCTCTGTGTGTTGGGGCACTAGAGAGTGGGGGTTTTGTGTGGGGTGCTGGACAGTTGTGGTGTTGTGCAGGGTGCTGTGCATTTGTGGCAGTGTCAGGGGGCACTGGGCATGGGAATCGGGGTGAGGATGTTCCGGTGTTGGGCAGGGGAGATGTGTGGCACGGCGTGGGCTCACCCCTGAGCGGAAGGGGCATGCTGGCACCACAGGGCTGGGCGGGCCATCATGCATCTGGCAACTGCTAGTTTGTAAATAGTGCCCTCACACTAGACTGGGCAGTGTAAATAGTGCCCTCACACCTGCCGTGCCGCATTGCCCCTGACTGGCCCCTTGCTCTGGGGACCGACCCCCCCCGTGCCATGCCCCATTGCCCCCATGGGGAGTCCACAAATAGGTTTGGCTCCAGGCCCACAAAAGGTCAATTCAGCCCTGGTTGTAAGCCAAGTCTGGGAGTAGAGCCGTGGTTGGAGGCTGATGGTGTGGCTGGAGCCAGGCTGGGAGCAGAGCTGCTGCTGAGGATGGGGGTGTGGCCAGGGCCAGGGCTGGAAGTGGAAGCCATGACTGGTAGCCAAGGCTGGAGGTGAGGCTGGTATTAGGGCCGGGAGTGGAGAGTCAGGAGCCAGAGCTGTGGCCAGGGCCAGAGAGCTGCTACCCCACCCCCCATCTGGGCTGGCCTGGGCCCTGCCACGCCCCCTTGAATATTCTAAGAGTGCACCCCACAGTTTGGGGACCTCTGTTCAAAGATGAATAGAAAACATATTTTTTGCTTAACTGGCAAAATTAGGGTGCAGAAAGATAAGCATGCAACATGTAATCATTTTAGTAAGATACTAATTTGTTGTAGGATTTTATAATTCATGTTTAGAATCTAAAATGGGAATTGCTGATATAACAAAAACGGAACACTCGGGAGTAATAATCGTAAAACATTATTCTCATCTGCCACTGACCTCATGGGAAAGACTTAATGTTGATTCAAAATATCCTATGCCATGCTATCTCACCCTGACCAGAAAATATGAACAAGTCCAGACTGAGTAAATGAGAACATGTTCAAGTGCAAGGCTTAATGATAGAACCCATCAGAGTGATTAGCATTAGTCCTAGTTAGCTACAAGTAAGTGTTAAAAGTCCAGTTCAAGAAATTTTCTTCTTTGTTTGCACATGATGGGCGTAATGTATATGCACTGAGACACAATGGTACCTGTTTGCTCCTGATCCCCACTCTTATCTCAAAATAACGAGAGAGAAAGACTCTTTGTTTGGAGACTATAGGACAAACTGAAAGGAACTAGAAAGTGCTTGGTGTATATTATTTTGTGGGATACATTTTTTCAGTGTTGTCATACTTAAAAGAACTGGATCTATCACAGTTATGTTAGTCACCTTGTTAAAGGGAGATTACCTGCCATTGATTATATTTTTTAAATGTTGTTTTCCTTTTCTGTTACTAACAACATCTCATCTTAAACATTGCATGTACTATTTATAGTTTATTTTTTGCAGTTCAGTCAGTTTCAAGAGTCTCATAGTTTCACTTTCTGGCAATTGCATTAGCACAATACTGTTTGTTATTAGAGTGCTAAGTGGGGGGAATTTAAATACGTTTCCCCCTGAAATTAACAAAAAGTAATTCATACTATAAAAGATTGTGTAAAATCCTGTGTTCTGATCCTAAACTATTTGACAGTGCTTTTATTAGAAATCTAATTTGCATAGTTTAAAATGAAGGGTTTGCTGGGTCTCTGTTTTGTACCTAAATGAAATGCTACTGTTTTGCATCTAAGGAAAATGTTTATTGGTATAGTCTGAAAAAAACCACACCCAGTTTCCCTCTCATTAAACTATCTTTTTTTCCCCATCTTTTTTATATGACTTCTAATGCAGACTAGTTAGTTATATTTGTTTCACTAAATAGGGTATTTCCATGTTTGAGGAGCAGGCGCATAAGACAGGTTGAAGCAGTAAGACATCAAACATCTGCTTCTTGGTGTAATATTAGCCACTACTAGAGTCAGTGGTTACTGACCCTGCTTTAGGTCATGTTTAATTCACAGAAGAAACTGAATATGGGCAATCACCAAGAAGGGATGAGTTGTACAGAAATCTCTTTTATGTGAGTTTTGTTATTGAAGAATGAGAGGCTTGATCACTTACATGCCTTTAATTTTGTTTTGCTCCCTTTTGCTCATAATACAAGTAATATACTCACAGGGCCAAGTTCTGCTTTGTTACTCAAGTGAGTAAATCTATCATAACTGTCTGTAGTTTTACCCCACATTTAAAGTGATGTAACTGAGACCAGAATTTGGCTTTAAGTAACTACAAGTATTCCTAAATTATTATAAAGCGAAGCCTGCTTTCCTCTTGATGTGCATGTGTAATTCACATTAATGTAAGTGACACATTAGTATTCATAGCTTATATTGCTAATTACACACATACAAAAACTGCATTAAAAGACCATTATTAAGGGTACAGAATCAACTTAGAAAATCCTTGGGCAACCTTAATTCAACAATCTTGTGCGTAATTACAAGACCACATACTCTATTTTCCATAGGACCCCTGCCTCATTCAGTGCACTGGATGGATGGTGCTCACTTAATGAGCAGATAGTCAATATTTTGTTCTCAACTCATTTTTCATTGTGTGGCTCCATGCCTTATTTATAGCACACTGTTCAAACCCTGCTCTGAAGACAGAATTATTAATTATCTCTTCGGCTTTTCTGTATAACTCATCATTCTGTGGTACTCACAGTATCTGAATGCTTAACAAATACTTATTTTCACAACATTCCTGTGGGATTAGGTGGTGTAGTTGTCCCTATTTTACAGGTGGGGTACTGAGGCAGAGAGAGTAAGGTTAAGTGTATCCATTAATTCTGATTGCTGAATTTGAGAAACCTTGGATCTGATTTTTTCAGTGTATTTAACATTATATTGTACTTTATATGTTACAAGTACAGCTCCCATTGACTTCAGTTTGCTAGAGGTGTTTCTTGGTGAGCTGTTGGGAGCCTCATGTTAAATTTACCATCAAACTGAAGAAAAAGTTTGGGCTGTACCATATTTTCATGACTAGTAGATTTTGTCATTTCATCCCCTTCCCTGGATACCGTGAATACAACTCTGCCAGGAATGACTTACCTCTAGCTTTTGGTTTTTCTAAATATTTTATATGTTCTCCATCACTGTAGTATCTGAATGTGGTTAATCATATACTGTTGCAGAGAAAATGTTTTCTTTTTGTAATGGACCAGATTGCATCAAATGAGAGGTATTTCTAACAGATTTCCCATAGGAGGATACCCTCAGATTTCCCTACAGGGTTTTCAACCCAACCTAACACTTGAAATGATACAAGTTGACCACAACTATAATATTGGCATACAATATTTGGCACACCTTTCTTCGTGTCTCCGTGCATAACCTGGCCAGTAGAACTTCAATGGAGGAGTCTCAGTTCAGACTCTTCTGCAAAACCTGTTTCCCAAATCCCAACTCACCCACCCCCTGGTGTTTTTTTTCTTAAAGTATGACCTCTGGACCAGGGCCGGCTCTAGGTTTTTTGTTGCCCCAAGCAAAAAAAAAAAATTGACTGCCCCCCACCCCAACCCTGGGCTCTTCCCTCCCCACCAGTGCCCTCCCCCACCCGCACCCCCTGCCGCCCCAGCCCTGAGCTCCCCCCCCAAACATGACCTCCTCGTTCACCACAGCAATCCCTGTTTACATTTGCAGTGGGGATCAAACCATTTTTCCTATTTTTATTTCACTTTAGTATAAATCTTGCTCCCCCATCCCCCACAACCCCATCTTTAGTGCTCCAAATGCACATGGAAGGCATAGATACTAACCCTCAAACCTTGTACCTGAAAAGGGATGGGGATCTAGTAAAGAGGGTTCAGGCAGAGGAGCGGATGTGGGGGTGGGGTGTGCTTGGTGGCTCTACACTGGCAGAGAAGCCGGGTGTGATGTACTCGCGGAGGAGGAGGAGAGGGGGTATCAGGAGGGTTGCAGGAGAAGAGGTGCAGGTGAAGGGGGAGGTGCGAGAGGAGACAGCTGGGGGAGGATACAAGGGGAAGGGATGCGGCGAAGGAGCGATGGGGGGAGGTACAAGTGAAGAGGCTGTGAGTGGGATGGGGTGTGCAAGGGCTGAGAGGGGCAGGCGCTGACAGCTGCTTCCCGAGCCCTGTAAAGGCAGAGCCGAGAGGATGGACACTGAGCCCCAGGTGCCCGAGCCGCGTGGGTCCCCCAGTGGGGCAGTATCCCCCGCTGCCCTGCTCAGAACCAGGCTCTGCCTCTCCCAACCCCTAGCACTGTGGGGACCCGGGGGAAGCAGCGTGGGGCTGAGGCAGGGGAGGTGCACGGCGAGCTGGGTCCTGGGGCAGTGGCAGCTCCCTGGCAGCTCAGGCTGCCCAGCCACTCGCCCCATCAGCACGCAAGCCAGGATCCACGCCTCCTACCCAGCCCGGTGGCACCCTGCACAGCCCATTCAGGCAGGGAAACACCACATCACTCTGGGGAGACTCAGAGCAGCAGCGGTGGTGGCAGCAGGACTTCTCCTCCATCTCTGCATCCCGGGCCTGCTTCCCTCCCTCTCCAGCTCCTCACACACTCGGGGAGCCCCTCTTGCCACTGCAGCCCGAGCTTGGCTCCAGGGGACGATGCTCTGGCTCTCCAGCAGCAGGGCTCTGGCCAGGGCTGGCTCCCGGCTTTTTGCCGCCCCAAGCAAAAAAAAAAAAAAAAAAAAAAAAGGTGGGGGTATGGAGTGCCACCCCTTGGAAAGTGTCACCCCAAGCACATGCTTGGAGTGCTGGTCCCTGGAGCCGGCTCTGCTCTGGACTGAGCCTCTGTGGGGCCTTACCCAAAGAACTACAACTGTAATGACTACCAGAGTCCTCTGACACTATTTCCCAGTCTGCTTGGAGTCAGGGGTGGTGACAGAATGGACTTAAAACCTCCTGCTTAGGCCAATAGGAAAGGTAGGCTTCTGCACAGGGTGATCTGGAAAAGCAGTTTTCTGGGCCACTGATGGACCAGGACTGCTCAGCCACCTCATTGGGACAGGACAGCCTGATCCAGAGATAAAGAGACAATTTTAGCTTCAGCTTTGAGTTTGGGAATTAAGAGATGCAGAGCAGCTCAAGGAGTGTCTGATTAATTCCCGATCCCTCCCCACAAAGTAGACTTTGAATTACAGTGGATCTAGTGCATGGCTCAGGCAGTTCCATCCTTGTAGAGACCAGTACGCAGAGTCTCAGAGATCCAATGCTGCACCAGCTACTGAGAGCCAGGAGAAGACACAATAAGTGTTCCCTCCCCCCTTTTTAAAGCAGCTCATGCAGCACTCACGTCTGGACTCACCCTCAAAGTACCATCTGCCTCGGAAGGTGCCAGGGAGGGAGATGGAGTTTGGAAGAGTTGAGTGTTAGGAGATGGGGAAATTGTTGATTTGTTGATGTTTTAGTACTTAACCCTAACCCTTGCCTTCTCCAGATCCTATTTTCCTGCTCCCAATAAACTCCCCTTCTGCTATATATTTTTTCATATGTCGTTCCTTTCCTGGGGTTTATGCTTATGAATTTTATTGGTTTTTGTAGACTGTGTTTTATACTCCTTGCCAGCAGTAGTAGCATTATTCATTTCCCAAAGGAGAGCTCCCCTGATCTCCCAGGCACAATGAGGCATCACTTTGAGTGGAGGCACCAGAAATCACAAGAAAGAATCCAGGACCCAGTGCATGCAAGGAAAGGGGAGAAGCCACTCCAAGTAGCAAGAACCAGGGAAGAGGCTTGAGCCACATGTCATGGGAAGGGCTGCATTTGAGTTGGCCACACTTTTAGAAAATTTTTCTCCCCCACCCTAGATGCATTCTTTGGGTTTTGGTTTGTTTAGCTGCATGCTTGGGAAGGTATTTTACCCCTCCCATATTACTTTTGTGTAAAATAAACTTTTACCTGTTGGCATTGACCTTGTTCATTCTGCCTGCTGCAGTGTGTTTGAGACACTTTATTTTGTGACATCCATCAAGGTATTAACTCTCCAGGAGCGAGACTCTCACCATCCACCTCTTGTTGATATTTTCAGAGAGGGGGAAATTACTAACCTTGTATTTGTCCTTCTGAGAAGACATATTCTTGGGCTTACCACTCTCTCTCCTCAAAGTTTGGAGGGATTTCTGTGTGAAACAGGTTCTCTGTTTTGACATATAATGTCTTACTACTTGGGTTGGTTTTTTCCTCAGATATTTCTATTAATTGCTTCTCTAATTGTTGTCCCAATGTCACATATGACCAGTTTATATGTGGGTAGTTGAAGCTGCCCATAATTATTCCTTCTAGATTTTGTTTCCTCCTTAATCTCTCAACATTGGACACTCCATTTTTTCCCCTGTTCCAGTAGCTGATAGCATAAGCTACTACTATGTAAGAAATGCCTGCTGGGCCAAGCACCTCTTCAACCACTGTCAAGCTTCTTGCATTAGTGTGTATATGTTGACTAATGCTAGTGCCTATTCTTACTCAACAATTTTGTATAAAATAGTTACTTTTCCAGAAGGTACTGTCCCTTGTTTGAGCTCAGCTTGTCGCCTCTTCATCTCTATGAGCTGTAATTTATCCATTCTTTTCTACCATTTACTGTACTAGTGACATCTGTAGCAGAAGTCTTTGTCTGACCCGAATCCTTCTCAGCACCTTTGGCTTTGTACCAAATCCTAATTTAAGTAATCCTCATTAATTTTCTAAGACAGCAGTTTGGTTCGATCTCTTCTGTACCCAACTTTTCCCTACTCCAATATGGTTGCTACTAATAGATGTAAATTTAGTGTGTGTGTGTGTGTGTGTGTGTGTGTGAGGCGGGGGTAGTATGGGTTGCTACACACAGTTACTCAGTGTTCAAATAGTATCTGGACTAGCTATCTTCTGCCTTTATTTAGTCCACTAATTAGAGAATTATAAAGTATTTGTTAACATGCTATGTAATATGGAAAAAAAACCCCTAACTTTTAATACATTTCAACAGTCACTTTATGGAACATCACAGGGTGTATCTTCTGAGTACAGTTAGCATGACCCCTCTTCCCCTTCCCCCCACCAATCTCTAGCTCAAATTAAGTGGTGCTTTAACATCTGGTTAGCTGGCCCATCAGGAGATTGTGGCAGTTTTGGGAAGCAGCTGCTTCTTTTGTTCCTGTTCCTTGACTCTGGCTTCTGCATGGAGCAGAAGCTGCCTGCAGCCTCAGTGGGCCCCATTAACCATACAAAACCCCAAACTAGAACCCAGCTGATAGGACTTGTAAAATGTCCTTGGACGCATTGCATTTCAGACCCTGGTCTGGAACCTTACTGGAGAGACTTCATACAAGACCCTGATTTCATTTTGCATTTTTTTTTAAATTGTATGTGAATATAGTGCTTATGAAAGGTGATGGAAAACTGGCCAGAGGACAACAATTCTGTTTCATAGTAACTTTTGAGGTTTTGAAATTTTTCATTTCATATTGGAATCAGAACAAAACCTTTTGATTGTTTTCATGAAAACTGAATTGTTAAATCTCTGGTTTTGAATCAAAACCTCAATTTTTTGATATGTATGTGGCCTGGTGGTGAGAGTACTGGCTTGAAGTGTGTGAGAGATCCTGGACTGATTCCTGCTCTGGCTGTTTTCACCCAAGAGACCATAGGTGCTGGAACTAAGGGTGCAGCGGGGGCTGCTGCATCTCTGTCTTGAAGTGGTTTCCATCATATAGAGGGTTTACAGTTTGGCTCGCAGCACTATGGATCTCAGCACCCCCACTATACAAATTGTTTCAGCACCTCTGCCCCAGATCACTCTGAATTTTGCAGAGTTGAGTCTCTCATATCCCAGGCCAGTTCCTTAAACTCCAGGCTACTGTGTGTGTGTGTGTGTGTGTGTGTGTGTGTGTGTGTGTGTGTGTGTGTGTGTGTGTGTGTGTGTGTGTGTGTGTGTGTGTGTGTGTGTGTGTGTGTGTGAGAGAGAGAGAGAGAGAGAGAGTGTCTGCCTCTCTTCCTTACAAAAACTTTGTCAACAGTGATGTCTCCACTAAATGTTTTGGCTTTTAAATGGCATATTTGGACAAAATTTAATTTAGTCAGAAATGTTCTGACCAGCTCTAGCAATGATTTAATTTTGTTGAAGACCCAGGTTTTCTGTGTAACCGCAGAACAGGAACAGCAGTGGCAACAATAGTGCAAGCTTCCCTAATTTAAGTCTAATGTGAAGCATGCTGCTAGGGGATGAAAGGCTAGTACAGTCACCAGTCACGTTTGGTCCCTGTATCTTTGCTGAAGTACAGTACTAAGGCTTCTAACAAGGTTATTAGTTGGGATGGATGAGATGTAGGCGTGTCTTCAAGGAGCTAAACTGAAACCACAGTCCACCTGTGCATATTTTTATGTTCTTGCCTATAAAATTATTTTAAAAAACCTCTTTGAATGAAGGTGGGATGGGGGAGGCAAAATGGTGGATATGGTAAAAATGTTAAAACCTGGAAATGAGCAGAATGCCCTCCCATAAGGAATAACCCTTTTAAAAATGCTTTGGATAATACTTAGGACTTGATAGAGCACAGACCTAATCAGATGCACAAGAAAGGGAGCTTATAAAAAGACCCTCCCCTTTCTTGAGCTCCCATGATGGGGACTGGATTCAATTCCACTCAAGAGCAGGCACTGTACTTGCTAAAGTTCTGCTTGCACTGGCTACCTGAAAGGTCCCTGATCCTGCTGTCCTTCTCCACAGAGCCCCCGGAGCTATGCACAGTGAATGCATACTGCACTCATTGCAAAGCTGTCAGAGCTGCCTAATGTCTCCTTCCAGAAGGAATTCTGGCTAAGTCAGCCAGAATTCATGTGAGTTCTTCCATTGCAACATGGTTGCTCCACTGCAATCCTGGATTTAAAAACCAGAATCTAATCCTTAAGAGTTAACATTGCAGAGCTTTAAAATTTCAGAGTTCTGTACCAATATTACCTAAATAGGTCACCTGTGTCATTTCACTGATGGCAGAGGCTCCCCTTGGCTTTGTCATTTCTAACATTTATCTTCCTAGCCAATACTTGATTGAATCGTGAGTTTGTCATTTTAGCTAAGACTTATAAATGTATTTTGGGAAGCCATAAAATGAGCTTTCACATGTTTAAATATTCTTAGTGGCACTTAGCAAAACAATGTGAAGTTCAAGCATTGAGTGGCAGCATTGCATTTTGATATGTTGTGTTACCAAATGTGTAACTTTTTAAAGGAGAACCACTTGATATTCAGTACTAAAGAACAGCTCCTGCTTTCACTGTTTTTATAAATAAAATCCATTGAAGCAGAGATAGATCTGGGGGAGGGAGGAAATAAGCTAAAGCTGCAAGATCATAGTTTTATTCTGGAGCATGTATTGCCTAAAAAGCATGTAACATGACATTGGTTCCTATCAGATTCTATCAAACAACGTAACAGTATTTCATAGCCTCCAAGATCTGATACTTTTTCTGATATACACCTCTACCCCGATATAACGCTGTCCTCAGGAGCCAAAAAATCTTATCACGTTATAGGTTAAACCGCGTTATATCGAACTTGCTTTGATCTGCCGGAGTTCGCAGCCCCGCTCCCCCGGAATGCTGCTTTACCGCATTATGTCTGAATTTGTGTTATATTGGGTCACATTATATCGGTGTAGAAGTGTACTTTTTTTTTGTACTTCACCAGTAAACAAAGGGTAGCAATTTTTTTTAGTTGGGAGGGGAATGAAAGAGAAACCTGCCTCTGGATACATTCTTATGGTAAACATTACCCTTCCCGACTGCTTATATTTTTATCCTTGATGGATTTCTTTTTATTATTTCAGAGCAATGAACGTATGGCTGTTTCTATTAGTGCTGGTGTATTTTCAGCGATGCCTGTCAACTTCCACCAGAGAGCAGGGCAGCTCCAATACCCACATCTTTTATGCTGTAGAAATCAATGGGGACAGCAATACAGCCAGCTTCTTGACGAAACAACATGGATTGCAGTTCATTTCAAAGGTCAGCGCATATTTAAACTTGCTTCATTACTCTTACCTTTATGCTTGAGATTTTCATTTTTTTAAAATCAGTTTACCAAGAGGTTCCTTTAGAGACAGATAAATGAAAGTGCTGAGTCCTATTTTCATTTGGGGATATCAAGCTTTTTATCAAATTATAGAGGTGGTGTTTCAGAATATTTCATATCTGATCAGAAGGAAAATCCAAAAATAATTTTCTCTTTATTCAGGAGTCTTTCAGGCAGTAGGACTGTTTTATTTATTACTTAATATTGTGCTCTAGTCAATCATTTTGAATCCAGACAGGAAAATAGAATTTTTATTTTAAAAGAAAAAAAACCTAAGGAAAAATACTATTAGAATAAAGTATGTTTTCTTTTAAAGCAAAATATGTCTCAGTGCTTCCTCTGCTAAACTTTTAATGTTGTTTTTTACCACAGTACATTAAAATGAGATAGTACATTAACAAAGCATCTTATAGATGCAGATTACTGCTAAGTATTTGTTCAACAACATGTACCTTTCAGCTTTCAGAATCTTGGCCTTCTAATACAGTCAAGTACGCTTCCATTTTTCTTCAAACCAAACCTCTGTATGTTCTTACTCTCACACACACACACACACACACACACACACACACACACACACACACACACACACACACACACACACACTGTATCCTATATACTCTGTGTATTTTGTGTATATGCACACTGAGTTTAGTCTCATTTTAATTTTCCATCTGAAGAAGGCAGTTTCTAAATCTCAGATAAACTCCTTTGTATACTAGCCCAATAGCACGCTAACATTACTGTACAACTCAATGAGTTACTTTAGTGTACATGAGATATAAACCTCAGGGACATAATTTTAGATTTTTACTTTATTTCTGTTAAAGAAATATCTTACTTTTGTAAGTTAGTTAAAAATAGTTTACAAAGAAGACTTAACCTGATAACAGCACCTTGATCTGAAAGCCCTTTGCAAATCTTATTGAATTAAGCCTCCCAGCATTCCTGCCATTATTATCTCCATTTCCCAGACATGAAAGGCTGACGCACAGGAAGCTGTGACATGTCCAAGATCTACACAGGAAGTCTGTGGCAGTGTAATGAATGGAATACACGTTTCTTGATTTTTCAATCCTGTTATTTAGACCATGAGACCTTATCCTATGAGAGCATAATTAGCTTGTTGTGAGGGAGGAATACCTTGTGTGGTATCTTAATAGCAGTGACCTGCTGTCCCATTTATGAGTAGGGTTGGTAGGCTCTGGGGGGGGAGTTGTATGTAGTTTTTTCCAAGCAGAGAAGTGGTGGCTGTGACACAGGTTTTATAATGAGGTTGTATATCTTTCTACAATAATGATTCACAACCCGGTTGGTTATAATCCTAAATATATATAATAAATAATGATTGGACAGAGTTTGTGGCTACCACTCTAACATTGTTTTTAATAAGAGATTATTTCAAGAATGGAGGTGGAGACTTGGGAAGGCATTTGTATGAAAAGGGGTCTCCCTTAAGCTTCAACTGCGATACAAAGGAGAATTAGGGTGGTGGGAGCAGATAATTTTCCTTCTTTGCCATTGAAATGATCTAAAATAATATACGGATCACATTTTTATAGCATGTACAATTTGGAAACATATTTTATTAACACTTAGGTTACTGGAGGTTGTTTCGGTAGTACAGCAAAGAAAATTACACTAACTTTCCTGGGTTCTGTAATATTTCTCCAGCAAAAGCCTTTCTTATTACCAAGATTGTGCATAAGAAAAGCAATAGGGTAGAAAGGGAAAAGCTAGGGATACAGGAGGTTTTTTCCTCTCTGCTCTGCTTATTTCTGGCTTACAACCTGTTGTATAAGAAACAGCTACCTTTCTTAGCATTTTCATTTCAAATATGAAGATGGAAGCCACTCTGGTATTTAGAGCTTATGGTCCTTAAAGCCATGAGGAGCACTGGTGTAGTTTTAAAGATTCAAATATGAGTAAGCTTAATATTTTTTTTTCAAACTTTGTGTTGGCTTGTAATAAGCTTACAGTATGTGCTGTGTGATAAGACTGGATGATGCTAAAACATGTATCTGAAAAAGAAATACCAAAAGGAACTCAGGAAAACTTGCTGTAGCTAAAATGTCTGAGAGGTATTATTTTTATTTAAGTTTTTGTTGCCCTGATATTTTAGGCTTCACTTCAGCAAACTATTAAAACATGTGCTTAAGTCTGTCCTCATTCAGCAAAGCGTGTGGCTAAATCTCACAGAAGTAAATGGGATTTAATCATGTGCTTAAAGTTAAGAAAGAGCTTTAATGGATATGGGTGGACTGCTGAATTGGGCCTTTATTTAAAATGGAGCCATATATAAAAAGAGTAACTTCAACAATGAAAATGTTGTCTTATAAATATGCGGCTGCTCTCCACAGGAAACAGGCTCTTGTGGAAATGGTAATTTTGCGTAACTGACATCCTTGCTTTAGCATGTTAGTTAGTTGCAATTCACAGTTACAGTTTGAAAGCATAATCCCCCTTCGGCATAAACATATGTACTTGCTATGATATGGTGAATAAAGGGAGTGTGTTAACTATGTTACTTTGGACTACTTCCTCTCATTAAATGTCTTTACTTATTAATATGCAGATATATAGCAGCACAATAGGAAAATTAGAGCTACCTATGCAAAAGGTTACAGACTAGACATGACACTGAAATGCACTTGTTCAAAGTGTAACTCTCAAATGGCATTTTTTATATTAAACCCAAAGCATAAAACTCAGCAGTTTTTAAAAACACTTTTAGATTTCAAATTGTACAATAGTTAATTTAAGTGGAAAAAAGGAGAAAGAGAAATTATAATGCTATTTTAAGTTTTAAAAGCATTTTTCTAAGAGCAAGACTGCTGGCATAAAGTTCCTGTAATTAAAACACTCATTAAACATTGTGAAGATACCCCCAGAGCCCTATGTAGAAGATTCTCAACACTTCTAACATAACCAAAATATTTTGCAAAACATCGCTCACTTTGGTTGTGAGTTTTGCATATTAAGGTGATAACGCTGCACTCTATAAATATTAAAATTTTTTGATATTAAAGATACATGCATCAGAATGTGTACATCAGTATTGTATGTGTCGGGGTTCTTTTACATTTGAGTGAATTCATTCCTTTTATTTTTATTGTAGTTGTAGTTTAGAATTCACATGGTTGTGGGTGTTTTGTCTCTGTTTTTATTTGCCACCAAAAAGACTTCCTATTGCAATGTTAAATTACAGGAACTGAAGGTGCAGTGTCAGGCACTTGACATTAATTTCTTGTTTTCATCTTTGCATTTTAAGAATGAAGTTGTGCAGATGCTACAAATTCTGAACTCATTATCTTAAAGGTGAAAGTAAAGAAACTCTTTAAAACTAGCATGCATGCTAGCTGTGGTTCAACAAATAATTGTTTTAAATTACTTTACATAGTGGCTAATCTAGCCCTCATTATGTCAGCTGCAAATTTCCCATTGGCTTCATTTGGATGAGGATCTGACCCATTTTATAGGCACAATGAGGTTTCTGTACTGGTAGACTTGATTCACAAATGTCAGCAGTAAATAGCACTAGACTTATGCAAATCAGTCATAATGAAATCTTGAAAGCAGGTGAAAGTCACCTTTTTTGTTTCAAATCTCAAATTCCCCAATGTATTGTGATCCTATCTTCTACAATACAGTACTTACTGTCTTTGTTTTCTGGAGCCAGCAAAATGAGGGGATTCTGCAAAATGTTTGTCCCAAATCAGCATATTCTATTGCCAGCTACAGACGAGCTGGATCTGTTGTAAAAGGGATTTTAATCAGAAACCACCACAATTGAGATTTTTAGAAAACTAATTGAAACCTGATTGTGGAACAGATTAGTTGAAATTAAACTGTTTCTCTGACATTTTAAGAAATTTGGGGTTTGTGTGACCTTAAAATTCCCAGTGAAACTAGAAGGGTTGGGAACTAGTGCGAATCAGACTTACTAAAAATAATCAGCAAAATATTTGGGAATGAAATCTGGCAAATTTATTACAACTGTTTTAAAGTCTTGTCTTGTTCTTACTTCCTAAAAGTAAAAACTGTATGTGTGAGATACATTAACCTCCTAATAGTGATGAGTTTGATCTCTTAATGCAGAAAATCTTGTTTTAATCTGCTGCTCTTTGAAAGTGTTGATATATTTAGCAGTAAACTATTCCCCAGCTCAGTACGTTATATTATTGAGCTGGAAGGTATTAAGATGAATTGTATATTATTGAGATGGAAGGCATTAAGATGAATTGTACCGAGGACCTTTTTTTTGCTAAACCTACTCTAGGACACCTTTAGCCCAGGTATGTATATATATGGTATATTGCAACCTTATTTTAAAATTATTTTATACTGGTGGTTCGAAAATATACTGTGTATAATTTTTCCTAGGCAAAAGCTACTGAGTTTTTTTAAAGTTTCAGCAAAACTAAAAATAAAATAAAAAAGCCGCAAAAAAAATGTACATAGTGTTTGGGGACTGTTTCTGGGACTTTTTGATTATTAATGCAAACTTTCTTCTGGAGTATTTGCATTGAAATTCAGGGTCCTGATATTTCTGGCTTTATACAGTAACATCAAAAATGCATTGAGAATTTGAAATGAACTATTCTGATCAGAAGTGAAAAATTTATTGATTTGTGTGTGTGTGTATCTATATATGAGAAACATCTATCTGAGCAGCAAAAAAAAACAACTTTTCAATAAAAAGAGGTTTAATAAAAGTACTTTATAGAAAAGAAAATAAATTGCTGCATGACATTTTAACTATAAAACATGGGGTAAAAAGTAAGTTTCGTTTTCTTTTCTTTTCTCTTTTCTCTTCCTCCAGCCCAAAGCAGGTTTTAATGGTTGAATTGCCACTTCTAATTCTGTTTTCCAGTCTCTGTATGCCTTCATTAAGCTCCCTTAGATATTTTGCAGAGCAGGCACAACCTGATTTTTTCCAAATACATTTATTTCAAAAATCTCATAGTATATCCCACAAATATGACTTTATCTTATAAACAAAAATCTAAGGAGAGGCATTTTTTAGGATAGTGAAAGCATTTGCTCATTCCTAACCTCTGGCCCCCTAGATTCTAGCAGAGGGCTCATACTAATGCTTCAATCCACTCTAAGGCAAGAACTCAGAATGAGAGGTTGGTTTTCACTGGATTTCCTTTCACCTCTTTATTCTATATCATTCATGTTCTGCTACTACCCTCATCAATGTAATATCTGAGCACCTTCCAGCAGTGCATTAAGTGATATGACTAGCATTTGTCACATGATTTTTTTCTCCTTTTTCCTTCTTTCTCTCCTCAGGGAAAATTGTGATTTTTAAAAAAAGTGTGTGTGTGTGTGTGCGCACGTGTGTTTAAGACAAGGTCAAAGCAGTGCGCCCTGAACTTGAATTGGAAAGAGGCAATGCTTGCAGGAGTTTCACAGCCTTCAGGCAGTTCCTAGGAAAGACCAGTCAAATTTCTGGGACTGCTTTTTCACTTCTTTGCTTCCTCTTCTACCTCTCTTGCTGAACTGCATTCACAGCAAACTCCAGCAGTAGCTGGGAATTGTACCCCAGGTGGCAAGGGAAGAGGAGACATGTCTTATATACTGATTTATGCCTGCAGAGAATCAGGCCCCTTATCTTCATCTGAATAATTTAATGTGAGGCTGACCAACACACTGGAGAATATATTGAATGGGTAATGAACTGTGGCCCAGATCCTCAAAGGTATTTGGGTTTCTAACTTCCATTTAAGTTACCTGAAGGATCTGGGGCTACTGTTTAGGAATATTTAAAACATATATATCTAGTTTCTCTGATTCTGTTAACGGACAAGAGGAGTTTTGGAGAAAGTTGAGAGAGGGAGTATAATAGGCTTTCCTTTCAGGTTCAGCATTACATGTGATATCAAGATGGTCAGCAATGGAACAATGTTGGTGGCTTGCAATGGATGTGATGTGTTCTCTTTCCTGCCTCAACACAGAAAGGATTGCCAGTGCATGAAGTGCAGGTTGGTGGCTGTGCTAGAGGAAAAGATTCTTGGATTGGAGGGGCAAGTAGAAACACTACTAAGAATCAGAAAAACCACGTTCGCGAAATACCAATACCCCAGGTTCAAGGAAGAATGGTGATGTGAACAAAGAAATCAGAGAGAGAGGAAATCAGAGCACAGGCCTGGGAGCTCATAACCACCAGAGGCAAGAGGTCATGTCAGCATTCTACACATTGGAGAATACCATCTCTGTTCATTGTTTCTTTCACTTCTGCAGATGTGCCTTCATAAACAGATGGTTAAGGGTTAATGCCTCTGTCATACACAGATAGTTAAGGGTTAATAGAACAGGAGTACTTCATGTCTCTTTTGCCTGTAAAGGGTTAACAAGTTCAGTGAGCCTGGCTGTCACCTGACCAGAGGACCAATCAGGGGACAGGATACTTTCAAATCTTGAGGGAGGAAAGTTTTTGTGTGTGCTGTTAGTTCTTGGTTGTTGTTCACTCTGGGGGCTAAGAGTGACCAGATGTGCAACCAGGTTTCTCTCCAATGTCCCTGATACAGGTTCTTATAGATTCAAAATAGTAAGTACTAGGTAATAAGGCGAGTTAGGCTTATGTTTGTTTTCTTTATTTGCAAATGTGTATTTGGCTGGGAGGAGTTCAAATGTGTATTTGGCTGGAAGGAGTTCAAGTGTGTATATTGCTGAAAGGATTTTAATTTGTACTTGTATACTTAGGCTGGGAGGGTATTCCCAGTGTCTATAGCTGAAAGACCCTGTAACATATTCCATCTTAAATTTACAAAGATAATTTTTACTATTTTTTCTTTCTTTAATTAAAAGCTTTTCTTGTTTAAGAACCTGATTTTTTTTTATTCTGGTGAGACCCCAGGGGACTGGGACTGGGTCTGGATTCACCAGGGAATTGGTGGGGAGAAAGGAGGGAAGGGGGAGAGAAAGGTAAATTTCTCTCTGTGCTAGGATTACTTTCTCTCTCAGGGAGAGTCTGGGAGGGGGAAAGAGAAGAGGAGGGGAAGGTGAATTTTCCTCTCTGTTTTAAGATTCAAGGAGTTTGAATCACAGTGATCTTCCAGGGTAACCCAGGGAGGGGAAGTCTGGGAGAGGCAACGGGGGGAAAGGGTTTACTTTCCTTATGTTAAGATCCAGAGGGACTGGGTCTTGGGGGTCCCCAGGCAAGGTTTTGGGGGGACCAGAGTGTACCAGGCACTGGAATTCCTGGTTGGTGGCAGCGCTACATGGACTAAGCTGGTAATTGAGCTTAGAGGAATTCATGCTGGTACTCCATCTTTTGGACGCTAAGGTTCAGAGTGTGGAATTATACCACGACAGCCTCTTTTACCTGTAAAGGGTTAAAAAGTTCACCTAGCCTAACTAACACCTGACCAGAGGGACCAATGGGGGAACAAGATGTTTCAAAAGGAAGGAGGGAAGTTTTTCCTTTGTTTAGATTTTCAGTTTCAGCTGGAGTGAAAAAGATCAAGGAACCAGCCTCTTATCAGAGTAGTAAGTTTTTGAAAGGAATAAATAGGTTTATGTTTATTTCTTTGTAACCTGTCTTATGCAATTAGAGGTGGAATTAAATTGGGTATTTGGGTATTATTTTTTTTTTGTAACTAAATTTGTGCTCAGGGAAACATCCTCTGTGTTTGAAATCTGTTGCCTGTGAGAGTAGTTGGTATGCTAATATCTCCCAGAGGGTTTTCTTTTACCTTTCTTTTCTTTAATTAAAAGCCTTTTTTCTTAATACCTGATTGATTTTTCCTTGTTTTAAGATTCAAGGGGATTGGATCTGGACTCACCATGGATTGGTGGTGGGAAAGGAGGGGGGCTGGTTAATTTCTTCTTGTTTTAAGGTCCAAGGAGTTTGGATCTGTGTTCACCAGGGAATTGGTGAAGTCCCTCAAGACTACCTAGGGAGGGGAAGGTTTTGGGGGGACAGGGAGTGATCCAGACACTGAAAATTCTGGATGGTGGCAGCGATACCAGATCTAAGCTAGTAATTAAGCTTAGACGTGTCCATGCAGGTCCCCACATCTGTACCCTAAAGTTCAGAGTGGGGAAGGAATCTTGACAGTGCCTTTGAGGACATAGGTGCTGGAACTATGGAGGTGGGGGGTGTTGTCGTGCCCCATGGCTTAAAGTTGTTTCCCTCATGTACAGCATTTATAGTCCGGTTCAATGACTCTAAGCACCCATACTAAACAAATTGTTCCAGCACCACTACTTGAAAACCAGCCCCTACACACTGGCAGAGCATCTGTCATAAACAGATAGCTAAGGGTTAATGTTTCTTTCACCTGAAGCACCTGACCAGAGGACCAATCAGGAAACCGGATTTTTTCAACTTTGGGTGGAGGGAATTGAGTGTCTGAGTCTTTTGTCGTTTGTCTGTCTTCCTGTTTTCTCTGAGCTTTGGAGAAGTAGTTCTACTTTCTAATCTTCTGTTTCTAAGTGTAAGGACAAAGAGATCAGATAGTAAGTTATATGGTTTCTTTTCTTTGGTATTTGCATGAATATAAGTGCTGGAGTGCTTTGATTTGTATTCTTTTTGAATAAGGCTGTTTATTCAATATTCTTTTAAGCAATTGACCCTGTGTTGTATCATCTAAATACAGAGAGAACATTTGTATGTATTTTTCTTTCTTTTTATATAAAGCTTTCTTTTAAGACCTGTTGGAGTTTTTCTTTACTTCAGGGAAATTGAGTCTGTACTCACCAGGGAATTGGTGGGAGGAAGAAATCGGGGAGATCTGTGTGTTGGATTGCTAGCCTGATTTTGCATTCCCTCTGGGGGAATAGGAAAGTACTTTTTTGTTTCCAGGATTGGGAACAGAGAAGGGGAGTCTCTCTGTGTAGTTTCACAGAGCTTGTGTCTGTGTATCTCTCCAGGAGCACCTGGAGGGGGGAAGGGAAAAAGGATTATTTCCCTTTGTTGTGAGACTCAAGGGATTTGGGTCTTGGGGTCCCCAGGGAAGGTTTTTCAGAGGGACCAGAGTGCCCCAAAACACTCTAATTTTTTGGGTGGTGGCAGCAGGTACCAGGTCCAAGCTGGTAACTAAGCTTGGAGGTTTTCATGCTAACCCCCATATTTTGGACGCTAAGGTCTAAATCTGGGACTAAGGTTATGTCAGCATCTCAGTCAGATAAGGAGGTGAACCAGGAGGACTAAGGAGGATATATTTAGAGCAGGGGTTCTCAAACTTCATTGCACTGTGACTCCCTTCTGACAACAAAAATTACTACATGACACCAGGAAGGGGGACAGAAGCCTGAGCCTACCCAAGTCCCATTGCCCAAGGTGGGAGGGGCAAAGCTGAAGCCTAAGGGGGCCTGTAACCTGAGTCCCACACCCCAGCAAGTCTAAGCCAGCCCTGGAAACCCCATTAAAATGGGGTCGTGACCCAGTTTGAGAACCACTGGTTTAGAGAAATGATGCAGTCAACAGATACAGCACACAGCGAAACAAGAGCATGGAGGGAGACAATTAATGAAAAACTCAGACTAGATAGCCTGGAAAGGAGATGTGGGCACTCCTTTGGTAAAACTTGGAGGGACAGACAGAGATGCTCGAGTCCTTCATAGTACTGCAGTATGAGCACATCTGTCATGACTCTCCCTGCAGCCAATACAGAACGCCATTCCATGCCATTCCCAAACTCCCCAAATACATTCCTTGCATGTTCCCAATTTGTCGCAGTACCACTTGCAATCCGCCCCTAGAGACTGGTTTCATGATGAAAACTGGAGGGAACCTGAACCAAGAGACTGCTCCTCATTGCCATGTCCCCCGTTTGCAACAAAAATGTGTTTTATGCTTTAGTTAACGTCTAGTATTTGAAACAAATGAGTCTTTATTTGTATCATGCACATGATAGTTTCTGCTAAAATTCAAACACAGGGGCTATAGCTGGGAACATTTGCTCACTGTAATTAAGGTTCAGAAAGCAAGCATTACAGGGGTCATTTAAGGTGACAAGTAAACATTTCCTGTCTGAATGCATCACATAGAGACACATTACTGGTGCTCATTGTCAAAATGCTTCTGATTTGAATAGCCACCTGCTGAGCCCTTCTAATTGCCCTCCTATCTAGCTGCTCAAAATCAGCAGCCTGATGATCCGTCTCTGTGCTCCTCCTATCAGGAAACTTTCCCCCCTTTGCTTTGCAAATGTTTTGCAGAACACAGCAGGTTGCTATGACCAGCAGCATATTTTCCTCCTTGAGATCTAACCTGCCAAAAAAGCAGCACCAGTGACCTTTTAATCTGCCTAAGGCACATTCAGCACTTGCCTAGCCTGTTGTTGAAGTGCATCTTGCTGCTGTCTAGGTTCCCAGTGTAAGGCGTCATGAGCTGCAGGAGCAAGCGATAGGCAGGGTCTCTCAGAATCACTATGTGAATTTGCACATCCCCCATTGGAATCTTCTGGTTTGGAAAGAAAGTCCCAGTGTGCAGGTTGCTATATAGTCCAGTGTTCCTAAAGACGTGTGCATCATGACCTTTCTGTGACCAACCTGCATTGATGTCAGTGAAATGGCCCTGGTGATCTACCTGAGCCTGCAAGACCATAGAGAATTAGTCATTTCAGTTGATGTATTCTGTTGCAAGATGATCCTGAGCCAAAATTGGTATATGCATGCCATCTAGCGCCCTGCCATAGTTGGGGAATCCCATTGCCGCAAAGCCATCAGTTATTTTTTGCACATTACCCAGAGTCACAGTCCGTCATAGCAGAAGGCAATTAATGGCCCTGCACACTTGCATCACCACAACCTACACAGTGGACTTTCCAACTCCAAACTGATTCGCAGCTGACTAGTAGCAGTCTGTAGTTGCCAGCTTCCATACAGTGATCACCACTCGCTTTTCCACTGTAAGAGCAGCTCTCATCATGGTGTCCTTGTGCCGGAGGGCAGGGGTGAGCTCCGCACACAGTTCGAGAAAGGTGGCTTTGTGCATCTGAAAGTTATGCATCACTGCTTATCATCCCATATATTCATAATGATGCAACCCTACCACTCAGTGCTTGTTTCCCGAGTCCAGTACCGATGGTCCACCATGTGCAGCTGCAATCTTGAATTGTTTCTTTCCATTGCATACAGCACGGCAGGCATCACAGATTCACTTTCTGTTTCACCAGACTGGTCAGCTGTTCAGGATCCATGCTTTCAGACAGAGGTGGCAGGTGCAGTTTACAGAGACTGTTTACTGGGGCAAAACAAAGTCGGAAGCCCCATGGAACAATGGGACTCCATGCATCTGAAGAAGTGAGGTTTTTACCCATGAAAACTTATGCCCAATTAAATCTGTTAGTGTTTAAGGTGCCACTGGACTCCTTTTTGTTTTTAAGAAACAAATGTCTTGCAGCACTGAGATCAGAATTGAGCTCTTAGGCTGTACTGAAAGACCATTTTATTTTATCTGCTGGAGTAATGGTAAATTCCAGCTGTGGAATCTGGATTCCTCCAGAGGGGAAGAGGTGAGACTAAGGGTATGTCTATACTACAAGTTCTACAGTAGCACAGCTATGCCACTGTAGTGTAGACTTGCTACAGTGGCAAGAAAAGGGTTTTTACATCACTGTAGTAAATCCACCCCCTTGAGAGGCAGTATCTAGGTCAGCAGAAGGGTGTTTACACAGAGGCTTAGGTCAGCTTAACTACATCTCTCAGGGCTGTGACATAGCTAGCTCAACATAAGTTTTCGATGTAGAACAGACCTGAGAGGAAAAATAGAGATGGCTTTGCTTCAAAAATATCTGCATAATATAGTCAACAGTTATAACACTTGATACCTTTCATTCAAGAATCTCAAAAGCTCTTTACAAGCATCGAGGCCAGGTCTACCCTACACACTTACTTTGGTATAACTATGTCACACAGGGTATGAAAAATCCATGTAGTTATACTGACCTTAACCCCCTGTGCAGACAATGCTATATTGTCAGGAGAGCTTCTCCCACCGACATAGCTACTGCCTCTCATGAAGCTAGAGCTATTAAGCCAATGGAAGAATGCTCTCCTGTCGGCTTAGACCATCTTCATCAGAAGTGCTACAGCAATGCAGCTGCGCTGATGAAAGTTTGTAGTGTAGACTTTCCTAAGCGTCACAAAACCCTGTTGATATTTTCAGAGCCATTTTACAGATGTTTAAATTGAGGCACAAATGAGTTTTGCAAGCCACACAGCAATTCAGTAACAGATTCAGGAGCAGAACCCAGGAGCCTAGTTACCTTGTTTTCTGCTTTCACTATTAACAGATGCATTGGAGATTGTGACTAGCTGTGCTAATAAAAACAAATAATAATGCTGATGGGGGACCACACAAGTACACTAGATATATAGAACTTGGTGGTCAACAGTGGAAATGAAAGACAAGAGGAGTTGTTGGGAGGAGGCTAAGATAAAACTGTGAATAACTGTATTACAATAATAGCAGCAGAGCTGTGACAATATCAACAGGGTTTTGTGATGCTTAGGGCAATCTACACTACAAACTTTCATCAGTGCAGCTGCATTGCTGTAGCATTTGTGATTAAGATGGTCTAAGCCGATGGAAGAGCATTCTTCCATTGGCGAAATAACTCCAGCTTTGCCGTAGATAGTAGCTATGTCGGTGGGAGAAGCTCTCCTGCCAATATAGCGCTGTCTACACACGGGGTTAAGGTCGGTATAACTACATGCATTTTTCATACCCTATGTGACATAGTTATACAAAGTAAGTATGTAGGGTAGACCTGGCCTCAGTGCTTGAAAAGAGCTTTTGAGATTCCTGAATGAAAGGTACCAAGCCTAACCCAGGCTTAGATAACAGGCAGGCTCTGCAGTATCTCAGGTGGTGTCCTGAAGGGGGCAACCCGTCACAGTGCCTGTATACCAGTGTGTAATCAGGAGAAACTCCTTTGAAACTGATGGAGTTATACCATTGTGAGTGGAGAATTGGGCCCTTGGATGTTCTCCAAGTGAATTTCAGAGTCAGGACACCTAAACAGAGCTCCGTAGCAGTAATCCCTATATGTCTGAATCTAGTTTGAGAACCTCAGCAGGTTTCAGCATGAGAAAGGGGCTGTCTTTCAGCCATGACTGAAGATGTACAAGTCTTTACTGATGTGTGTCAACATTTTCAACTGCATGCCTGTATCTCAGAGCTTAAGATGAGTATTTCTAATACTTCGTGTGTGTGTTTATATCACGCACATACATATTTGCCTGTGCACACTTCTATTTGTACTTCTTTCAGGGGTAGCACAGCTCCATGTGCCCTCTGTACGTGTGATTAAATATTAATTAGGCTTCTAATATAAGCACGTGAGTTCACAGGCCCAAGTGCCACATAAATAATGCATGAGGTACCCGAAGGCTTAGCCTGAAAAGCTGATTGGCCACCTTGGATTTGTATAATTATGAAGTTTCATTATTAACAGTGGAAGCAGTAGAGAGATCTGCCTAGCTTGAGGGACTTCGAAAGCATAAGCTGTCTCATTAGGGAAAAAGGGAATAAGGCATAATATGCAAACTGGTTAGTAAAAAAAAAAAGAATAAAAATTAAGCATAGTTCTTTAACAGTAGTGCTATGTGTGTAAATATTTTTAAGATTTAAAAATTAAAATTCAGATCTGAGAGGTCTCTACTGTACCTTTTTAAACAATTTCCTTTTATTTGGAAGAAGCTTTGTTTCAAAGCATTTGTTCTCAATATAAAACAATCTTTAATATTTTACTGAAAAATCCACAGGTAGCTTAATGGGTTCTGCAAAGTGAATGGTACGGAGGTGAGAGAGAATGAAGACAGTCCAGGGTTCTTGCTAGAGTGTGTGTTGTGCATGCAATTAAATCTCAAGGTCAAACAATTTACAGACAATTACTTTTCTAACATCTCCAGAAATGCCTGCTTACACGTCTTTAATTTTAAATGATACTGATATTCCAATTCTCTCCAAAGGTTAATGCTGACTAAATCCAGCTGTGACCTGACACGATGCGACAGCACAGTGCCTAATTATCCTCTGGATAGTCATTTACTTTAAACCATTAAAGGAATAGGCTGAGAGGAAGATTTAGGACCCTGAAAAAATGTTATCCTGACTTCTTTCTTCTTGAAGATGGGATGGGCTGAAAAATAAAAATAAAATCTTGCTAAATGTTAGCCATTTGCTTTGATGGCAGAAAATTGTTCATCTCATTCTTATTTTTTTATTTTTTTTACAGGTTAAATTGCTAACTAGTTCATTTTATCCATTGCCTATGGCTGGTGCTAAATGTCAGTGACAAATTTTGTTCTTGTCTTGAAGAATGAATTAAGTTATGCACAAAAGCTATAGTGCTCTTTTTAAGATGAGTGAATTGCAGAGGGAAAAAAGTTGCTCTTTTGAAAAAAGGATTATTTCGATTAAAGGCCTTTTCTATTGTAGCAGAAGACAGGTAGTAGTTTAAGATAATTCCAACAGTTACCTCCCACTGAGGCTGCAGTCCTTTACTAAAAATTTCTTTAAGAGCACTTGTGTCAGATTATATAGCGTGATTATTATCATAAGGCCATTTGAGACAGTAAGGGAAAAACAGTTATAGAAAACGGCAACTATTATTCATTAATTGAGCTAAAACTCTTGTTCTCTTTCTGTAGGGTCAGCATTCCATCACTATCACACAAACCTTTATGTGGTGTATTGCAATAATAATTAAAAAAAAGACAAGTATTTTCTGCCAAATGTTGATAAGAGAGAACATTGCATTCAGCAGTTTGTATTTGGAAGACCTGGCACAGACTTCACAATCCATCTGGTTTAGTTGTTTGGTACTGGTGCTACCCCCTCATCTCTGAGTAAACAAAGTATCTAAGAATGATTGTTAACATCATATTGTTTGAAAGCCTAAACTGGTTTACTGTCCTCAGGCTAAACCTAAGGGAGTTTCTACATATTCTTATTTTACTGGTTTTATTTTCAAGTGCAGTATGTCTCTTTATTTGAAAATCTAAAAAGTGCTTAGAGTTGAGAGTAGACTCTGCATCAGAATACTGTTACAATGGGCTTTCTGAAAAACTCAACATCAATCACCCCAGGCATGTGCAATAACTCCAGAATCCTCCTATACTTACAAATATAGAGACCCTGCACTGCAAACACAGCAGAGTGGCAACATTATTATTTGGATTATGATAGTGCCTATAAGTCCCAAGTATGATCAGGGCCTCATTGTTCTAGGGAGCGATACAATATACAGTAAGACAGAGTTCATGTCCAGAAGCTTTTATGGCACCAACAGATTTTTAGTAGAAAATTTTCTACCTTAAGTGTGTGCAGAAATGTTTTTACTATTACCCACTCTAGGGAATGATTGGATAAATATTTTGTGTGGTATATGCTGATCTCAATGCACTTAATACATCCATAAATTGGAATTAGTTCTGTAATTTCTGCACATTGAGGTGAAAACTTCAATGAAAATCCAGTGATTAGTTATGTGCCCGATCAACCTATAGATACCTCTGATCCTATCTTTAACCCTCCTGCCAGGTGGAGCTTGTAGCAACAAGGGCCAGGCTGAATATCTAGGGTTTCATTTTTAACAATACAACAGAGAACCGGCTCAAGCCCTGACCCAGTAACCTGGGAAAATTACACACCACCCTTGGTGCCTCTAAGAGGCAACACTTTCCCTCTTGCAAGCACTGAGTCTGTGTGTAGAAAAGAAACCTTAATAAAAAAGGGGAAAGTAATCTGGCATTAATTTGGGAAAATGCTGGAAGCATGATTAAGAAGCATATGACCATGAGCAAAACACCCAACCAGAGTAGGTTGGATAGTATCCTTTGTCTCCAATTCTCGCCTTGTGACGAGAAAGTGCAATGAAGAAAAGTTCCTTCAACGTGCCACTCCTCTCTCTCTCCACCGCACCCTCCTCACAGTTGTCCTTGGGCAGCAAAGACCCAGAGTTCAGAGGTACATTTGCATTAGTTCACCTGCCACCCATGGGATCGGGGTGGGAGGTGATGAGCAGTGCCTCAGCTGCTGCTCACCGTCCGCTTGCTCTGCCGTCGGCTGCTCTGTTGGCCACTTGCCCCACCATCGCCTGGCAGCTCTGCCAGCAGCTTGCTCCATCCTCCTATGGCTGGCCATTTGCTCTCTCCACCACTCCATCAGCTGCTCACTCTGCCACTGCCTTCTCTACTGCAGCCTCTGGGAAGTCTTGAGATCCCATCACTTAACACAGCTCTCAGTGATTTCAGCTGTTAAATGAGGGAACCTCAGGCTGGGCAGTCTCTTTAACCAGTGACAGTGTCTCATACCAGATCTAATGCTTAGGCCTGGTTATCAGTGATTTCAGCTCTAGTGATCCACAACAAAAAAGACTCTCAACTGAATCTTAGTCAGCTCTGTCCATTACGAAGTGGAGAAAGAGAGGGATAAATGGTATCTGGAACCCTTAGGCAAAGCCCACACCACCAAGTAGAGACACCTGTTCCCATTCTCTCTCATCTCCACTGGGCTTTGGCAGCTCTGCCTAGCGAGTGGAGTTCAGCTGAGGGTGAGTCCCTCAGTCATGGCATGCCAAGCACTGTTCTTCTTCCCTTGATTCACACAACAAGGATAACAACCCTCTATTACCCCTGCCCATCAATAACAAAGTGATTTGCGATCCAGCACCAACCAAAATGATTATTTGGGCAAAGCAGCTCCATCATGTTGCACACCTGAACATAATGGATGTGTCTATGCAAACCAAGGTTGGTTCCTGAAGTCTTCTCCTCTAGCTGTCTAGAAGATGTCAGGATCAGATGTCATTCAGACCCTATTTACATATTTGAGCCATCTTCAAATGCACAGAGGATATTTCCTCTTGTAAGAAGGTGTACTTCCACCTTGGAAAATCTGAGTAAGGTTTGCCTGGTGTGGAATCAAGCACCATGCATCCTGATGGCAGTCTTGTTTTAGGAAGAGATGCTGGAGGAGTGGTGTTTTTCCTACCCTCTTCCCTTCACTCTTTCACATCTCGCCTGCCTGATCAGACTTGAAATTCAGCTCCCACTTTAAATGCATGACAAAGACACTTTCATAGTTGTTATAAAGGATAACTTTGACTAATTTCAGTAAATGATGTTAACCAAAAACAACAGTGATTGGAATATATCTTGCATATTTCCTGTAACACAGATGTGGAGAAATTGGAGAGGGTCCAGAGAAGAGCAACAAGAATGATTAAAGGTCTTGAGAACATGACCTATGAAGGAAGGCTGAAAGAATTGGATTTATTTAGTTTGGAAAAGAGAATACTAAGAGGGGACATGATAGCAGTTTTCAGGTATCTAAAAGGGTGTCATCAGGAGGAGGGAGAAAACTTGTGCACCTTAACCTCTAATGATAGAACAAGAAGCAATGGGCTTAAACTGCAGCAAGGGAGATTTAGGTTGGACATTAGAAAAAAGTTCCTAACTGTCAGGGTGGTTGGACACTGGAATAAATTGCCCAGGGAGGTTGTGGAATCTCCATCTCTGGAGATATTTAAGAGTAGGTTAGATAAATGTCTATCAGGGATGGTCTAGACAGTATTTGGTCCTGCCATGAGGGCAGGGGACTGGACTCAATGACCTCTCAAGGTCCCTTCCAGTCCTAGAGTCTATGAATCTACGTAAGTGACATACAAGCAATTCCCTGTCAATGTACTGTTTTTATTTTATAAAACGATTGTTTCATCATCTCAGGGATAAATAAATGTTTCCTTATAAAGGACTTCAATCTGCTACTTTAGACCAACTGAAGTGAATTTTAAGATTAGTTTTCTATTGTCTTTTTCAGTTTTTAATAATAATACATCATAGCCTGAGTGGTATATGCCTAGTATTCTGCTTTTTTGGTATCTTTCATCCACTGACGAACAACTGCCTGTTGTAAAAATAAATTTCAAAATATATGCTACTGTTTTCCTATGGGTATTTTGGGAATATTACTTAGCAAATTATGTGATATGCTGAATGTAATACCCAGCCCTGATAGACTAATATACTCCCTTCAATAGAATTTCATTTATTCATTCCTAGAAGAAACAATGTCTAAATCACCAACCTGCACTTTAAGCAGGAGGGGGGTTTGGCTGGCTGGCCGGGAGAAGAGGGCAATGCTTTGATTTGTGGGAGAAGGGGAAACATAAGCAGTCAGAGTGGTGGATGGCTCACCATAGGTTTGAGGGGTTTAAAAAGAGCAGCCTGGGCTTGGCCACTTCCCTCTCCACTTAGAATAGGCTGAGCAGCACTCATCCTCCCTCCATAATTAGGTCGCAAATATGCCACCCCCCTAAGTGGGACTGGGAAGGAATTTTTCCCTTACCAACATATTGGCCAGGTGCAGTGAGAGTTTTTTCGCCTTCCTTGCAGCAGGTTCAAGCAGGATGTGCCCTGGTAATTATATCTTTCAGCAAAAGTTGTAGGTGTGTTAAAATGAAAACTTCAGTGAAGTACCCCAGAACCTTCTACCGATCCTGACTGTACTTCCTGAGATAAGCTAAAGCATAGTCTGTCTCTCAACCTCTGCACATGAAAAATGCAGCTTTGCCCTTTGAAGACATTTCCCTATCCGACCCTATTGTGCATTGGGTGAAGCCTTGCTCAGCAACAAAATACATGTGGTGAAAATCTTCCATCTCTGTTAAGGGCATGGAAGAAAGAGAACACTACACCTACTACAGGACAGAGCCAACAAAGAAAGTAACAGAACACCACTAGCTGTCACCTTCAGCCTCCAGCTAAAACCTCTCCAGCGCATCATCAAGGATCTACAACCTATCATGAAGGACGATCCATCACTCTCACAGATCTTGGGAGACAGGCCAGTCCTTGCTTACAGACAGCCTCCCAACCTGAAGCAAATACTCACCAGAAACCACAAGACCAAACTGTCAGAGGCTCGTTCACCTGCACATCTACCAATGTGATATATGCCATGATGTGCCAGCAATGTCCCTCTGCCATGTACATTGGCCAAACCGGACAGTATCTACGTAAAAGAATAAATGGACACAAATCAGAGGTCAAGAATTATAACATTCAAAAACCAATTGGAGAACACTTCAATCTCCCTGGTCACTTGATTACAGACCTTAAAGTCGAAATATTACAACAAAAAAAACTTCAAAAACAGACTCCAATGAGAGACTGCTGAATTGGAATTAATTTGCAAAATGGACACCATTAAATTAGGCTTGAATAAACACTGGGAGTGGATGAGTCATTACACAAAGTAAAACTATTTCCCCATGTTTATCCCTCTTCCCCCTCTCTTCCTCACACCTTCTTATCAACTGCTGCAAATGGACCATTTTGATTACCACTACAAAAAGTTTTTTTCTCTCCTGCTGGTAATAGCTCACCTTAACTGATCACTCTCGTTAGGGTGTGTATGGTAACACACATTGTTTCATGTTCTCTGTGTATATATATATCTTCCTGCTGTATTTTCCACTGCATGCATCCAATGAAGTGGGCTGTAGCCCACGAAAGCTTATGCTCAAATAAATTTGTTAATCTCTAAGGTGCCACAAGTACTCCTGTTCTTTTTATTACCCAGACATTATTGCTTTGGCAAGTAGGTGGAGAACCAGCTTGCAAAGGGCTGCTGACTCTCGATAGTCCCTTGACAACGGAGGAAGAGCTGTTCCAACAGCTTCTAACTTGATTTTGCTGGGGACAGTTTCAAGTAATTTTGCATACACACCACATATACGGTACTCTTAGGGTATGTCTACTTTTAGAGATGGAGGTGTAAGTTCCATCATGAGGAGACGTACCCATGCTAGCAGAAGTATAGTTGTAGTGGTGCAAGGCACTAGCAGACTCCTGTATGATCCTGTCAGAGACTAGAGGTACATACTTGGGGTGGTTAGCCCCTCCCATCACTTTACACTTCTATTTTTAGCATGCTAACTAGATCGGAGCTTGCACAGGTATATATCTCCTGAAGCTGGAATTTACACCTTCCAGCTCCAGTGTAGACATACCCTAAGAAGAGTAGAACATTACTCACAACTTTATAGCTCTTTTGAATCCAATGGATCCCAAAATACTTAAACTTATTTAGTATCCATTTCTGCTGTCAACACCCACATTTAGTACCTCACTCCATGAGCACTCCATTGAAATCTATGGCATAACTCATGGCGTAAGTAAGGGAGACAAAATGTAGTCCATAGAAACAATAGGAAGGGGCACATCACTAAAGTGCAGTCCCGCTTCTTGGGTGAAATATGGCAACTATTTAACATGGCACAATTCAACAGAAGTCGAGGACAGGAAACAAAATATAAATGATCCCAGTAAAACTGTGGGAGGAATTAGGTAGCAGACTGTAATTACTTGAATTGAGATTGAGTCAAGCTGTTAGGGCTAATACACCTATTCTTGCCATAGGACCTTTTAAAATCACAATTATCAGTAATCTCAGTTTTAAATCTCTTCCAAAAGATGAGAGAGACTTGAACCCAGCTCTCTTGAGACCTCTAGTGCCTTACCTACAAAACTGACCTTCCCAAACCTGTTCAATCAATGCATAAGTATTTGATAAAGGTCCAGAGCATAAAGGGTTTTCCTCCCTGTTTTGGGGATTATTTTTCCTATCAATTATTAATAGGTAGTGCATCTAGGTAAGAATGAATACAGGAAACAATTCATACTGTTGTGTTTGGTAGAAAGAGAACATGTCCTCACTGCAGGCTTGGCTCCTTCTGGCTACTCATGATGATACACTTACAACTAAAGGACGGAGTTCAGTGTGCTAACAGTGGGCATAGGGTTCCCTTAGTTAAACATATTTAACAGGCACATTTATGACAACACATTGGATCCTTTAAAAATGAGTAGAAAAGAAAAGGGAAATCTTGCTGTTTGTCTTAAGGGAGTCAGGCTACTTCCAGCACCAGCAACTTTTTCATCATAACAATATTAGTTATTTTCTTCAGTTAAAATGGTACTTACATGCATTTTCTTTATATTTTTAATTTTGTGCAACCGTAGTGAGAGCACAAGCTGATCAGTGACGTTGTGATATTAAAGATCATAAGATGAAAAAGATTGGGCCTCAAACAAAACCTTGCTTAACCTGTCACCCCTCCCTAGTCAGACTCTGGTGAATTCAGATTTGGTGATCTGGGGAGTGGTACAACTCACAATAATAATAACCAACTACATAATATTTCCAGCGCTGTAAAATATTATCTGTGTAAGGCACAGTTTTACAGCAGAACTCACCCTGCCCGTATGCAGAACAAGACTTCCTAAAGCCGTTCCATAAGAACACTGCTGAGCATTTTGCAGGTCCTCTGAAAAGGGCTTTGAGATCTGTGGATGATAAGTGCTACATAAGAGTTAGATATTATTTAATGACAAATTGTGGTTTTATTTAAGAAACAATAGAGAAATATTAGACATTAAATGTACATACCACACAGGTATTTTCTGCTGAGAGGTCAAGTTGCCTTGGAACCCATCTCCCTCTTGTTGTTCCCAAGACACTTCTAATATTTCCGTGTTTGGATCTTCTCTCCGAATGTTTTGATGGTCCAGATTCTCTTCACTGGGCTTGTACCCACCAGGACAGCTCCATTCTGGTCTGGCTTGTCCTCCTTTTGACTGTCTCTTCTCAGGAGGACTTTGGCTGTAATTCAGTTTCTCCTTCATGGGTGAGCTGTTTGGTCCTGCTCCATGCTGCTCTTGCTTTTTCATTTTTTGAGCAGCCACAGTTTGCTTGTGTCTTCATATAACAGTCCTGGCCTGACTTTTCCTTTCTTGGCAACCTAGGTTAATTTTAGCTCCTTTGCAGATTGTCTGCTCCCAAGTGTGATAGCTTTCCCAACCAGTTGTTTGGCAAGAAAAGTTTACATCAGTCTACCAATGGGCAGATTGCTTTTATGACTCAGACTGAGCCTTTCACCTTTACAGTGCCTCCTCTTGGAGTACTATGCCCAAACAAGGGTTCTTTTTGTCTAGTGTCTTCTTTCATCTTCTGGGTTGCACAGCAATCTGTACTTTTCTATGATATACCCCTCTAGCCAACTAAGTACTCAGTCCATTTCTTTTCCAGGGTAAACAGAAAAGTCTCAAAATAGGAAAATTCAAAATCTAATGGCTTTCAAGCCTGTCTCCTGACATCTATCTGGAACTTGTTGTTCTTGGCCTCTTTTAATACCCATGTTCTCTCTCTCAGTCTGGGGAAGTGGTAGGGGAACCCAGGCCTATCCTCTCCTCTGGGTTCCAGCCCAGGGACCCTGATTTAGGCTGCTAAGTACTAGTCCTTCAGTCCCTCCACCATTTTT
This sequence comes from Gopherus flavomarginatus, assembly GCF_025201925.1. NCBI lineage: Eukaryota > Metazoa > Chordata > Testudines > Testudinidae > Gopherus > Gopherus flavomarginatus. The sequence goes on along the minus strand of NC_066620.1, from coordinate 142,995,019 downwards.
CTTGGGCTTCTCCTGTTTGCCCAACTTGCTGATGTCTTTCCCCAGGTCTCTGGATTCTACTGCTCTTATCTGGAAGCTACAGTTCCTCACCACTTCTTCTTTGCCAGCTACCGAGTCATTTCCTTGAAGTCACTCCCAGTCCCTCCCTGCTGTAGCTGGGTTGTATTGCAAGCTTGCCTTAAGACAGTATTTACCTCCCATCTGCCCTCTTTCTGAGGTCAGGGTTGTATTCCAGGCCTCTTGCCCTACAGCAGTCAGCATCTACCTCCTCCAATTGAATTCTTCCTCAACCCTCTTTCCAGGGCTGAGGTTCTATCTCAGGCAATCTCTCTGTTCCTTGTCTTAGGGTACTCAGTATTCCTCTTTGAGAGGAGTTTTCTCTCTCAGCCCTCTTCTTGGGACCAGGGTTGTATTCCAGACAGCCTCCCTGCCAATAGTTCCCTCTTTTGATCTGAACTTTCCCCTCAGCTCTCCTTCTGGGATTGAGATAGCGTCACAGACACTCTCTTAATTCCTTGGGGCAGGAGTCCCCTGTCCAGCCCTCTTCCTGCTTATGTCTGCCCCCACTGTGAGGGAGAAGAAAACCTTTATTTTGGCCCCTTTCTCCCAGTTAATCCTCCAGTTGTTTGGGGAAGAGAGGAGGGCCACGGCGGGTGGTAGGGCAGGCTGGCCACTAGGCATTACATCCTTTAAGGGCAGGCTATCCATTCACAATGACCTTCAATTGGAAGATTCCATGTTCTTGTCCTTTTAAGTAACTAGTATGGGTAACAACAAGTGTGGGTGACACAACCATCATGAACAACTTTGCTCCTCAGGCAAAATGGAATGTTTTACCATAAGGGCAAAAACTCATCGGTGCAGGAGATGGTGCTTTCTCAGAGATTGGTCTGAGACTATGGAATGAATTCCCACAGGAACTAAGAACTACTGCTAACATCCCCACCATCTGTTCCAAGTACACCTGGCACTTTTTCAACCTTGTGCTGGCCTCTCCCCTTCAGAACAGATTAAACAAGAAGCAACCTGGTGAAAATAATTTTTCATTAGAAATAAAAACACTGCTACTAAAGAAAAAGCATCTACAGTACTTCAAAGATGTGCATATACAAATCAGAAAGCAGTTTTTCCTTTTCCCTCTGTAGGTGGCACCAACAATTTACTTCTTGGAGGTTTTGGGAACTTTTTTCAAGGAGCCTCTAAGTGTGTAAAAGAGTAATTTCTTGCCCCAAGGCATGACTCTTCATACCAGTGGGTGATGGAAATATGGAAACTGGATCTTTCTCTAGGAGGTCCTACAGTCCTTGCATATCTTCCAGTTACCTTCTGTGCTGCTGTAAGCAGAGGATTATATTTCTGTTTATGCCCTTGATTTGACAAGAAAGATGGGCTAGCACAGACTCATGCAGGGCTCAGCTCTGACTGGGGTCTGCATTGGTGCATTAGTTTGTGGCATCAGGGCCCATGTTTCTCCATAGGCTCTTTCACCGTGCAATTTTTTAATGAAGATACAAAGTACTTTATATTTATATTCTGATACATAGTTTACTGTTTTTGCATTGTATTACATATATTTGCACCTCATGGATGCAAGCACATCAGCTGATTTGTTGTGAAGTGTTTTGTTGTTGTTGTTGAGATTCCAACTCTGAAGGGGAATGGAAGGGGACATATCACCATACTAGCTTCTCTTTCTTTTAATTCAAATTGTCTACAAGTAGCCTGGAATTGACATTTCCCATGTGTTTGGCAGAGACTGCACAGATGACCAGAACCTGTATAAATGCAAGAACAAAGTCGGATTAATTTAATTTGGCTTTTAAAAACACTGTCTTGGCATGTGAAATGTTCTGATACTAAGGGCACCATATAAATAGAAACTACATTATATTAAGGTGTTTACCAAAACGCTCCTCACCTATTCCTCCACCCCTGTAAATCCACTGAAAGTTTTATTATTCAGGGGTTGGGAGGTGGGCAGAATGGAATGAAAGCTACAGAATGATTTAACACTATGGGAATTTAATCAATAAGACTGTTGCAGAGAGCTCCCAGGAAAGAATGTTGTTTTCCATCCAGATGATAATGAGGCAGACTAACAGCAACCTCTGGAGAAGGAATCCTGGAGCAACAATTCTGTGGCGCAGCTATGTTAGTTGCTAATTAATAGTTTTGAGGCCAGTGGGACACCTTTTGGCCCCTCTGATACTTACAGGCTTTTCTGTGGCTTGTCCCACATGTCTCTTCTACCATCAGGGGTAGGTTGGATTAGATTCAGAATTAGAATCTATGCAGATTTAAACAGCTATCTCCTGTGCTAAAAGATGGATGGTTTCTTTTCTGTTTTTCTTCCTGTTCCTGGCATTATCTGCCTAGTGTAAGTACCACTGGATCTCTCCAGTATTATGTCAGGAGCAGTTAGCTAGATGAGGTGATTATACTGTGGTGTAAGAAATAGGGGAGGGAATTTTTAGTACATTTAAAAAAATATTCCCTTGTCTGTCTCCTTTTTCTTTGTGAAAATGTCAGATGGCTGAGCTTTTTTTGGTGTTTGATATTCAGTTGCCACCTGTGGCTTTACTTAAAAAATACCACCAAAACCCGGGCTTGCTATCTGTATAACCAAGAATAATAATTGCAGACTGGAGCAATTATAATGGACATCAAACCTCCATTCTGTAAGAAGCTGGGAAAGATTGTTTTCCCTGTATACGGCACTGAATCTTCACAATAAATGGAATTATTAGGATTTTGCACCTTCCTTTGTGGCAGAAAAGATGGAGCAGGAGTCTGATATGGTATGACCAGTCCTGAATTCTGATAATAATTTACACTTATCTAGCTGAGATAATACTTACAATCAGACTCCTATGGTCCCCATTACGATAGTATCCGAGCATCTCACAATCTTCAGTTTAATCTCAAATACCCTCTGTGGAGGTAGGAAAATATTATCTCTATTTTTTTCAGATGGGGAACTGAGGCATACGGATGAAATGACTCACCAAGGAAGCCTGTAGCAGAGCAGAGACTCAAACTCAGGTCTTCCATATTGCAGCCTTTCTCTCTTACACTTACATAGCATTACATTTTATCTGCGCATCTGAAAACACTTCACAAGCAGTCAAGTATCGGGGGGTCTCCCTGTTAGTCTGGATCTGTAAAAGCAGCAAAGAATCTTTAAGGTGCCACAGGATTTTTTGCTGCTTTCACAAGCAGTAATGCACTTGTACCATCATAGTAAGGTATGTATGTGTTTTTATACCCAACAGAAGTACAGAGACAGATAACTCACAGGCACATAGTAAATTGGTAACAGAGTCAGTAGTCCAGGCTCCCAGTCCTGTGGTCTAACTACTACATCACATCCTTCCCACCAAATAATTTACTTAAAATTCTTGAAAGGTTCCCACCCCCCCCCACCCCCGAAAATGCACTCATATACCGCACTTGGTGTAATATGTCCAAGGCTGAGGTCTGAGCAGTTGAATAAAATTCTCTAAATTGATTATTAGTTGCATTTGATTTTGGTCATTTAAAAAAATATATATTGTCCTGACTCTATAATGTATCTCATCTCTGTACTAGGTTTGTGACTATGCTTGTAATCATCGAAGGGAAAGCATGAAGCAACTACATCTGTATACCAATGTATTTTTTTCTCAGTTTCACAACAAAAGGCCCTTGAGACTGTGAGTGTTCATTTGATTTTTGCTGATCTGAGAGGTCTGTGTCATCTTTGATAATTCACCACAGCAGATCAAGCTTGACTGTACTACACATGGAAAATATCACATTAACTAGATCTTTAAAGTCTTGCACCTTTTTAAAAAAGAAATATTGAAATGATGTATTTGGGAGGTAATGTAAACTAATTTTTATTGGATTTCCAGAAAATTCTAGCAAAGCTTTGAATAAGCACAGTCTGTGTATTTATAGGGTGTAAAGAGTACTCTTGTGTTTTACCTAATGATTAAATGGATACATTCAAAGCTTCCTAGGTGATTTGATTAGGATGCTCAGTTCCAATGAGAATTCCCCTAGACAGCTTTGAAAATCTGAGCCTAAAAATAGTGCATTCTCAGCATCATATATGGTCAATAAATTTGGCATAATAATAGTTAGGCTGCTGGTGTGCTAACACCACAGCCTATCATGCTGGCCAATATTGCCTTATTGCTCACCTGTTGGTCTGTCTGTATCCATCTCTTACCTCTTGCCTTGTACATGGCACACACAGATTTGGTACTCTAATAACCTAAATCTGGAGTTGGAGTCTTCCCTAGTTTACTGAGCAGCAGCTAGGAAGCAATTTTAAGAAACAAGTGTATTGGGCTGTCCCTGTCTGACAGGTCTGTGGATCTTGGGGAGTCCATCTGTTCAGGGTTTTTCCACTGAGACCATAAAGTCATTGGGGCTCTTTTTGTTTTGTTTGTATAGTGCCTAGCATAATGGGGTTCTGGTCCATGACTGGGACTCCTAGCTGCTGCTGTAATACAATTATTTCCTAAAATATTTATCTCACATATGATCCTGTCATGCTCAGTTCTTCATTAGTGACTTATGCTGGGAAAGATTCAGTAGCATATTCATATTGGTTTTCAGTAGCATATTCATATTGGTTTTAATTGTTTAATTAAAAAAATAATGTGAAATAAAAGGAACATCTGCAGCCTGAAGACAGCAGTAATGTTTCTACTGAAAATGTATGTTACTCTGGCATGTACTTGTTTATTGTAGGTTACAATGTGAATGAGACTATAGCTTTGTCAGTTGCACTTCTCAGTCTATTGATTTTAACATGGTCAGCACATCATTATATTATTATTACTTATTTGTTTTGTGATAGAGCCTAGGAGCCCCAGTCATAAACCAAGATCCCATTGTGCTAGGTGCTGTACAAATGCAGAACAAAAAAGATGATCCCTGTCCCAAAGCTCTAACCAGGATGATCCCACAATGTCTTTATGTGCGTGGGTTTGTTTAAACAGGACATGAGCACTCCTGAAATATAAAGCAGTTAAAAATCACTATGGAGACTTACAAAAAATAAAATGTCTTGCAATATTCTGGATTTCACCTTGATTGCATTAAAATGTTCAGGCAGTTTTGTGAACTTCATGAAACCATGAGTTTTCAATGAAAATTTTGTGACATGAATGTTTCATCTTCTCATAGCTCTTGAATGGTGTATGGCTTCTGAAAAGTTAATGAGAACAAGATTTAACTATTAAACTTCCTGACTCATTTAAAATATTAATTGGAGAAACACTTCTGATCAAATATTTAGACCATACGGCAACATAATGAAATGGTCCCTTTTCTTTTCTTTGAAGGTTCTTAATGCCTTGTGTAATTTATCACAGAAAAATTGATTGTTGGCTATGGGTCATGTGACAAAATAATCCCAGACATTTGATATTAAAAAAAGAAAAGGAAAATTCACTTGCTGTAAATATTACTCACAATATATGGAGATGGGCCTGAGTTGCAATGCCTGAATCTGGTCTTTCCCAGGATTTGGGTGTGTGTTTTATATCTGGTATATTGGCTTGAGGCCATGTCTAATAAGATGCTAATGTTGTGACAGACACTAATGAAAACGTGACCTTTCCAGATGCAGCTGATGTTGAATACCTAGGCAGAGGAGGTGATTTCCTTGTCCACTTCCTTAATGAGTCCAAGTAGGGAGGTTAGTCTTAGTCTTTATTAGGTTTTGCAACAATATTACATTTCTTAGAATATATTTTTTGGTTAGTGCATATACAGCTCAGAACAGCTCATCATATCCAAGGCTTTCCAACTTGATAACTCTGGGTCCAGTTAAGCTATCCTGGGGTGGGAGGGGAAGGCAACCTTACATGGAAAAACCCTAAACAGATGGACCACCCCAAGATTCACAGACCTGTCACTATATTTGTCTCTTAAAATTGCTTCCTAGCTGATGCTCAGTAAACTGGGGAAGTATCCAACTCCAGTTGTAGGTTATTAGAGTACCAAATCTCTGTGTACCATATGCACTGATTGTGTTGATTACAGATTGATGAGTAACGACTGTTCCAATAGTCTATGATCACTGGAGATTGTGAAACAAGCTTTTAGCCTTGCAGTCGGAGCCAACTATTTTACTAGGGGGTTGAACCCCTGGATAATAAAATAAATACATATACTTTAAAAGATATTTTTCTTATGTTGTACACTAATCAAGGCTATTCATGAACATAATTAAACTGACTAATAGGCCAGATCCTCAGCTGGTATAAACAGGTGTAACTCCACTGATATTAATGGAGTCACACTGATTTATACGGCCTTTGAATCTGATCCATTGCTTCTAAATAATAATTTATTAAAAAATCTAATCTGTCTTTGAAAATCAGTTTAATCTCATCTGGGTCTACAAGCCCTCATACAATGTATCATAATTATGGTAATAGCGTGGCATGAATAGAGGGCAGAATTACATTTGTTTGGGAACTGGAATCATATTTTCATTAACATGTTTGGATTTCTTTTTAGTGTACCCTGACCTCTTGAATTTCCTGAATTTATAATGGTAGTTTTAGGGACAGTTACAACATCACTATAATGTTTATCTTAAATTATGGATATGTTGTGAAAAAAAACTAATATAGTTCTAGGTGTATTAACAACGGTGTTGTGTGTTTGACATGGGAGGTAACTGTCCTGCTCTACTTGGCACTCAAGTATTGTGTCCAGTTTTGGGCACCACAGTTTAAGAAAGATGGGGACAAACTGGAGAGAGTCCAGAGGAGAAAACAAAAATGATAAAAGGTTGAGAAAACCTGACCTATCAGGAGAGATTTAAAAAAACTGGATGTGTTTAGTCTTGAGAAAAAAAGGATCTGATAACAGTCTTCAAGTATGTTACAAAAAGAGTGGTAATCAATTGTTCTTCATGTCCACCAAAGGTAGGACCAAAAACAATTGGCTTAGAAATTGAGATTTAGGTGAGATATTATAAAAAAAACTTTCTTTCTACATATAAGGATAGTTAAGTACAAAGGGGGAGGGGAAATGTAGAATCCCCATTATTGGGGATTTTTAAGCACATGTTAGACAAACACCTGTCAGGGACGGGACGGGTATTTTTGGTCCTACCTCAGTGCAGGAGGCTGGATTACCTCTGGAGGTCTCTTTCTATGATTCTATGTAGAGTCTTATTTTCATTTTAAGTAAGACCAGAGAAGCCAACCAGTGGGGGTATATATAATATACTCCTACTTAAAAGGTCCCTCTATGAGAAATTGTCATAATCTAGAAATGATGAGAGTGGAGGAGGTCCCCAAGTCAAGTGGTTGAAGGCCTATAATTGTTCTGAGTTGTTTACTCTTTAAGCACTTTAAGATTCTTTGGGATGAAAGGCATTATATAAATGTAAGAAATTATTAATTAATGCAACTCATTTGTTATTTTAAAAGATCTCATTTTTATGGTTGGACCCATTTGGCCTTTTTGGTGGCAAATTGCATTAGTAAAATGATAAAAAGGATTTAATACGTCAGCATTTCATTTAAGCACCTTTTAAAATAAAAAAACCAAAACAAACCTTTATTCCCTGAAAAGGAAACTAAGAGTCAAAGCCTTTAATTGCTGAGAAGGTGAATGTTAGATGCCTGTTACCTGAAAAGCTAATTCTTAAAATTATCAGCTGACTGCTAAGATCTGGCCCCCTCACCTAAAATAACATTCTAGGACAGTACTTCCTTCTCTTATCCTACAGTGAACTGGCCTTTAGAATTAGTCCCCAAACAGTCTGGTTAAGGCAAGGGGTTTTCTAAAACTGGCGCAGGTGCTAACAGCTAGCTGCAGGTGTCCCGTAGTTGCTTGACTGCTCAGTTGCCATAACAAAATCAAAAGGTTATCTAAGTCTGCAGCCGAAGACACAAAGGAAAAAGAGAGGTATAGTTTTAATTTCAGCATTAATTCTGTGACAGTTCAGCAAAGAAAGTCTTTAACAACAGAACTACCCCATATCACAACACAAGTTACTTATGTTTCTTATTAGATTTGTACGTTTGTCTTGTTGCCAATGTACCCAGTTCCATGTGTAAATTCAGAGCAGCCTGTCAACTGAGTGACCAATAAAACTATTGGACTTGCCTTCATTCATTATTATTGTTCTGTTTACATTAACATAGAGCAATTTCTCACCCCAGTCAGATACAAAACCAAACCTAGATTCGTATAGCGCTCAAGAAAGTGAGGAGCAGTTGTACTGATTTAAACCAGGTTCAATGCTGGCAAGTCCTTTATGGACTTTTCTTCATTATACATATAGGGAAACCGTGGCAGGGAGTGCAAGGCCACAGTTCTGCAAAAATTTAATGCACATGCTTAACTTTATGCACCAAGAGTGGTCTCATTAAAGTCAGAGGGACTACTTACAGTGTGTAAATTTAAGCCCATGTGTACGTCCTTACAGGATCAGAGCTGAAGTGAATTCCATTAGGTTATAACCAGAGATAGCAACAGAGCCAAGGTTATTTATTTATTTTTAGTTATTTTTTATTTATACAATATTCCTATCCTTAAGCTCTAGAAGCACATGAACAATTCAATAATTAAAAGGACACAACAATTCAGGTTGACCCAGCATCAGCTCTCACTCTCCAAATTCTGAGGCCCATGTCCAGGGCCAGTGTAACCATTTAGGTGACCTAGGCAGTTGCCTAGGGCGCTGGCATTTGGAGGGTGCCATTTTCTTCGGCAGCGACTGTGGCAGCCAGATCTTCGGCCGCCTCGGTCGCCGCCAGCATTTAGGCAGAGGGAGCTGGGGCAGGGGAGAGCGGAGAGGGCTGCCTGCAGCAGTAAGCGGGGGGGCAGTACACAGGGGAACTCCCTGCCCCAGCTCACCCCTGCCCCGCCTCCTCCCCAAGCACACCGTGGCTGCTTCACTTCTCTCGCCTCCTGATTGGCACCGCAAGCCTGGGAGGCGGGAGAAGTGAAGCAGCAACGACGTGCTCAGGGAAGAGGCGGGGCAGGGGTGAGCTGCTTCACTTCAATCACTTCAATTGGGGTGCTCGTGCATGGAGCAGGGGTGAGCTGGGGTGGGGGAGCACCTCAGGGCGGAGGAGGGGAGCTGCTGCGGGGGGGGGGGCGCCTCAGGCGGGAGCATGGGAGGGGGAGGGAGCAAAGTGGAAGTTTCGCCTAGGACACGAAACATCCTTGTACCAGCCCTGCCCATGTTCCTCATCTCACCTTTTTCAGAAACAACCTGGATAAACAGATATGCGTTGGACTGTGCCCTGATGGTCCATGAATTAGGATTCTCTTAATGTAAGTTCTAGAGCCCAGGGCACTTGTGTTTAACAGATTTATCAGCTTGAACACAGAAACTGATCTTAACTGCTGGGTTAAAAATGGAAAGGGAAGTAGCCTAAGATACACAAGACATAAACCAGGAAGGATCAAATCCAACATTCTGAACTGCATCCAGAAACTAGCTGGAAACCGATGCATTCTCTCTTATCTGGAGTTTAATGTGCTCCCTGCAGAAGGTACTGATAGCTGGGAGGGCTGCACTTTCCAAATGTCCGAAGTGATCTTCAGTTGTAATAAACGACTCTGGATTAGGTCTTCTGACTCCTCACCATGAGAACATACCTCTGTACTCAGCTTAGTGAACTGTCACTCCATTTTGTGAGTAGAAGCAAAGAAGTATCTCTAAGTCTGTAATGGGACTAAATGAAACAAGAGAAATTTAGGATAAATAGCAGAGGGAAAAATTACTGAACAGAAATGAGAAATTATCCAAAACTAGAAATTATTAAAGTAAAATATCGGAGGGGTAGCCGTGTTAGTCTGGATCAGTAAAAAGCGACAAAGAGTCCTATGGCACCTTATAGACTAACAGAAGTATTAGAGCATAAGCTTTTGTGGGTGAATACCCACTTCGTCAGATGTATGTGGTGGAAATTTCCAGAGGCAGGTATAAATATGCAGGCAAGAATCAGTCGATTCACCCACGAAAGCTCATACTCCAATACTTCTGTTAGTCTATAAGGTGCCACAGGACTCTTTGCCGCTTTTTAAAGTAAAATAGTTTCCCAAGTCAGGAGGGTGAAGACCTATAATTGTTTTGAATCATTTATACCTAAAATGGACAAAGCATTAGAAAAATATTTTGCAGAGAACAATTCTGTATTAACAGGGGAATGGTGAAGATGACCTAGTAGGTGATTTCTAATTTCTCTGACTCTATACTATAGCACTCAAAAGCTGCCTTTCGGCATTTACCTTATTCTGAAAATAAAGCACAGGATTCTGGTTTTGACTTTCCTGATGGCTTATTACTCACTGAATAGATAGAAAAACCACTGTGAGTTTCAAAAAGCCAAGATCTGAACTGTACCGCAATGTCTTTGCCGGGTCAACCCATAAGCAGTGGTGCAAGTATTCTGAGTGCATGTTCGTAGGGTCATGAGTAGAATGACATCCATATGTGACCAATATTTTGTACCTTTAGCACTGCACTATTTCCTTAAAAAGAAAATGTCCACTGAGAAATAGAGCCCATAGTGTCCAGGCTTCTTTTTTATTAGTCCTTTTTTTCACCTGATACAGCGCCTAATTTAGGCCTCAGACAAAAAGAAAATATATCTTGAATATGCATCACGAGTTCCAAAAATGAAAAGAAATTGGATTTGGATAGCACTTACTCAATAGACAGATATGATACATGGTAAGAAGGTGCACTGTCTGCCCTGTGATAGATTAAACTACTTTGTAGGAAAATTACTGTGAGCCAGTCACCACCACCACCGTGGCTAAATCTTTAATAAAATTCTCTTCCATATTCAAGAGCAAGGTATGAAGTACACAATAAGCAGAGTGAAGTAGAATGCCATTTATCAAACCACAGCTAGGTCTGTAATCTCCTCCTTTATCCTTTTTTAGTACTTTATTTGTCTTTATTGTTGCAAGGAGGCACATTTACTCACGGCAGTGGGCATGCAGGTTTGATAAACCTTTTGTTTTAAACTCTACCTGTGTTTTGGATGAGATAGCAATGCCGTTGCTCTGTCAGGGTAATTAGTTTGTTTCTTTTTGGTGGTCCTTTACTTGTTACACATTCTTTCTCCCCCCTCATCCCCACCTGCTGACCTTGTTTTGATACTTGAGGAAAGGACAGCAAAGGCAAAGCAATGGCAATGCTAAAGCCTGTGGAGGAGGACTGCCCAGAATACACTCTGTAATGCCTTTCTGAGAGCCTTTTGGCAAGATGACTGTTTTGGACTATGTTGCATTTGCCCCCTCACTGTCATTACATGGCCAAGGCTGCTAAAAGCAAAAGCATTTTCAGTGGAAAAGAGGAAAACATTCAAATAATTTTCTTCTTAAAAATTAAACACCAGTCCAATGCTAACTTTCCTTATTACAGTAATCATTATCACAGTGTTAAACCCAGTTCTGGATGCCCTGAACATGTGAGAATATTCCAATCACTTTTAGCACCATGCTGATATTAAGAACAGGTGCAGTGGAAGAGTCTTGTGGGTAGGAACTATGTGACTAGTAGTGCTTTTGTGCTGCCTGAATATGTATACTGCCAGTCTGTGCTTCAGCCCTGGGGGTGATTTTTTTTTAGTACCATTATAACCCTTTTTATTGTTTGAATAGCAGTTTTGTGACAAAACATTTATACTCAGCCTGCCTTTGTACTTGACTGAAAGAGAGCAGTCACTGAGAGTGATAAGGCAACAATGGTAATGATAACTGCATTTATGGAAGCTTGCCGAATTTAAATGGGCATGCAAAAATAGACTTACAATAATATTCCACCTGAATTAGTTTGGGCATATTACTGGTGCCGGAGCTGTATTTGCTTTTTCCACCCCTCCTCGCCAACTTGTGATTGTTTCTGTGAGTCTAACAGGTAAGTGCATCAGGTTTGCTTTATTACCAACTAACATGGAAAGCTGCTGTAGTCAGGTAGAGCGCCATTATAGTTTTGAAAAGTTCCGCATTTTCAGATGAATTGTTGAACTGAAGTGTGGATTCCTAAGAACTTGCGGTTATTTGCTCTTGCAGTAAAATGGTCTCTTGAAGCCCCACCTCTCATGAAAAATGGATAATTCTTTCACTCTCCCTTGAGGTAGAGAGAATAGTGTACATTGTAACATAATCCAAGAGTGTTAGAGTGGTCCTTCTGTCCACTAAGTGCAAATGTCACCTAGATTTTACAGATCCTAAGTGCTGCTTTTTCCTTCCCTTCCAGTAGCAGGCCTCCTTTGAATCCTCTGTGTGTGAGTATTTTTTCAAATTGGTCTCTTCCAGCATAAGACAAAACAATATGCTCACATGGTTTAGGTTCTTAGTATGACTCTTTTGTGGTGGTCTTTTTAAGCAAGAGGTAGTTTCTGGTTCACTACTAAGTACAGGGCCTGAGAGTGCACTGGAATTGCTCCTCAATCTGTTTGCATTGTATGTTTCAAGACGGATATAGGGAAGAGTTTGTATACATATACTTTGTTTTAAAAGCATGTTAGGCCAGATTCTGCCTTTCTCACTTTCATAAAACCTTACTCTGTGAATAGTTTCACTGAAATCTAAAAATTACTCACAGAGTTAGGGCTGACTCACCATGAATTAGAGTGACAGTATCCAGCGTATAGTTTGTATACATTTCTTCAGCATTTAAAAATAATTTTGACAGAAGACAATTTGATAAAAAAATCACTCTAGCCAAACTGTCTCTTTTCATAACTAAAAGTCTGCCTCTTTTGATAACCACCAGTGACCATTTTGAAATATTTCTTAATTTGGGGGCATGCTATAAAATAGTAGTGAACATTAAAGCTGGTAACATAGACACATTTCAGTTTCTTTAATATTAAAGAGATTTCTTTAATGTCCATTTTATATCTCTCTATTTTTGATAGTAAGCCAGATTTTTTCTTTCTTTAGATATTGGTAATACATAAAATGTAGGTGTGTGTGTAGGGAGGGGGTGTTGTGTTAAGTGGGATAAGGTGAGTGTTGAGGGAGCTGTGAAAGCTTCATGAATCCAGAAATGTAGCAAGAGGGACAAGAATAATAGAAATCTAAACCCAGTGTTATTATAAGCACGTGTATAATTTATTTTACTAATCCACAATTTCATTAATTACATTATAGAAATTTCTATATAGATAGACATATATATGGATGCACATTACGTGTACCTGTATTTGTTCATGTGTTTCTATCTGTGTTGTTTTTGTATTAAACATATCTAAAAATCATAAAACAAATTCTTTTTGCAAAAAGAAATGTAACTAATACAAACATTTGTATAGCATTCTGTTGAACTATCAGACTCAAAGATATGTCACTTTCTACTAAATGTCTTTCTAATTCTTTTGCAGCAAATGACACCTTTTCCCCAGGCCCCACTACTTAATGGGTATTATTGAACATGTGTCTCTTACAGGGTTTAAAAAAGTGCAGCACTAGGTGGGAGAAAATTTTTAAAATGTGCATGGACTATTTAGGAATACGCACAATGAATATTAAACAAACACCTGAAGTTCCTGAAGCCGTTGCCTAGAACCAGCACTTCATTATCTATTACGTGCTGTGACTTTGAATGTATTATTAGGCACTGGTCTCTTAGCCTATAAGGCTTGTGAATGATGTATGTGAAAGTGACTTCCAGCAGAGAGAAGCTTATCACAGATTCACCTAAAAGGTAAGGCAATTTAAAAAAAATTTTTTTTTTAGTTTACGTGACAGAACTACTATCTGCAGACCATGAGAAAGGTCTGGTTTGGATGTTGATTAAAGTGGCAAACTGTACAAGTCTTACCCAAACAACAAGTCCAGTCATGGGCACTTTGAATTCTGATTAAATCTATTTGCAATATTTAGACACTACTTGGCAGATGCAACATTATGGATTGGAATATTTCCCTATTAGTTTTGTGTTAAACCTCCCTTTTTATGACTTTCCCTCTCTATTGTTGACTCAATGGTAGCACAGATGGTCTCAAAGTTTGGATCTTTTGTGTCTTCCTCAAAATTCAGGAGTATTTAGATCCAGGGTTTGGGTCAGAATACATACAAAGTCAGCCTTGCTTTTAGAAATCTGACATATACACCATGTTAAAGAGACAGGCTGAGGAGATAATATCTTTTATTGGACTAACTTCTGTTGGTGAAAGAGACACACTTACACAGAGCTCTTCTGCGGGTCTGGTATGCAATACCTTTAAGAGATCAGATCAGTGTTATTAGCATTCTTTCTACCTGCCAAGGGATTCAGTGTTAACAAATGTTAATGAGCATTAGGAAAAAAACAACAAAAGTAGGAGGAGGTGATGAGTGATTGAGACACAAAGTGGAAGTGGAGAAGAAGAGGTACTGCAGCAAAACAGATGCTAGTGAAGAGAATGTGTCAGTTCCCACCTCTCCAGACAGACCATCAGCAATGGTGGATTTTGTGGAGTGCTATATCCCATCATGTGCACAGAAAGAAACTTAGCTTGGCTCATTCAAATAAGTCAACAAGAGGAAAATGTATTCCGAAAATTGGATGGTGCCCCTTCATGAGCCTGGGAATGTGCGTGGGGTACTCACGTTTTGTCATTGTCTATTGAAAGAGAGCGTGAGATTGTGAAGATACATAGTGAAAGCCTAAGCCCTTCTGTCATATACTTCCCTTCAGAAACAGCATTTAAAAGAACTGAGTGAGGGGTGAGCCACAACATAAAGCTGTCCACGATAACTTAAGCATGCTCCTTTCCCCTGTACTGATGAGAACAGAACTGTTAGTGGTAGTACAGTGTAGTTACATAGCTTTAGAGTGTGTGTGTGTGTGTGTGTGTGTGTGTCTTGGCATTGGGCCACATTGTAGCTAGCTAACCAGTTTAAATCATGCAGTGTTTTTAGTTTACTCTGAAAGCAGCTATCTTGATGGTGAGGCCTTGACTCATTTGTTCAGCAAAGGAGACTGAAAGCACATAATGCAGAGAAAACCCCCCTTCAGTCAAACCATTTGCCACCATTACAATGATCTTTGTCTACCCCTAAAATTAATCAGGTATATGATAGTGAAACAAAAGAGAAAAGAAAGACAGAACAATTAGCTGAGTAGTGTCTCTGATCGGGGTCACACTCCAAATTCTTGTCCCTCTCCTTCTTCTCTTGGGCATCTGCATAGACAGCAGTTCACACAGGTGTTGACAAGACTGGCAAGACTAGTGTTAGTTCTTCAGATTCACTGATTTCAAATGTTTCTAACTGCCTGGCATTGTTGTCAAAGAAATGTTGGTAAAATTCATTTACCATGAAAGTTCCAGTAGTAGAATTATAAATCTTCTGGTTTATGTCCAGTAGAGACATCTGAATACATGATTGAAATCCATAACTAGAAGTAAATCCTGTAAAGATTCTAGCATCTCTGTCCAGAGAAAAATAAGCTCCAGAGATTGGGACACAAATCAAGAAGGAAAAAAAGTAGTAGTCCAAGCCCTCTTTTTTGAAAGAGTTGGGACCAGATGATTCAGGACAAAAAATTAGGGGAAAAAAAGATGTTAGTGTTCAAAACATTTGGGACAGTGCAATTCAGAAAGGGGTCCAATTGTTTGCACATTTTAAGGAATATAACACACTTTGTTTTTCTACGGTAAGGATAAATAGGTCATTCGATTTTTCAAAGATTTTTTAAAAAAATTGACTTAAAATGGGTGAAAGTATGCAATGCAAATAAGCGATTACAGGTTTTTTTTTCAGGGGGAAATATCAGTTTGAAGCATTTCTTTGTGGAGTTTTTGTGCATTTTTAAAAGATGTTGATAGCTTTATGTAGAGGATGAATATTCTTTCAAAGGGGAGAAACAACTGAAATTCATTATCAGCTGAAGAATTGACAGCAGTGGTCTCTTCAATGCATGTTACTTCAGTCAGGGTGTGCCCTAGTTTTTAAACCAAACTTAAATTCCACAGCCCATGCTCAAATTAGTACTTTGTTGGGTGGAGCTAGTAGATACTTATAGGCAAGTTGGAGACTTATTTACTCACAAGCTGCCTGATAGCCAGTTCTGAAAACTTGAGCCACTGAATTTCTGATTTGCCAATGGTGCAACGTGATCAGCACACAGTCCAAATACGATGACAATTAACATGTGAAGATGATTTTCCCTTTTTTCAAGTTTAACCCTAATTTAAAAGTATCAATTTGAGGATTGACCTAAATACTGGAGGGGAGAGAGGGTGATGGTGGTTGTTGCTAGGTTGTATGGCACAGGGGCTTAACCTGAAAAACTAAATCTTTTAAACAGCATCATTCAGGTTCACATACAACTGCTTTAAGACATTTGGATTTAAAAATGGTTAACCTTGAACCTTGATAACGGGGAATAAGCCTTTTCCTAAAATTTCTCCTTCTATGTTCAGCATAACGTTAACATGGCTGTCGTGTCTCCTTTTATCACAGCAGGGGACACTGTGTATTTGAGGGATGAACTAGTTTCATAGTGACAGTATGAAATCTGTTTGAACTTGTTTGCGTATGTGTGCCAGTTGGTATTCACGTCTGAGGTGGTAAGTGTTAGGGCACTGTGTCAGCAATAGATTTTTCTCACAATAGCTAATACATATCCTATGGATATGTCTGTTCCTTTTATGGTTCAATGATATTTTTATTGCCTATAAATATAGCAAACATTGATAAAGACACATAAATCAATAAAGAAAATCAACAGCTCACAGTAATGAATGAGAACATAGCTCACAATTAGGTATATTAAATATAATTAGATTACTTTATGCCTTTAACTCCAAGTAAAGGTGACTACATTCTTGAAAACTTTTAACTGACCTCTGTTATAGGTTATTCTGTCTGATATGCAAGACTTCATTCCTAAGATATGCTATTTTTTTACGTTTACTTTCTCTCTGTATGCTTGAGCTGATGTTGAAATTATCTCTTTGCTCAGCATTAGAGGAATCTGTCAAACCAGACCTGAGTGATATAGTTATGTGTGAGCCACCATATATGAGGATGCAGAGGTTTTTGGGTGGGAAGGTGGGTTAAGAGTTTTGTAAACATATTGTCTTTTCCTCCTTTTGGCTTGTTCCCTGAAATCTCTATTGCTTGCTGTTCTTATTTTATTCTGCACTATTTTGGAGCAGTAGCATCATTTTATCCTATGGACCAATTTGTATAGACTTGTTTTTGTCCAGGGAGGACCAGAGTGACCACACAGAGAGAAGACCAGGGACCGTTCAACACCTGCTGTGCTGAAATCCAACATTAGCAGGAAGCTATTCACCTAGAGATATTTTTATGCAGCGCAGGTTTCTCCCATAGCAAAGGACTCATATAGAAACTTTTGTCATGTTGGCTGTTATGAACTGGATGAAACTTTGTTATGAGTTGAGCTAAAACCTCACTGAGATTAATGGGTGTGAACGCACCTTTCAATTAATATAACTGTTTGAATAAATTAATCATGATCCCTCACCTAAAACAAAAGAGTTACGTGAACCTGCCTAGGAGTTTTGGACTATCTGAGCAGAGGGGCTTTTGCTGAGTATTGTTTTGGGTAAGTGTGTATGTGTGTGTGTGAAAGAGGGAGGGTAGAACACAGAACCAGTGAGAGACTGAGAGCAGAGCAAAAAAGGCAAGTGGCAGCCAGTGAACATGGTGTGACCCTGAGAAAAAATATAGAGGTTCTGAGTTGAAGTGCAGGCAGAAAAGTAGCTTGCGGCTACCTCTTTTGCCTTTGGTTGCTGCTGCAGTTGGAAAAGCAGAACTTTGTGCATTCCTTCACAAAACAGAACAAAGTGGCGTCAAAGAAAATAACAAACTCCATCATCAATTTCACCTCCCATTTGGAGTTTCCTCAGGACCCCAAATTTTGATTCGCTGCTCAGATAAAAAAGGGACAATAATAATGTGCACGTCTACTTCTGTGCTAGAGAGACATATGTTAACGATAAACAGTACTAATTCCGGTGCTGTCAGTATTTTGGTAATGTAGGCCTCTTCCATTATGGGGGCCTCCAAACCTTGCCAGGGATGTTCTGCTTAGGCCTCTGTGTATTGGCTCCAAAGGACTACAACTACTTCCAGTTAAATCGGATGAGCTAGACTCTGCAAGGACTACAATTCTCGTGATGCAATGTTTGGCCCTCTCTGGGGGCAATGCTTTAAACTTTGCTCTGTGATCCCATATCTAGGCAGAAGTGGAAAGACAAGAGATGGAAGGGCTGGCTGAGGGAAGTGGAGAGAGAGAAAGTTGGGCCTGTAGCCAGTGGTGCTACAAGTTTGGGTGTCCAGCGGGATAGGAGCTAGTGGCAGTTGCCTGGTTTTGGATCTGGAGATTCGGGAGACTCTGTTGTCAAGCCATCCCTGCAGAGACCAGTGTTAAGGCCATGCTGCACCTGTACGCCTGTTAGCACCCAAGCTTCAGCACTTCGACTCAGCAGTAACCTACTGACAACTGCAGGCAGAAAGCACTGGTTGTACTGGCCGATCCTCAGCTGTGACCACAGGCAGTTGTGCCCAGAGATTATCCTCCTTGTCTGGGGAGATCCTGTCAGTCCTTTAGGTGGTTTGATGTGAAAGTCTTTGTCCTAGGGGCAGTGAGCTGAGATGAAGGGAGGTTGTAAGAAAAGTGATTGCCTGCTTAGAGTTGCTGGCTGTTGTTTTATATCCAGGTTTATTACCAGCTATCACCATGTCAGTCTTAATCTGCCTTATACACAACTGTCTCACTACTATTATCTGGACAGCCTCTGCTGATTCAGGGATACCTAGTGCTGCCCTTGAACTCCCATTCATCAAGTGTGCCAAAAAAGAAAATGTCTGGGATTTTAAAACTACAGGGGAATGCACTGTCTGTGAGGTGTTGAGTTTGTATAATGTTAATGGTGAATGTTCTTGTGTAAGTTTGTTTTTTTAACATAAATCTTGGTTGTAATGAGTAGTGGTTAAGTTTATAAGTTGTCACCATGAGCTGAATTGTCGTGATACCACCTATTATCTTGTCACAGTCATGACAGTAGGTACTATACTCTATTTCATTCTATTGCATTGTCATTGTATTTTGCTATGTTACTTCCAAGTAAAGCTGTTCCTGGCTCCAACTTGGGTGTTTAATGCTTTCTTTAAAGCAATAAGTATCATATTCCATTATCTGCTAGGTCTATTACATGGTTTAGTCTATAGTTGTTCCTGGCAGCTGGGAATAACAGAGGTATGTAGTGCCTATCCAGGTGAAGGCACAACCAACTATCATTCTTCCTGTGAGTAAAGAGCTGTTGCAGATGGGTGGATAGAAGATCCTCACCTATCCAGCACCACGACTGGGACCACCCACGTATCTCCATTCTCCTCAAGAACATCAGGCACCCAGGCAAGAGGTGAGCACTCGCCTACTCTGGTGTGATCTGGAAGGGCAAAGAGGCTTAGATAAGAAACAAATTTGGGGAAAATTACAAATGAGTATGTTGAACAGTTGATGAGTCTGTCGGAGTGAAAACTCACCCTCAGGGTTGGGATATGCCACTGTCTGAGCAGCTGGCTAACTATTTCTTTCAGAGTCCTATACATTACAATTGTGTCACTTGAAATTTTATGAATATACAAATCTCCACAAAATCTCACAAATAGCTAGATATTTAAAATGGATTGTATCTTGAAGACACAGATGATAATATTGTTTGTGATTAACAAGTATCTTTCCAGCATGAAAGCAAATGGATAACATTTTTGTTAAAAGCTGGCATGTCTGGGCCCTTTGGTAAGGAAGAGTCTTCATGCCATCAGGATTAAACTCTCTCGGTGAATTGATTCACGCATAATCTTGACTTCAACACAGAAAAATATAAGATTTGAACAATCCCTCTTCTCATCCTGCATGGCCACTGCTCATTCTAGAGAAAAACAAGTCTGAAGTCCCTGGTCCATATTTTCTCTTTGCACAGAGTGGGTCTGCTATGCTTCTAAGACCATTGTCAAACCATGTTGGGCTCCTAGATACAGCATAGACTCCCTCTTCTCAGGGGAGTGTGTGTGGGAAAGGGTGGATCCAGGACTTCAGACTTATTTTTAGATGGGGTCAGTTATGGCAACTGGGAATAAGGGCCAGGCATCCTTCAACTCATAAAGTTTACTAATTATTTTATTTACTTATGGACTTTCCTGTGACACTCATCTTGATCATATAGAACACCTCACAAATCCTGACATATATTAATCCAAAGAGCATTGTCTTGATGTTGTAATGCATATAACTTAACTTGGTTAGAGCTTGTGGAGCAGATTTCTGAGCAAACTGGTATGACCTAGTCTCTCTTTCTTAGAGGTATTTCCAGCTCTCTTACCCATGGAGTTGGATATAATCTCTCAAAAATTTGTTAATTTCTAACTGGTATCCCAACATTTCTTATTCCAGACACACTCCTCTTCTTGCCTGATGTTTCTTTCTACTAAATTAATGATGAACTCCAGGACCGTCTTCTCCCATGAGTTCTGGAGCATCTCTGCTAGCCCACAGCAGAATGGGGTCTGTTTCAAATCCAGTCACTTGCAATCTGGCATGCTCCAGGTTTGAAACATTCCAGTGTCTATCAAGGATTAACATGTTCACATCTGAATAGGAGATGAGCAGCGGAGATATATGGAGACTGGATGCCACAGTCATCACTGAGGTGACTGTCTGCAAGGGAAAGGGTATTAAGGATAACAATAGCTCTCATAATTAAGGCAAAAAGTACAATTGTCTGGAAAAGTTGGTAATCAGAGGGTTAGATCACTAAGTAGAGCTTTCCATCACTCATCTCGATGGGCCCATTCCTAACTAGAACTCATCAAATAACTGATTTTTTCTGATATGCTGACATAGAGTGTCCAGATGTCCTGATTTTATTGGGACAGTCCCAATATTCAGGGCTCTTTCTTATATAGGTGCCTATTACTCTCCACCCCCATACTGATTGTTCACATTTGCTATCTGGTCACCCTCTGATGGCACTTCTGAAAAAAAAAAGGTTCAGGTTGAACTAATCTGAAAATTCTGAAAAATGTAGGCAAATCAAAAAAGTCAGCACATCTTGGGTTTTGTTTGACCCAAAATAAAATTTTCTTTCTGGGCACTTTTTAACATAAAAGCAAAGGAAATGAAGGGCTACATTCACAATACAGCCAGAGGAGGGGGTAGCAGTCATACCCACCATATAACTTTTAGCCCAGAGCTAAAGAACTCACCTGGCTATAGAGACCCAGGTTCAATTTCCTCCTTTGACTGATGTGGAGAAGGTATTAGAACTTGGATCTCCCACCCTGTAGGGGATCTCCATAACCCCTGGGCTAACGTATAGTCTTGTGTGGGTCTTGTTCAGTGTAAGAGACTCATGTTCAAATCCTTTCGCCATATCGTGTTGCAAGGGGCGAATTGAACCTGAGTCTCACACAACCCAGATGAGGGCTCTATCCACTGGGATAAAAGTTACACTGGGTGGTGGCAGAAGCACCTCCCTTTGGTGCTGTTTGTGAATGGCATCTAAGTCCTACAACATTTGTTTTTGGTTTGGCTGAAATGATTTGGCAGATTTGTGTCAAATTTGTGAATAGTATTGGGTCAACCAAAAATTTCATTTTTCAGTGAATATACATCTGAAAAATTTTGCCCAGCTCTGTTGCTAACCTATTCACATAAATAGGACTTTAGCTGTTGACATCAGTGGGAACCAGGTCAGGGCCTATGATAGATAATTGTATTGCGCTTAATAAAGTGGCTTGACCAATATTCAACCAATATTTTGGGACAATTGTCACAATGGACAAGAAGTGAGTGAGTGTTCTGATTATTACTGTATCCTGACAACCTTGTTTTGTAGGATGGGGAGATTTTTGTTTTGGGTGTAAGTTTGTAGGATGATGATAGTGTGTGTTTTTAGGATGATGATTGTGTCTCCTTGTGGCATCCTGTCTAAAAGCCTTATTACTACTGATTTAGAATATCCAGAGGCTGAGAAATGGTCCATACCTCAGCTTTCTGAAATGCAATTGGGGAAATGCTCCTTTGAAGCACAAGATTTGTCGTATAGAAGAAGAAGCATGTTCAAGAGAACAGTTATTACTCCTGGTTCACAGTGTGTTCGAGCTGTCTTTATTACTTGTCATGGAGACAATAATTTGGTCTGACAGCCAGATTGGATCTTATTAAAATTAAAAGGATTTTGGTTGCCTTACTGCGTATGTGAAGCATTGTTACTAAGGTCTGCTTGGTAAAGAGAACCAAGAAGCCTGCATCAGTAGGTTGATCTGGAGGTACGGGAGTTGGAAAATTGCCGAGTTTTGTAAGCAGTTGATGAATTAATTGTATACAGTTGTCCACAATGAGTCTTGCCTGATGGAGTATATCTTTCTCATATTAAAGCAGATGCAGTGCACTTTCTCCATAGAAGTCAGGAATTTAGCAGTTTATAGTAAGAGCTGTGTTACATTATTATTTTTTAACACAGCTATTGTGGTACCACCTGGAGGCCAAACCCCTTTGTGCTTTGTGCTGCACAAATATATAGAAAATAATTCTCCTTTACAGTCTAAAGGACAGGACACACAATAAGAGGATGAGATTAACGAGCAAGTTTGGGGAGGAGGTGGAGAACAAGTTATTACCAGTTCTTAGTCTGTCAGTAGAAGTAATTGCAAATTGCTGTAAAGATAGCCATGGACTTTAACACCAGAAGGGATCATCAGATCATCTAGTTTGACCTCCTCGAGAACAAAGGCCACCAACAACACCTAGAACCTGCATATAAAACCCAACTATCAAAATTAGACCAAAGTGTTATAGCCCACAGAAGACTGAGTTATGATATGCCAAAGGCAGAGAATCGGAGGGACAGAGGTGCACCAATGCCCGAGGCTCCTGCAATGCAGAGAATTAAATGAGATATACAGATAATCTTTGCAAGTGCGCCACACCCTATACTGCAGAGGAAGGCAACCCCCCCAAGGTTGTTGCCAATTTGCCCAGGGGACAAATTCCTTCCCGACTCCACATTTGGCAATCAGTTAGACCCCGAACATGTGAGCAAAACCAGCCAGCTAAGAAAATGCTCCATGCCACCTCAGACCATTGGACCTACCCATCCAGTGTCCCATCTCCAGCCATGGTCATCTCTGATGCTTCAGAGGAAGGAGACCTAAAAAATCCAGAATACGCTGCGGGAGTAAAAAGTCTTTTCCCAGTTCCTGCAAGTGACTGTCCGAAGCCCTGAAGCATGATCTTTAGGAGCATAAGACATAAATCAGAAGGGACCCCAGGGTTGCCAAGCCATGCCTCCCACTGTCACAAACAATCGCATCATACAATCATAAATCATAAATTTGTCCAGCTCTCTCTTAAAGCTAATTAAGTTGTTTGCCCCTCAGCTCCTACTGGGATGCTGTTCCAAAACCTTACTGCTCCGATGGTTAGAAAGCTTATAATTGCCAGCTTGGATTTGTTCATGGCTAGTTTATACCCATATATTCCTTTGCCAGCATTGTCCTTAGCTTAGATAGCTCTTCACCCTCTCTGGTGCTTATCCCCCAATGTGTTTATAGAAAGAAATCATATTCCTTCCCAGCCTTCTTTTTGCTAGACTAAACACGCCACACTACTCTCATAAAAGAGGCCCCATATCATCCTAATAGCTCTTCTCTGCATCTGTTCCAATTTGAATTCATCTTTCTTGAACATGGGTGACTAGAACTGCACACATTATTCCCGATGAGGTCTTACCAGTGCCTTGTACAATGGCATTCATACTTCTCTGTCACTACTGACAATGCCTCACCTCAATATTCTAGGATCACATTTGCCTTTTTTGCAGCTGCATCACATTGGTGGCTCATTGTCATCCTGTGATCAGCCCACACCCCCAGATCTCTCTCTCTCTCTCTCCTCCTCTGTCACTTCCAACTGAGGACACCCCAGCTTGAAACAGAAATTCTTATTGTTATACCTTCAGATCATGACCTTGTACTTTGTACTATTGAAATTCATCCTGTTTCTATCACTCCAGTCTTCAAGGTCATCCAGATCTTGTTGTATTATATTCCTACCCTCTTCTGTATTGACAATGCCTCCTAACTTTGTATCATCGGCAAATTTCATGAATACACTCTGACTTTTTATGCCAAAAATCCTGTGAATGTTTGTTCTGAATATTACTATATCTTCATACCTTGTTTTGGAGATGTGGAGATATTTTTGGAGGTGTAAGTTTATAGCAGTGTGTGTTTTTAACAAGGTGACATGATAGTCTTTTGGCCTCCTGGCTAGACGGAGTTATAAAGATGGAGTTTATAACAAGCATTGCATAACTGAGTAGAAGCAGACAAAAATCTTATCTGCGGTACACTGGGAGTGTTGCTGGGAAGAGGGGATCCTCACAATTCCTTTCTGAACGTCACCTTGTCAGAGATAGGCCTAAAATGAAGTGTGTGAATACATACAATTAACCAGCCTCAAATATATATTTATTACACTCATTTGGCGAAGAAATTTTAATAGCTGTTACCAAAACATTTATATAGGTTTTTGATGTTCTTAGTTAGTTCCTTTATAATAATTGATATAAATATAAATAAAGGCATATACAACGTAAATTTCATCTTTGTGACTTTTGGAGGAAGGATTTTCAACAACGAATCAGTGAAGGGCAGCGTACCAGAGCCTGGGCCAGTGTTGCCTGACATCTAGCAATAGCCCAGTTTTCACAGACCTGCTTTAAAACATTTCAAAGGGATGGACTCTAGGAAACAGCTGATCCTTAAATCTCCTTCTACAAAGCAGCCAGCACTAGACATTAAACCACCCCCCTCAGTCTTAACTTTGTTTCTTTTAATTTGCAGAAATATATGTAAAGGTAAGAGGGAGATATTAATGGGAGATTGTAATATGTCTTCTCTTTATCAAAGGATCTATTTCCATTGTGCTAGAATGCTAATATTTAGTCCCCACAACTCCTATTGGGAGACTGTTCCAATATCTCACTTCTCTGATGCTTAGAAATCTTCTTATAAAATTACCAGTCTGAATTTGTTCATGGCCAGTTTATATTCATGTATTCTTGTGCCAACAGTGCAAATGTTAGTTAGCAAACATACAGGTAAACCCATCTATTAACAAAGTCTATGTGTAGTTAAATAAATGTAAATCACCACATGCTCGATATGTTCCATGACCCCAAAGATAATAAATATCAGATCCAACAATATATACAAAAGTAAATGAAGCTCAAAAAGGGCATTTCATGAAGGTACTGAAAAGAAATACTTTACAATCCAGGCAGCCAGGGGAGGTGGCTCATCAGAATGTGTAGCTAAAAATGTCATCATCACTGAAATGTCCATAGTCATACCATGATCTTGCCTCTTCTCTTCATGGTGAATAAATACTGAAATAGTGCAAAATATTTAAATAAATAAAATATAATCTTCACTCTTATATGGAGAATTTATCATTAACCACTATTGCATAAGCTGAACACGAAGTGGGTTGTGTCACTCTATAAATAATTTATTTCCACTGCTTATTAATGACATTTAATAACTCATTCATAGCTCTGCTTTTCTCCTTTATTTCTGAGTTATCAGGCCATTAAGTGTGCAAGTAAATGATTTATCTAGCTACTGCATTGAATATTTCAGTTATATACTATGTTTTCAATGGCTTTTTTTCATAATGTGTATAGCAATACTACTGTTTGTTAGTCAGCCACAATAGTTGATGAATGTTCAACGTGTCATAACAAAGCATAATATGCACCAGCAAAAGTCAGCCTAACTGAGGAACATATTCACTTGTGCATTAAACTATAACGTATGAGGCACGACTGTGAGCAGAAATATGTATGGGTGTATAGCAGGTGCCTCTTAAGAACAGTAAATATTCCCTTTAACTAGAGGAACAGCCGGTCTGTGTGTGTCCATCTGAGTCTGGGACTGGGTGTGCAGTCACTGCAGGGAACCTGAGCTAGCAAGCAGTACAGAACTTTGTGGTGTAACGGATGGAGAGAAATAAAACAAGGAACAAGTAAAGAGTAAAGGATGCTATTAGGTCAGAGAGTATATATCTTGATTGGAAACCAAAGTGCAATTTTTAACTACAAAATTCTCTCTATATAACAAACTCAGAGAGGGTGAGTATGTTTGGAAGAAGTCACTGTGAAATCAATTTTACACAGGTTTTTAAATAAAAGATATGATATCCATGTATAAATGTCACAAGCAGCTTTAATTCTTATCCTTTGCCTTAAACTCCATACTTTTTTATGTATCAGAGGAGTAGCCATGTTAGTCTGGATCTGTAAAAGCAGCAAATAGTCCTGTGACACCTTATAGACTAACAGACGTATTGGAGCATGAGCTTTTGTGAGTGAATACCCACTTCGTCAGATGCATTCACCCATGAAAGCTCATGCTCCAATACGTCTGTTAGTCTATAAGGTGCCACAGGACTCTTTGCTGCTTATACTCTTTTATGTATGTCCCCCAGTTTTTAAAAGGTAGTTTAAGATGACAATAAATAAACCTAAATGCCAACAAGAAGATTCACAGAGGAATGCAGTCAAAAGTGATGTTGCAAATCAAACATATAATCAGACCATCAAAAATTCAAAAACTTTCAGCTATTTGCAATTATAGTGGTAATTGCTATTTTAAAATGTTTTGCTTATTCCAAAGAAACTCTTCATCGTTAGCTGAAATTCTAGGTATTTTACATCACAGAGAATCTTTTTGCCACTGATGAAGACTAAATATACAGGCAATCAAAACAACCTATTATCTACATATTTTAGTTGATTAAAAAAAAGTACCTTTTAGAACTTAAAAAAATCATTTTACTACATAGTACCAGCTAATTAAAACACAGTTTTACAGGGCAAAAACATTAGAGGTGTTTATTTTAAACTAAGATGGGGTAGATTTTTTGTAATTTTGAAAAAGTGAAGAAAAATAGAATCTGAGGTCTTTATAAGCTTTGCCGCTGTACTTCATTCCATGTGATCATTTCGTTATTTTCTGTTCTAATTCAGTGTTCTTAGCAAAGTTTTCTACCAACATATGTAAACAAATGTATTATATACAATTAAAGATTACTTTATAATACTATAATAATGTAAATATTAAAATTACCAACTTCAGATAATATAGGAGCACTATGATAGACTTGTAAGAGGGAATGGGGAAAGGGCAAACAAAATGTAATAATATAAGAATAAATTTAGGCCAGAACTGCACCAAAAAAGGTAGTTTGGATCCTATAACCTCATTCAGGATCTCCTGTCTTAATGAATTACAGTTGGAAGGCAAGAAATAAACACTTATTTTATTCCTTAGATCTGAATGAAATTCTTTTCTTTTGCTAAGTGGTTTAATTGACAAGTTCAGATTTTCAAAAGATAGGCGCTGAAAGGAAAAGACCAATATTTTCTTTGTCCTACTTAGCAAAACCTTTCTGAGTTGAAATCCTCTACCAATGATTTTTGAAATGAAGTAGTATATCATGATTTTTATGTAGCTATAGTAATCCATAACATACGTTAGTTGCTTCTGATTTACCCTTTTTTAGCATTATATCTTAAGTGCAAATATTGACATAGGATCTAACCAACTAAAATTTTAAGAAGATAATTTTGTTCAGTTTAAAATGAATCCAGACGGCCAGTAAGTTTCTATTTTTTTTAAATTCACAATATTTTGATTTTGAATAAAGCATGGCAAGACAGACAAGCGCAGCAATTTGAAACGGTCATGTAGGATAGGCAGAGATTTGATGATGGAACATCACCAATACAACTGCAATAGAATCAAGACAACCTGTCATGGCCAGGGTGGAATTTTCAGAAGTTCAAGACATAGCATTTTCAGTGGAGGGCTCTGAATTATGGAACAAACTGTCAGAAGAGACCAGAACGAGCCAATATCTCAACATATTCAGAATACAGTGTAAGATTCCCCACCCCCTCACTGATCTCACAAGAACATTTTATGCCACTATGGTTAGCTACTGCTGTTTCAGTGTTTGAAGATTTCCCTTTCAGTGCTGGTACTCCATAGGGAGGGCAGCCAGTGACCAGATAAATGGCCTGGTAAAGGATTTAAAAGGAGGTACTGGATAAAGAAAAGGAAAGGGGAAGGGGTTCGGGGAGTCCCATGACCAGTATGGCAGGGAGCCAACCGCTCCCTCCCCCATTCTCATAGTCCTCCTTAAGCCTCTAGTGAGGCTGGTGGATGGTAAGGTCCAAGCTGTCAGTCAGCTGGGGGACCTGGATAGAAACAAAGGGGGGCTGGTGGAAGCCCTGAAGAACTGATGTGAAATAAGCATGGATTAAACAAAGGGGGAGGGGAGGGCTGGTGAAAGCCCCAGAGAATTGATTTGAATAAGCATGGATTTGCCTGCACTGTACACTGTATCTGCTGGGTAGTCCCAGACATCTATATGATAAAGTTGCGGCCTGATTAAAACCCATAACAGGTCTCCTGTCCTTCTTGCGGTATACCCAGACAAGGAATGTAATCTCATAATGCCACCTGAGAGTATAATGGATCTAATAATTGGTTTCAGATCCAGGTTCACTATAAGAAATTTGGAGGGTAAGCTATTATCCTTATACATTTAAAGTGAACATTAGTTAGCTAGATTCATAAACACAGTATGTTGAGAATACTTAATATACATGCCAGGAAAAAGTAAATTTTAATTCAGATTGTGTTTATGACATAACAGTGTCCTCTAAACAGCGATTAAATTCTGCTTTGGGTCACCAGTGAAAATTAGCTGTTTGGTCTCTCATTCATGTTGACAAAAATGCCACAATATTTGGAAAAATTAGTGGCCCTTGCCAAAATAAACCTGGGACTGTATTATCAGTAGTGTCAGGATTAAGGTGCATTGGCAGAGGGAGTGCTGTGCATTCACATAGCATGTATCTGCACAATACTCTGCTCTCTGTTAGGTGCACTTTCACAAGCACTAAATTAATTCACAGTGTTTTAAAAGGGAGAGTGGAAAAGAGTTCCCAGCTGGTGGGCATTAAAAAATAATGCAAATAGTGAAGGAAACCTATTAAATCTCCATAATACAAAAATACACTACGACTTTGTCCATTTTCATTTAGATTTAAAGTTAACCAGAGTTAATCTCTCTTGCATTAAATTTGTATTTCCCTTAAGCTGTACTACTTCAACCACTTTCTCCATGAGACTTTTTTTTTTAAACTGCCAAATAACTGCTGTTTCGTATGCAGTGGAGTGGAGCAGTGGTGGCATTCAGTGATTAATTAGTTCAAAAAGTGCGCATTCCCTAGAGATATACTGGAAGACACTTTCTAGACCTGTTTAAAGAAACATATTGCTTGCATTTACAGGTAGTGGTAGACTGAATTTAGATGGGTTATCAGCTATGCGCCAAGTTTGTTACATCTGTAGCGCTTATTTCTTTGCCTTGTAACAAGTGTGCTTCACTAATTGCGCTTAATGATCCAGTGCCAAGAGCCCAAAACTTTATCTTGTCGACAACTCATCTCCTGTAATGTGAACATTTCCAAGTTGCTTTATGGTTTCTCTGAAATGTGCAAATGGCCTAAAGTGCAAGTCCCTACAAAAGAATCGGTTCTATTTATAGATTGTGAGGGAAACTTTGTTTTTAAACCTGTTAGTGTTTACAAATAGGCTTGACAGCTCTTCTGACTGAAATCTTAGTTTAACCACAACAGTGGGATCAGTGAAGCAATCTTCTTTGTTGCCCCATTGTGGTATTCTCCTCTTCAGTCTAGTAACAGATATGACTCCCATCATTATGGCTTCATCTCTCAGGAAGCAGTCAATAAGAACTGTCAACTAACTGCAGTAATTAGTCCTTATCCCCGCTTTCCACAGTTCGCCTCTCGCATGCTAGAAACATGGATCAGTGTGATGAGGTGTACCAGGTCTTTGTGGCCTACTGCTTTGTGGCTCTGCTTCACTCTTCCCCAGGAGACAGCTATGTTCAGTGTTTTATTTTGTAACAAAAGAAGTGCTGGGGCTCAAGCAATTTTTTTTTACTTTCATAATTGATGCAGCAAGCCCAGAGGTGCTGGGACTATGAACTGCTAAGCCTTAAGGTGCTGGGCTCAGCCCTGGCAAGCCCTGGCACAAATTAAGCACTGGTTATGTTTGAAGAAAAGAGCAGCCATTTTGAAAACTAGTGAGATCTGCTCCTCCAGAAGGGCTGGGAACCAGCATCAGCTAATCAAGACCCAGAACACTGAGAAAAAAGGAGCTGGAGCCAGAACGGTGAGGAGGGCTGCTTCCTAGTCTGCAGCCAAAGAAACCATGCTGGGCAGTGACTAAAATGGAACCCCTGCTGATTCAATCCCAGAGAGGATGAAGAGATTATTTTGTTTATAATTGATCTAGAAGGGCAAGGAATTGTTGATTGTTTTTTGTTATACCCCAGAAGGGGTGTTGGACTGTGAGACCTGGCCAGAGGGCTGAGTCACAGAAGACCCACAGAGGCTGACTGACAGCCTGCCAGGGATGCTGGTAGTTGAAGAAAATGACAGCACTGTGACCGGACAGCAAGGGGGGTACTCAAGAGGAGAGTGCAACCTCCCACACGCAACAATTATTACAATCCTACCTGACACCTCCTCCTCTTCTCTTTTCCTCTTATTCTGACAAGAAGATTGAAAAAACTGAGGAGGAAAGGGAATAAAAGGATAAAGGCAGGAGACAGAGAGTCTGGTGAAAGAGTGGCAGAGATGAGAAGAGAGCTTTCCTTTGACTGACAGAAGCATTTTGTTAATCAATGTAGAATTGGCCAAAGAAGGCTTGAGTCAGCAGTTACAAATGAAGGAACTTTACCTGATTTTTTAAAAACATATAAATGGAAACTTGCATTTCCTTTTAAGTGTGCTGGTTCCTACTATGACTATGTGAACCTATGAGGTTCCTTAGTTTTGGGACTCTTCCCATGTTTTCAACCAACAAATCTAAATAAACTCTATGTTCCCTGGAGTGCCGTCTCCAGATGATTGGTTTCTGTTTCTTTTTAAAGTGTGTTTTCTGTAGAATGCTGGTGGGCTGGCTTGGCACCTTGCAATCCATCCCACTTAAGAAGCTGAGTGCACTTCTCCAGGACCAAGGCACGGACTCAGTTGTGACTTGCACATGAATTGTGATGCTCACCTGGGGAAATTAAGCTGTGTCAGCCCTTTTCCCAGCACAGTATGCCATAGCCAACTCAATTATACTGACCAGTGCTTTGCAATGACTCTACCTTCTTCCCACCCACTTCCATGAGAGGGAGCGTGTTGGCATGGCAGCAGTTGCTTCTTCCACCCCCCAGGGTCTGGTGCTGAGGATAGGAGGAGGGATGAGTAAATGGGCATCTTATGTCTTGCTATTCCCCTGCATTTTGAGGCACATGACTGAGCCTGTTGTGATGATGAAGTACAGAACTCACATATACAGTATTGCATCAGTATTATGCTGCAAAGCAACATAACCTAGCCTCAAGCTATTTTGGCCACTCCCTGAAAGAGACCTCATGGGCAAAACATCATGCTTAGTCTTTTTCCATTTCTATTGTAGATTTTATCAAGATGCTTTAATTGCAGCTATGAAAGTATCAATAAATACATAAAAGAGCCTGCTGATATTTACTTTAACATATACTGATTGCTTCAAACTTATATGAACATTTTTTTTGGCAAATGAAGACACTTGTGTTTCATATTTTATGGTATGTTTCACCATTAGTATAACTGTGCTGTGATGGTCCAGTTGTAAAGATTGTAGGTCAATGGGATCTGAAATAAACAAGTGGAAAGCTATGTAGTTGAAAGACATTGTATTGATATTTGAAGTTCTTATTCAAAGATAGTGTTGAGCTTCTTGCTATGAAAGCCAGCTCAAGGCTGCACAAGCCTCGTCCTTCCTGATGGGCTTTCTGGGACTATTACAGTTTTGCATAGCCTTCTGTTCTGTGGCAGCCAGATGGAGTTTTATTAAATCAGGCCTTAAATGTACAGAGTTGACTCTTGCTAACAGCAGGCTATGTGTCTGGAGAAGACTAAAATATTTATCTATTAATATTAAGTCACTGTTACTGTTCGCAACTGAAACTTGGAAGCAGATGCTTTTTTTTAAAACTGTGGGAAAACAAGGGATGGAGGTAAAACAGCTATTGCCGTAAACTGTTCAGATTTGTATATGCCAATACAAGCGCATGTACTGCTGGAGTTGATTTCAGAGTTGAGAAAATAACCTGACAAATTATTTTTGCACCACTTTAGCAGTGCTGTTGCTTTCTTTCTTTCTTTCTTTCTTTCTTTCTTTCTTTCTTTCTTTCTTTCTTTTTAAATTTTCAGTGTTAGGTATGATGCACAGAAGCAGGGTAGGAAAATGATTTCATGCTCTATTTTTCCAGATGATGTTTTGAGCTTTGCTGATGAATAATGACATATAAACCCAAAACTGCAACTCCCCAGGTCTAACAATGGTTAAAAAACAAGGTGTCTGTAGAAGTCACATAACTGTAGAGAATTTGTTGTAGGCTTCATGGACCTGCTTCAATTTCATCTATACCTTGCCACGTGGAAGGCTGGCTTGAAAAAAGTTTGCCTTTGTATTGCTAAGTAGTCTTTAGGACATAGACATCTCTATTCTGCATATGCTTTTTAAATAGATACGGTAGTATCATCGTTTTGGATTACACTGGAATAAAACTAAATACAAAAAAGAGACTCCTATAGCGATCCACACCTCCCACTACACACCTTTCAAGATCCATGTGTAATAACCTTAGTCCCAGATTTGGACCTTAGCGTCCAAAATATGGGGGTTAGCATGAAAACCTCCAAGCTTAGTTACCTGCTTGGACCTGGTACCTGCTGCCACCACCCAAAAAATTAGAGTGTTTTGGGGCACTCTGGTCCCTCTGAAAAACCTTCCCTGGGGACCCCAAGACCCAAATCCCTTGAGTCTCACAACAAAGGGAAATAATCCTTTTTCCCTTCCCCCCTCCAGGTGCTCCTGGAGAGATACACAGACACAAGCTCTGTGAAACTACACAGAGAGACTCCCCCTCTCTGTTCCCAATCCTGGAAACAAAAAGTACTTTCCTATTCCCCCAGAGGGAATGCAAAATCAGGCTAGCCACTTTAACACACACAGATCTCCCCTGATTTCTTCCTCCCACCAATTCCCTGGTGAGTACAGACTCAATTTCCCTGAAGTAAAGAAAAACTCCAACAGGTCTTAAAAAAAAGCTTTATATAAAAAGAAAGAAAAATAAGTACAAATGTTCTCTCTGTATTAAGATGATACACACAGGGTCAATTGCTTAAAAGAATATTGAATAAACAGCCTTATTCCAAAAGAATACAAATCAAAGCACTCCAGCACTTATATTCATGCAAATACCAAAGAAAAGAAAACCATAGAACTTACTATCTGATCTCTTTGTCCTTACACTTAGAAACAGAAGACTAGAAAGTAGAGCTACTTCTCCAAAGCTCAGAGAAGGCAGGCAGGCAGGCAGAAAACAAAAGACCTTAGACACTCAATTCCCTCCACCCAAAGTTGAAAAAATCCGGTTTCCTGATTGGTCCTCTGGTCAGGTGCTTCAGGTGAAAGAGACATTAACCCTTAGCTATCTGTTTATGACACCATGGGTACTACACATGCTTATCACAACATGTGGCACACGTCATCCAGTGCACTAAATACCCCAACAACTACTATGTGAGTGAAACGAGGTAATCACTGCACTCTTGAATGAGCTCACACAGTAAAATGATAATAGAGAAAAATACCCTATCACTTGCAGATGAACAGTTTTCACAAAGTGATCACTCTATATCTGACCTATTAGTCCTCATCCTCAAAGGAAACCTGCATAACGCTTTCAAAAGATGAGCCTGAGAGCTTAAATTCATGACTTTGCTAGACACTAAAAATCATCTTAATAAAGACACTGGATTTATGCCTTATTACGACAATCTGTAACCAACTATCCCCCCTTTTTGTCCTATGACTAAAGGGATTTTAATGGGCTACATCACCTTGAATAGTCTCTTAGAGCAGGTAGCAAGTACTAGAAAATTTTAGATATATACTTTCCTAAAGTATAGGAAACGTAGGGTAGTGGTGGTCAGAGACTCTCTGCTGAGGGGGACAGAGGCACCCATCTGTCGCCCTGACATTTCATCTCGGGAGGTATGCTGCCTGCCGGGGGCCCGTATCCGAAATGTTACAGAGGCATTGTTGAGGATTATCCGGCCTTCTGACTACTACCCCATGCTACTCATCCATGTGGGCACAAATGATACTGCGAGGTGTGACGCTGAGCAGATCAAGAGTGACTACAGGGCTCTGGGAGTACGAGGACAGGTGAGCAAATCCCACAGGTAAGTGGGGAACATGAAGACCTGGGAGATGGGTCGGAAACAAGAGGGAGCATGGGCTATAATGGCAGAGAGAAAGGAGGGTCAGGGCAAAACTGGGAGGCAAGATCAAACCAGTATCTTAGATGCCTATATACAAATGTGAGAAGTATGGGTAATAAGCAGGAAGAGCTGGAAGTGCTAATAAATAAATACAACTATGACATTGTTGGCATCACTGAAACTTGGTGGGATAATACACATGATTGGAATGTTGGTGTGGATGGGTATAGTTTGCTCAGGAAGGATAGACAGGGGAAAAAGGGAGGAGGTGTTGCCTTATATATTAAAAATGTACACACTTGGACTGAGGTGGAGATGGACATAGGAGACGGAAGTGTTGAGAGTCTTTGGGTTAGGATAAAAGGGGTAAAAAACAAGGGTGATGTCGTGCTAGGAGTCTACTACAGGCCACCTAACCAGGTGGAAGAGGTGGATGAGGCTTTTTTTAAACAACTAACAAAATCATCCAAAGCCCAAGATTTGGTGATGATGGGGGACTTCAACTATCCAGATATGTGTTGGGAAAATAACATCGCGGGGCACAGACTATCCAATAAGTTCCTGGACTGCATTGCAGACAACTTTTTATTTCAGAAGGTTGAAAAAGCTATTGGGGGGAAGCTGGTCTAGACTTGATTTTAACAAATAGGAAGGAACTCGTTGAGAATTTGAAAGTAGAAGGAAGCTTGGGTGAAAGTGATCATGAAATCATAGAGTTTGCAATTCTAAGGAAGGGTAGAAGGGAGTACAGCAAAATAGAGACCATGGATTTCAGGAAGGCAGATTTTGGTAAGCTCAGAGAGCTGATAGGTAAGGTCCCAGGGGAATCAAGACTGAGGGGAAAAACAACTGAGGAGAGTTGGCACTTTTTCAAAGGGACACTATTAAGGGCCCAAAAGCAAGCTATTCCGATGGGTAGGAAAGATAGAAAATGTGGCAAAAGACCACCTTGGCTTAACCACGAGATCTTACATGACATACAAAATAAAAAGGAGTCATATAAAAAATGGAAACTAGGTCAGATTACAAAGGATGAATATAGGCAAATAACACAGGAATGCAGGGGCAAGATTAGAAAGGCAAAGGCACAAAATGAGCTCAAACTATCTATGGGAATAAAGCGAAACAAGAAGACTTTTTATCAATACATTAGAAGCAAGAGGAAGACCAAGGACAGGGTAGGCCCACTGCTCAGTGAGGAGGGAGAAACAGTAACAGGAAACTTGGAAATGGCAGAGATGCTTAATGACTTCTTTGTTTCGGTCTTCACTGAGAAGTCTGAAGGAATGTCTAATATAGTGATTGCTTATGGGAAGGGGGTAGGTTTAGAAGATAAAATAAAAAAGAGCAAGTTAAAAATCACTTAGAAAAGTTAGATGCCTGCGAGTCACCAGGGCCCGATTAAATGCATCCTAGAATACTCAAGGAGTTAATAGAGGAGGTATCTGAGCCTCTAGCTATTATCTTTGGAAAGTCATGGGAGACGGGAGAGATTCCAGAAGATCGGAAAAGGGCAAGTATAGTGCCCATGTATAAAAAGGGAAATAAAAACAACCCAGGAAACTACAGACCAGTTAGTTTAACTTCTGTGCCAGGGAAGATAATGGAGCAAGTAATTAAAGAAATCATCTGCAAACACTTGGAAGGTGGTAAGGTGATAGGGAATAGCCAGCATAGATTTGTAAAGAATAAATCATGTCGAACCAATCTGATAGCTTTCTTTGATAGGATAACAAGCCTTGTGGATAAGGGAGAAGCGGTGGATGTGGTAAACCTAAACTTTAGTAAGGCATTTGATACTGTCTCGCATGATATCCTTATCGATAAACTAGGCAAATACAGCTTAGATGGGGCTACTATAAGGTGGGTGCATAACTGGCTGGATAACCATACTCAGAGAGTAGTTATTAATGGCTCCCAATCCTGCTGGAAAGGTATAACAAGTGGGGTTCCACAGGGGTCTGTTTTGGGACCGGCTCTGTTCAATAACTTCCTCAATGACTTAGATGTTGGCATAGAAAGTATGCTTATTAAGTTTGCAGATGATACCAAACTGGGAGGGATTGCAACTGCTTTGGAGGACAGGGTCAAAATTCAAAATGATCTTGACAAATTGGAGAAATGGTCTGAGGTAAACCGGATGAAGTTCAATAAAGACAAATGCAAAGTGCTCCCCTTAGGAAGGAACAATCAGTTTCACACATACAGAATGGGAAGAGACTGTCTAGGAAGGAGTATGACAGAAAGAGGTCTAGGGGTCATAGTGGACCACAAGCTAAATATGAGTCAACAGTGTGATACTGTTGCAAAAAAAGCAAATGTGATTCTGGGATGCATTAACAGGTGTGTTGTAAACAAGACACGAGAAGTCATTCTTCCGCTCTGCTCTGCGCTGGTTAGGCCTCAACTGGAGTATTGTGTCCAGTTCTGGGCACCGCATTTCAAGAAAGATGTGGAGAAATTGGAGAGGGTCCAGAGAAGAGCAACAAGAATGATTAAAGGTCTTGAGAACATGACCTATGAAGGAAGGCTGAAAGAATTGGATTTATTTAATTTGGAAAAGAGAAGACTGAGAGGGGACGTGATAGCAGTTTTCAGGTATCTAAAAGTGTGTCATCAGGAGGAAGGAGAAAACTTGTTCACCTTAGCCTCTAATGATAGAACAAGAAGCAATGGGCTTAAACTGCAGCAAGGGAGATTTAGGTTGGACATTAGGAAAAAGTTCCTAACTGTCAGGGTGGTTGGACACTGGAATAAATTGCCTAGGGAGGTTGTGGAATCTCCATCTCTGGAGATATTTAAGAGTAGGTTAGATAAATGTCTATCAGGGATGGTCTAGACAGTATTTGGTCCCGCCATGAGGGCAGGGGACTGGACTTGATGACCTCTCGAGGTCCCTTCCAGTCCTAGAGTCTATGAATCTATGAATCTAATGCAAAGTATAGGAAGTGGGGGATATCACAGACATAATCACAGATTTTTGGGAAACCATCTGAGGCTTCAGACATCCAATTCACCAGCTGTGAATCTGAATCCTTCCCGCGCATCAGATGTCACTTAGGGACAGACAAGGCTCCTCCATCCCTGTCTATTATGCTGTTTGCTGCCATAACTAACTTGTTGGTGTGTTTCTATAACCTCACTTTTTACAAGGATAGGTTGTTGGTCTATTGATTAACCCCCAACTTGGAGGGCCAGTAAACTGCTTTTCACCTAGTTCCACGCTTTGACCTGTCCAACTTGAATGCCCTACCAGGAATTTATACTCCTGCTGGCATAACTCCCAGGGTCATTGTAGCATATGAACCTCCCCGCCACATCAAGGTGCAGTCCCCAGGCAAGAACCAAATGTGAATAGAATGTTGTTACCAAGAAATCTATTTACACTGAACATAATTGTGTCACTCTGATGTATTTACTAATTTTTTTTGCTCTTATTTCTGGACAGTGTTTTCAGAGGTTTTGTAAGGGCATGATAGGGCATCTGGGGTAATAGAGTTGTAATGAGGCTGAGCAGGAGGCAGCCAATTAGAGAGGGGCGGTGAGGAGCAGCCCATCAGGGATGGGATGGGCCATATAGGAAGGGCTGCAGGGCAGAGCAGCTTCAGTAGCTGTCTGGAGCTTGAGGAGGGAGCACCTAACAGGAGGAAAAAGTGCCAGCACCCTGGACAGAGCAGTGCTGCCGGCAGGGACCAGGGAAGCTAGAGAGAGCTTCTGGCTAGCTGCTAAGACTGGCAGGCTGAAGCCTTGAGGTAACGGCAAAGACGGTGCTGGGGATGAGGGGCAGAGAGGAGGCCCAGGGAAATGAATTGAGGAATTGGAGGGGACACAGTAAATGGTGACCATCTACGGGGTCCCTAAGCTTGGACCCGGAGTAATGAGCGGGCCCTTGTCTCCCCTGCTTTCCTCACCACTGAGGAATTAGCCAGACAATTGGTTGCAGCTGCCACTGAAGGAAACGGCTGGTCAGTGGACTGCAGTTCTCCTGGAATGGGGGAGAAAGGAGTGTGACACAGCCAGAGGGCTGTGTTCTGAAGAAGACACTGCAGTCCTTGGAGCAATATGGGTCCAGGAATATGGGTGACGGCAGGCAAAACAATGCCAAAAGAGGCCGTAGAGCTAATTCCCAAGATAGC
This sequence comes from Gopherus flavomarginatus, assembly GCF_025201925.1. Taxonomy (NCBI): domain Eukaryota; kingdom Metazoa; phylum Chordata; order Testudines; family Testudinidae; genus Gopherus; species Gopherus flavomarginatus. The sequence goes on along the minus strand of NC_066620.1, from coordinate 142,956,441 downwards.
TAGCTGGAGGTGCTACAGTGGTGAGTCCCACCCTGTCACAAAAGGTAATAGATTTTATTCTCATTTTTTGATGAAACAATGATCACAAGTATTTTTGAGGATTTTAGAGCACCTGAAGGGCAACTGTATGACAGTTCTGTGCTGCTGAGGATTCAGCCCTTCCTATTTGAGAAAATGCTGAAAAAGTGGAATTCTGCAAGTTGATGATAACTCTCAAAAAGATACCTGTTCAAGAAACCACACAACCAGGCTGAAACATACACACACGCTATACCTTATCTTGTTTAGTCCTCCATGAAATGTCAAAAGTACCTCCTACTGTGATATGTCTGATTAAATGTCTGTATAGTACCAAATTGCTGTATCCTGTGAACAATAAGTTATAAAATGTGTCTTATGTTTTATCAGTCACTTTATAAAAATGCTTAAGAGCAAAACTTTTTCTCATCAGGCATGAAGAGTAAACTGTGGCTCTCATTTTATTTATGGTAACTTGATGCATTCACCCCATTTTACAATTGGGAAAACAGAGATTGTGTGTGAGAGAGACAGAGAGAGCGAGAGCATGCACTTAATTACATTCAAGTGAATAATATCATGATTTATTTCCCAATTCAGATGTATTTGGAAACAGGAATATAAGGTGTGTAAATTCTAATATATAAAGGCTTTCTGGCAGAAGCAGAATATTTAGAATGTATAAGAATAAAAATCTCCTCTATATTTTTCTATTGCACTAGATAAAACTTATCAGGAGACTGGTGTCATAGAAGATTTTGCTGCATAACAGGAACTAGTGTTAAAAGAGCTTATGGTCATTTCTCACATCACTTTAGGATGTGTGGTTTCTGTATACAAATATGAGTTGCATATTTAAATCACATTCAGCGTTGCTGATCTTTTGGCTCCACACGCCAAGAGGCTAATGCAAGGAGTTTAATTTTAAGTCTGAAATTTAAATGCATTTTAAGATTTTCAGGATCTTGAATTTAGAGCTAAGAGATTTTTTTTTTACAAAATCTTCATTATTTGTTTCTCCGTCTCAGCATTTTACTGTCTATTGCCATAGTGTCTGAGCACCTTTCATGTAAAATCAATAGTAATAATGAAATCCCCAGGGGATTTCATGGAGTCTCTGACACTTCTCCCTATAAGGGGTCACAAATCTGCTTGGGCTAGTGTTTTGTTATTTGTTTTTTGGGGGAAGGAAGTTAGGAGGAGATTGGGAATAAAAGAGATATTCAAATTGTGCGTGTCACTTTATGATAGTAAGTTAGCAGCACCAGTGAATGAAATCCTCTTCCTATAGAATAGACAGCAACAGCTGGAGATTCCCTCCTGCTTGCACTATATGTCAAATGTTCACACTAAGGGGGAGATCAACGCTGCTGCAATCAATGCAGCTGGTGTTGATTTAGGGGGTTTAGTGAAGACCTGCTAAATAGACGATGGAACGCTCTCTGGTCGACCCTGGTACTCTATCTCTCCGAGAAGAGTTATTCACATAGCTGGAGTAGCATAACTTAAGTCAACTTATCCCAGTAGTGAAGATTAGCTCTTATTCAAGTACTAGCCTTCCTGTGCAGGCCATACAACAATGATGCCTGTTGGGATAGTTGTTTTTTAATGTGGATGTTAGTCCACTTGGAACTGGACTGTGATAACCAGCTTGCATAACAGAGGCTCCTAAATAGTTATCAGACAAAGACTGTGAGGGATTGCTGCTCTCAAACACAGGTCCATTGGTCCCCAGGTAGTCTTCAGACTGCCATAATTACCTGACAGTTCATTGGTAACAGCAGGGAGAGTGGGCTAATTGATCCTTGCTCACTAGAGGCACTGCCCATGAAGCTCTTGATAGGAAGAGATGTCTGGCCTCTGCAGTTGGGTCAGACTCTCTATTTAACCTAGAAGGAGGAATAGGCAGTTGTCTGAACAGCTAGGTGAATCCCTGGTTAGCTGGTATATTGGATCCTACCTTTTCACTTAACTCCTGGTTCCTGCCTTGTTCCAGTTTCCCTCGGCTTCTGGCTCTGACCCTTGACTTGACTCCTGACTCTGGCTCTGACCCCTGGTTTGGGTTCCTGATGCCTGGTCTGACTGCTTATATCCCAGTCCATGAGAAAGATAAGGGCCCATAGCATCTGGACATAATTCTGAAAGTTTTTTCTGTTTTTTTTCCTTTTTGTTTCTTACTCAAAGAACTTAAAATGTACCTTCAGTTTCTACACTTAATACATGTCATTAATGGCTTAGCAGAAATCTTCTTTAAAGACTAGGGACTTTATGTCCAGACCTTTGATCTAAAGACCTTTATCAAGAATTGAAATTCTTGCTGCAGTTCTAAGTCTTGCTCCCAGGTGGTAACAGTGTGTTTCAATAAGTTAGATGTGAATGAGTGAGAAAATTGAAGGGTAGAAACAGAGAAATGGAAAAATTCTCCTTTGTGTCTTTATATAGAAAAAACTTTAGGTAAAATATGCATAAATGAATTTCTATGAACTGTAATTATTTAGAGGTTGTAGGTAAGATCAGTGCCAAGCACCAAACAAACATATGTAAGAGTCAGTCCATGATCTAAAGAGTTTTACAATCTAAATGGGCAAGTCAGATAAAGAGTAGGTGGGGAAATAGATGCACGGAGAGGTTGAGGGGCCTACCTAAAGTAACACAGCAGGTCAGTGGCATAGCTGGGAATAGAACCCAGGTCTCCTGAGTCTTAGTCTAGTGCACTACCCACTGGACAACACTGCTTCTCAAATAATCTCTTATGGTTCTGATTTCTTATCAATACCATAATGTATATGTGTGTAAAAGGCTTTGTGCCCTACCTCAAGTCTTCTGAGTTATCCAGTTCATTTTATTAAGGATTTGCTTTATCTTTTGTTTGTCTAATGGATCAACTCCCCCATCAAGTCATCCCTGTCTCACAAGCCCTGGCATGTGCAGCTTCTATATACTAACTGATGAGCTAGTGTGCTAAAATAGCAGTGTAGCCAAGGCTAGCACCCAGGGGATCCATGTAGGTTTGTACTTCCCAGACCTGCTACCTGTGTTAATGAGCAGAGCTAGCATATATCTGTCTATCTGAGCTTGGAAACACACTCCCAGCTGCAATGTGAACATACCCATAGTGGGTGAAGATCTCTTGCACCATGAGAATCTCAACCTTTCCCTCTGTGGACTGAGATTAACTACTTCTTTCCCACATGTTAGCTCAAGATCCAGTGCCAGGCCACTGAGCTGATCTATATATTTTTTAAAAAACCTTTTCTTTAATAAATATTATCATCAGTGCTGCTATCTGCAGAAGGCTGTAAAATTCTTGCCCTATTCACATGAATCATGGCAATAGGCTTCCTTGCACTCCCATTTTGAGACTGATTATATTTGGAAACATGTCTGTTCCTCACAGTGTATGTTCCAGGTTTTATCTGAACCTGATGATGATCAAGGAATCCTTGGACAAATATGTGAAGAGGTGCTGGTAATCAGTGATTTGTATATGTTTGTTTAGATATATCTCCCTGGTGCTCCCCATCATGATTTATTTCAGAAGAGTGCTGGCTCCACTTAATCTCTCAGCATTCATAAGGCCTGCTGCTGTGGTTGCAAGTGAACATGGCATCTTCTGGGTTTGTGGGTAGATTCCCAAGACAGCAGCAGAAAGGCTGCTGTTTAGTTGATCTTCTCTAGCAGTTGACAGTCAATGGCTCTCTGTGGGGAACTCTAGAATGGAAAAGGCAGCCAATCATGCATGGTGTAATTTACATCTGATTGATGAAGGTCTTAGATTCACAGAAACAATTAATTTGTACCAGGGCTCCTATGGGCCTAAAACAGAAAGATTTTGCCACCAGTACCCAACATTAATTTTTGCCTTGATCAATCACCTATCTTTCCACGTGTCAAGTTTGTTCTCAGAAATAACCTTTAGAAACATACATATTAAGCGATCCCTTGGGTAGTCTGTATTTCCAAAATTAAATCATCTAGGTAAGCAAATTAATTGACAAACTTAAGTTGTCAACAAAACATTTTAAATAACCTGATAACATACATTTTTAAAAGAAAAGAGTGTGCTGTATAGTGCTCACTTATGCTTACAAAAGAAATCCCTTTTGTTTTTAAAATATCCTTATGTTAAACTCAATCTTTATTAATTAGCTCAGAGCAGTCACTCTCAGTATTTACTAATTAGTAAAGAAAAAACACATTGACTTTGAGCAAAAGGGATAGCAGTAGAGTAACAAAGAATTATCCAGCTTTTAAACATGTTAATAAAGGACAATGGTAGCATTTACTAATAGTATTGATTTAGCTTTCCAATACAATGTTGCAATCATAGAGTCCAGTGTGCTGATTTAAGAGTTTCAGGTAAAGTAAAACACATATCCAATAAAATTCTGCAAAAAGCTTACTCTTGCATCAGTTTTAGGATAATATAAAATACATTAAACAAAAAAAAAAAGTTTCTCTATCTGCTAACACACAAAACATATTACTCAGTAAAGAAAATGTGACACCTAGTTATGATTTTCAGTTGGAATTATAAGAACTATATATAGCGTGAGGGCAGGGCATCTTTTTGATCATTATTTTGAGGTAAGCATGTCACCTGACTTTGAATAATTGAAATGTTTGATGGTAAATTGAGTTCTTGTGGGTCTGTTACTGTATATGCCAAAATACAGTGTGAGTTCCTTTTGATCTTGTTTTGAGTTGCTAAATTTGGTGGTGCTGCTGTTCCTAGGGTGTTTTAGTGGACTACGTCTTCAGTTTGGGCTTGTTTTGTTTTATTTTGTGTCTTGAGGTTTTCTTTTTTGGAGGGCTTAAAGGAAAATTGACAAATTTAAAATGTATCGCAGTTATGGCAACAATCTTACATAAGATATATAATTTAAAACAAACTTCAGAAGCTAATAGTGAGGCTATAATTATTCAGTTATGTTCTTTCTAAAACGTAGTGTTATAATTCCAAAGGGTATTATCCTAATTTAGCCTTAAAAAATGAAAATGGTTGATGTAATAAAATCTGAGCGTAATCCCTGATCTCCTAAAATAACTGTGCACGTGCATGTGCGCGTGCTGAGAGCTGAATAACAGTAGATAGCCCTGAACATTTGACACTTGAGAACATTGCTTAAGAGTGGAAAAATACTCAGGCACTGATCAGCCATGTAAAGTGTTTCTGAACAAATGTGGGTTACTTCATTTACTAAGGGTGGACAATTTAAAGTGATCTTTATTTATCCCTAGAGAGAAACATATTTATCATGATGTTTTGCAGAAATACGCTTATCTTCTTTCTTTCACATCTCACGCTGACCTGTGATGTGTATCTGTTTCTTACTCTATAATTAGACTGCAGCAGTTAAAAACAGTGCTAAATACTAGCATGTTAAGACTGAGTACAATCAGGACAGCTTTTAGCATAGACTGGATAAGCAGCTGCGTTTTCAGGCCTGCTTGAAATCCTCCTAAATTTGGTGCTCAACTATTATATGAGGGTCCTGGAACTTCCTGAGTGATACTCATAACTCTGGATATCACTTTTCCTCTCTAAATCCTCATGCAATCTGGGGCTATCTGGGGTTTGATGTGCCTTGAAGTAATTTGTGTGCCACACTGCATGAAATTCAGCCTAAAGGAGGGTGTGTGCATAGCAGAAATCTCTCTAGGCTGACTGGCAGACAGAAACATAAGAGGCCTATATTCCCTCAAAATCTCTTCACCCACTAGAAGCCTATTTCTGGAAGCCTGAGATTGCTGGAGGGGGCAATATCACGGCAGGGAGAGGAAGAGAAATTGGAGAAATGATAACATGGGAAAGGGCAATGGGGAAGAGGGAGCTGTGGGGAGAGATTGGTGGAGAGGGGTCTCATGGAAGGGAATAGACCCAAGTGTCATGGCTCACGAGTAAGTACGGAAAGACATGCAGCCGACAAAGTGGGTATTCACCCACGAAAGCTCATGCTCCAATATGTCTGTTAGTCTATAAGGTGCCACAGGACTCTTTGCTGCTTTTACAGATCCAGACTAACATGGCTACCCCTCTGATATATGGAAGGATTAAGGTGCTCAGAGAAAGAGGGCCAAGACAAGAAAGTAGGGCAAGAGAAGAGAATATAAAATGGGCAGAGAAAATAATAGCTAGAAAGGAAATAAGTAGAGATTTAAAAAAAGATTGGTACTGGGAGGTAGAAAAGATAAGAGAAGGGAATAAAAGAATGGAAATACTGGATTGAAAAAGCAAGAAAAGCAACGGAATATGGAAACACAATTTCTTTCAACTTCTAGTCTCTGTTTCAAGAGTAGTTCTCAGGTTGGGAGATATATATAAATGTGGTCACTTTTGACTTGGAGAAGGGAGGTAATGCCACAGGCCCTAATACAGCCAGCACAATGCAGCTTTTGTGGTTCTGATCTACACGCTGATCTCACGTGGTAGCTCTTTGTAGTTAAGAGATTGAGGCTAGAGGACTCTTTCTGAACCACATTACTGGGGACAATCACTGCAAATGTTACTATGTAATGTCACAAATGATTTTGTGATGCTATAAAATTTTCATTTAAATGCATTTTTAAAAAAACAAAATAAAAACAAAACAACAAATCCCAGACATTTATTCCTGATTTAAATTCCCAGACAAGCTAACCAGGTAAATATATAAATTTGCCATAAAACTTATTAAGGAGCATTTTGTTTACATATTTTTATCTCAATTATCTTTGCCCATAGGACCCATTCAATCAATTTTTAACTAAGTAGTTTTCAAAATATAATTACTCTTATGGGTATCTCTGTGAACAGCAGTGTCATTTACACTATAGTTCACTAATTGTAATTCTAAGCTATTATAATGAATTATACTTGTACATTCTTCAAGAAGATCAGTTAATGCTAATCACTTCTATAACATACATCACTTAGGAGAGATTCATCTGTAACAACCTTTTCATTTACAGCCTCATTCCTTTTTAATTTTCTTGCGTTGCAAGATATGACCATAGATACATACAGCACATGCTCTCGTAAATTGTTAGCTTGGTAGACTTACTAACTAAGGGTATGTCTACACTACGGGATTATTCCGATTTTACATAAACTGGTTTTGTAAAACAGATTGTATAAAGTCGAGTGCACATGGCCACAGTAAGCACATTAATTCGGTGATGTGCGTCCATGTACCGAGGCTAGTGTCGATTTCTGGAGTGTTGCACTGTGGATAGCTATCCCGTAGCTATTCCATAGTTCCCACAGTCTCCCCCGCCCATTGGAATTCTGGGTTGAGATCCCAGTGCATGATGGTGCAAAAACAGTGTCGCGGGTGATTCTGGGTAAATGTTGTCACTCAATCCTTCCTCCGTGAAAGCAACAGCAGACAATCATTTCGCACCCTTTTTCCTTGGATTGCCCTGGCAGACGCCATAGCATGGCAACCATGGAGCCTGTTTTGCCTTTTGTCACTGTCACCGTATGTGTACTGGATGCTGCAGACAGAGGCGGTACTGCAGTGCTACACAGCAGCATTCATTTGCCTTTGCAAGGTAGCAGAGATGGTTACCATCCCAATTGCACTGTCTGCCATTGTAAATTGGCGATGAGATGACGGTTATCAATCATTTTGTACTGTTTGCAATTGGAAAGTGGCTATGACGGTTATCAATCATTTTGTACCATCTGCTGCTGTCATGGGTGCTCCTGGCTGGCCTCGCTGAGGTTGGCCGGAGGCGCATGGACAAAAATGGGAATGACTCCCCAGGTCATTCCCTTCTTTATGTTTTGTCTAAAAATAGAGTCAGTCCTGCCTAGAATATGGGGCAAGTCTACTAGAGAGCCAGAGAGCACAGCCACTCCATGTCAGAGCCCCAGAGATCCCACAGAAATGATGAGCTGCATGCCATTCTAGGGGGTGCCCCTGCAACAACCCCATTCGTTGCTTCTCTCCTCCCACACCCCTCCTGGATTACCATGGAAGTGTCCCCCCATTTGTGTGATGAAGTAATAAAGAATGCAGGAGTAAGAAACACTGACTTTTTAGCGAGATAAAATGAGGGGGAGGCAGCCTCCAGCTGCTATGATAGTCCAGGCAGGACATTAAAGGGTGGAGGGGAGAGGAGCGCAGCCTCCCACTGCTATGATAGTCCAGGCAGTACAGAATCTTTTCTTTAGACACAAAAGGGCAGGGGGAGGGCTGATGGAGCTCAGGCTCCAGCTGCTATGATGAGGATGGTTACCCAGCATTTTGTACCGTTTGCCAGGAATGACAGGGAGTCATTCCCATTTTCACCCAGGCGCCCCTGGCCGACCTCACCGAGGCCAGCCAAGAGCACTGATGCTGGGCTGATGATGGTTTTCCACCATTTTGTACCGTCTGCCATCAGGAAAGGAAGGGGAGGGGATGCTGCTGTTCAGTGCCACAGCACCGTGTCTACCAGCAGCATGCAGTAGACGTACGTTGACATTGAAAAATGGCAAGAAATGAATTTTTTCCCTTTTCTTTCACGGGGGGGAGGGGTGTAAATTGACGAGATATACCCTGAACCACCCCGGACAATGTTTTTGACTCTTCAGGCATTGGGAGCTCAGCCAAGAATGCAAAAGTTTTTTGGAGACTGCAGGGACTGTGGGATAGCTGAAGTCCTCAGTCCTCCCTCCCTCCCTCCATGAGTGTCCATTTGATTCTTTGGCTTTCCGTTACGCTTGTCACGCAGCACTGTGCTGAGTCCCTGCTGTCGCCTCTGTCTATCATAGCCTGGAGATTTTTTCAAATGCTTTCTCATTTCATCTTCTGTAACGAAGCTCTGATAGAACAGATTTGTCTCCCCATACAGAGATCAGATCCAGTATCTCCCGTACGGTCCATGCTGGAGCTCTTTTTGGATTTGGGACTGCATCGCCACCCATGCTGATCAGAGCTCCACGCTGGGCAAACATGAAATGAAATTCAAAAGTTCGCGGGGCTTTTCCTGTCTACCTGACCAGTGCATCAGAGTTCAGATTGCTTTCCAGAGCGGTCACAATGGTGCACTGTGGGACACCACCCGGAGGTCAATACCATCGATTTGCGGCCACGCTAACCCTAATCCGACATGGCAATACCGATTTCAGCGCTACTCCTCTCGTCAGAGAGGAGTACAGAAACCGGTTTAAAGAGCCCTTTATATGGATATAAAGGGCCTCGTTGTGTGGATGGGTGCAGGGTTAAATTGGTTTAACGCAGCTAAATTCGGTTTAAACGCGTAGTGTAGACCAGGCCTAAGAGAGAATTATTTAAGTTTAGAGTGACCCAATTAGACATTCAGGGTTATATATTGAAAAGACTGAAAACAAGTAATTTTGTCTCAGTAGAATGAGGATTGGATGCCTGGACGTGGACAGACAAAAATTCCATATCAAGCTGAATATTAAAGCAATAATCTCATACTTACATGAAGGATACTAAGGTGATGATCTCATACTTGCCTGAAATCCTTTTGACACTGCTTTGACTAGAAAAGTGTAATTCCTTGAGAACTAGAGGAAAATTCCTTGGGAAAGGAGGTACCAGCAGTTCAGTGGTCCCAAGCATTACACAGAACCATCTCCTCATCTATATGCACTGCCATTAAAAATGTTTCACTGGTATTTTACAATGGAACTTCTCAAAAGTGATGCTAACAAATGCAGTAGGAATATTAAGGAATGAGGCTGCAAATGAAAAAAATGATACTGATCTCTAAGATCTATAGTTATTAAAATTAAGCAATCCCACCAGTACTTAGATTCTATCATGATGGATACCTAAGATAAATAAGACATTAGCACCTTTGTCCACATTTGGTTGAGTTTTCCAAAGTTAATTATACTGGGATAATATCTACATATAAATAAAATAAGTAACTGAGGCTGAATTATCCAGGGAACAACCAGTCCCCTTGCTGGGTCTCTAGCTAAAGGAAGATGTAGGCTAAAATTTACAAAGTTAATTTAGTATCTGCTGTTCACAACCCAATATAAAACTGCAGCAAACTGTTAAAGAAATGTACCCCTTTAGAAAAATAATTTGAAAGAATGTTTTTTTGTGTAGCTTCCTGGGATATTCTAAGCCAAATTCATCCTTAATGTTCCTTGACTGACTACAGTGATGTTTACACCAGGAATGAGATTGGTCTTGTGTCCTGATTGCTAGACTTGGAGAAGCTATAAATCATACCATTCACTGTAGATGTACAGTTCTGTTCTTTTTGCACTGAGAAGTCAAACTTAAATGGTTAAAAATAAATGAGTGGTGAAAATCTGGCTCTCTCTACTTGTAAATTTCCACAGCCACTTAAACTATCAACCAGTTATTTTGGTGATTAGTTTTTATGGGAGACTTCAGAGCTTCCCAACTGGTGATTTGGAATCTCATTTCTTCTTAGGTCTCAGTCATTTGTTCCTTTTATGAAAATATGTAGGAGAAACTCATAGCAATTTTGCAAGTTGAAACATGCTTTTAGCTTGTTTGCCTCAAAATATATAATATATACAGTGCACGTACGCACACGCACACACAAACACAATATAAGGCCATTTTAATATGGCAGTTATACTCAATTTGTGGTTGTAGAGCTACATATGATTCTTTGTGGGCATTACTGTAGGATGCTTGTGCAGTCACCAGTCTTGACTGAAGTACCTTATGGGATTGTGAGACTCCCTCTGCATTCTTTGCAGACCCAGGAAGAAAGGCGTATTTCAATATCAGTGTTCTGATGCTGCATTACAGTACCCATCATCATGATGATGATGCAAGCATTACAGTGAAATGTCAGGAAGTCATTCTGCAACTATTTTGTCCCTCTCTGGGACTGTGGCTGTCTAATTCTTTGAGTTTTACTGACATATACTTACACTTTATACGTGAGCTACAGTGAGAATGCAGCTTATATACCCAAATCATGAAATTATGTCCATCCCAACTGTTTAAAAATCAAGAGTCAGACTCCCAACAATTACAAGACCTGGTTTTATAATGTACTTTCTATTAGTTTGTTATGAAAATAAGAACTGGCATATTCAATCAGATCAATAGTCCATCATCCTATCTCTGGCAGTGACCAGTACCAAATGTTGCAAAGGAAGATATAAGAAATCATGGACTGACCTGCTCTTAGGGAATATTTCTTCCTGAGCTTGTCAACAAGTTATTGGCTTTGATGCATATATCCCTATATTTAAAAATCTTTTTTCCTCACTAATGCAGCTATGGGTATTATTATTTATATAAATGTTGAGTCTTTCTTTGAATTTTACTAAGCCTTTGGCCTCTGTGATATATTGTTGCAATGAGTTTCACAGTTTAATTATGCATTGTGCAAAAAAGCATCTTGGATCAACTCTTGAATAGACATCAAAGCTAATCCATTCAACTGGATTGTGATTATTGACATGCACTGATAGTTATTAAGGTAAGCAAGAACAGACGTGGTAGTCACAGAGTAGCAAAAATCCTTATCACACATAGATATTTTGAAAAAATAATGGCCGTATGAAGGCAAAGTTTCAGTACTGGTAGAGGATTTCATTTCCTTCCCAGTATCTCCTGCATAGCTGGTTTTCAATGGAGACATGAGGTGAAATCCTAACCCCACTGAAGTCAAATTTTGCCATGGAGTTCCGTAGGGTCAGGATTTCACTCAAGAGGCTGATAAACATTGCAAGCAGTAACTGATTAACTGACTGTTCAGGTTCAATGTCATTTATTTGCTGATATACTTGAAAGCAACCAGAACTGGAGGCAACTTTATCTGAACTCTAAGTCTGTTGTTTAGAGTGCATGAGTAAAGCATGTATAAGCAGAAAAACTCCATTAATGGATGATAACTAGCAGCTTCTTGGTTCTCAGCAAAAAGCTGCCATTATCCAAAAGTTGCCAATAAGCAAAAGGCCCCTGTTTTCAAGTGCATGTATATGTGTAACCAGGATGGAAGAACGATGCACTGTAGTTATAGAGCCATGGCATTGAAATTGTTTATAAATTGCATAATCACTTTCCTGACCACAATTTGGTTCATTATGAAATATATTCAAGATACCAAATAACCAATGTCAGTCAGGATTATTGCTATAATCTATTGTCAATTATGGTGTGTGTATTCTCTCTGTGTGCTGTCCCAGCTCTGCGCAGATAGCTGACTCAGCAGATCTCAATAGTACTACCCAGAAAGACCACAAGCTTGGTTCAGTGGCAAAGGCGTTCAGCCAGATTTATTATCTATGAAGCATGGGTCCTAGTACTCGGTAAGCTTTACAGCAGTGGTTCTCAACCCACGGGCCGCTTGCAGCCCAATCAGCATATAGCTGCGGCCCATGCAACATCCTCAGGGCCATACAGATAGTATATATATTGTATGGGTGGGGCCCACATAACTCATAGAGAGCTGCATATGCATCCCACAATGGCAAAGAGGTTGAGAACCAGTGCTCTAAGGGGATATTAACACAGGTATGCCCGTTACAATGGACTTAGCTCAGTCAGTGGTGGTACTTTCCACTGCACCCTAGGCTGGATGAAGATGCCCCTCCTATGATCTCTCTTTTATACATTGATATAAACAAGTTATATATCATACTCCTGACGTAGTTAGTTACCTGTCCTACACCTTGTATCTGTTGGTTTGAACAAAACATCTCCATCCATCAGACTATCCTATCCACCCATCCTTGTTTTACTTGGGGTTGGTGTGTTCCTGTATAATCTCCTGTATTGTTTTTATGCCATAACTTTGTGTCAGGGTGTACCTGTACAAGCCTTCTGGAATGTGCTTACATGAATACCCTGTGCCTAGTACTTTTGAGGAGTTCCTGTGTTTTTAGCAATGCTAGCCATGTTTTTACCAAGTTCATGTACTGGACAGCGAATTTGTAAGCATTCATCTGCTTTATTACAGGGCCTTACTTTGTCTCATAGTATGCTGACTTTGCTTCAGGCCTTAGGCCTTGCATCAGGCCCTGTGCTTCAGGCTCCCTCTCTTTACCACATAAGCCAATAATAATATAGTACAGGAAAAAGGTTCAGTATGATACCAGCCTCTGGGAAGCCACCCCATGAAGCCTTGACATTCATCTTGCTCCCAAAGCGACGCATGGGATGATTACTTATGGGATGATTTTACAAGTTACACATCTCTTGACATGTCACTGAAATCCAATCCATCGGTTCATCCCAACTTGTTCTGTTCCTGTCCTTATTTTTGTTTTGGCTACTAGCATTCAAGGTACGGGTCTGTGAAGGAACCTCTTAGGTTTGTACCAAGGTAAAGCAATTCTATATCTTGTCCTTTTCCTTTGGAACATTTCAGTACTGTCCCATGAAAGTAACTCCATATCTGTTGCTATGGTAAAATACTCATATGTCCTCCTGATCCTGAAAGTTTGCATATCTACTTAAGCCAAAGCTAACGTCAGTAAATGCAAGGGGTTATGGGATTCTTAACATAACTGAGCAGGATTATATAAAAAGCATAGTCCAAGTTAGACTACATAATTATTATTATATGTGTAATATACCATGGCAGGGCGCTGCAGGAGAAGCCCTAATCAGCTCCTGGCACCCCAGCCCCAATCAGGGGAAATGGGTTGGGGCTGAGCCACTAGCTGGAACTGGCCTGGAAACTGACCACACCTGCCAGCCTCATTAACAGGGGCTAAAAGCTTGGGAGAAAATGAGTCCAAGGAGACCAGGAGGGGAGAGTATGCTCACAAGGAGCCAGGAGCCTGCTACCTTGTTGCCACTGAGACCTGTGCTAGGCCAAACCTGTAAATAATCTGTACATTGTTGGTGGTGGGGATCAGACACAGAAATAAAGAGCACGAGCGTTGCACCAACTTGGAGTAGTCCTGGCTTGTTGCAGAGCATGGCCAGGAGGCTGAACCCAGTGGGGCATGGTGAGCACCCCATTACATATACATACTAATATATTATCCACAGCATATATATGTTTATGTTGGTAATGTAATTTAACATCATCTAGTGACTAATATATGCTGGGCTGTATCTATCTATCTATTGATCGATTGATGGATATAGCCCAGCATATATTAGTCAACAAAATTTGTTTGATACAATGTTGAAAATAAACATGAAAAATCCAAACATACAATAATAGTTTCCTTTATACTGTAAACATGGCTTATGTAGTTGCTGAAATAAATGGTAAAGCCTGTTCACATTCAGACTTTATGTTCCCTCCCTGCCAGCTGTTTACAGGACAGACGTGTAAAATAAAAGGAATGTCATCATACTTACCATCAATGCTCCAGGTACTTCATACAAAATGAAACAGCAAGTAATTTTTTAAAATTTTGTCCTATGTTCTCTGCTTTTTACAGCTCACCACCTTGATCTGTAAATTCCTCTCAGTTTTTGCTCAGCTTCATATCCAATTTCAAAGCCACAGTTCTGGCATATCCTGTGGAAAATGTCCACAGCACATATCTGTTCTTGAAGAGAAGGCTATTCAGGTTCTCGTGTGATGCATTTTCCTCATGTGCCTCTTCAACTGGTGGGTGCTTAGCATCTGTGACTGTCTTGAGAAGTTCCACATCAGTGAGCTCACCTGCTGTCTCCACATGACTGCCAGACGGCCTCAAATTCCTCTGCTGTCAGATTATCAGGAATGGCAATGTCAGCCAGCATGTGGATGTCCACCAATCCAGCACTGTCTGTGGTGGATACAAATCCTCCCTTCTAAAGCAGCTGTAAGCAGTCCGGGGAACAACAGTGACCTGGGACTCCTTAGCAAGATGAAGTGAATCACAGAGTGTCATTTGTTTGTCTTACTGCCTTCCCCAGCCTCAACATCTAGTGCTCAAAGGTGTGGGTCAGTACTGAAAAATGCAATGATTCACCCATACAGACAAGTGCAGGAGTGGCCTTTGAAATTTTTAATGACATCTAGTGTCTGCATGGCTGAAGTTGTGTTGGAAGCAAAAATTTAAACACCATGTGCGACAGCCCTACACTGCCTGAATGAGCTTGGCAATTTTCAATCACCAGGTACATATGACAGTCTGGTATGTGCAGCTCCCTGTTCCATCTTTGGCTACTCTTGAAACAATGAGCTAGTCATCCAGGCATTAGTGTAGTTCCAGTAGATCACAGGCATCTTCGAGTGATCTTTAGGGAAACAGTGAGGGCTTTTGCTCGTTCTGATTACCATAAGAGGCTGTTTCTGCATCCTGTCCATGTTTGCACAACACAGCAGTATAATGTTGTCTGTAGCTTTTTTGCCTCCTGCAAACTCTTTTCTACCAAGGCCTCTGTCCAGAAAGCGCTGGTAGAAGAAAGCAGTATCATCAGCACTGAAGAGATTACGTGACTGGAACTCATCCAGAATGCTGGGTAGGGTGTCAGCATCTGTTAGAAGTCCGTGTCTAGCTTCTCACTATGTTCCTTACACTGAACCATGTTATGCTGGGCTTTCCAATGACTGAGCCAGCCGTCTGAAGGGTTGGATTCCTCTGATATTACTCAGGGTACAATCTGGATTGTTGAATAGCTGTGTCCCCTCAATTCTCCAATCTGGGATGCCATTTACATTGCTTTGCTGTAAGAGAAACCACTCCTAGTCCTGCTCTCACACAGCATCTAGCATGCAAAATCACTGCCAGCTGAATTACATGAATACTGTGGTCAGTCATGCATGAATTACATACAGGGCCACACCAGCAAATTCCCAGTCCCTGACCTTCCCCAGAAATGTGCATCTTCTACTGCCTGGCTCTCTACTGGACAATGCAAGCTTATACAACGTCCATCATTTCATCAATGGAAAATGATATACACAAACCCTGTTATCTCAAGTGGAGGTTGCCAAACACTTCCATCCAAACACTGGTTTAGATAAAACAACAAAACACACGTATTAACTACAGAAAGTTAGATTTTAAATTATTACAAATAATGAAGCATAAAAGTCAGAATTGGTTATAAAGAAAATAAAAGATAAAATGCAAACTAATACTTAATTTAACAAGCTAAATAAATTCAATGCCAAGGTTTTTCTCACCATATGGTCTTTGCAGTCTTTACTGTCTGGAAGCCTCCCCGAGTACACTGTTCTTTCAGGTGCTGTTGAGTCATAAGCAGAGAGAATGGGATGAGAGAGGTAATTTGTGTTTGTTCTCTATTCTTATTCTTTCTCTCCTCTTTGAGGATTATCTCCAGTTGGGGTTCAGGCAATAGGCAGTCTTTTTACATGGGACCCCCAGCTGTTTCTGTTGCCAATATGTAAAGTTCTCATTCACTCTCTTCCTGCCAAAAATGGCCACTTAACTAAGTGATAGTTCATTTGATTTTGTTGACACTTGGCTGAGGTGTTGGCTAGCCTTTTGTCTCCGAGGGAACTGTTCTGAAGCTGTTTCCCCAGACTTGGAAAATGGCCTAGAATCTTATAACTTTATATACAGTGTTATCACCCATTTTACCAGGAAATAATGTTCAGAAGATTATGAGTTTTCATACAATACCTCACAAGACATACTTTGTATAAAGTATCAGAGGGTAGCCGTGTTAGTCTGGATCTGTAAAAGCAGCAAAGAATCCTGTGGCACCTTATAGACTAACAGAGGTTTTGGAGCATGAGCTTTCGTGGGTGAATACCCACTTCCTCAGATGCATGTAATGGAAATATCCAGGGGCAGGTATATATATGTGTGCTAGCAAGCAAGCTAGAGATAACGAGGTCAGTTCAATCAGGGAGGATGAGGCCCTGTTCTAGCAGTTGAGGTGTGAAAACCAAGAGAGGAGAAACTGGTTCTGTAATTGGCAAGCCATTCACAGTCTTTGTTCAATCCTGAGCTGATGGTGTCAAATTTGCAGATGAACTGAAGCTCAGCAGTTTCTCTTTGAAGTCTGGTCCTGAAGTTTTTTTGCTGCAGGATGGCCACCTTAAGGTCTGCTATAGTGTGGCCAGGGAGGTTGAAGTGCTCTCCTACAGGTTTTTGTATATTGCCATTCCTAATGTCTGATTTGTGTCCATTTATCCTTTTCCGTAGAGACTGTCCAGTTTGGCCGATGTACATAGCAGAGGGGCATTGCTGGCATATGATGGCGTATATTACATTGGTGGATGTGCAGGTGAATGAACCAGTGATGGTGTGGCTGATCTGGTTAGGTCCTGTGATGGTGTCGCTGGTGTAGATATGTGGGCAGAGCTGGCATCGAGGTTTGTTGCATGGATTGGTTCCTGAGCTAGAGTTATTATGGTGTGGTGTGCAGTTACTGGTGAGAATATGTTTCAGGTTGGCAGGTTGTCTGTGGGCAAGGATTGGCCTGCCACCCAAGGCCTGTGAAAGGATAAATGGACACAAATCAGACATTAGGAATGGCAATATACAAAAACCTGTAGGAGAGCACTTCAACCTCCCTGGCCACACTATAGCAGACCTTAAGGTGGCCATCCTGCAGCAAAAAAACTTCAGGACCAGACTTCAAAGAGAAACTGCTGAGCTTCAGTTCATCTGCAAATTTGACACCATCAGCTCAGGATTGAACAAAGACTGTGAATGGCTTGCCAATTACAGAACCAGTTTCTCCTCTCTTGGTTTTCACACCTCAACTGCTAGAACAGGGCCTCATCCTCCCTGATTGAACTGACCTCGTTATCTCTAGCTTGCTTGCTAGCACACATATATATACCTGCCCCTGGATATTTCCATTACATGCATCTGAGGAACTTTGTATAAAATTTATCATAATCTTGTAAAACTGTGAACAACTGTCACAACTTCTTCACCCCATCCGATACTTTCTGTTTCAGTATTGGCCTGAGCAGATGAGCTTGTTTGCCAAGCTTATGCTGAAAGCAGAACAATGAGGCTTCACCAGTGTTCACCTCTTTGCCATTACATTAATGCTTGTGGCCTGGGTTTGTGCTAATCTTGCATTAATTCAAAATGTTATCACTATAGTAGAACCTCAAAGATATGAACACCAGAGTTATGGATTGATCAGTCAACTGGACACCATGTGAAACTGCAAGTAACAATCAGGCAACAGCAGAGACAAAACAAAACAAAACAAAAAGCAAGTAACGTACTGTGTCTGTATTGCATCTTACAGGTAGGCACATGTGGGCTGTCTGTTCCCACCCCACCCCCACTCCCAAGGCAGGCACTTACAGCAAGATGCTGGGGCTGCCAGTCCAAGGCAGGTGGAGCCAGCAGAGGAGGAGCAGCACTGGGGTCTGTGTAGCTTTCAACACACACACACACACACACACACACACACACACACACACACACACACACACACACACACACACACACACACACACACACACACACTCTGTCTCTCTCTCTCTCTCTGCCCGGAGGGGGACAAGCTTGCAAACTCATGCCAGGGCTGAGTAAGGAGCTCAGCTGCTGCTTAATCTTGGCCTGGAGTGTCAGCTGCTGGATCTGGATCCGAACTATACTTTATTCAGAGTTACAAACATTTCAGAGTTACGGACAACCTGCATTCCCAAGGTATCTGTAACTCTGAGGTTCTACTGTATTCTTCGGTATGCATGAAACAACAGATTTTGAGACATCGAACTTCTAAGCCAATCACCATGCTTAGCACCAGGCTAACGTAGGGACCTCACAACCTGAACTTTATTGGCAAGAGAGATGTCCACACTTTGGAAGCCATGACACACAGCAGAAATGCACAGCTGTGCAGCACAGTCTTCAGTGCATTATGAATGGTGCATAAAGCACATTGTGTACAGCAGTAGTGCATGTGCACTATACTCCTGGAAACACGCACTTGCATTCATGTCGTGCGTTGGATTTGGAGCCAGCAAATTAATTATAAGTAGAACCTCTTTTCTAATAAAGTTGTCAATGAAGTGGCACGATAGTTGCTAATATCCAAATTCCAAATGATCTTTATCAGGATTGCTAATAACCTGAATTCACTGTATAAATTTAAATGCTAGATTTTAGGAATGTTATCCATGGTTTTGAATATCTAACCCACATTGTTAGCAAATGAATACTGACTGTCTGCAGAAGATGGAAGTTCTGTAGTTAGCACTCTATAATATCACTAGGATTCCAGACAAGAAATTTGTTCACTTTTAAGCACATTAATGCAATTAAAAAGCCACTGGCTGAGTACTCAGTGATTTCAGTGTTTTGGTTTTTTTTAAAGATTAATAGAATAAGCAGCATCTAAATCAAGTCTGTTTTGCATCGTGACCTCCTTTGCACTATTATTGTCAAGTAGCAAGTCGTATAAAATACAGAAACAAGATGGTATCATACCAGCAAAATAAAATGATCAATTATAAAATATACTCCAGAATAGAAAACAATGTTATTTTAAAGTAATGTTTGACATTGAACAGAGAATCTAGGAATGCAGTTTATTATGGAAGATAAAATGATGAAAAGTCAGAGGGAAATGAGTGAGAAGCATTTACTGGTACAAGAATAACACTGATAGCAGGGGACGTAAAAGGAATCAGAAGAGAAGTATAATCAATTGGTCAGAAGGCAAGTTCAGAAATAAAGGAGTATTAATTTTAGGCAGCTGGGAGGAATGTTAGATTTTGTATTTGGTTTCATCATGTCTTTTTCTATCCAGTCCTTTACCATCTCCTTTCCAAACTGCATACTATTATCACTTCTATATTTTAATCTCTCCCTTGCTGCTTAAATAAAGGAGTGATAATTTTCAAATGTGATTTCTTATCCTTTGCTCCACTAATTGGCTTTATTACCCTCAACCCCTTCTTTCCTCCACTGCAGGCAGCCTGACAATTTTTATCAACTAATCCCCACTTTTCACACTTCCATTTTACCCCTCCACTTGCTCCCCTTTCCTCTTTTGGTGTATTTAGAGCTGCAGAGAGCTGTTCAGCAGAGAGTCAAACCCCTAGAGAAATTCAAAGAGCTTGAAACGCATTGCAAGAACCAGGGAAGTTTTTACCAGGCTGCCAAAAGCATAGGGTAACATTTGGAATGAGATCACTGCACCATGATCTCATTTTGAATTGGATTTGCTTATAAGGGTAAAGGAAGCTTGATGGGGAAGGAATATTGTTTTACATAATATTGTTAGCATTACATAAACTCAGGTAGTTCTTGGCATTTCCCTACCTTTCCTCATTTTAAAATGTGTGTGTGAATATAGAGCGTTTGGCTTATGCTAGACATAGAGTTGAGTAGCAACAATCAAGAGTTTTGTATCTACATGGTTGCCAAAAGGAAGTGAAATATCTGAGAACTAAATTTCAGGATAATCTTTTGGTGTTTTAAAAAATTGCTGGTGATATTGGTGCTCAGAAAGTGAGAGAGAATTGGTATGAGTCGACCTTTATAAACTTTATAAACTTCCCCCCCATGAAACTCTGCTGATGCACCACAGTCCTGACATGAAACCTTCTGACATTGTAGTACAGACCTCTTTTTAAATTATTATTATTTGTTAGGAACTGGCAATGTCCTCTTCAATATATAGACAATCCCTGCCCCAAAGAACTTACAAAGCAAAAGACACAAGAGAAGACTGGGAGACTAGAGGTGGTCTTTTAAAAATAATTGTCATCATCACTCCTTTCCCATTAATAAAATGTTGCAGTGGAGAGACTGTTTGGCTGACATGAATTTATCAGCCTCATGGAAGGAATCAAATAACTCCATGTGACTCAATGAGGAAAGTTTGGATGGCTGGGGCAGGAATAGAAAGTAAGAAAGAAGACACACAGCCAGAAGTGGCAAAAGGAGAGAGAGGGCATGGTGAGGATTGTGGGTGCAGTGAAGTGGTGGAAGGATAGGAGGCATTAAAAAAAGAAACCCAATAGATTCAGTATGTAGGCAGAGGCCTAGTAAGGGTGTATGGACAAGTGCAGTATTGCTAACCTCAGGTGTTCCAAAATCATGAGTCAGGCCCAAAATAATCATGAGTTTGGAAAAATAACATTGCCTTCTTTTTTTGAGCCTCAAAAATAAATACGTTATTATTAATAATAAATAATATTAAAGTATCCCCCTTCCCACCCACCCATACAGTTTCAGTCTTTTCTCCACAATCAGAAGAGCTAGAAACTTACTTTAAAAAACCCCCCCAAATTAGATTCTCATATAGTAACCAGGTTTCCGCAGCCAGAGATTTAAGAAAAACACAAAAGACTGTGACTTTTGTGGTAAAATTCTAAGGGTTGGAAACACTGCAACGTTTTGTACCATCACGATGGAACATAGAGGTAGACTTTCAATATATTGTGGATTAAGGAACAGTGAGACAAGAAGGACATTTAGAGAGGTGAAGTCAAAGATGATCCAAGATTGGGAGCCTCAATAACTAGAAGGATGCTCTTTCTTTCAGTGGAGAAGGAGAAAAGAGAGTGGAGAAAGAGAGAGAGCATTTTGGACGGAAAAAAAATTAAAGAGCTTAATTTTGGCCATGCTCAGCATGAGCTGATGGCGACCCATCAAGCATGATACGTTAGATGACTATCAGATATATGTAATGGGACAAAAGGAGACTGGTTCTGTTTGAAAGAGGTAGACTTGTGAATTCTCAGTATAGATGTGGAAACTGAATATGTGAGAATGGAGAAGGTCACCCAGGGATAAGTGATAAGAGAATACAGTGGGAGGTCCAGGATGGAGCCCAGTGGGATACCAACACAAAGGAAGATGGGAAAAGGAAAAACTACCAGGGTGGCTGCTTGTGACTAAATGGGATCTGCCTGCACCAAACTGTGAACTCCATCACTGCTTTCTGGAGCAGAGTGTCAATCATGTCTACTATATCTGATGTGGGAAAATAGAAAAACAAAGACTAAAATGAATCCACCAAACTCATTTTCATGATTTATTTATTTTGGATTTAAGCCCAGGAAAGCTCTACCAAGAGGTGGCAAACCGGCTTTCTGTAGGAGAATGTATGTATATAGCCTGTATGTATTAGACATAGTATCTCTGTAGTCTTTATGAAGAATATACACACAGAATCAGACAGTATCTGTGCATTTTCTCTGTAACCTTCTGTGTTCAGTTGTTCAGAACTTTCCAAAACTTCTACCTACCACAATGGGACACCATTCCTAGGCGGACACCATTCCTAGAAAAATTGTGTGAATTTTTTTGGGAAAACTTTGAGCAAGTTCAGGCTTGACAAGGACACTTGCCTCCATCAATGAGCATTTCTCTCAGTGTAAATAGCATCAGAATTTGGAAAGTGTGCAGTGAATGAGGCAGACGACAAGGATAAATAGAATAAATTAAATAATATCTACAAATTCATTTATTTTTTAAAAAATAAATAATTTAGGGATGTATTAGATTTTATGCAGATTTTCTCTTTGCTTCTTTTCTAATAAGTTTCTTAGAAATAAATGTCACATTTCTTCCCTTTGTAGAGCTGTGCCCTGCAACTGGATCTCATTGGTGAATCATTGTGCCTGCCTGGATCCATTTGCAGTGTTTGGTCCTCACAACACACCATCCAGCCTATGTACTACACCAAATAAGGTCAATGGGACTTTGGCCCTTGACTTCAGAGGGTGCAGAATTGAGCCCTGAATGAGGGAGGGTCCTACAGATACTAGTATATGATCCTATAACTAGAGACTAGCATGAAAAATGCACATAAAGGAGCAGAGTTAAGGTTACATGTGCAGATTTAACTTTGTCACTGAATGATTTCTGAATGTTAAGCTGTGTAAACTTAATATTTGCTTAACATCACTTTTTTGGAATTACATATATAACTTATAGACTATTACAATACATACATCAGTAAAGTAAGTTAAAAGCTGTTAAATATTCTTGTTTTTTCTAGTTTGAATATTTTTAAATAAACATTTTAAACTGTTTCTTTTCTCTGTATATAACTTATAGTAGTTTTCAAGCTCCAAAAATGATAGCTCTTGATAGCTTTCGGTTGTGGTTATGAGCTATGACTGTTGCAAAGAAAACTATTCTCTGTAGCAATGCAGACTGTAAGAGAAAAAAAGAAAAAGAAAAAAGAAAGCTAACAAAACTCTGTTATGCCTGAAATCAATAATAAAATAAGTTCATTTCATACAAACATACATCTAAAGCTTTCATGACAGTCTAAAAAATGTAAAAATACCTGCAGAAGATATGAATTTATTGAATTTTCTTACTTTCTGTTTCATAGACTGTATCCTAAGCAGATGGTATAATCTGATTGTATCACCCTAGAAGTATATAGGATTTTATTTTAATGTTAAAAAACCTCAGTAGCTTTGGAACTTAAATTCTTTCTGTCTTCTATACTGTACTAGAATCTCAGCTCTGAGGTATTACAAGATAACTTTAATAAAAAGAAGTTGAATTTTATAAACTTAAATTTACTTATTCATTTCCTATATATACAGTTAAATTCTTTAGATGACTGCTTCCTAAGTATTTGGCAAAGCAATATATACTTTATTGAATGAAGAGTGAAATTTATATTAATATAGTTGATGTGGATATAAGATTTCTGCCAAAGCATTTTTTCACTATAACTATTATTGAATATTACAACTTTTTATCACTTCAGACTTTATTCCAACATTTTACTGCTTTATTCTGGCACTGAAAATATTTTACAATTCCCAAAGATGTGTTCTACTAACTTTTACACTGAACCACTTTTAGTTTAGGATTTGGGCTAGACTTTAAAAAGGTTGGTGACAGATATATTACCCACAGAGCACTGCCTGGGTTTTCTTTTGTTGGTCTGTAACTTGGATTCTTCTTGAAAGATTTCTAGACTTTTGTGGCCCTTCCAAAAATCTGGATTGTATAAAACAGAAAAGCTAAGACATTTTCAGCACCAGAAAGGAAGAAGTTTGCAATCATTTTCTGTAATACAAATGGACTTATTTAGTGCTTCTGTTATGGAAGAGATTCTACAATAATAATGCTACTATTATAATACCATTTCTGTAATAATAGCATTTCTGTTATAAAACACCATTATTATAGAAATGCTATTATAAGACAAGCTCTGTTATTCCAAATTGCTTCTGCAATAAAAGTGCTAAAAAAGTCTGCTTATATTATAGAAAATTATTGCAAATTTTTTTTTTGCCTGGCACTCAAATTTTTCATTCTGAATTTTGCCTGCTACTGCTGGAAATTCACTCTCTCACTTTAATCTGGGGCTTCTGTGATTTATTCAACACTGTATATTTAAAACAGGAAATCATTGGGCAGGCAAATGCGAAAAACTCTGTCCACTCTTCATTTATCTGAATTCCCATCTCCCTGATTTATTCATTTCCCTGCCTTGGAATATGTCTCATATTCGGCAGGTGACCATGGCTTTATAATACTCACACTCTGGTTATGGGGGTGGAGGGGAGGAAAGAAACAAAAGATGGCTGAAAAGAGAATTGTAGAAAGATACATCACTTTTTTTTATACCATCAATTCCCCACTTTGAGCATTGTTCATCTAATTGCTTCCAACACCTTATCTGACTATGTATTTAACGCATATGTCTATAATACTCTGTAAGAGTGAAATACAACCCAGTGTGAAGGGCCTTTGAACTACTTCAGCCCTTAGGCCCAAACCTTCTGAACCAGTGCACAACTGAAATGCTAGGCTGCACAGGGTGTTGCCTCCACCCCAACTCCAACAGGCCAAAGAGTAGAATCAGAGTAGCCCCCGGAGCGCAGATGAACCCCAACCCTGTTGGATCTTCCTTTTATTCCTGCTTCCCATGTG
This sequence comes from Gopherus flavomarginatus, assembly GCF_025201925.1. Classification (NCBI taxonomy): domain Eukaryota; kingdom Metazoa; phylum Chordata; order Testudines; family Testudinidae; genus Gopherus; species Gopherus flavomarginatus. Next base: position 142,931,729 of record NC_066620.1, on the reverse strand, counting down.
GCTACTTCCCTACCTTTAACATCCATCCTCATCCTATCCCATCCTATCCTCTTTAAATGCTCCCTCTACACAAGTAGGCAGGAAGCGGCTCTATAACTCTCTCCTTTCTTGAGAAATGAATCAGTTCTATCGTTAGGGGGCCATGGAGACATTGCTGGAAGCCCTTTGCTGTAGAATTAATTTCACTTTGAATGAGCCATGTAGATGTGAAAAACCCTGAACTTTGGATCATAATGTGAAATTTGTGGTAATGCCTCATCTGTAGAAAAAGCTAGCTCCTCCCACATTCCTTTTAGATGTTCATCTCCTTCCCCAGCATGCACTGTTTGAAATATGTTACTCATGTTTGATATCCTTGACAAAGGTTTCCTTTTCTATAGTAAGAAAACATTCAGAGGCTGATCCTCAGCTTGACTTCAGTGAAGATGAATCAACTTTACACCAGCTGAGGAACTATCTTGCAAGTGCTTGGTTTTTGTTATTATTGGTAGTTGTGGGGATTTCCCCCCAACGCATAACAGAGATTCAAAACTCATTTTGGATGCCGCACGTTGTACCCTTTTTCTAGACTTAAATGTGCTTCCTATGACAAGAAAGTGACATTCTCTAGTAATATCCTTTTTTCTGATCTGTATGTTGTCCTCCTGTGGTTGACTTTTTTCATTTAAAAATTTCAGTCATAGTTTAGAATGTCAGTTGGGACATGAACTTGAGCCTTCCAATGATGATCACTATATTGTTGTTATTGCTGCAATACTCCTCCACTAGAATTAGAGTTCAATCTGTTTTTTCCCCTTAGTTCATCTCTATTTTCACCAATTTATAACTACGGTACTGTAAAAATTTGCATTGAGATGAACCTTGAAATGCATGGGCTCAGTCTAGAGTTCTTGCTCTCTTTCTTTCTATTCAATTTTTTTAAAATCCTTTTTTTGCTATCATCTCAAGGGAATGAAAAGGATTTTGATGTTCTTCTGCACTTCTGGAAATTGAAAAAGTCATTTGTTTTTTCCCCCCACTGCTAGTGACATTATTTAGTTAATGGTGTCAATTAGTGCCTTTGGGTACCGTATTTTCTTGAAAATGGCAAACACTTTTGTGCCTATTTGTATCTCCTAAATGTCTAAGTGCTTGTATTATCGTTTGTGTGTTATTTTTCAATTGATACTTACCGGTACTTATATTTGGTAACATCTGCTGTTTTGTTTCTTCATTGCAACAACTCCCTTGAGACTCTCAGTGGAAAAAGTCATTTTAGTGTTAGCAGTTACTGTACCACAAGAGGCTCTTACTGGTACCAGTAGAATGGTTCTGAGTCTCTATTCTCTGTGTGTACTAGTGAATTTATGCTGATGTTTCTGTAATTCTGGGTACCGTAAATTAAATATTTGTAACTTGCTTTCATCCCTCTTCTCTGTAAGACACATTATCTGTTTTGAGCAGGAATTTTTTTATGCATGCATGCAATTTGATCTACTGTTAGTAGTCATCAAATATACATGTTTTAGCTCTCTTTCACTGAGCTGAGTTTGACCAATATAATGATGATTACATTTAGGAGTTTTTAACATGTTAGTGTATAGTGATCATACAATGTTTTGCCTCCTCATATAAAATAAAGATGGTGGATTTTTCTCTTTTGGTTGATATTCATACTTGATGGTCCAGAAATATTCTGGTATGAATGGAGCAGCACCAGTGCTTTGAATGCTTGCCCTACTCCCAGAGACCTGATTCATTAGGAGGCTGGACAACGGAGGAGGAGGTGCTTGCCTCTCCACCTCCCCAGAACCTGGTTGGCTAGAGAGCTGGCAGAAAATCAGACCTCTGTTCCATGCAGTGGAAGATTGGATTGACACTCTATAAGGGACTGCATGCTGGGAGCATATGCTTCTGCAGGTGTACTGCAGGCCTAAACCCTGAGCTCTTGCTCTGGAAGACAGGCCCAGGGGAACAGCCTGGGAGTGTGACTACTAGGCAATTATGCTGCACTTAGGGTTGCCAACTTTCTAGTCACACAAAACCAAACACCCTAGCCCTGCCCCGCACTAGAGGCTTCGCTCCTCACTCACTACATTCCCCCTCCCTCGGTGGCTTGCTCTCCCCCACCCTCACTCGCTTTCACTGGGCTGGGGCAGGGGGTCATGGTGTGGGAAGGGGTGAGGGCTCCGGGCTGGGGATGCTGGCTCTGAGGTGGAGCCAGAAATGAGGGGATTCAGGGTATGGGAGCGGGGTCCGGACTGGGGCAGGGAGTTGTGGTGCAGGATGGAGTGAGGACTCTGGTTGGGGGTGCGGGATCAGGGGTAGGGCTGGGAATGAGGGATTTGGAGTGCAGGAGGGGGCTGCAGATTGAGGCAGGAGGTTGGGGTGTGTAAGGAGGTGAAGGTTCCAGGCTAGGGGTTCTGGCTCTGGGATGGGGCCAGAAACGAGGGGATTCAGGGTGTGAGGGGGCCTCTGGACTGGGGCAGGGAGTTGGTGTGCAGGATGGGGTAAGGGCTCTGGTTGGGGGTGCAGGCTCAGGGGTAGGGCTGGGGATGAGGCATTTGGGGTGCCGGAGTGGGCTCCAGGCTAGGGGACGGGATCCAGGGATTTGGAGTGCAGGAGGGGGCTGCGGATTGAGGCAGGAGGTTGGGGTGTGTAAGGAGGTGAGGGCTCCGGGCTACGGATGCTGGCTCTGGGGTGGGGCCAGAAATGAGGGGTTCAGGGTGTGGGCGGGGGCTGCAGACTAGGGAAGGGAATTGGGGTGCAGGATGGGGTGAGGGCTCTGGGCTGGGGTTGCTGACTCTGGAGTGGGGCTGGGAATGAGGGGTTTGAGGTGCAGGAGCAGACTCCAGGCTGGGGGTTGGGGTCCGAGGGATTTGGAGTGTGGGAGGGGGGCTGTGGGTTCAGGCATGGGTTTGGGGTGCAGGACTGGTTGAGGGCTCTGGGGTGGGCCGGGAATGAGCAGGTTGGGGTGTAGGAAGGGGGCTCTGTTTGGGGGGCGGCCTCAAAGCTGAGGCAGGGGGTTGGGTCTCAGGGTTGGGGCTCTGGCTTACCTTGCATGGCTCCTGGTCAACGGCACAGTGGGGGGCGGGGGAGCTAAGGCAGGCTGCCTGCCTGTCCTGACACCACGCTGCACATGCCCTGGAACCATCCAGCATGTCTGGCTCCAGGTCCTATCAGGGAGAGGTGGGGAGGTACAGGAGGCTCCACACACTGTTCTAGCCCACAGGCACCCCCGCCCCGCTCCCATTGGCCAGGAACTTAGGGTGGGGGCAGCGTGAGGAGCCCCATGTGCCTCCCTCTCCTTCCCCCAGACCCAGACCTGCTGGCTGCTTCTGGGGCGCAACATGGTGGCTCAGGGCAGGTAGGGACTAGCCTGCCTTAACACCGCAGCACTGCTGACTGGACCTTTAATAGCGCGGTCAGTGGTACTGACCAGAGCTGCCAGAGTCCCTTTTCAACCAGGTATTCTGGTCGAAAGCTGGACACCTGGTCACCCTAACTGAACTGCACAGCATCAACCACTTCCGAAAGGGAAGGAGATACACTAATCTGGGTCTCAGAAGGCAGGGATGGTTTGGATGTTTTTTTATTGATGGACCTTTTATTTTTAAGCATCTTGAATTTATTTCATTATACTCTCATTAGCTTCTCCTTTAAATGGCATTGCAGTTCTTCTGCCCCTGCACATAAAGGTGTTGGAAGATTACCTTGTGTTGGAGTGATGCCTGGGTCAATTCCTGCCTCTCCAAAGGTTGTAGAACAATTGTCCACCCTCATGCAAAGGTGCAGAAATTGGAAATATACCTGTCTCTGGGAGGTAAAACCCCACCACATATGAAAAAATTTATAAGAGAAGTAAAAGGAATAAAATGCAAATTAATACTACCCCAGGAGCACGAGGGCAGCAATAAAACAGAGGCCACAGTCCTTTCATTTTTACTCAGGGGAAACTTCTATTGGAAAGTAATGACTACTGGATCAGCACTAGAGTTTGTAGAACCAAGATAGTTCGTAGGTTCCTCGTACACACACTGTTATTGTGAGCAACTAATGTACCCTTTATGAAGCAGCAGTGACAAAGGAATGCATCTCTGGGTTGGCAGGATACATGGTGGGAATGGAAGAAACTCACAAGAGGGATATTGGATTTGAGAAATCTAGCTGGTGGACATGCTGAGGCACTAACTTGGAGCAATAAGGACATACCACTATAAATACATCCAATGTAATCCCGAGTCATCTTTTCTCCTGGCAGTCAGGGTGAATGGGGCCCTTCTTTGTTGAAAGCCAACACTGTTAGGCATGTGTGTGTGTCACTTTTGGTTCAGAGAGATTTAACTTTTTAAAAATGGAAAAAAAATTCTCAATAGAGTTGTCAGTTTTCACTAGCAGAGAATTTGGCCTTATGTCTCTTGTACACAGGGCACAGCAGTCAAACAATACCCAAGAGGAATGCAGCAGAAATATTAATGAGCTCAAAGCTCTGAGTCGATATGAGCTTTTTAGACCACCACCTCAGCTGATACAGTAATGTGTATAATTTAGTTTTTCACAACAAGACACCATGTCCTAAGGAAGGGCCATGTCTTGCCACAATTTCCTCACTCTTAGAACTACAACAGTAGGAGCTGGACAGCAGCAGATGTCTTTTTGGATATATGAGGAGATCACTATCACCCTGTAAAAACACCCCTGTTATTAGCAACATTGCTACCAGCATTTTGTACTCTGTGAAGAAAGCAGCAGCTGCTTCTTTGAAGCATGGGTAGCATCTAGTTCCAACACTGCCTATACTGTATACAGTGCAGTGACTGATAAAACTGAGAGGGCTATTATTTGATGTGTACTCTTCGATGTCTGTGTATGTCTGTTCCTTACTGATGCTCCTCCCTCTGTCCCCACATTAATGGTACGGCAAGAGCAGAAAGTGAGAGTCTGATGACCCATTCTCTCTGCTTCTTCTCTGCTCTGTGCCAGAGCTCACAATAATGAAAAATACTGGGTCAGATTTTCAAAAATGTATCTTTGTGTACATAAGCATTTTTCCACCAGCATGAGCACTTTTTCAAGCACCAGCACCTGCACATGCAATTGGTCCTTCTGTCCATTGTATACGCAGGGATTTGTGAGTATTAGTAAATTGTGTGTTTAAACCTCGAGCAGGTAGTAAAGCCACAGGGGCCTGGAAAAGTTCTAGAAAGAAGCTCTCTATTAAAACAGAGAGCATAAGTGAGTGCGACTTTAGATTAATAGACTCCTAGGCCAGAGGGAACTATCTGTATGGTATTGCCACCCTTAGTTCTGTGCTGCTGCTACTGCTGCTGCTGCTCCTGCTGGCAGTGGTGCTGCCTTCAGAGCTGGGTGCTGGACCAGCAGCCACTGCTTTCTGGCTGCCCAGTCAATGTTTAATTTATGCCAGGACTGAACCCTGGCAGCTTTTTCATTACAAATTAAGCACTGACTGGCAGGCTACACGGGAAGCCTTGGTGGGTCACAGTTGGCCCGCGGGCCACCTGTTGAGTGTCATTGCCATAGTTATGTTTAAATACAACCAGCTGGCTACTTGGAATGCTTTCAGTTTTGGAAATTTCTCTCTAAATTCTACCTATAACCTTGATCTCTAGTCTGGCATGTGTACTCCTGAAGAACTAGCAGCTGAATCATTTAAAATTGATATTTGGTAATATCTGCCTTGTTTAATATCCTAATAACCATACCATGACAGAAGTGGAGCTGCTTTGTAGTGATTTTATGAGTAGTGTGTGTTGATCTGGTTATGGGGATATTTACTCTCTTATTTAGTTTAATAGGAGGTGGGAAGGAAAAGCAAGCAGGGAGGGAAACAATGGCTCAAGAGCAGCCATCCACGGGAAAAGGTCTGTGAACACAGGTATTAAAAGAATGGTGGCAGGTTTAAAAAGGAGCATTCTCTCAAAACAAGTGGGAGTAGTTTGTAGGAACCAGGCTGAGACACACCCAACCCTGGTGGTTGTCTGAAGAAGTTAGGTCTATCTAGGTTCCATCAGGAAAGGTAAGGCATTTAGGTAAGATAGACATGCACAGGGCCGGCCCACAGCATTTTGGCACCTGAGGTGGGGACACACACACATGCCTAACAGTGTTGGCTTTCAACAAAGAAGGGCCCCATTCACCCTGACTGCCAGGAGAAAAGATGACTCGGGATTACATTGGATGTATTTATAGTGGTATGTCCTTATTGCTCCAAGTTAGTGCCTCAGCATGTCCACCAGCTAGATTTCTCAAATCCAATATCCCTCTTGTGAGTTTCTTCCATTCCCACCATGTATCCTGCCAACCCAGAGATGCATTCCTTTGTCATTGCCACTATACCCCCTTGCTTGGGCCAAAACTTTGAATGGTCTCAGTTTGCCTTCTTCCTGTTCTACTCCTCTCATGGTACTGCTCTGCTACCTATCCCAATAAAGGAGAACTAACACCTTAAAATGCCTTGTTCAAAAATTTTAAGTAACATGTAACTTCCAAATGCCTGAACAGCAAATGTAACTTTTCTTATCTGCATAGTAAACACTGGCATTTTTATCTGTTTGAATAATCAAAATGGTACTTTCCGTGCCTTCTTGGCTGCAAAAATTTGAACTGCTTTCTGAAGGTCCACAGTCTGGGACAACTCATGCTCTATTGAGATGGTTGCAAGGCTGACCAGCTTCTCCTGTGTCATTGTGGAGCATAGATGTGTTTTTATTAACTTCAGCTTGGAGAAGTTGTGTTCTCCACTGGCAACTGTTACAGGAAGTGTTAGAAGTATGCACAGAGCAACAAAAATATTTGGAAAGGGGGTGATCATCTTATTTGTGCACATATATTCCAGAACAGCCTTTGGAGTTGATCCTGCTGAAATGTAACTTGAAAGGGCTTTCAGTTCATCACCTAAATCACTCACATCAATATCACATGTGTCATCATGTGTCAACACTGTCTCTAGTGCCCTGCATTGCTAGTGTAGGTCTTCTTCAGGTATAGTGAGCAGTTTTGGAATATCATACAACATCCCAAATATACTGCTGTGTTCCTTGAGCTGCATGAAACGTTCTTCAACTGTATTGCACAATCTAGCACCTGGTTAAAGAATTCAACTTTGAATTGTTGTTTGGGGTCTCTTATGGGATTATCCCATGCCTCGTAATCAAAATGTCTTCTTCTTTAGTGACTCTTGTATTCTTGAATGGGTGGGAAAATAGCTTCAGTGTGAAGTTCCTCTGCCAACTTCTGTGCACTTTTCAGAACGTTTTGAAATCCCTCATCTGACCGGTAAGACTGTAGGTGTGACTTTGCTTTGTCCAGTTCCATTTCTCCAGATGTATCAAGGTCAACACCTCGCAATCTCTTGCTTACAACATTTATTTCAAACAGTATGTCATGCCACAACACTAAGCAACACAGAAATTTGAAGTTATGTATGTTTCCCTCAATATGTTTCCCTCTGCCACTGTTCTCCCACGAACAGTTCCTGTCATAGCATTATCCTCCATAATGGCAACTATGACATCGTGTATCTTCTCAATTTGGTGTTTAATAGGCTTTATCGCCTCCACTCAACTTTCCCATTGTGTGGCACTCAGTGGTTTCAGTGTCAGAGAGGATGTTCCCAGTTGTAGCTTCAAAATTTGCCATTGATGAGTTGATGCAGAGAAAAATACATAGATGCTTTGAATTACATTAAAAAAAAATCAGCAGACTCACTAGAAGCTGATGCTACATCACTGACCACCAAGTTCAGTGAATGAGAACTGCACGGGACAAAAAAAGCTCGAGGGGTTTAACTCTCGGATCCGTGTCTGCACTCCTCTGTTCTTTCCTCTCATGTTGGCACCATTATCGTAGCCCTGACCTCTCATTTCAGCTATCATAATTCCTGTATCTTCCAGCTTTTTCAGAAGCACATTTGTCATACCAGCTCCTGTAGTATTATCAATGTCAATAAATTCTAGCAAATGCTCTCTGACAGTCACCATTGCAGTGACATTTTCACTAAGTTCTGTTGCTGTTACAAAATGCACCATTAAAGTCATTTGTTCCGTATGGCTGATGTCAGCTGTGCAGTCCAGGATAACGGAGTAATATCTTGCTGACTTCAGATCTGTCACAATCTTCTGTTCGACTTTTGTTGCCAGTAACTGTATGATCTCATTTTGAATTGTTTTTCCAAGGTAATGGCGTGTGTACATTTCTTGGGTAGTGACTTTGCTTAGATGCACGTGGAGTACAGCATCAAACTCAGCCATAAGCTCCACAGTTTCAAGGACATTTCCATTGTTTGGCACATATAGCTGATCTGAAGTGCCACGTAGTGCTAGGTTTTGGGTAGCAAGCATTCTTACAATGGCAATGAGCCTTTTCCGAACATTTTGCTAGTAAAGAGACTCTGATGCAATCTTCTCTTGATGCTGATCATCTATGGTGGCCTTTAACCTTAGTCTCATCTCAACTCTTTCCACCTATGGAACGCTTTCTGGTGATTTGCTGCCTTCTCATGGCATGCCAGATCTCTAGCCGGATTTTTCTAGTCATTTATTCCTGTAGAACAGAGGTAGGCAAACTATGGCCCATGGGACACATCCGACCTGTGGGACCACCCTGCCCGGCCCCTGAGCTCCTGGCTCAGGAGGCTAGCCCCTGTCCCCTCCCCCTTCTGTTTCCTCTCCCCCAGTACTCTATGCTGCATGGTGGCGTGTCTATTCTGCTGCTCTGGGTGTCACGGCTGTAGCGTCACCAGCCACTGGTGCTCCAGTCAGTGCAGTAAGGGGGCAGGGGAGTTCAGGGTAGTAGTGGTCAGGGGCCGGGGTTGTGGATAGGGGTTGGGGTGGTCAGAGAGCAGGGAACAGAGGGGTTGAATGGGGGTAAGGGTCCCGGGGGGCAGTCAGGAAGGAGGGGGGGTTGGATGAGGTGGCAGGGGGCAGTCAGAGGCAGAGGTTCCAGGGTTGATCAGGGGACTGGGGATGTTGGATGGGGCAGGAGTCCCAGGGGGGCTGTCAGGAGGTGAGAAGCAGGGGGAGTAGCATAGGGAGTGGGGGCCAGGCCACGACTAGCTGTTTGGGGAGGCACAGCCTACCTTAACCTGCCCTCCATACACTTTCTGAAACCCGATGCGGCCCTCAGGCCAAAACGTTTGCCCGCACAGTGTGGCTGGAACATTAGACTGGAAGAGTTTACAGCAAAAACAGTATGCAGCATTCTGGTTTTTTGAGTACATAAGGTATAGCATCTCCACTTTGTCAACATTGGGGATTTCACACCAGTAATGTGTTGGATAGAAACTTCTATTTCATTGTCTTTGGGGAACATGAAGTTTTTCACTTGCTGTGGCCCATGCAGTACAAGGAAGTCCCTCAGGCTACTGCTCAAGTGGGTCCACAGTCCTGGATCATCTAGACTTAAGGAACTAAACTCAGTAGCAGCTGTTTCTTGTGGCTCCACCGCACTCTTCTCTGATCTACATTTTTCTTCAGGAATGTGCATGGTTACATCCATTTGAGATGGAGATATGGATGCTGCAGTAGCTGCCAGGTCACCTGCACTATGACTAACTGGAAGATCAGGCATCTCCTCACCACTCACATCCTCACTGGAGCTGGAAGGCTCACCTAGAACATTTGTGTCTATGTATAAGAACATAAGAACGGCCGTACCGGGTCAGACCAAAGGTCCATCTAGCCCAGTATCTGTCTACCGACAGTGGCCAATGCCAGGTGCCCCAGAGGGAGTGAAGCTAACAGGCAATGATCAAGTGATCTCTCTCCTGCCATCCATCTCCATCCTCTGACAAACAGAGGCTAGGGACACCATTCCTTACCCATCCTGGCTAATTGCCATTAATGGACTTAACCTCCATGAATTTATCCAGTTCTCTTTTAAACGCTGTTATAGTTCCAACCTTCACAACCTCCTCAGCTAAGGAGTTCCACAAGCTGACTGTGCGCTGCGTGAAGAAGAGCTTCCTTTTATTTGTTTTAAACCTGCTGCCTATTAATTTAAACCTGCTGCCTATTAAAGAGACAGGAGAGCTCCTTCCTGCTTAGATAGAAAAGCTTCCTTTGCTTTCTTTCTTTTTCTGAATGCTGCCCCAGAGGGGTGTTTTCTTCTTTCACTCATGACTGCTGTTCTGTGCCAGCTATAGTGGCTCTCAACACTCAATTGAAGGGGACAAATAAGCAGGCTGGTAGCAGGACCTGAGTGAGGGAAGATATCAGTGTCTTAAGGGCCTAACTGGCTCCCACTACTTCAGTTGACTGTCTGTTCTCCTGAAGTGGGTTCAGGGAAGCAGCAGGAAGCAGGAAGCTCCCTGAGAAGCTGGTGTTAATCAGTCCAGGCTCCTTGGGGTGCTAGAGAGGTACATAAGAGGCTCCTCCTCCTCTCTCTCCCTGCAGCTCCTGCTGCTTTCTGTTATTCCCTCTCACCTTTCCTCCTGCCTGCCTGTTATGTTTCTTGTGCCCTCTTTCCTCCAGCACAGCACTCCACTATCTCTGTGCATCTAGAGCAGAGAGAATACATATGCACCAGCAGCAGACACAATTTTCTACACTTCCACTCTCCCCCCCCCAACATTCTGGCACCTGATGCACAGACATTTTGTTTTAAGGTCCTTTTTCTCTGCATGCTTTTTTCCACTTTTAAAATGAACAAAACTTTGTTCTTTAAGAAGGCTGGTTGGTCAACTGGTCACAGACTCCTGAAAGGAAGAACTTTAGGTGCCAGAACTCAATGAGATCTGCAGGGTATGGAACAGTTGAGACACAGTGTGCTGTAGAGCAAAGGCCTCGTTAAGAGTGGGAAACTGAAAGAATTCCACCCCGAATTTGGTAAAAACACAAGGCCTGATTCCTGAGAAGATGCACTCCGAAGCATCTAGACCTGTGACACATGCTGTTTGGCTAATCTTGTTGACTGATTTGCTCATCTCTCATTATATCTCCATCATTCTGTGGACCACAGAAGAATGATACTGTGACCTAGACTCTTTTCAGAATCAGACACATTTATTTGGCTGGTAGGGGGATGTAGTGAAGGAGTGATTAAGCCTCTGCATGCTACTGACTCATCTATTTTGCTGAAAATAAGGTAAATTTGATTGGGGGTATGAAGTTCTAACAAACAAAAATGTGTTATATGTGGACAGGATAGCACAACGTGAGGGGAGTAGGCAGATCTAGTGAGTCTTAAATTGGCTATGTCCTTGTTCTTTGGAGCCAGGTTGTTCTATAACAGGTAGTCGGCCTGTCTCCCTAGCCCAGGAAGGACTAATCACATCCATGTTTTCAAGGCTTTTCTTCAGGGCACAGTTTATACTTTGAACAATAAAACAGTTCAGCATGAATTCCACATATAAACCTGGTCTTTCTCCTGACCTTCTGCTGGGGCCCAAATGCTTTCCTCTTGAATTTCTTCCCCTACTCCAGGGCTAGCTGGCCAGCCTGCCACAGTAGCCAACCTCCTTCCTGCAGTTTTTCTTTTAACTGAGCCACTTGATAACTTTTATAATCACTTGATTAATGTCAGCTGATCAGTCACAGGTGAGGCTGGGCCCAACTCTCCTTAAAAGAACAGCTGCCCTGCGACATAGCCTTTAAGATGATATCTGTAATTCAGGAAAAGCCATCATTTCATTCCATATCTAAGTATGGTACCATTTTCAAATAAGAGACAGGTTATTTTATATCAGTTCTACCCATATGTACTCTTCCTTTGTTTGGATATGTGCCTCAGACATTGCATATCAGATCACACTGTAGCAAGAGCTTACTGGTAATGCATTGTTGAGTTATGTTTTATTTTTTCAGACATAATCTGGAAACAAAATGGAGATTTTCTGCATCATTGTGTGGGATTCAAATAAAGTAAAATGATTATCTTAAATACACCATGAGGAAAGAAAACAAACTAGCAGAGATTCTACCATGAGGTTTACTTCAGAAATTATATTTGACAAGTGAAAAGATACTGGGCCAAATTCTGCTCTCAGCTGAAATAGTGCAAATACAAACTAACTCCATCAATGTCAGTGGAGTTACTCTAGATTTATGCTCCTGTATTTGAGATGAGGATTAGGTTCCATTTATTAACCTAAACTCCTTCTTTTCTGAGTTGCTGAAGATGGCATTATGGCCATAGTTCTCAACCCATACTGTGACAACTCAATTTTCTGTTTTTTTTTAAAGTTTCGACAGAAAATATTTGATCAGCCTTATTGAAATTCTCGATTTACCTACAAAATAGCTACAGATTGGGCAGCAGCACTGCAAACATCTCTACGGGCTGAGATGGTTACCTCAAATTTTATGCCCATTCATTCTTTGCTGAAACTTCCTATAAGTGTGTATCCAGTGTTGTTATAGCTGTGTCGGTTCCAGGATATTAGAGAGACAAGCTGGGTGAGGTGATATCTTTTATTGCACCAACTTCTATTGGTGAGTGACAAGCTTTCAAATTACACAGCACTCTTCCTCAGGTCTGGAAAAAGTACTCAGAGTCACAGCTAAATACAAAGCCGAACAGATAGTTTGTATGTCCATGCTAATTGTGGTGGTGGTTTTTGTGATATGGATATCTGTCCACTCTAAACTGAAATTTGGATACCAACTAAATATTTGTAAGTCACTAAACAGCCATCAGTTATCTCAGTCACTGAGGTTTTCTATTTTACTGTATATTACATTTAGGATTAAACAATATGTATAAAGGAAAAGTGGACTGTGAAATCATAGTCAAGGCATTTATGTGACATAATTGCCATGAGCTATTATATTTTTGCTATTCCTGGTACCGTTTGTGTTTATGATGGCCAAACCTGCTGGTCTAATGGAATGAATGGTCCAGTATCTGTTGAAATTGGGACTTGGTTGAAGTTCAGTTCAGGCAACAATGAAGTAATGTGGATTGGCTGGGGAGAGAACTGGAAAAACCTAGCAAGAGTTGTATCGATACTCTGACTCTGGGATTGTGATTGCTGTTTCATATGTCAGTTTTCAGGTGAGAAGTCTTGTTAGGTCCTTGGCTGCTGCTAGATGCTTAGCTTGCATCAGTGTCTGAGGGCTTTATTTCCATCAGTGCCTTGCAAGAAGAATGTAACTATTTCTTTCTGATTGTGGTCTGTTTTGAGAACACTTGGTGAGGAGTGCAAATGTGTACTAATTAAGTAGAGTTGCACACTGGGAGCACATAACACTGATGCTGTGTGATCTACACTAGCCGCTTGTTGTCTTCCAAGTATTCAAGGGATTGTTTGCAATCTATGAGTCCCTAAAATGGTTTGATACCTAATATCTGAGAGATGACATGGTACCTAACATCTCTTTGGATGATACCTCTACTATTGTGACCAGTGGATGTGCTTGAATATAAGCCTCTGCTGGTTAAATTAGGAAGAGGCTTCTGACTGGGTATCTTGGAGTCCCTGGCCTCTCAAACTAATTTCCTCGCCTTGCACTGCCAGAGCCCAAATGCATTAACTTAGTGGATACTTCTCACTATAATCAGATAGATAATCAGAACAAACTAATAAGCCCCCTCTCTTTTCCCCTCAACTCACAAGATAATGTAAATCAACCCAAACAGCCCCCTATTGTTAGGAAGGGAGCTGGAGACTCTGTCAAGTTCATTAGTGACGGGGCCATCCAGTTCTAAGTTACCTGGGAAGTGCTTGAATAATATGGTGAATGAAAACACAAAGATTTTGCAAAGCTCCTCTATTTCTTTGGCATTTGTGGAGAGATTGGGCTCAGGGGTTAGGAATGGTTAAATGTTATAGTTATAGTAGGGATGTTATTGTGTTGGAGTTCAATACAGGCAGTTCATTATATATTGATTTAATTTTTGAGTCCTGTAAGAAATCCCTGTCTCCTATCCAAAGAGAGGATAAATAATTTGAAATAAATTTTAAAAACATTAAACATCACTGCTAGTCCTGCTGCAGTACATATCAGCAAGACTATAGACCAGGAGAGGCTAGGATATATGAAGCCCTGTTCCGCCCCTGAGTTGATCATATCTCCTTTCTTAGAGCTTATGTTGAGTTCACACATTGCATGGCATATTATGTTTTTGGTATTTTGATTCTCCTATGTAAGGATACAGCATTTACCGCCCTCAATCTCATTATATATATTTAGTTCCTAGGAATATTATAATATAATTGCAGTTGATTCATGAAGTAAAGATATGTGGCCATAATTTCACTTTCCTGGAGAGGACTGGTCAAAACTATGGGTGGTATGAGTGATCTATCATTTCTTGCTAAACTGTGTGTTTTATCATCAGACCAGATAAAGTAATATTGCTATCCAGGGAGAAAGAGTTAGGGCTTGTAGGTGCTAAGAATTCAAAATGTGGTTATTGCCACCATGATTTATCTGTAATTGTAAATATTTTATTGCTTTTTTCATCTCTTTTTAACTGCACATTTTGTATAGAAGAATAACAGAAACTACTTTGGACAAGTATTTTGTTCAGTAATTTGCTTTCTGGGTATTCTTTCATGGACAGTTGAGTTTTGCTTTGGCTTAAAAAGATCTTTCAACTTTTTATTGGTAGCGAAACTGTTCCATCTCCTTGGTTCCTGTTATTTTGCCAATGCTGCAGCAACATTGACGGTCTGGTGAAAGCCGGTCAAATGAAGGCTTCTCAGCTGCTGAATTTAGACAATGTTTGAAATGCCATCCCTCATCTCTGGAATGGAACTCTACAGGGAGTTATGCAAAAACTTTTTCATTTCACTCCTGCTGCTCTGCCACAGACTAAAGCGATGTTGTAGTAAATACACCTGCACTATGTGTTTTGCCTGTAAAGTAGACCTATATTTTGGAAATGTTTGAGGTAGTTTGATAAACTGTGGATATCACTGAATTCTTAGGTAATTTCCCACCCTCACACTTGAACCATTATTGTGAACAAACTATAACAGATTTAGCAGAAGCAATTGTGCTTAATACTCAAGCCTTCTTGCTCCAGACACTATTCATTTTTTCTTGGTGTCTCAACATCATCATTTAAGTTAGTATCTTACTACAAGGATAGTCACATTTAATCTTTTACTGGGAGTCAGACTGGTATATTAACAATCATTCAATATGTATAATCGTATCTCAAGGTTAACATATGTTTGATGGTTATGAATTTTCTTTAATGTTGTTTAAACATTTTTTCTTTTTAATGTCCTGAGTACCAGGTGGGCAGGAAAATTATGGGGCATGAGTGAGGATTTAGGATTTCCTATTAAAAAACCCTAGATCATACATTGATTCTAGAATTATGTAAATCTACAGCTCAAAGTTCACTTCTTGTAGTGTTTGGATAAAGACCTTATGTGATAAAACAGTAAATAGAACACTGCAGGTACATCACACCCAATTACAACTATTATAAAAGATACTTATTATACTGCATGTTGTTGGTCCTTTCTCTAAAATCAAGCCTACAGTATGGTCTAGGTAACATCACAGAAAAGTATCTTATGGTGCAAATCAACTGTTTTAAGTAGAGTTACTCCTGATTTACAGTGGTTTAGCTGAGCACAGAATCAGCCCCAAAGACTGCTAGTTAAAAAAAAAGCCAGTAAATTGCATATAGTAATTAGCATAACAAATGAAAAAGTTTCTAACCTATAAACAAGGCATAGCATAGTCAATTACTATAACTTATGAAGAAGTAATGTGAAAGAACCACTCAAAGTTTGTGTTCCCTTATTTAAACTTCTTAATTCTATTTCATTACAAGGTATGTCACTGAACTGGACATCTGTTCCATACAAACTTTACATTATATCACTGTTTCTATAAACTCTTGACATCAGAAAGGCTGAATTATGAAACTTAAAATGGGAGAAAATGAGGAATATTAAGGAAAAAAATCCTACTTTGTCAGGTTTGCTCCAGTCAAGTATTTTGTTTTTGTTTTTACCCATTTTGGTCTAAAATTTCCTGGGTTTTTGGGTGCCCAATTTGAGGCACCTTAAAGGACCTTGATTTTCTGAATTCTGAAAATCACCCTCTGAAAATCAGGCCCATTTAATTAAAGCCATGAAAATTTAGGTCTTTGTGTTTTGGAGAATATTTTAAAAGCCATGTCACACATTTAATTTGGGATTTTCAAAGGAGGTGAAGAGAATGAAGTGCCCTATTGAAAAACAATAGAGTTTGAACACCTGATTCCTGTAGGCCTCTTTGAAAATCCTAACCCTTAGTCTTTGGGAAAATTGGGAGTGTCAGTTTTCTGAAGCCATATCCTCAAGGGTGTTTAAGTATAATTAATTCCCATTTTACCAAGAAATACAATATGTTTCTCGCTCTCTCTAGTATGTCATTGTATCAGTTGCCATATAAGCGTAACTAGGTAACACACATATAATGTATCGCTTCAACCTCCGTTCTGTTGAATGCCATCTCTCCAGAGCCGAGCAGTGCCATGATTTTAGCTTCTGCTGAGAAGGGTATTGGAAAATGTTTTCAGCGTGGAACGGTGACATAACATGTTAAATATTTATATCATTTAATTTTGTCATGATTTATCTGTTATATGTTTTAACATTTTATGACTTTAGTGTTTGAGACACTTGTAACACTAGACTTGGAACCTGCTGTGAATAGGCAATTTATTATTTATGATAATAAATATCTAAGGAAGAGAGAGATCACTTTATTACTCAAATACAGGACTGGGATTCAAGAAATCTGAGTTCTAATCCCAGCAGTGCCATAGACTCCCCATATGATCTTTAGCAAGTTTCCTCTAAGTTTTGCTTTAGTTTCCTCAGTGGAAACTAGGATACCACTCATGACAGTAATGTTGTGAGACTTAACTCTTCAATGTTTCTAAAGCACTTTGAAATCCTCAGATGGGAAGTGCTACAGAAGTGCAAGTTGTTGCTGTTGTTAACTCTGATTCTGCAAGCTGCTGAACATCTCCTGGAAAATGAGTTGCACCTTCAACTCCCTTTGATGTCCATGAGATCCAAGATACACAGTACCTCACAGAATTGCATCCACCGTCAGTGATGTCTTTTGGAGAAGACTATAGCGTGGCTCCACTGCCCTGGAGGCAGCAAAGGGTATGTCTACAAAGCAAAGAAAAATCCATGGCTGGCCCATCCCAGCAGACTCGGGCTTGGGCTGTGCGGTTGTTTCATTGCTATGTAGACTTTTGGGCTCAGGCTGGAGCCTGAGCTCTTGGATCCTCCCACCCTGCAAGACTGCAGCTCGGGCTCCAGCACAAACATAGAAGTCTACACAGCAACGAAAGAGACCCACAGCCCGAGTTGACTATCAGGGGCCAGCTGCGGGTACTGTGTAGACATACCTAAAGGATCTGTGACGTTGCACTCTATATGATTTTATGAAAGTATGTTGATGAGTGTGAATATAATGTAACTAAAATATGCTTCATGCAAAAGGTCTCTTTTAAGGTATCATTACAGAGCTTATAATCTACTGAGTGTGTTCATCCTATTTGTATGAATGTATCATTCTTGTATCTGAAACTAGAAATATAACTCTGAGGCTCTGTTGTAATTATGCAAAGTGTGGGCCATTAATGGTGGTTTGGAATCTTGATGGCTCTCATCATCCAGGACAATTGACTGTAGATGGCTCTGTTTTACTTGTAAGTCTTCCTGTATATCTATGTGCTGGCAAGTGGGTAATGAAGTCTGACAGTGACATGTGATCATGTCACCTGAACTGGAATCCATCTTTAACCTGGTGTTTTTCCATTGAGAAGTAGGGGTGGGAACGCAGAGGGACAAAGGATTCCTGCCTTATGCAAAAGATATATAAGTGGATGGAACAGAACAAATGGGGGCGGACTTCATGAGAAATCCTCTAGCTACCACCAGAGCTGGAACAAAGTCTGTACCGGGGAGAGGATTGTGCCCAGACTAGGAAGGCGTCCAGTCTGTGATAGAAACTTATTGAAACATCTGAGGGTGAGATTTTATCTGTATTCAGTTTTATTACTGAATTAGGCTTAGTGTTCTAGCTACTACCTGAGTTGGAACAAAGGACAGTAACTGCAGGGGGTGTGAGTGATTGCTGGACCCAGACTAGGAGACTAATCTGTAAAAGGAAGCTTACTGGGTGAGGTTTTTATCAGTATTCAGTTTTCTTAGATATAGACTTGAGTGTTCTATTTTATTTTATCTGGTAATTCACTTTATTCTGTCTGCTATTACTTGGAACCACTTACTACTTTCCGTATTTAATAAAATCACTTTTTACTTAATATTTAACCCAGAGTATGGGTAACCTGGGTGGGGGGAACAGCTGTTCATATCTCTCTATCAGTTATAGAGGGTGAACAATTTATGAGTTTACCCTGTATAAGCT
The DNA here is from genome assembly GCF_025201925.1 of Gopherus flavomarginatus. Classification (NCBI taxonomy): domain Eukaryota; kingdom Metazoa; phylum Chordata; order Testudines; family Testudinidae; genus Gopherus; species Gopherus flavomarginatus. Next base: position 142,913,394 of record NC_066620.1, on the reverse strand, counting down.
TTATACGAGGTAAAACAGATTTATTTGGGGTTTGGACCCCATTGGGAGTTGGGCATCTGAGTGTTAAAGACAGGAACACTTCTGTAAGTTGCTTTCAGTTAAGTCTGCAGCTTTGGGGCAGGTGGGTCAGACCCTGGGTCTGTGTTGGAGCATGGGATGTAGTGATGGCCATAAGTATAACTGGGTTCAAAAGAGAACTGGATAAGTTCACAGAGGATAGGTTCATCGATAGCTAATAGCCAAGATGGTCAGGGATGAATTCCAGGCTTGGGGTGACCCTACACTTCTGACTACCAGATGCTGGGAGTGGAAGATAGGGATGGATCACTCCACAATTACCCTGTTTTGTACACTCCTGGTGAAGCTCTGGTACAGGCTGCTGTTGGAAACAGGACACTAGGCAAGATGGATCCCTGATCTGACCCAGTATGGCAGCTCTTGTATTCTTATAAAATGGTTTTGTAAATATCCTTTTTATCTGCTTTAAAATTATTTTGTTTTCATATTAGGAATTATCCATGTTACTACAAGTTCCACATTAGGTACGTTTTTGTAACTGATTTTAACTTAAATAGTATTTCTAATGCACTGTAATAAATAATTTTTCTGTGGTGTGACACATCATCCAGTTGATCTGTTTGTAGCTATGGAAAGGAAGGAGTGGGGGTGAGGAGGAAAGAGATTGTTCCGTAGCTATTTGGATGAATTGCTCCTAGAGTGCTGGAGATTTACTGTGCCTTAATCATTGAATAATTATTCTGTACTGATGTCAATAGGATCTGATGAGAAAGGGATCCATGTGATTCTTTGTCTCTCTTGAGGTTTCAAACACAAAGTATAGAACTATTAAGCACAATTTAATTGCTTTGTATCTGAGAGGAGGGTCTATAGGAGCACATTCAGCGTCTCTTGCAGAATTGAGAGGAACAGCAAACAAAGCATGTGGTCCAATTAACACTGGCAAAGTGTATCATCATTGAAATTCATATAAAGACTAGCAATACACCTTTTTAAAGGAGAATTATAAATATATTCATCATGCTTTTGAAGGTGAATGCATCCCAGAATAGAATTCCAGAGTACTCCCAGTCAGGAGAAAGATCTCTTTTAACCTTGTTTAGTTGTTTAATTTTTTTCAAGGAAGGTGATTGATTTATAGACTGAAAGATCATTGCTTTGCTTTGCCAAACCTACTGACTAAAAAAACGTTCTCTTGCCAATGATCATAGGTCACCACCTTTTTTTGCCAATCTTCTTCGTTATTCATCTCTGGCTTTGGCAGTAGTCCTTTGAAAGCTGCAAAGAATCCTGTGGCACCTTATGGACTAACAGACGTTTTGGAGCATGAATTTTCGTGGGTGAATACCCACTTCGTCGGATGCTGACACTTTGGGCATCAAGATAGCTGTCACAAGGTGTTTGGATCAGAGTTCCTAAAAGTTTGACACTTGTCACACATGAAAGCAAAATGGAAGCTAATACCAACAAATAGCAGAGCTGCGTATTACAGATTTTCACCTAGAAAACTTAGGCTTATACTATAGCTTGAACCTATCTTTGAAATTTTGAAACAAAATAAAAGCTTTAATAAAAAAAATAGACTAGGTTGTCTTGACCATAGCACTAGAGATAAAAAATATCAGAATATATCCTCCTTCGGCGAGGATTGCAATAATTTATTTATTTATTTATATATATATATATTTATTTATTTTGGGGAAAATCACTCCAGATGTTCTTGAAGGACAAAATTCAGCAGAACCTGACAGTAGGATACAAGCAAATATTTAACTAATTTAATGCAAACTGTATTTATGTTGTATGTGCAATCCTTAAAGAGTCTGACTCTTAGAAGAAACTTGTGTTTTGTGTTTGTTCAGCACCTACCGCAATAGAGCCCTTTTCCTGATGTGGCTTCTAGGTTCCACTACAAATATCACAAGACATTTTATGCAGCAGGGTGCCCAGACCATATCTGTAAACTAATGAAGAGAAGGAAGGTCTGGGAGTGGTATTTCCCCACAAACCTTCCAATGCTATTCTCTCTTTTGGCTTATATCACCACTACTGTTTATGGAGCAAAACCTGCCAATAATACTGAATGGAGCCCAACTGTATGGTAGGTTTGTGATACTAGGAAACATTCACTGGGACTTTCTAGCATGGACATAATTAATTATATATGTGTTATATAGAAAGTGCTAGGTTAATGCCAACCCATGCTGTATTATTATTTATGGATTTTTGTAATGCTGCTAATAGCCTCTCTAGTTAAGAAGACCCACCCTGTTCCCATTTAGAGGAGTCAGGAAATAGTTAGAAACAAGATAAAAAATAACTCTTGGCTTTAGCAAATGGAGTGTAAGTAAATGAGGTAGAGGACTTTTCCTCCTCTTTTCTGTTAAGCATCCCAGAGGGGAGTTGCCTGCATCAGGAAATAGTGTGTGAGAAATGAAGGAGAGAGGAAGCAAACAAGGGCTGCACTTGTGCAGCCTGCAAATGGTCAAAAAGCTTTAAAGGGGTCACAAGCAGATAGCAGTTTGACTTTCTTCCCTTCCATTGAAGACCTCTTATCCTATTCATCATTCATTGGGAAGCAGAGGCTTATAGGAAGCCAGTTTTGGGCTTGTCACAATTCAGGGCATCTGCATGTGTATTTTCTGTCAGTGGTTCAGCAAGGGCACCCACTCTCTGCTTCCATCTCACCAGCCGCTGCCTTTCTGGGTATAGATCCATATCTCTGTCCCTTCTGACCAGTGGTGCTGATGATGGAAACTTTGTAAACCATGTATTTGTTGCTTGTTATTGCTACTTCAAGCTGGGGGCATGGTAGCAGCCCTAGTTCCAGCACCACTGCTTCTGATTGGGGTATTCCTAGTCTGCACAGTTCCCTGCCTTCACTGTGAATTTCCAAGCACTGACAGGTGACCAAGGACTCTGACTTGCTTTCTCTTCAGAGACTGGTAAGAGTGATTGTCAACTGTTATAAATTACCACACTGCACTTTCTGGGCAAGCCTATTTTATTCTGAAAGTAAAAAGCATTACAGAGAAAATCTGTTAAAAACAATAAAGTAACCTACATACATGCTCATAGGCTTACCAGCATCCACCTCAACCCTTACATGGGTTCTGGCAGGCCTTGTCCTTCCAGCCCTACCCTAAGGATTGGGGACCCACCGTGGACCAGAAGTCCTGTTCTTTTGCTGGATCAGAAAGAAAGCATGAGCCAGTTTAAAACCAGGCTATTTATCCAAACCCCCTTTTTATGTCTGTTGGTCCCTGGAGAATCCTGTTGAACTAGTATATGCAAACCTCTCCAGGCAGGTGGCTTCGAAGGGCTTATAATGGAGGAAATACATTAGCATCCATCCTCCTCCATACTAGAAAAACTACATACCATGCCAAAATACAATTGCATTTTTAAAACACTGTATCCCAAAGGAACGAACTCTAATTCAGTAAAGTTTGTTAAAGATATTACAGAAAATTGTCAGTCTGTTGTTAGACCCCCAAGTTGGGGCCCCAGGGCCAGACAACGGGTGCTCCGGCCTCCACCCCCCGACGGAGTTTTTCCCCCAGCCCCCAGAACTGCCACTGGTCACGTAGCTGCTCAGAAAGCAGAACTTGTAACAGGAAAAAGCAACCTTGTGGTCGGCCGGCCTGGAGGGACGAAGTTCCCTCACGACGGTTGCTTCCTGGGTAAGGATGCTGGGGCCCGATTGCCTCCCTTGTACGGGCATGAGCCACTCGCGACCCCGCAATTGGCTTATCATAAATTATGACGAAAAATTCGCTATATATTGCCGGCCCCCTCCCGGGGACGGGCGGAGAGAACTCGAATTCCCGTCGAACCGTACCCAGGCCTGATCAACCTGAAGATCTCTCTCGGCTCACGCGTTTCCTGAAGCCTAACCGCTTGCCGGCCGTAATGAAACTTTTGTCGTTTGTATGTGTAAGTAGAATTAGCTAAGTATAACTGTGCTAATAGATAAGAGGCAAAGACTGATTCCAGCCGCCCCAAGGCTCCTGCTAGGGGAAACCCGTTGACCAGGAAACCTTGAAAGCAAGGGGGACCAGTCGAGCCTCACAATTTGTGTTTAGTGAGACTAGTTGCTGCATTTATGGTTACTAATAGCACCAATATCACTTTTACTAACCACTGGAACAACCTGCATAATTATTGGGACCTAGAAAAGTACCAGGGCCAGCTTCTATTTGTAATTGTAGTATTTGTATTATTTGTTCTGGTATTATATTGTAAGCCCAAGTTGTAACTAATTGTGTTGCCCCTTATCCTTATCTGTGACTCATTTAATAAACCCTCAATTTTTAACACTACGACTGATTGCTTGCGTCATCCCCGTCGCTACCCTCGGGCACTTGTCACCCCCCCCCCCCGAGGGCATCCAGTGATCGAACCTCCGCCCTACCCCAACGCTCATTACCCGGTAGATAACGGGCACCTGGTGGCCATATCGGTGGAGCGAGGGGCGAGAGCAATCCGTAATCAACATCTGTCACAGGGCTCACTGCCCACATGTGGTCCAAAGGTTAGGCCTGAGTATCAGTTCCTAATTAAATTAGATAACAATCCTGGCACAGAGAACTGAGCCTAAGACTGTGTCATAGTCACAGGAAGAAACAGCCCAACACAAGCGCCTTTAGCCATACCTAGCATTCAGTTCTGAAAGTTTTGCTGCACCATTTAACTAACCTTTGCTTGATAAATACAGCAAGCTTAAATGATCTGTGAGTGGAGTTTGCACAGTTTTAAATAGTGATGTGAGGGTACAGTGCTTCCCTCTGTTTCAGGCTTGACAACATGGCTATCATCCCTGACAGCTTGGTATGATGTTAGCTATTCTGTGTCAGATGAGAGTGGCTGAAGCCATGGTGCTGTAGTGTTCACGTTTGTTGGAAAATTAGATGATCTTTAAAAAAATACTACTTAAACCTTTGACTGCCTGGCTTTTTCTTTGCTGGCGTGTCAGTTGAATGAACAGTAGCCAACATGCCTGAGGTTTTAAGAGGATGATGCATTTCCTGTAGGCATGAATAGTTTTAAATAAAACAGGAACACCTTACTGTCAGTTTGTTGTTTTTCAGATAGATATTTTTTAAAAAAGGAAATGGAAGCCAATTAGCCCGGAAGTTTAACCTCTTTTAGCTTAGCTTCTTTTATGGGAGCTTTTTGACCTTTTTAAATAAATCATTTTATTTCTTCTTTCATTGCTCTCCTTCCTCTTTGAATCAGTTCTTAGTGTTTCACATGCTGGGCCCAAGTAGCAGGCTGCTTAAATTCACGAGTGATTTTGAGGGGATGAAGTTTACAAGATTTTGAATTCTTGCCATAAGTCCCTGGCAGACAGCCAAGAAACCTCAGCGGAAGGAGGCTAATAAAGGGATGGTAGAGAATATCTGGAGAGTGTGGCTGGTAATGCAGTATTCATTTAATTGGGACAGGTATCGGTGCAACCTTCTCCATTTTAATTGGAAAAAGGAAGAAGGGGGGGCTATTAAGGAGGAAGGGGAAAAAATGCGTAAAGTTTTCAAGCCGAGAAGCCAAAAGAAGGGCTGTATATGGCAGAGAAAGAATGCAATTTAGGGCAATTTGCTCTGCAAGCTGGGCTGCAGTGTCCCCTGGGGATAGAGATGAGGAAGAAAATGAAACCAAAAGAGAACTTGATAAAATCACCTAGCACAGACAATCTCAGTAGAATAGGTTTTACTGAGTTAAATCTGCCCCAATCAATGTGATTCTTTTCATATAAGTTACAAATAAAAAGCCACAAGATTACAATAAAAATTGAGGATATAGTGCTGCTGATGTTGCACATGGGAGTCTTAAGGACTTGTTGTGGAATATAGAGTTTTTTTGAAACCATCATGTTTGATTTTTTTGCTTTTCACCCAGCCAGGAGAATAAAACCTTATCTTCCCCCTCCTTCCTAATCTTTATTATCTTTAAAGTAAGGATTCTGGTAATATGTGAACCTCACTGAGCTTAATTTTCAGCGCACTACATGTCTGAACATGTTTTAGTACTGAAATCTGTTAAACCTGAACTCAATCTTGATTTCTTATTGTAATAACTGAAGCGTTTTCCCATGTTCTTTTTGCCCTTGTGCATGACAGAAGGAAATGAAAATGCAAGGAGCTGCTTTCTGACCCACACATCTGGATGTGTGAGGATGATAGAGTGTGTGTGTGTGTGTGTGTGTGTGTGTGCGTGCACGTGCGTGCGTGCGCGTGTGCGCACGTGCACAGATACTGGATCCACTGTGAAGGCAGTGTTTTGCTATCCTCTAAAATGCCTGGATTTCTAACACCAGCGCCTCTGTGAATGTAGATGTTAAATAAGGGTGCACATGCATCCAAAACAAGTAGTAGGATGGTTGTGTGCTTTGTAAGTGTAATTTTCTGTGGACCACCTGAGTAGTGGAACAAGTGTAACATAAACTCTATATGGATAAAGATCTCTCTGGATGCAAAGTTGATGCTAGCTGTGTATTCTAAGTGGAGAGTTGTTATTTTGCTTCTGCTATTATACAGGATGAAATGGTTACTATAGAGTAATTGATGAAAAGACTCAGGCAAGGGGTATTAGGGTATCTGTGCAAGGAGTTGTATGTGAGGCTATGTCTACACTACAGGATAATTTCGAATTAACATTATTATATTATTATATTATAAAGTCGATTGCACACGGCCACACTAGGCACATTAATTCGGCGGTGTGCATCCATGGTCTGAGGCTAGCATCGATTTCCGGAGTGTTGCACTGTGGGTAGCTATTCCGTAGCTATCCCATAGTTCCCGCAGTCTCCCCTGCCCCTTGGAATTCTGGGTTGAGATCCCAGTGCCTGATGGGGCAAAAATCATTGTCGCGGGTGATTCTGGGTACAGCCTCACCCCTCCCTTCCTGAAAGCAGCAGACAACCATTTCGCGCCTTTTTTCCTGGGTGAACTGAGCAAATGCCATAGCACAGCAAGCATGGACCCTGCTCAGATCAATAGTGCAATCGTGGACGTTGTAAACACCTCGCGCATTCTCGTGCTGTCTATAGTGAACCATGAACTGCAAAGGCAGGCGAGGAGGAGGCAGCTACGGCAGCATGGCGACGAGAGTGATGAGGACATGGACACTGAATTCTCCCTAAACATGGGTCCCTGCGCTTTGGAACTCCTGCTGGTAATGGGGGAGTTTCTACCCATTGAACGCCGATTTTTGGTCCGGGAAACAAGCACAGACTGGTGGGACCACATAGTTTTGCAGGTGTGGGACGATTCGCAGTGGCTGCGAAACTTTCGCATGCGTAAGAGCACTTTCTTTGAACTTTGTGACTTGCTTTCCCCTGCCCTGAAACGCCATAATACCAAGATGAGAGCAGCCCTCACAGTGGAGAAGCGAGTGGCAATAGCCCTCTGGAAGCTTGCAAAGCCAGACAGCTACCGGTCGGTCGGGAATCAATTTGGAGTGGGAAAATCTACTGTGGGGGCTGCTGTGCTGCAAGTAGCCAAAGCAATCATTAAGCTGCTGCTACGAAAGGTTGTGACTCTGGGAAACGTGCAGGTCATAGTGGATGGCTTTGCTGCAATGGGATTCCCTAACTGTGTGGGGGGGGCGATAGATGGAACTCATATCCCTATCTTGGCACCGGAACACCAGGGCACCCAGTACATAAACCGCAAGGGGTACTTTTCAATGGTGCTGCAAGCACTGGTGGATCACAAGGGACATTTCACCAACATCCACGTGGGATGGCCAGGAAGGGTTCATGACGCTCGTGTCTTCAGAAGCACTACTCTGTTTAAATGGCTGCAGCAATGGACTTACTTCCCGGACCAGAAAATAACAGTTGGGGATGTTGAAATGCCTGTCGTTATCTTGGGTGACCCAGCCTACCCATTGATGCCATGGCTCATGAAGTCATATACAGGCAGCCTGGACAGTGGTCAGGAGCTGTTCAACTATAGGCTGAGCAAGTGCAGGATGGTGGTAGCATGTGCATTTGGCCATTTAAAGGCTCGCTGGCGCACATTACTCACTCGCTCAGACCTCAGCCAAACCAATGTCCCCTTTATTATTGCTGCTTGCTGTGTGCTCCACAATCTCTGTGAAAGTAAAGGGGAGACCTTTATGTCGGGGTGGGAGGCTGAGGCAAATCACATGGCCGCTGATTACGCGCAGCCAGACATCAGGGCGATTAGAAGAGCTCACCAGGAAGCGGTGCTCATCGGAGAAGCCTTGAAAACGAGTTTCATCACGGGCCAGGGTACGGTGTGACTGCTGTGTTTGTTTCTCCTTCATGAACCTCCCCCCCTTTATTGACTCCTTCCCTGTAAGCAACCCACCCTCTCCCTTCGATTACAGCTTGCTTAAGGAAATAAAGTCACTATTGTTTAAAAAGCATGTATTCTTTATTAAAAGTCATTCCCTGTAAGCAACCCACCCTCCCCCTTTGATTACAGCTTGCTTAAGGAAATAAAGTCACTATCGTTTAAAAAGCATGTAATTATAAAAAGAGGAAGAGAATTAACAAGGTATCCCGGGTGTGGTTTGGGAGGAGGATAGGAGGGAAGGAAAAGGCCATTAAGCACATTTCAATGTAATGACAGCCTTTTGGTTGGACTGTCCATGGGGGTGGAGTGGGCGGGTGCACAAAGCCTTCCCCCACTCGTTCTTACACGTCTGGGTGAGGAAGATATGGAACATAGTGAGTACTGAGGGTGGTTAAACATGGGCTGCAGCGGCACTCTGTGACCCCGCTGCTCTTCCTGAAGATCCACCAGACGTCGGAGGATATCAGTTTGATCACACAGCAGCTCCAGCGTTGCATCCCACCACCGCTGATCTTCCTGCCTACACCTCTCATCTCGAGCGTCTCTCTTGTCCTCACGTTCACTGGCATCTTTCCTGTACTTTGCTACCACGTCCTTCCACTCCCTCAGATGAGCTCTTTCGTTGCGGGTTACTTCCATGATTTCAGAGAACATTTCATCTTGCTTCCTCTTCTTCCTCCTCCTTATCTGAGCTAGCCTTCGCGATGGAGTAGGGAGGCTTGAAAAATGTGCAGTTGCATGAGGGAGGGAAAATAGGGAGAGAAGAATTTAAAAAGATATATTTTACAGAACAATGGTTATACTATTTCACAGTGAACAACACTATTCTCCTTATATAGCACATGTGATTTCACTACAAGGTCGCATTTGGAAACTTTTAATATTGAGTGCCTGCGGGTCTGGTTTTACAGATCTCACAGACGCAGGTCTGGGCATCACAATTCAACTTGCATGCGGTCATGGTAAGCCACAGCTTCTCCAGCCTTCATGTACACAGTGCCCTCTGATACTTCTTTCCTGTTAACAAGCAGCAGCAGACATCAACCCCTTCCCTCCCCACTCCAATTCTCTAGGATTGCTTTACCCCTCCCCCCACCACATGGCTGGTATCATGGAAGATCACTGCTAATCACTCCCCTTTCCCTCCCTCCCCACCACGTGGCTGGTAGATGGGAAAATTCCTGCTGGCCAAACGCTAAAAAGCTCAGCGCTATCCTTCCTCCCTTCCCCCCACTTTGCTACGTGCAAGGAAGGATTTCTTTTAAGCAACAGCCCAGTAGGAAAATGGCCATCTCTGTCCCCTTAATTAAATTCCTTAATTTCAACCAGGTTACCATGAACGATATCACTCTGCTGAGGATAACAGAGCGAGATAAAGAACGGATGTTTCTTGAATGCCAGCAATCACCGGGACAGTACGCAGCTAGGCTTTGTCATGCAATGATACCCGATTACTTGCTACATGCATGGCGTGGTAAAGTGTCCTACCATGGTGGACGGAACAAGGCTGCCTTGCCCAGAAACCTTCTGCAAAGGCTTTTGGAGTACCTCCAGAAGCGCTTCATGGAGATGTCCCTGGAGGATTTCCACTCCATCCCCAGACATGTTAACAAACTTTTGCAGTAACTTTACTGGCTGTGAATGCATCCCAAGCCCTCATGGCAAATCAATCATTAAAAAACGCTTGCTTTGAAACCATGTTTTATATTTACAAAGGTACACTCACCAGAGGTCGCTTCCATGGCTTCACTGTCTGGGCTAGTGGCTTGGGAGGGCTGGGAGGGTAATTCCGTCTGGGTCACAAAAAGCTCCTGGCTGTTGGGGCTAATGGAGTGCTGTGTGCTCGCTGCAAGGTCGTCCTCCTCTTCCTCCTCCTCCTCCTCATCTTCCCCCTCCGCTGAATCCTCAGCCATGGTTGAGATTATAACCCCCACCTCGGAATCCACGGACAAGAGGGGGGTAGTGGTGGCGCAGCCCCCTAAAATTGCATGCAGCTCAGCGTAGAAGCGGCATGTTTTTGACCCTGACCCGGATCTTCCGTTTTCTGCTTTGGTTTTCTGGTATGCTTGTCTGAGCTCCTTAACTTTCACTCTGCACTGCACTGAGTGCCTGGTGTGGCCTTTTCCCATCATAGCCTTGGAAATTTTTTCAAATATTTTTTCATTTAGTCTTTTGGACCAGAGTTCTGTTAGCACTGAATCCTCTCCCCATATAGCGATAAGATCCAGTACCTCTCGTGCGGTCCATGCTGGTGCTCTTTTTCGATTCTCAGGAGACTGCATTGTTATCTGTGCTGATGAGCTCTGCGTGGTCACCTGTGCTGATGAGAGCTCCACGCTGGCCAAACAGGAAATGCAATTCAAAAGTTCGCTGGGCTTTTCCTGTATACCTGACCAGTGCATCCGAGTTCAGATACCCGTCCAGAGCGGTCAGTGGTGCACTGTTGGATACCGCCCGGAGGCCAATAACTTTGATTTGCGGCCACACTTGCCCTAAACTGATATGTTTATATCGATTTTAGCGTTACTCCTCTCGTTGGGGAGGAGTACAGAAATCGATTTAAAGAGCCCTTTAAATCGATATAAAGTGCATTGTAGTGTGGACGGGTACAGCGTTAAATCGATTTAACGCTGATAAAATCAGTTTAACTGCGTAGTGTGGACCATGCCAGAGATATGCAACCCAGAGAGAGTGGCTGCAAGAGCAAGAATTTTGGATAAGAAAAATGAGGGGCATACAACTCAGAGGGAAGTGATTGCTGAAGAGTAGCTGGAATGCTGTGTAGGGAGGAGTGAGCTGGACTACTCAGCTCGGAGCGAGTAGAGGATGGGGCTCTGTTTGTTCTGTTCCTACATTAATTCTCTTCTTCTACATTGGCAGAAGGAGTGGCATTAGCTACCGGCATGGACAGGTGTATTATTGCTCGTTGGAAGGTGGATAATTCCTGGAATGCCACTTTTGATTCTTTGTTTACTGTTGACAGGGGCTCAGAGCTGTAAATAACACACAAATCAAGACAGTCTCTGCTGCAAAGAGTTTGCAATCTCAGAAAGAGAACACACAAAGAATGGCACACCATTTAGGCAGTTCAGGGAAGGTTATAAGAAATTTTTCTTGTGGTATTAGTTTTTGGTTTTGTATTTTTCTTTTATTGGTATGAATGTAGAAACTGGGAGCCATCAAAAGAAACCTTTTCAGATGGTTCTTATATAAGTATTTGGAAGTGTTCCATCTTTGCTGAGCCTAACACACACTGAGATCCATGATTATCTGACAACATAACAATGGTTCTGTGTCTGCACAACTATATGTATACGTTTCTCATGTGCCCTAATTTCAGATATAGCAGAACTGGGTGACTGATTTTGTTGTTGTTATTATTCTATTTATTATGTATTTATTAACACTATAGTGACAAGGCGTGGGTAGCCTAAGGCTGACTCATCACTCTATAGCCTTGGCAAGGGTCCCCACATGAGCCAAATTGAATAGATAATTGGTTAAGGACTGGATGATTAACCAGTTAAGAAGGTGATTCAGCTCATCAGCTGAAGACAGTTAAAAGAGAAACAGGAAGAAGAATGGAGGGAGAGATGGGGAGGTTGGAAGGGTTGGAAAAGCCCAGAGTCTTAGGGAGGTGAGAGCTCTTGTCCCCTGCCCAGGGAGAAGTTAAAAGCCTTATGTTGTGGAGTGCTCAAGTACTTGTATAGCACACTGTAAATAAAGCATTCAGTGTTGAACATGCAACTAGTGTGCGTGAGGACTGTTTGCAGAGAGGAATCCAGGGTGAAAGAAAGGCAATGTGATTAGGTGGGATTTTTATTTAGCTTAAATGGGAGATCAGTATTATATATCTAGAATACCTGTACCCTCCAAAGATCTTATAAGCTTTGATGAGACTAGCAACTTTATGTCCAGTATGTATGAATTTTATATAACTATATCCAAACTGGAACATGCAGAGTCTACAGAGAACAGATGTAAAAAAATCATGTGACAAGTCATAGTTCCTAATGTGACAACTACACATTTCTCTTGCACTGTAAAACATAAGAGGGCCAAAGTCTCTAGTGTGTGTAGTGTAAAATATGTCTGAAACTTTACTGTTTGTTGATAGTGGTGAAATTTAAAGCGTTGAGGTGTACTCTCAGCAAAAAGTCCTGTGACACCTTATAGACTAACAGATGTTTTGGAGCATGAGCTTTCATGGGTGAATACTCACTTCGTCAGATGCATGTCACATGCATCTGACGAAGTGGGTATTCACCCACGAAAGCTCATGCTCCAAAACGTCTGTTAGTCTATAAGGTGCCACAGGACTCTTTGCTGCTTTTACAGATCCAGACTAACATGGCTACACCTCTGATACTTGAGGTGTACTCTGATAACTTGAATGTTATCATTTTATTTAGAACTCAAATTGTGTTCTCTTTGGTCCAGTCTACACTACAGAGTTAGATTGATGTAAGGCAGCTTACGTGGACCTAACTCTGTAAGCATCTATGCTAAAATGTAGCTCCCACTGATGTAACTTGCCCACTACACCGAATTAATAACTCCACCTCTGCGAGAAGCATAGCGTGTAGGTCAACACAGTTATGTTGGTGGCAGTGTAGACACTACGTTGTTTACATCTCCTGTTGCTGCCTTTCAGAAGTCATTCCCACACTGACAATTAAATTGGTACAAGTGCTCCTGTTGACAAAAGGAGCATAGTGTGGACATGTAAAAGAGATTTAATTACTGTGGTGTGTGTAACTTAAGTCAACTAATTTTGTAGTGTAGACGTACCTTTTCCTTGTATGAAATAATTTAACTGACTATACAGACACTTTTAGGCTTGGAATAAGGCAAGAATTGAAAGTCTTCAGCTTTTTGGTGGCTTTCGGGAAACTATTCACATCATTCCTAGCCAAACAGGTAGATTATATACAGTAGCAAGATGGGAGAGGAATTTTTTTCTTTAAGATATATTTTGAAAAAACAAAGTAGATGTAGGAAATTTCACCCCTTGGTTGATGCAGGTATTGTAATACTTCAGAATATATTATTAATCAGAGATAACAGGCTAGATCCTGAGCTAATGTAACTCACCCTGGCCTCTTTGGCTATGTTCTATGCCAGTTGGGTATCTAGGGTGACCAAACAGCAAATGTGAAAAATCGGGACAGGAGGTGGGTGGTAATAGGAGCCTATATATGAAAAAGACCCAAAAATTGGGACTGTCCTTATAAAATTGGGACATCTGGTCACCCTATGGGTATCTGAGCAATTGCCTTTTTAAAGAATACAACACTTAATGGGGGGAGGGGGGAACTAGGAGCAAAATTCTTTCCTCAGTTAGTTACATAGATGCAACATTATTCAAGTCAATGGGATTCCACCAGTGTAAGAGAGAGGAAAATGTGATCCTAGGGGTACTAAACAGTAATAAGTAGGAAAAACAATTTTGACACAATCTGGAAGCTGACCATATAGTTGCATTTCCCAGCACATTTTGAAAGTTTTAGTAATTGATTAGTAATGGCGAGAGTCTGATTTTTTTCCCTCACCCCACAAGCAAATAAATTAAGAACTGGACTGAAATTCTAACCTTAGTTCTCTGTTTTAGGTATTACAGCACATATGGTATGTAAGATCTCACATGGATTGGAGATCCCTAAGCTGTAACAACAGGTTGAGTTAAGAAGAGAGGACCAAATTCATAATTGGTGTTACTCAGCTGACTTAATTAGCTTACATCAGAGATGAATTTGCCCAAGATACTTATGGTAGTTTTAACTCTGAATTATTTTGTTCATAAAGCACAAATCCTACAAATAATTTTAACTTCCTTTGTTCTATAGTAACAATAACATGTACATAGATGTACGTATTTGGGCAATTGCAAATATGTGCACTTTATTCCATGTAACTTTCTCATACTCTCATTTAGACTTTAGCATATTTGTAATAAAATTATTTGCTATTCCTAATTTAACTTTATTTATACCATTAATCATTAAACGGGCAAAATTCCTAATGATGTATCTGCAAGAATCTTGCAAGGAGCAGGTCTTACTGCTTTTACTACAATACAGACGATCAAAATAGATTTTTATAGAAGAACATATTTCTGATTGTTATTTCTTGCTAAACCCTATCAAAACAAATTAAAGAAAACTGTGGTTTTATATTATGTTTTACATTTTAGCAGTTAAAATGTTACTATTGTCTTTACAGTTCAGCTGAATTGAAAGACCTGCTGTTGTTTAAAAATTAACTTTGGCTCAGAAAATTAGCATTGCTGTTCCTAGCTAAAAGGAAAAAATATGCTCTGGTTAAACACTACATTTAAACAAAGCTCCTTATAAATTATTTCAAATATATGCATAAAATGCAGACCTTTTAATCAATGTTAATGCTACTTAGTGTAGTAAAACTTTTGAAATACCATTCAATGGGGCTTCTTGGGTACAGACAGCCAATTTAAGAAGTGAAGTGCATTCAGAATTGATAGCATTGGAAAATGCGTTTAATCCTATACAGTGTGGCCTGTGCAAAACCTGATTTTAATTATGGCTCTCAACTTTCATCATTGTGTGAGTCACTGGAATGACATTTTTGTTCCCTACCCATAAAGGTTGATCATCATTAATCACAAAGAATTAAGTTGGGGGGGGAGGTTCTTATCATTACACACCGAAGAGGTGGGACAGGTTATAGCAGAATCTCTATCTTTCAATAGACAACCTTCAGCAGTACTTAATATTCCCGCCAGTCTGCATTCGCTCTACTTCCCCACCCCTGCGACGTGGATATGGAGTGGATGCTGCTGGGCTTGTTCAGAACTTTATTCCCTTTCCTCATGAAGGATGAGGAGAGGGATATTGGCTCTTAGTTAAGGTTATTGAACACATAGCCTGCAAGCAGTCAGACAGTGACATAGACCCAGATCCACAAAGGATTTCAGGCATTGCAACACCTCACTTTTCAGTGCCTAGCCACCCAGTAGAATATTCAAACCCTGGGTACGGTGCCTTGGCTCCCTATATAATGCATGGAGAGAGCTGGGTGCCTAAGAGTGGAATCCGCAAAAGTCAACATACCAGGCAAGCAGCTGCCTAAGCTAGACAATAGTAGCTGCCAATGAAGGTAGGCTGACTAGATAGCAAGTGTGAAAAATCAGGATAGGGTGGGGGGTAATAGGTGCCTAAATAAGAAAAAGCCCCAAATATTGGGACTGTCCCTATAAAATTGGGACATCTGGTCACCCTAAATGAGAGGAGTGTGTTGTAAGCCTCACCCCTCTCTGAGAGCTAGGCCACCCTCTCTCCAAACCTAGGTGCTTATCTCTGCTTGTGTTCCACAACCTGGAACTCTCTTCTGGAGTCCAGTGCCTAAGCCATTTCTTGCAAGAAGGGCAGCAGCACAAGCCCAACTCTACATAGAACAGCCAAGGGGAGAGCAGGACCCCCCCTTATAATGTTTAGTGTACTCACCTGGTATGGGAGAGTCCCAGTTCAATTCTCCCATCTGCCTGATAAGGAGAAGGGATTTGAACAGGGGCTTCTCGGGTAGTGACCTAGCCACTGGATTATGAGGTATTCTGATGTATCGCAATCGCTCCTGCTGAAGCTGCTGTTTGTATAAATATGCACTGAGCCAGAGATAGTAAGAATTACTATAGTCAAGTGGTAAGGGCATTCACCTGAGATGCAGAAAACTCCTCTTCAAATCCTGTCTCATAAGGCAGAAGGGGAATTGAACCAGAGTCTCCTGCATCCCAGAAGGATTTTAAGGACTGGGATGAACAGTTGTAAGGGAGGCTGCCCTCTACACCCCTTGGCATGTTCTGAGCACATCTACCAGACTGGGCCCCCCCAGGAGAGCTAGGTGGGAGAATACCTGTCTTCACCTAGGTTGAGTATTGTGCTGGGGCTATGATATCTGGGCACCTGCCTGAGACAGCAGTGCATGTGCCCAGATGCAGAAACTTAGGTGCCTATGAAATTTTTACAGTGGAAATTTAGGTGTCTAGTGACATTAGGCAACAGCTGAATAAGGGTTTTGTGGACCACAGTACTGGCTAACTCTGGGTGTTAGGCACCTATGTTCCTTTGTGGATCTGGATCATAATCTTAATTTCTTTTCTTTTCACCTCTCCATCTCTAGGGGAACATGGCACCATCTCTACCGCCTGTGGTGGTAGCACTTCTTGGTGAGTGTGGTTCCTTTTTAAGGAAAACAATAGAATCTGTGGATAAATTTATTTCCTTCGAAAGGGTAAGAGCACTGAATACTTTAGGATTTAAAACATACAGTACCACACATGCACTATGAATGGTGGTGCTGGCAACATATGACTGTAACACATCAGTAAAACTCAGCACAGGCAGCAGTGTATCATGGTAAGATCAAAAGACAAGGATGATCTCACCAGGTAAGTTTTCAGTGGAGTGGAGATGTATGGGGCACAATGTCAAGGTCAGAGAGATTGAAGAGGAAGAGATTACACTAGTCAAAGCAGGAGATAATAAAGACCTGAATGAGAGTTTTAGCTGTATGGACAAAAAGAAGAAGAGCTGAATCTTAGAAATGTGGAGGAAAATAGACAGGATTTGGACATTGCCTATATGTGAGGGATAAAGGACAAAGAGAGAAAAGTCAAAGATGATCACTCTGAGGTTATGGACCTGAGAGAAATGAAGGATCAAAGAATGTTCAGTGGTGTCACAGAATGGAGGGAGTGGCAAAAGTATGGGAGGAAAGGTAAGGAGTTCAACTGTGACCCTCTGAAACCTTAGATCATGACACATCATTATGAAGATGGATGGCAGGCACAGAAATATATAGGCATTTACAACCCTTGCTACAAAGGATTTTTTGCTTCTGTTGTTCTATCTGAGAATATGAACATTTAAAATAAAGCAGGGTGTGCGTTTAAATTTTGTGTTGAATTATATAAGCCATTTATATGTATGTAATTTCGTTCTACCTCTTTTATAATTTGTTGCATTATTGCTGTTGCTTTGGGCAATTTGTATCTCATCTGGTAATCAACGTATAATTTTAAAATGAATCATGGAATCATTTGTTTTTGACAAATCTAAAACCAATAGGAAATAAAACCTCACTTTGTCCAGGTTGTTCCTGCTCTGAGTCATCTTAATGTAGACTTAACGGTAGCAACTATGTAAAATGCCAGTGAAAGAAGGGGTTGATAATATTTAGCATTTACATAGCACTTTAAATTCTCAAAGTACTTTACACAAATTAATTTTCAAAATGGCACAGAGAGGCAGTATTTCTACTCCCATTTTACAGTTTGGTAAACTGAAGCAAGGTTTTGCTGGTTTGCCCAGACCAACAGAGGAATTCAGAACATAGGTTAGAGTTAGCTGCTCCTGGTTTCAGTCCAATGCTCTCTTTACACTTATGGCTTTATTGTGACATCAAATCACTGACAATGGGAGATATACATGAATATCTCGAGACAAAATCAGGCTCTTATGATTGTCATTTTTGGGTGGTGTTTATGTAATCACTGCCATTAAAAATATTTTTCTACATATTGAGAGAAAGGTTTATAGCGGATAAAGAAATGGTTGAAACACTACCTAATTTTTGAAATTTGGATGTCTATGGGCACACTTTTTTTGGGGGGGGGAAATCACAATTTTTCTGCTTCTCCCTCCCTCCTCCAACGACAAATGGATCTGGTCAGAATTTATTAATAAACTTTGTAAGGAAAAATATCATGAGAATTTTTTTCACAAAATGTTTAACTTTTGTGTCCAACTCTAAAAGAATTGAAACCACGGTGCTATCACTTTTTAACTATTGCCGACTCTCTTGTTTTCTAAGATCTTGGAGGAAGAAATCCAAAATAACAGCTGTAATTTAACTGTATGGTATACTTTTAGCATATTTTAAGATATAAAGCACAGAAAAATATTAGTAAGCTAAATAGAGGGAGAAAGTAAGGATTTGATGTGTGAGGGAGGATGAGTGTAAGTTGTAATAAGTGAAAGGGGTTTTGATAAGTTTCAAAGTTGTGTAGCAAAATAAAAATCCTGTGAGATTTGAGGGAAAAGAGATAAATTATAAGAAAAAAGGATGACACTGTATCTACCTAATGGGCTCGGAGCAAGAGAGATCATGAAAGTCAGCAATACACAAAATAAAGTAGGGAATCATGTATTTGGGATATCTAGCACCCTTAACATGAATAAATATACACCACTTATATTACTAAAGTATCTCAGAAAATAAATGCATTACCCACAATGTCTTATATAGTTTCCATAAATAGCCATTGTATCTTTTGTTTCAAATACCCAGCTTTTATATACTGGGGACGGGCCAGTGCCTAGTGCCAATCAGTTCAGAGAAACAGCGCTAAGGAACTGAATCTAGTAATTGCTCCAAACTCATTGTACCCAATTGATTTCATATAATCATGGCCAAATCTTCCATCTGTCTCTGCCCTCCAACAATGATTTCAGGATACTTGGAGCTGAAACCAAACAGTTTTTTTTTGTCCAGGCTCTCACCATCACAGCCCTTGATTAAATAACAGGTTTTTGTTCTCATTGTCTTACCTTCTTTTCCCATTCCGTTCTTGACAGCCTTCCCTCTCAACTGAATACTGTTATCACTTCTTTATTCTAATCCTCTCTCGAGCTGCCTATATTATCACCCTCTGTTTCAGAAGTTGGATTCTTACCCTTTAATCCACTAATTGGCTTTTTACCCTTAGATTTCCCTTGCCTGCTCTGCATGCAACCTGACCCTTCTAGCCCCCAAACACCCTTTCTATTCCCTGCCTTCCACTCTCTTGCTCCTTTCATCTCTCCCTATGTTTTGGTCCTAATTTCTCTTCATTCTAGATAATTTTGTTCTTTATTCCTTCTTCAGAAAGGAGGGCTCTCTACTGTACGATATTACGTTCACTGTTGCTTCTATTTCCAGCCCGTGTTTGTGTAATTCCTTTCTTCATGAGTCTTTTAAGGAAGGAAGATGTATGCAGCAGAAGTAATCTGCTACACAGAGATGTGTAGTCCCCAAATTATGTCCTTTTTCAAACATCCCTTCTCTTTTCAGGGTTCTGAACAGGTTTGATGTTTTAATAGAATATTGGCTGCCACACACCAAATGTATTCATTTAACTAAACTAAACAGTTTAGTTTTCCATTGTCATACAGTACGCTCTTCCATTGCCCCAAATGATCTCTCTTGAAAAGTTTCAGAGTAGCAGCCGTGTTAGTCTGTATCCGCAAAAAGAACAGGAGTACTTGTGGCACCTTAGAGACTAACAAATCTATTTCAGCATGAGCTTTCGTGAGCTACAGCTCACTTCTTCGGATCCGGAGAAGTGAGCTGTAGCTCACGAAAGCTCATGCTGAAATAGATTTGTTAGTCTCTAAGGTGCCACAAGTACTCCTCTTCTTCTTAAAAAAGTTTGTTTTTCTATCATACACTGAAACATAGTGCATCTTTATGTGGATTGAAAAGGTATTCTTTAACTGGACATATATTTTAGTTGGTGCAACTGTATAATGAGTAGCAACAGTACGCTGTCTAGTAAGAAACAATAAGTTCCTCTGACTTTTCCCCCCTTGTATCCTAGATTTGAGGATATATTATATGAAGCATAAAGAAATGTTTTAGCCTTTTGGTTTTATCATCTCTGATGTTTTGTTTTTTTATGTTGGATGTATGAATACACAGATCTGATCTTTGGCAAAATAGGGAAAATTATCCCCATGCTAATGTACATGGAGCTATTACACTCAGTCATGGTTAATAGCACTAAATGGATTTAGAGTGAAGAGTCTAGACTGCAATTCTGTCAGCATCTGCCCCTTTCCCAGTAATTTATTTGGGTTTTGCACCTGCAGATACTGAAATGGGACTGAATTCATACAGAATTTTGCTTTGGACAAGAGGCACTGAAATAAGAACATTTAAGAATTAATTGTACTAAGTAAAAATGACTGTTAGTACTGAAGAGGATTGTATTGTTTTCTCCCCTTAGATTTATTGCAGTTGATATTAAATACAATAGAATCCTGATTATTCAAACTCTCAGTATCAGAACCTTCTTTCTCCAATGAACTCCCTGCTCTGTTGACTCCTGATTATCTGAACATATTTTGTGTTGCTTAGGCTTGTCCCTATGTGTCTTGAATTTTAACACAATATAAAAACACCATGATTGTTTTTGCATTAGTATGATGCCAGATCCAGTCCTAGAATGTCGTGAGCTTCTTTAGAACCTTGCCTGTATGCAAGAGGAGTGAGAAGGAAGGAATAGGGAAGGTAGTCAAGGAGGGCACAACTGCCTTCCAGCAATGCATAACTTACATACTATCAGAAAGAGGGAGGTACTGGTTCCGACAAACATGTTTAGCATCTTCAGTAGAACACTTCAGGCTGGTAAAAACAATAGGCACGTCCAATTAGGTAAGGTATTTTCATGACAGTTTCCAAAGATTTCTAAGTACATTAGAAACATTAAATAATGAGTGTAGTTTGGCCACAGTCTGTAAAACAGAGTATTACTTTAGTTCCACTGGAGAGGAAACCAAGGCACAGAGACAGTAAGTGACTTTCCTGAGGCCAAGAAGGCCGTGGCAGAAGAATCAGAAATGTACTCTTTCTGACTCTGTTTTGTGCTTTAACCAGCCTTCCTTCCTTCTCTAGCCTTAAGTGCAAGCAACCCTCAAAGCTGTTTTAGATTTGTCGAGGGGTGGATTTTCCCTCAGCCATTTAAGTATGAGTTCTCTCTTTAACAATGAAGACCATACTACAACCACTCCTTTGTTCTGGAAAGCCACATCGTACCTTTATTCTTCTGAATGTCAGTCATGATGATGGTATTTTATTTCCAAAGGGGCAGGACAGATCCCGTACCTCTGTGTAGCGAGGCAGTGTGGCTCCCCTCCTCCTCGGGGAGGGTTGAGCCCCATCAATCACCCCCCAGGGCGGAACTGATGGGAGGAAGTCCCGCCCCTCAAAGGGTCAGGTGGTGACCCGGAAAGATAAAAGCCGGGCCTCAGCCCTCAGTCAGGCTCCGGCCACCGGCAGGAGCAGACGTGCCCACTGACCCTCCTCACCGGGAAACCGCTGAGGCCCGAGGCCGCTGGGAGCTGCCCCGCAGTCGCTACGACGAGGAGCTTCCGGAGCTGCCCTGTCCCCACTACGGCCCCGAGGAGCTGCTAGACCAGACCTGGTCCGCCGTCCCGGAGGTATTTCCGGACCTCCCGCCCTGCCCGGACTGCAAGGAGCCCATGGTACTGGACACCCCAACAGACCAGGTAGGAAACAGGGGGGAGGCTGGAAGTAGCCCGGGGGCAGCTGACTACAGTCAGGCTGCAGAAGGCCCTGCGCCTATGTCAGTGTGTTTTGGTGAGGACCTCCCCACTGACCGCCACTAGCGGCGTCAGCCGCTACTAGGGCCCCGGGCTGGAACGCAGAGGAGTGGGTGGGCCTGCGTTCCCCCTGCCACCCATAACTGGGTGGCAGACTCCCCCTCTTCCCACCTAGTGTCACTGCTCTGCCCTGCTCCAAAGGCCAGAGCTAACTGTTACTGTGTTTGTTGGTGCCCTGCCCGAATCAAGGGCTGGGCCCCCCTTGACTTTGCCACTGCTCTGCCCTGCTCCAAAAGGCCAGAGCTAACTGATAACTGTGTTTGTTGGTGCCCCGCTCGACCCAAGAGCTGGGCCCCCCCTTTGACTTTGCCACTGCGCTGCCCTGCTCCAAAGGCCAGAGCTAACTGAACTGTGTTTGTTGGTGCCCCACCCGAACCAAGGGCTGGGCCCCTATTGACTTTGCCACTGCTCTGCCCTGCCCCAAAAGGGTCAGAGCTGATAACTGTGTTTGTTGGTGCCCCGCCCGACCCAAGGGCTGGGCCCCTTTAGACTTTGCCACTGCTCTGCCCTGCCTTAAAGGGCCAGAGCTAATAACTGTTACTGTGTTTGTCGGTGCCTGCCCGAACCAAGGGCTGGGCCCCTAGTATTTAACTGTGTAGCTGTTCGGTCCCGCGCACAGGGTCCAAACCGCCGGAGCGGACTGCGATCCTGAGGGCAGAGGTCCTTGGATGACGAGACGAGGCCGGTGTGGCTCCTCTCCTCCCCAGGGAGGGTTGAGCCCCGGCGCCGCCTCGTCCACACTCTCTGTAAGTTGTCTGGAGATAGAAGGGCACTTTTGTAGGAACCAGCCATCACTTAGGCAACGAAGCTAGGAAGGGTTGTAAGAGCTTTGGAGGACTAACATTCAAAATGATCTGGACAAATTGGAGAAATGGTCTGCAGTAAATAGGATGAAATTCAGTAAAGACAAATGCAAAGTACTCCACTTACAAAGGAACAGTCAGTTGCACACACACAAAATGGGAAATGACTGCTTAGGAAGGAGTCGTGCACATCACCTTTTTATCCATGCTCTAGAGCTGGTCTTTTGTGTATACGTGTAGTTCGCTAAGGCTGACTCTTCCTAGTTTGTGAAATCTGCATTCTGTGGGATACCTTTATGTGGGTAGGAAAAAAGTATGGAATTCTATATCTTGTGTGTGTCCAAATTTTACCACCCCCGTATTGGCATGAATCTATGTATTTGTAACATCAGACTACACTATGTAAAAGATCCAGTAGATCAGAAAAGGGTAACAGTGATTGCTGTAAGGGCATAAAATGTATGTGCTCACAGTAATAAAGCCTTCCTCCCTAATTCTTGACACATTTTAATCCTGTTCATACTAAACTCAGTGCACAATAAGGAGTTCTTAAAAGCTAGATACAGACATGGGTGCTCTTTGTGTGGGAGAAAAAAAACAGGAATTGATAGTTTAAAGTACAATAAATCTGGTGTTTTGATTTCTCCCCCTTGGTCTATACATACAATGTATTATAATTAGAGATTAATCTGTGACATAGTTCACCATAATGATGTTGTCTGTCGCTTGCCGTACCTCCCTTGTAAATATTACAGATTGTATGGTTAGTTTGCTACTAGTTCTCATAAAACACAGTCTAATATTACCAGTAATTTTTTAAAGATATCACCAAATTATAGATGTTTAATGCGTGGCCAGTCCTTGTTTGGGCAAAAGGTTTCTTTCCTCCATCTCATTTTGGATTCTCTGTCAACATTCTCTGTTTGCCTGAACCGTCAAAATTTCAGCACATGCCCTTAGATATTTGCTTTTAAGCATAATAGATGGATTCCCCATCTGAGGCTGCACATACAGAATACAGCAAAGAGTGTGAGCATGCCAGTTTGTTTGCAGATTGTTTAAAGAAAAAAGGCTCAACATATGTAATGAGACAGCTTCTTCCTTCTGATATGATTAATCAGTATCATTAGAATTTGATCTTTCAGCATACTACATGATACACAGGAAATTGCTTAATACATAAGATATTAATATTGGCGTTGTCTGCTGACAGTTTGTGTTTTTCAGGTAGGAAATGTAGAAGGACACTGCGCTTTTAAGGATAACAGAGGAACGAAAGACCCTAAAATAGTGTGAAGAGAGCAGTAGGGAGGTTTTTTTAAAATTTTCATTTGAAGAACTACAGTGCTAAACTTGCTTGTGATGCAATGCCAAAGCATGATTATAAAAATATTTGATTCCAAAATGTGTTGAGTAGGTTGTACTCCCACAGTGAGAAGTTTTGTATCTAAATTTAGTAATTAAGTAGTATCTCTTCATAAGAAGGCTCTCTCACTGCACCCTGGTAACACACTTTCCCTACGTTTTTGTGTGCTTTATCTAAAACATTAGGGTTTGGATTTTTCAGAAGCGCCTGAGAGACATATAAGCATAAGTCCCACTGAGTTTCAATAGGGCTTGTGCTCCTAAATCACTAAATCAAAAAGCCCACACAAACTTATTTGAGCCTGATCCTGCTCAGTAGTGCACAGGTGCAGTTTGGGAGAGGGGAAGGGAAAAGGGGAATCAGTCAGAAGGGGGAAGCCCTTTCCCACAAGTGCACATGCACATCAGTAGGACAGGATACCTTCCTAGGGTGCAAGATGGGTGTGCAGAACATGTGGCCAGGGTTGCTGTGCTCACTTCAGTTTCTGCCTTGATAGAATGGCTGTGGTAAGCACACATAGCTGGAATTACTCTGCCCTGCCATATAATTCTAGCAAATTAGAGTGGAAATTAATTGTCATTGTTTGAAGGAAATCTAAAAACAATCCATTGAAATGCTCTGTGTGTGGTCATTTCAGATTTTGTGAAGGAACAGAATTTGGGTAAGAAAGGGTTAAAAAAGCTACTGCTGCTGTAATATACACACCAGCCTCTTTTGGTCTCTTAAGTCTTCACGTTTCTCTTACCACAGGTTCCCTTCTTCTTGTCTAGGCTATGCAAATCTCTAGGCTCCTACGAGCAACTGGCTACAGATATGCATTTCATCTTAAAACAAAGACCAAGGAAAAAATAATATGAAAAAGTTATTCAAAGGATTTTGGAAACAGGTGTTCTAAATCTACACTAATTGGATCTCAGTTAATTATTCCTTTTACTTTAGGGAATATAAGAGAGAAATATAGGGGTAAAAAACATGAACAACCTCTCTGACATACTAATTGCTCTAATACTATTTAACCTAAGCCAAAGTTTTTTTCCAAACAATCAAACCGATACTCTTAAAATTACTATTCTGAAAAAAATAAGTAATAAGAAAGTCGTTAAAAAGCAGATGTGGACTTTCAAAACCTACCATCACATTTTCATCTTTTCTTATTTTCATCTGTTTTTACACTCTATACTTCCAGTTTTTTATTACTAATAAAAAAGGAAAGAGTTCAAGTAATGTTTTTATGAGCTGTTTTTGGCTGCCACAATCCCAACAGGAGGAGCTACCCAAACCCACACAGGGACTGAGTGAATCCCTGCATAATTTATTTTTTTCAGTAGGGCACAGGAGTGTAATATGGATAGGATCAGGTACATAAATCTAGAGCTAAAACAGCAGGGGAGTGTAAAGGGTAGCAAATTCATGGGGGATCACATTTTTATCTTTTGAATTTCACCCCCATAATCACTGGACTGATTCCAATATTTTGTGTTGGAATGTGGTTGAATTTAGTTGCCTTGTACACAAAGTGCTGACTTGCCTCCAAATCTGACTCATTCTAAAGAGTTTTTTTGGTTGTTTTTTATAAGTGGTGTGGGGGGGGGCGGGTGAGATTGTGCCCACCCAGTACAAACAGTCATTGTACCTACATAAAGCTGAGTCTTCTGGTTATATTGAGAACTTCCACTGACAAGGTTTTATGAAACTGAATATTAATGGAAATGTTCTCATCAGATATTTGTTTGAAAACTGGAGTAAAATCAGTTTATTTATTTATTTATTTTTTATTGAATCCTGCAGTGTGTGCAAAATATTGTGCTGATATATTGCAGCCAGTAAAGGGTAAATGTGGATATATGGCATTTTTCCATTTCTCATTTGAGGAATATGGCGTTTAGGTTAGTTTACCCACTTATTTTTTTTTAACTGCAACGCCACTGATTGTATTAAGTTGAGCAGAAGCAGAGAGTGAACCTGACTATAAGGGAACATGAAACTGACTAGTCTCATTTCACTGTCCAATCTGAGAGAAATGCAAGCGTAATAAAATAGTTTAAAATAGATTTTAAAGTTATTTCTATTTTAATAATCCAAGGTGTACAAATAACAAAGGCAAATATACTTATTTATTATATGAGTTTTAATTAGATAATGTCCATTCAAATAATGCTTTTTTGTACTGGTATATTTTAAGTATAAATAAAATGTTTTGCTTTTGAATACACTGAAATGTAACTTTATTTGCACTGTATCAGAGGGGTAGCTGTGTTAGTCTGGATTTGTAAAAAGCGACAAAGAGTCCTGTGGCAACTTATAGACTAACAGACGTATTGGAGTATCAGCTTTCATGGGTGAATACACAATCATCACAAAGTGGGTATTCACCCATGAAAGTTGATGCTCCAATATGTCTGTTAGTCTATAAGGTGCCACAGGACTCTTTGTCACTTTTATTTGCACTGCAACTTTAAGAAGATTTCAGAAAGCCTAATGAAAACTGCCGTGGGACAGGGCAGCAACAACTTACATTCTTGCTACTTACATGTCTGACAATTAACTGTACTTCTCAATTTAAAAAAAAAAAATGTGGAATGGAGGCCTTGAATGGTGCTTATCTATCACTGAGGCATAATCTTAGAGAGATACGCATGCCTACTACATATACATGCATATATTCCATCCCTACAAATGTGCACGTACACAAATACAACACACATCTACTATGCATTGCCATGCACATACACTCTGATGTGACAGTGAACATCTGTAATTTTTTAGATTTTTGAGGGAAAATATTACTCACAGTATAAACTGATGTTATCTTATTTTTTCATTTCTGGGGAAATATTCCATAACTGATGCTTTGGTTGGCTGGCATTTTCTTACTATTTCTAGTCTTTATTTCTCCAAATGGGGTGAAAAAAAGTGATAAGGCAAAGGGCAGGACTTGAACTGTATGTGACAGAGAGTTCTCAGAGAGTGGACCAAATTCTTTTTGTATTGCTTGTCTCATCTTACATACCTACCTGACCTATAGAGTTTAGAGAGTTCGAATGCCTGTAATACGTACGTGCTAATACTCTGCTGGGGTTCACATGTGCAACTCACATTGAACTGTGATTAGAAGTTATATATCTCAAGAAAGAATTTGGTCCTCTGATATGTGTGACAACTATACAGGTCTTAATATTTTGTTCAATGGGACTCTGTACAATATCAAAATGTGTGAACATGTGTTGGCAAAAAAGTTGCTTTCCTGTGTGAGTATTTGACTGCTGTGTGCATCTGCACTCATGCTTTATCTTTGTCAGTGTAACATATAAGGTTTCTTTGTAAATCAAGATGCATCAAACATTCCTTCTTAATTAAGCTTAAAAAAGCAGCTTCAAAATTACAAGAAGTTTTTTTAAAATCAAATAAATATCATTATTTCAAAACTCTATTTGTAATTGACTGTTATAATTTAATTTGTTTAAAGGAGTACAAAATATCATCAGGACACTGCTAATATACTTTTGTTCAGGTTCCTATCTTTACTTTTCCCCCACCTATCACTTCCAGATTTTCTTTCTCTCTCTCTATATATCACATTTTTAGTGCATCATAATATCAAGGTGCCAATTTATTGCCCTTTAAAAATACTTTTTGAATCAGCTGAATGCTTTTGTTTCCTTGAGATGTGAATGCATTTTCTGGATAAATTTAGAATAAAAGCCTAGTTGTGATCACTTATACAAAGATATGTATTGCTGAGACTCTTATCATAACCAGCCTGTGCTTGTTCTGCCCAGTTTACGAGCTATGTGGGGATATATATGACTGTCTAGCTGAGATCAGAAGTGGGGCCTGTGAATCCGATTAAAAGCCTATTGAAGACTTCTATGGATTTCAGTGGGCTTTGGATCAGGCTCTAAGTGTCTAATCCTGGGTCTCACTCATTTGAGTGTGAACAAATTGGGAGGGGGAGAGGGAAGTAATAAAACATTTTAAAAATAGACAATTGTTTTGTAAGAAAACATCACAATAGGATGTTTTGGCATGATTACATTGTATCTCAATGTCTTTGGTGTCATTTGGCACCTATATGAGTTATTTTTTTAACACTTTTTGAATAGAAAAGTTGATGCACGTGCACAAAAACGTGTATATACAATATGGACTTAAGAATACGTGACAAATCTGAATAGTGTGTACATTCTATTTGTGAAATATCGCAGGGAAAATATTTATGAGCACCATAGGACATGAAGCTCAGTGCAGTCATTTCTAAATGAAAATTATGTGACACTTCATCTGTATTTAATGCTAACATTGCTTGATCTAGACATAAAGAATTTAGCAGCCATTTATCATAGCATACTGTACTGTTCATTTCCTGATGTACTTGCTTAGGATACATTGGTGTTTTAATCTCAACATGAGCCACGGTCTAATTTTAGATGTTCAATGAAAGGAAAACCCAGAGAGAGACAGATTTTTCACATGGCTATTAGAAGTCTACTCCCACAACTTGAATTGGTTGATCTTTTTAATACATACTCCCAGAAGCCATTGCTTGGTTCTTGCACCAGATGCAGGTGTTCCCTTGTGCTGTCAGCCAGGAATGATTAATGAGGATTTGCCCCTACTGAAAGCAGTCTTTGGAGCATTGTTCAGGGCATCTGTGGAACTGTCGGGGGAGACAAGGACACAAGTGAACAACCAATTATTTGGCCATCACTGAGGCAGCATGAAAAAGACATCAAATTGGACAGAGGAGCAAAGCTTTTGTTTTGTGATCATATATTTAGGTGTTAATAATAGAGGAATTTTACCTGTTTCTTTTTTTTTTCCATTTGGTCAGGCATAGGTCTGAAGCTAAAAAGATTAAAAAAAAAAAAAAGATTGTGGTTCTTTAAAAGTATAAAAGGGAGAAGAACACACACAATTGATTCCTTGGTGGTTGCATGGTGGGTATAAAGATGTTTTGCTCTGCTAAAAATTCAGTGGGTAGGAGGATCCTTCATGCAGGGAGCCCCTTAATTGCTGGCCATACAAACAGTTAGGAAGACTGGGGCTTTAACAAGTGATAGCACAGGGAAGTGCTGAATTAGGATTCTGAAATAGAGAGAGAGAGCAAAACTGGGAAACGTTTCCAAGATTAAGTTCAGCATTCAGTATGCTTCCTTCTTTCTGTCAGCAAGAAAATTTTGTTTTGTTTTGTTTTGTAAAGGAGGTATTCAGACTGCTCCATTCTTATTTGCCAAGACTTGTGATTTTTAAATAACAATCCTAAATCAGCTAAAGAAAATGTTATATTTTCAGCACAATCCAAATGAGGATTAGGTTGACACCTTTATTAGTGTAAAATGCTTCTTATGTTAAGTCTTCTCAAGCCTGTTGTTTTCAGTGAAGCTATAGAATGAAAATGAAGTCTTCAAAAGGAAAATAATATTTTATTAGTAGTTAACAACACATGCAGTATCACAATGTCAACCACGCCACAAAAAAATCTGCTTTACATTTTTATTGGTTAATACTTTTATCTCTTTCAAACAAAAAGGGTTCAAGTCTCCAAATGGTTACAAATATTATTATCAGAAATATCCCTTGGAAGGGAGCTATTAAGCTAGACATAGAGTCAAAGGGGCTAAAAAAATCTAAATAATTATTCCCCAAAAGAAAGTGATCTATTTTAGGCACAACATTTCTAGTGTGGTGGAGTCATGGCCTATTTTGCACCTGCAATAAACGTGTGAACATGTATGTACATGTAAATACTTGTTTCTATGCCCCAAACCATTTTGTACATATTGTGGTGAGTACAGTCTAATATGCATCCTTGCTTGTGCAAAATTAAAGGCTGCAGTTGAAAATTTGCCCCAAGATATCCAGACATGTCAGATAAGATTCAAACATTTGAAAAGTTTGAATAATCAACTAACTTCTATATCTGCTATTGAAGGATTATTTTTATGGAACATGCAAAAATGTAAAACAAATACACAGAAAATATTATTTAGTCCCAACAATTGGAGGAAAAAAGTAGACTACCTGATCAAGTGAAAAAAAGTGGTAGGCTGAAATCATAGTGGACAGAATTTGTATGTTTTTTTTAAATACACATCTGTCTGAAGCTTTCATATTTTAGGAACACCATCTAGCATGCTAAAAATGAAACTGTTCCCCAAAAGGAAATCAGAAGCAGCCATATGAAACACCAGGAAAGTATCGTCATTTCTGTATCAGGAATACTCCAATTAAAAGCTCTTGAACTGCGTACAGCACTGCTTAGACCAGCAAATGTCTCTTTCCTTGTGTGATAGGCATTTGTTCCTCTTCCCCAAAAGCCCTCTCTTAGAGCCACTTAGAGGTCAACCCTGTCTCCTCTTCTATTTGATATCTGTGCTATTAAATGAGTTTGTTTGAGGTTATGGGTTCACATGCTCTCAATATAGCTATCAGATACACTCAACTGTTTCCTTCTTGCCAGGAGCAGACAATGGCATCATCCAAATGCCCCAGTGTCTGAAAGAAATAGTTACCTGATTGAAGAACAGTGGGCTCAAACTCAACCTAGGCAAGATGGAGATGAAGCCGGTAAGAAAGGGGAAGCACTTCAAGGAAATGACAAACTATGGTGGCATCTCTACTGAGGGCATTTGCTCTCTGATTGTCAAGGTGACGCACAGTCTTTTCTAATCCTGGACTACTAAGTAGCAACAATGGCCAGAACTGTCTCCTTCAGCGAGGCAGAAGACTGCCCCCTTTGCTCGCTGATGTGTACCTTGCCACAGTAATTCATGGCCATGCTGGATTAGTGCAAAATGGTCCCTCCCTTTGAGCTATCTGTGAAGGCTGCATGTAAGCATCAGATGACACAATTTTTGACACAAATTAAGGAGAGCATATCTAACCATTTCTGCACCCAGCATTGACTCTGACCACAATAATTGAAGTGCTTTGAGATTGTGGTCATCATTTCAGCTCTTTCAGTGGGCTAGGATGTTGCTGTCTCTGAGACTGTTTCTCTCTTTACCAGTTTTAGAACACAACAATCTACGGGGACAGGACAGGTAAGAGAGCCTAGGATGGAATCTGAGGTTTGGAGGGCACAACTTTCTTGACGGAAGCCCTTTCGCGATGGAACTACCTGACAGTAGAGATCAGGTTGAGTTTGAATCTTGCCAAGTACAGACACAATGCAAGGCTCCCCCGTTTGGACAGGCCTTCCTACAGTAAAGGTTGTCAAATGGCCCAATGGCATTCCTTCCCTCTCTGTGTGATCGAGTCCTATCTGGATGATAATTTTTGGTTCTACTATTCATATTTGGATCTTAGAGCTTATAAGTGCATTATACATTAATAAATACTATGAATAAGGTGTCGTGCAGCACCTTTATGATACCTCATTAGCCCTGTGAGAAATAGAAATTTAAAACAAAACCATAAACACAGGAATATGGACATACAGTATGGGATAAAGCTATGTTTGTGCTAGTAGCTAACTAAAGCAGCTATGAACATCAGCTTTGATTTAGTTTTACAAAATGCTCCAACAGAGAGTAATAGTATTACAAAACTCATCACTATATAAGTGATGAGAACCTCATATCACTTCACAAACATTAGTTCATTATTAAGTCTCACAACACTATAGGAAGTAGTAATATGTTTTTTCTCTGCAAGATGACTTTTCCCCCGGCTTCACCAGATCAATGCTCCCTTCTTTATTATGTTAATGTTGGTATTATATATAATTTACTTTATATACACTTGTGACACACGGTTTTGTATTCTAAATCATATTTTGGCTCTTTGACTCTTCTTGTTGAAAAAGGGAGTCTGGCTGATAATTGCTGAATGCTTTATAAATAGAATGGCTGGAGAACTGAAATGCTAGAATTTCTAACAACAGTCTGCTGCACTGAAAAGAGAAACTTAATTATAACCAGAACCAAAAACATACTATTTGATGTTTTTTTAAATAAATATTTTTGTGTTAAAACTAGTTTTCATGAAAAGTACTGGATTGACAGCACTGGAGACCTATGTCTTCCTTTTTATTCATAGAGTGGATACTGTACAAGCAGCAGGAGTTTGAACTTACAGACACAGCTGGACTGGATGAGACTGCTCTACCACTGCCTACTATGGGAAATTTGAAATACCTAAGTCTTTCCTTTCGGCAGCCCCCAATGCCATTTCTACCCCCTCCCATCATTTCCTTTCCTCACACAAACATGTACCTGCTGTCTCTCTCCCATTTGGGGAGAAAAGTGGCATTTAATAGTTCTGGGGTTTTTTGTTTTAAATTGGGTAGATAATATGTCTGTGTTGCCAACTTCAATTATTCAAAAATTGGTAGGACCCAAAAATAATGATTCACTTAAAAATCATGATATTTTAAGACCCTCAATCTTTTTCTTTGCCCTCTGGTTTTTGAGCCTTCAGGATCACATTTCCAAGTTTTTTTCCACAATCATGAAAGCTAAACTCGCTTATGTTTCTTTTCAAATGTAAGCTGAAATTGTTATGTAACCACATGACTGCAAGAACTGGGACTTGAAAAAAGACACCCATGAGACTCAGAATATAACAAAGTTGGCAACACTGCATTCTTTACTTTAATTGCCCTTAGGCAACAGTGAGGCTCAAAAATTTAAGAGCTGTCTTCACTGCAGCTTGTCTTGGCAGAATTCATATTTTTGTTCCCCTTCTCATTTGTATAATGCTACTCTACGGTTATGGTCATTACAGCCATGGTAGTTGTGTCACTGATGGCCACAACCACACCAAATTGAGATTTTGGAAGCAGTATCAAGCACCCTAAAAATCTCCCCAAAGCCTTAGGTTAGGTGGGTCTGCAGGCAAACCAAGCAAAATCTTTAAAGCAGCCCTTGAAATTCAGCCTCCAATGAAGCATTTGCAAAAGAGGAATGAATTTTTCCTCCTGCTTATGACAGCGTAAAGGGACCATAAAAATACCAGATCCATCTTGAGAAGAAGGCCCTGGTGCAGGAACTGAGTAAGACAGCCACAGTCTGGTTTATGAGGCCACCTCCACAAAGTCTGGCATTGGGTGTATTCTGGTGGTAGGGCTGGGGAGCCAATCCAGGTATCACTTTGGGCCCAAGGTCTCTGAAAATTGAACTCTTTATTCCATAAGCAGTTCAGCTGCCTCTGCATAATAGAACAGGGGCTTTCATAGAAACCCTCCCCCTGACTTTTTGTATCAAAAGCTAAGGCACTTAACAGTTCAGTTTCCAATACTGTAAAGGGTAGGAGGGGCTGCGGGGCTGCAGTGGACTCTGCCATGAAATTCTGTGCAATGCTTCTGCCCACAGGCAGCTCAGTTGTTAACCACCTGGATTACTTAAAATATGCTGGGGCAGGGGTCGGCAACTTCTGGCACACGGCTCACCAGGGTAAGCACACTGGGGGGCTGGACTAGTTTGTTTACCTACCGCATCCGCAGATTCAGTTGATCGCAGCTCCCATTGGTCACGGTTCACTGCTCCAGGCCAATGGGAGCTGCTGGAAGCGGCGTCTGCAGAGGGATTTGCTGGCCGCCACTTCCAGCAGCTCCCATTGGCCTGGAGCGGCAAACTGTGGCCAGGGGAGCCGCGATACACCGAACCTGCAGACGTGGCAGGTAAACAAACTGGTCCGGCCCACCAGGGTGCTTATCCTGGCGAGCCGTGTGCCAGAGGTTGATGACCCCTGTGCTGGGGCCTGTGTTGGCCCCTCTAGGAGCCGATAACTGGGTGGTCACAAAGGCAGCTTAAAGCTGCCTGTGCTCTCTCCCCTCTGAACTGTGAGTTTGGTCCTGCAACTCTGAGATGCAAAATCCGAGCCAATGTGTTTGCCGATATGTATGACAGTTAAGGTATATACACGCTCATAGGTACACACCCACTCACTTATTAAATCCATCTTTCTCCATCCACCAATCCCTACCTGCAGAAATGCAGCTTCACTTTTTACAAACTTTGTTTTGCTATCTTCAGCTTTAATTCTGGCTCCTTCTGAAGCACCACACCTCACTTAGAAGGGATCCCATGAAGTGGAAGGGCTCCCTTACTCATTGCTTCCTTTCACCAACCTCCTTTATTCTTGTCTCTAAATCTCCCCTCTGTGCCTTGCGTTTCAGTGCAGGATTTGTTCCTTCTCTTCCTTTCCCCACCATTAACACAATCCTGTGTCCTCCCTTGTTTCTCCTCCCTTCTTTACCATCCACTCCTTCATTCACACATCCGCTTTTTCCATCCACATGCTTTCTCACCCACTCTCCATTCATTCTAGAATTGGGCAGGCTGTTTTCTATACCTGAGGAAGCTGAGGCTGATTTATTAATGATTATGTTCTTATATTTGATGGGGGTACTATGATGTATTATTCAGAAGCTGGGAATAATGGGATGGTTAAGTATCAATCTGATTATTTTTGGTAAGGAGATGCTCTCTTTTGAATTCAGATTTTCTTTAACATTCTTTATAACACAAATAACTTATCAAAAGAAAACCACAGATCTCAATCAATAACTGCAGATTAGTTTTATACAATACATTCCATTCCTTACTGATAGGTAAAGCTTCACCTTCTACATTTTAGGTGTTAGAATTGTGAAATTAGTGTGATCTGTTAAGCTTGCTAGACTGTGTGTTTCTTTCAGTATAAAAGCCTTACCCCCTCCTAGATGTGTTTTATTGCCTTTCATAAGGCCACATTAATGGTAAAGGGTATCACAACACACATTGTGTCTATTTGTTCCAGTGAAGACTCTACTTAACATGTAATCCTTTTTTAAAAGCTGATTTTATTGTGTTTTAGAAGATCAGAAAATGCAGACAACATGCCACATTCAGATTAGATGCTAAAAAGCTGTATTCAGCACATCTTGGAAAAGCAAGAGGAAATGTAGTCCTTCAGGGGAAAAGAAATGGACACAGCATGCACCCTGATCCATAGATGCAGGGAGGGAGTCCCAATATGTGTAGGGATTAGTGGGATAAATACAATACATAACCACCACTCTTTAAACAACCATAGTGAGGCTATCACTGGTGTACCTTCTTATCTTAACCACAGGTCTCTAATACTGATATAATGACTGAAGCTGAGTCTCCAAATAATACATATTTAGTTTTTTTACGTATCAGATATCTTCTTCTCTTGTGTCCTGAAAG
Source organism: Gopherus flavomarginatus (assembly GCF_025201925.1). NCBI lineage: Eukaryota > Metazoa > Chordata > Testudines > Testudinidae > Gopherus > Gopherus flavomarginatus. The sequence goes on along the minus strand of NC_066620.1, from coordinate 142,878,309 downwards.
ACCTTCAGTGCCAAAAATATTTGGGAGAGTAGTTTGTGAATTTTGTATTACCGCACATCACCAAACAGCCAATAGAAGTAAAAGGACACTTCATCAAATGACTTATAAAATCCAGTTCATTTGAAAATATCTAAACCTACTTTCCAGCTCTAATGTGGGAGTGTGTGAACTTGCTTTGCCTAATTTCAAATCCATTTGAACTTAGTGGTTTTGAAAATTTAACATAAATGTTCTTGAGTTTGTATTTCACTCAGCAGGGACTGAAAAGAAGGAGCAGAGGTGGGACACAGAGAAAACATCCAATGCAAAAATAGTGTCAAAAAGAAACAGAGGGAAAAAATGTATGCAGTCAGGGCTGGATTTACACCTTAATATCCTCTAGGCACAGTATCTTCAGCGCCCTCCCTGCCTACAGCAACCTTCATGTTGCACACAGTTTTAGAGAGGTATGACACCCCTAGGCACGTGCCTATTGTGCCTAATTGGAAATCTGGCCCTTGATGCAGTATGCAATATGTATATACCATATGCAAAATACCTACTTCTTTCTCAGTACCCTTTATATTTTATAGCACAGAGGTTTCCCTTTAGCTAGAAAATCATGTTTGTTTTGTTTTATCTTTTAATTTAATCACTCATGGAATGAAAAAAGAGGGGATTAATTTATAGAAGAAAATGACTCACACGGCTGAATTAGTTACATGAAACCACAGATTCACTTGAGAGGGTCACAAAACTTTGACCACGAAGATCAGCTAGCCCTCATACATAATGTAACTGCAGTGGATATAGTGTTCACTATATAATTTATGCTGATAATTTGTGTTTTCATCTAACACCTTCCCTCTGCATCCTGAAACATCATCTGAGTTGTGAAGAGTCATCACTTCTAGTCTGAATTAATGGCCCTGCATCGTACATGGTAGGTAGAGGGGCTTAAAATTAATTCTAATCTTGTAAAATTGTTGGGCTTAGGGAACATTCAGGGACTTAAGAGACTTTGAGTGTCCGAGAGGTAGAAAGAGATCTCATTGTGAAGAGAGTTATCTACAACATCAGTGTTAAGCACTTTGGGATATGAATAAAATGCATAATTGATCCTGCTCCTGTAACTGGTAATCTTAGTAGACAGGTATTATGACTTATCAGTATGTGGCTTTCCAACATTTTATTCAAAAGTAAAACACTTAATGTTGCAACAGGACATATGAGTGACATGAAGTGATCCACTTTGCTACCTTACTGTCTGCTAGCTAAATCTATTTAGCTCTCAGTTCAATCATGTCCACTTAGAGGTCAAGTTCATTTACCCTGTCAGATGATCTAGTTCAATTTCTGCTGTTGCTATCTCAGATTGAAGGTCAAATCCTTTATCTGTTTTACCAAACTAAGATGGACACTATTCCTTGATATAAGTCTTTGGTGGGAGACTATAAGTCTCATTATAGTATCCCATGATTTAGCTGCATCTCTCTCCACAGATGTTATTGATACTGAGACATTTACTTATTCTTTTTGGTATTTTGGTATTGAAGTTCAAGTATCTTCACTTAAGAAATGCTAATACTCTCCCTTACAGCTTTAGGGCCAAATTCCACCTTCATGTCCACAGCTGAACCTGGAAGTAGAATTGGGTCCCAAATGAACTTCAGACCTAATGTGCACATTCAGGTATATTCAGTCTGTTAGCCTGTCTGTCACCTCCACAGCATGCTCCAGCACAGATTTCTGGCCAAGTTTTTGTTACTTTCCACTAGAATTGGTTAGGAACTTTTCAACAAAATATTTTTCTGACAGTAAAAGCCAAAATGGAAACTCTTTTGCAGAAGCGTATTGGTTTTGACAAACCTTTCATCAGTGAGGAATTTCTGTTCAGCGAGAAACCAACCCCAAGATAGCTAATGACCCAGTGGGTATGGTGCACTACCCAGGCATTACCCTCATGTTAAGGGCTTGACCTTACTTGATAGGGTGGCCTTATAGCCGAATAGTTGGTGCACTCAAATGGGATGTGAGAGACTCAGTTTCAAGCTTCTGCTCTGCCCGAGTCTCTCTCTGGCTCAATGAATATTTAAACTTTTATACACAAGGAAACAGCTTCAACAGGAGAGAGACTGACTCTAGCACAGTGAGTAGGAACTTGCTGGGGATACAAGAGATCCAGTTTCCAAGCAGCCACAGGGAGTGGAAAGTGGTTTAAAGCCATATTTCTTCCCTCCTTTGAGCTGTGCTTGATGCAGCACAGCCAGACCAGGCAATCTGGTCCTCTGATTTTATTTTATTAAAGGTTTTAATTAAATTTAATTTTAGAGGTTTTACTAAGACTCAGCTTTCTTAATTGGCTTTGGCTCTCCAAGGCTGATGTAATTTGGGAGCACAGATTCAACCACTGCTGAAATCCAGAGCCAAATCTTTATTTTGGTTGCTGTAATTCCTGCTATGGCATCCTCAAGTTTTAGCTCCCCAACCTGCAGATTCTGAGTCCCTTGATCCAATAGCTGCACTGGCTTCCTTTTCTGTTCTTGGTGCTCTCCAAATTCCCCCAGCAGCAGCAACAGCACTGGCAATGCAGGGATTACAATTTCCCTGAGAGCTGCTGCTTCAGACAAAAGGGAATGAACAGAGGGGCCGTGAGTGTGGCTGCCAATACAGCAGCTTTAATTCCTCTAATACAAAGGAGCTCCTTTCTGCATTTGTTTTTTTCTGGTATCATGGTTTTTTGAGAGAATCAGGATAGTGTGAGTTATCTAAACACCTGCAACAGCAGTGCTCACTTTACACACACACAAACCATGTCTATTCCACACCACACCGCTTTTAATTCTCCTCAGCCCTCCATGCCATTGTGTCTACTGTTGGCAAAAGAGCTTGCTTTGCCGCTTCTGCTATCTAGAACAGCCATCATATTACATTGTTATGGCAGGAGTCATGAGATGGTGCTGTTACACATCGTCTAACAAGTTCTTTTACTTAGTGTGTGAGTCTTTGAAGAAATGCCTGTGGTATTAGTTTGGTGATGTAATTTCTTCTTGGGGGAGCAATGGGAAGCAGAAAGGAAGTTTGCTCTCTCTCTTAATCTCTCCAACTAGTCCATTTTGGGGGCAGAGTTGATCCCTAAAAACTGGGCACTAGGTTTGCCTGAGATCTCTGAATGCTGTTGTGACCATCTCTGTTGAAGGACTAGTGCAGGGATAGGCAACCTATTGCACGCGTGCTGAAGGCAGAACACAAGCTGATTTTCAGTGGCACTCATGCTGCCCGGGTCCCAGCCACTAGTCTGGGGGGCTCTGCATTTTAATTTAACTTTAAATGAAGCTTCTTAAACATTTTAAAAACCGTTTTTTCTTTACATACAACACTAGTTTAGTTATATATTATAGACTTACAGAAAGAGACCTTCTAAAAATGTTAAAATGCATTACTGGCATGCGAAACCTTAAATTAGCATGAATAAATGAAGACTTGGCACACCACTTCTGAAAGGTTGCCGAATCCTGGACTAGTGCCTCCAGTACAAGTTGCAGTAAGAATGTATCCAATGGGGAACTGACTTGCCAGGCCCCAACCTATGCTTCTGCTTGGCAGAGGAGTGACAACACACCTCACCTCATCACCTCTTCTTCTATTTTATTTTCAAATTGAATCTCAAAATTGATCTTTCCTCCCTTGACTTCACCCCTGACTTTCTCTCTAACTTTACTATTATTTTTCTCTGTTATTATTTAAATCCATCACACATTGTGGAGTGCAGAATGAAATATGTTCATTGTATTCTATTACAAACAGTTTCTTAGCTCTTGCAATAACAATGCAGCCATGATTTCACTTTTTTTTGTGATCCAGAACCTCAGTTACGTTTCACAATTAAAATGACACACGATGATTCCATAGTATGATCTAAGTACCTTTGTCATTTCAAAATTCAAATTGACATTGCTTGAGCGACTTTGCTTAGATAAGTACTACTGGATGGGCAACAATTATTTTGTGATTTTGTGTTGAGGTCTTTAGGATAACATATTTCTGAAAAAGTGCAGATTTACTCAATAGCTGTGTTCATGCACTTATCTAAAAACAGGGGTTCTCAAACTTTTTCATAGCATGGACTGACTGCAACTTAACCAAGATTGTCTTGTGGACCATTTGCTCACCTATTTACAATCTAACATCCCTGGGGCAATTGCAGAATTGCTTAGGTGAAAACGTAGTATTAGGAAAGTAGTATTGCCAATGCCAAATGTTCAAAAATAATGAGTCAGTTACCCCTACATTTTGACACTTTTAAGAATAAATCCATTTTAAGTAATTTTTTTGCTGTCTGATTTTTTTTGAGCCTTCAGATAATATTTTCCAGCTTTTCCCCATAACTGTGAGAGCTAGAAACCTTTTTTAAATTCTATTTTTAAAAATTCCCATAAAATCACTTGATTCCAGGTGCTGGAAACACCAAATATCACAGACTTGTGGTAAACTCACAAGAGACAGCAACACTGTGAAATGAATGTATTTTTAGCCTATTTTAATGCAATTTGCCAGCTGTTAATAAAGCGGGAGCTAGCTCTATTCATCCAGCCAGTTGTCCATGGGCCACCAGTGGTCCTGTCAAGGGTTTTTCACCCCCTTTGAACTTTAGCATCCAAAAAGTGGGGACCTGCATGATCACTTTTAAGCTTAATTACCAGCTTAAATTTGGTACGCTGCCACCAGCCAGAAGTCTGTGTCTGGCACACTTCTGTTTCCCCAAAACCTTCCCTGGGGAACCCAAGACCCAAACCCCTTGGGTCTTAAAACAAGGAGATATTAACCATCCCCCTCTTTTCCCCTTCCAGACTCCTCCCTCCCTGGGTTGCCCTGAGAGGCTACACAGATCCAAACTTCTTGGATCTTAAAACAAAGAGGAATTAACCCTCCCCCTTCATTTCCCCCCACCAATCCCTGGTGAGTTTAGACTCAAGCCCTTGGGTTCTAAAACAAGGAAAAAATCAATCAGGTTCTTAAAAAGAAAGCTTTTAATTAAAGAAAGAAAAGGTAAAAATTATCTCTGTAAAATTAGGATGGAAAATGCTTTACAGGGTACTCAGATTCATATAGACTAGAGGGACTTTCCTCCCGCCCCCAGCCTGAGATTCAAAGTTACAGCAAACAGAGGTAAAAATCCTTCCAGCAAAAGACACATTTACAAGTTAAGAAAACAAACATAAGACTAATCCACCTTGCCTGGCTATACTTACAATTTTGAAACATGAAAGACTGATTCAGAAAGATTGTGAAAGTCTGGGTGCATGTCTGGTCCCTCTTAGCCCCAAGAGCGAACAACGAACAAAACAAACAGCACAAACAAAGACTTCCCTCCACCAAGATTTGAAAGTATCTTGTCCCCCTATTGGTCCTCTGGTCAGGTGTCAGTTAGGTTCACTGAGCTTCTTAACCCTTTACAGGTAAAAGAGACATTAACCCCTCACTATCTGTTTATGACAGGTCCATAGCCCACAGTTGTAGAACTGATAATCCAAAAATAAAACAAAGAAAAGCCTATATCTAGAGGAGGATTATATGTGCTCAGTCATACTATTTCAGCCAGTCAAAATACATTTTACACAGTACTGGGTTATTAATAAACATTTTACCCTATAATTCCTAAAAACCTGTGAATATAAATGATCTGCTGTAGCAGAGCTATCTGGGAAGCTTGTGTGGTACATGACCTACTCTAACCATGACTCTCAATAATTTATTTTCTTATTCACTTTGGCTCTGATCTTGCTGATCTTTTCCCACCAATAATAAATGTAAGCACCTGCGGAAGTGTTTGCTGTGTCAGTGTCTCGATATTCCACAACAGCATTCTTTTAAATATTATTCTTTGGGTAACTGGAAAAATTCTTATTAGCGGTATAAGCCATTTTTTATATGAGCCTCATATTTATAGGATAGAATTTTTCTATTTTGGAATGGGCTGAACTTATTAACTACATTAACGAGACAGATATGCTGTGACTGAGGGATATCTGACATTCTGAGGGATGGACTGGAGTTGTAATTTGGGTTTGTAAGTATCTGAGGTTTTTTTAGTTGCTTGTGTTGCATCATTTTGTCACTCTTGTTTCTTTGAATTGCTTTTTAAAAATGTTAATATTGTTACTTTATGATTTTGAATCATGATTTAAAAAAAATAAAAATAAAAATATGGAAAAAATGCAATTCAAACTCTAGTTACTCAGCCTGTTTTATATGCTTCTTCAATGATACTAAAATAGTATAGGTTTACCTACTATTGTAAGAGACAAGAGCTAGGCTTGTGGGAAATGAGGGGAATCTTAGCTCTGGTACAGACATCTTGTATGACCTTGGCCAAATTGCTGAAACTCTCTCGTGAAATCCTGGCTCCACTGAAGTCAGTGGGAGTTTTGCCATTGATTTCATTGGGGCCAGGATATCTTGCTTTATCCCTGTTTTCAGCAGAAATATAGATAATACTTATGTCTTTCTCAGGGCTCTTGTGAAGCTAAATTAGTAATGTATGTTGGAATCCTCAGAGGTGCAATAGAAACTGAAGGTATTCTTGGTAGTCCATCGATCCGATGATGACAAATCTGAGCAAATCATCTATTGTTGGTCTCATGGTGTGCCTTCTGATAGCTATACAAGCCAATTCTAGAGATGCACATTTGGCTGCAGATGGTGCATGAGAAGTTCGCAGTCAGTGAGTTGTGCGCTGCTGGTGCTCTGTGACGTCATTCGCATGCCTCTTGTAGACGCTGGCAGTGGTCTTCCTCAAAGGCGATGCAGGTATTTCTGACTGTTGCACGCCACTGTGTTCTGTCGCTGGCGGCATCCTCAAGGTCCCTGATACTGCTATACTGCAGATTGGCTTTGATGGTGTCCTTGTAATGTTTTTGTGGACGACCTATATGCCAGATGCCCTGGGAGAGCTCATCATAGAGAAGCTGGTGGGGGATTCTGTTGGCATCCATGCGGCTGACATGACCAGTCCAACGTAGCTGTGACTTCATGATCATCATTTCGATGCTTGTCATCTGGGCTCTCTTGAGGACCTCAAGATTGGGCACTTTGTCTTGCCAGCGGATCTTCATGATGTTGCAGAGGCAATGCATGTGGAATGCTTCGAGCTGCTTGATGTGATGCCTATATAGTGTCCATGTTTCACACCCATACAAAAGAGATTAAAGAACAGCAGCTCTGTACACAAGCAGTTTTGTTGACATCCAGATGTTGTGATGGTTTAAAACTTTGACACGCAGCTAGGCAAGTGCCTGGCTTGCTTTGGATATTTGTGCGTTGATCTCATTATCCAGTGATCCATCACTGGATATGACATTACCCAGGTATTTGAAGTTCTCCACTACTTTAAGCTGAGTGCCATCAATGGTGATACTTGGGATGGAAGCACTGGATCCAGGTACAGGTTGATGGAGAACTTTTTGTCTTTCTGAGGCTGATAGTTAGTCTGAAGAGTTGCGAGGCCTCTGCAAGCTTGTTGACAATGTGCTGAAGATCATTTTCAGTGTGAGCCATGAGGGCACAGTCGTCGGCAAAGAATGCCTCAAGAAGGAGTTTCTGCACTGTCTTAGTCTTTGCATTCAGACGACGGAGGTCAAAAAGTGAACCATCGTGCCGGTATTTCAAATAGATACCTCAATCCAGATCTTTCATTGCATGGTTGAGGATGCATGCAAAGAACAGGTTAAATAAGACAGGAGTGAGAACACATCCTTGTTTCACGCCGTTGGTGATGTTGAAGGGGGCAGACGTGGCTCCTTCAGACAATACTTCGCCTGTCATGCTGTCATGAAAAAGGCATATAATCTGGACAAATTTTCTTGGGCAGCCAAGTTGTGTTAGAATATTCCAAAGGGCTTCCCTGCTGACGGTATCAAACGCCTTTTGTCAGATCTTTGAAGACAGCATACAGGTGCATGTTCTGTTCAATGCACTTCTCTTGTATTTGTCTGACAGCAAACACCATGTCGACTGTGCTCCGGCCAGGTCGAAAACCACATTGACTTTCAGGTGGATTTGCCTCAGAAATACTGGCTATTAGCCGGTTCAAGATGATGCGGGCAATGATTTTCCCTCCAACGGAGAGGAGGGATATGCCTCTAAAATTTCCACATTCTGCTTTGCTGCCTTTGTTCTTGAAAAGAGAGACAATAGTAGCGTCGCAGAGGTTCTGTGGTATGTTTTCATCCTCCCAGATGCTGATGATCACGCTGTGTAACACTGCTAGTGCTGCTGGACCTGCGTTGTACACCTCTGCTGGTATCCCATCTTTTCCAGGAGCTTTTCCTGAACTCATCTGGCTAACAGCTTTCTTAATCTCATCTATAGTGAGCAGAGAGTCAAGATATGTCAGAGCAGGTTGGTGTGGAATTTCATTGAGGACGTTATTATTCACGGTTGATGGTCTATTGAGAAGGTTGCTAAAGTGTTCTCGCTATCTTTCGTTGATGCCTTCTTTATCTTTAATCAGCGTTGTGTTGTCTGATGAGAACAGTGGAGTGGTCCTTGGTTTAGAAGGTCCATAGACAGTCTTAATAGCACTGAAGAACATCTTTGAGTTGTGGGTCTCAGCATAGTGCTCGATTTCTTTGGCTTTGCTCTCCCACCAGTTGTCTTGTATCTGATGGAGGTCTTTCTGTGTTTTGCTCTGAAGGTACTTGAAATGGTCCCGTTTGGAGACTGAGGAGGGATCATTGTGCCATTCAATAAAGGCTTTTCTCTTTACTTACAGAGCTGAGCATATTTCTTCTTGGTTCTCATCAAACCAATCCTGATGTGTTCTTTTCTTTGGTCCAAGAGATGTTATTGCTGTGTTAGTCACCATCTGTTTGAACTGGTCCCACTTTTCGGTTGCAGTACCGATCAGTTGTCCGTGGGATGTCAGTTTGTCATCAAGACTCTTCTGAAAGTTGTTGAAACATTGAGCATCCTTCAGTTTGGCTATGTTGAAAGCAGGTCACACATGCTTAGGGTGTTTGTGCCGAGAGGGAGCGATGTAAAGTTGGAGAGACATCCTGACTAATCTGTGGTCTGTCCAGCACGCTGTGCCTCGCATTACTCTGGTGATCATTACGTCTCGGATGTCTCGCCTTCTGATAATGGCATAATCTATCAGATGCGACTGTTTGGACCTAGGGTGCATCCATGTCGTTTTGTATTTATCCGCCTGTCGGAACAGAGTGTTGATAATGGTCAGGTCATTTTCAGAACAAAGGCTCAAAAGGAGTAGTCCATTGTTGTTCATTTTGCCTACATCATGTGGCTCGGTTACTCCTTTCCAGTTCTCACTGTCAGCCCCGACTTGGGCATTGAAAACTCCAAGTAGGAGTAGTTTGTCTGTTACAGGTGTGGCCTTGATCAGTCTGTCGAGATCTTCACAGAATTGTTCCTTTGAGTTCTCAGAGCATGTTAGAGTGGGTGCATATGCACTAATGATGGTGGCATGACGTTTGGCATTTAGTGGGAAGCGTAGTTTCAGCAATCTTTCATTGATACCCACTGGTAGCTCTGGGTGTTGATGCATCAATGAGGTTTTTATTGCCAGACCAACTCCATGTATTCTGTCCTCTGTTTCAGTCTTACCCTTCCAGAAGAAGGTGTAACCACTTCCTGGTTTGCTCAAGAAACCTTCCCCAGGCAATCTTGTTTCGCTTAATGCTGCTATATCAATGTTGTAGCGGGCTAGTTCTCGAGCAATGAGAGCTGTCCTTCTCTCAGGTCTTGCAGCAGCTTCTCAATCCATGAGGGTACGAACATTCCATACACCAATGGTAAGTTTTTTCTCAAATTTTTCTTTTGGTTTCGGCTGCAGATTGGGTTGAACTGCCAGCTGCGGCTTGCTAGCCAGCTGTTGTAGGGCAGACAATTTTTAGGCCACCTTTTCTAGGCCCCTCTCTTACTAGGGTGAGCCCTAAAGAGGGCTGCTCAGACACTTGGGATGCTGCTGTGCAACTCTGCTGCCCCAAGTACAGAGCTGGACGACCACCTATCCACAGGCCGCCTGCGTGCAGGATTGGGACTATGACTCCCAGTGATAACCTCCACCTGTCGCTTTGCCTTTCCCCTATTGCCACAGGACTTGGGTGGTATGATGATGTTTGATGATTTGGACGGGACCTGTGCGTGAAACGTTTTTAAATGGTAGAGCCGTTTCACGGGAGCAATCCCACTCTTGACCTTAGAAGCCAAACACCAATGGTACGAAAAATCGTCACGACTCATAACTTCTTTGGTTGCAATGAATGGCCTTGACATCTTTTGTGCCTCGTCAAGCCGTTCGCTTTCCACAAAGCATTGCAGAACCACCTTCTTGGCCATTGGATCATAGTGATCTCTTTTGCCCAGTCCGCCAGGGCTGACGTCACATGTGCGGGTAGGCATATCTCTAATTCACTGAGGGTTTGAGTCCCATCAGTTGCACTCACCTGGTTTGGCTGGCCTGTCGAAGCCGTTTCCCAGAGTGTTGCCACTGCGCATGCTGCAGCTGCTTGGAGCCACAGGTGAGAGCTGAGTGACAGGTGGGGACCAAAGTGGACGGACTACCCCCGAAGGGGTACGACAAGTTCCCCCATCAGAGGTATTACCCCTCCCTGGGCACCCATACACCCAGGAATTGGAAGCTAGCAAGGTATAACAGCATTGATAAAATAAATCCATATTGCATTGTCACTTCTGCACAACTGCAAACCTTTTCTTCTACTTCTACTCAAGAGTGTTGTAATCGATGAAAATCATGGGCTAATCATAATGCTATCAAGCTAATTTACTTGCCGCTGTGGCACCACATGAGTTCATAACAGTCATTGTTGCTAGCGATGTATTCACAAATATTTTGTTATAACACCTTTTATCACAAAGCAAACTTTACATACTGTGCTTATAGAAATAAATTTCCCACATACTGTTAGAAACATAGGACTTAGGACTGGAAGGGACATCTTGGGTCATCGAGTGCAGTTCTTGCTATCACAGGCCACCCCATCGTAGCATTCAAAATGACCATTTATAAATTTATCAAGCACCATCTTAACACTAGTTAGGTTGTTTGTCCCCACTGCTCCTGTCAAATGCTATACTGCAGTTTAGGTAGATTAGAAATGCCTCACATCCTTGTACAGTTGCCTCTGCGGTGAAAAGCAACAGTTTAACAGTATACAGAGAAGTTACAAGCAACAGCTTGGTTCAGAGGAGAGTCATTTTTTGCACACTGATTTGTTTTCCTTTAGTAGCAGTTTTAAAATCCAGATACTCCAGTGTCTGGGTGGCATCATGGTAGAGTCGTTTGAGATTGGAGTAGAAATTAGGAGGTTTGGGTTCTCTTCCTGGTTCTCTCTCTGGCTTGCTTTATTACATTGATTAAATAATTTAATTGCTCTGTGCTTCATTTTTCCCATTTGAAAAATGGAGATAATGTTATTTACCTTGTTTTGTTACCTTTAATATTCAGAAATTCACTATTCTTTCTAGTCTTCATTTCCAGCCATCTTGGTCTGAGACCTTTTGTTATCCTTGAGAGGTGACGAGAATTTACTTATGCAGCCTCATCCACCTTCTTCTAAATCTGTTACTCAAACCTTGACCTCCAAATCCAGCCTTATTCACTTAAGAAATTACAGTTAGGGCCTGACTTTTAAAAATTCCTTCCATATCTAAAGTTCATATTAACTTCAGAGCAACTTTTGGTTGTGCAAAAAACTCAGAATTGGGCTATCACTCTATAGTCTGAAGCTGTTCAGCAGCAAGGATAATTTGGGAGAAGTTTCCATTTCCTGTTTATCACAGTGTCAATATAGGAAAATGATAGGGAAAATGTTTTCCACTTCCTTCCATAAGAAGGTCACGACTTCATAGGTTTTGTTTCACATCTCAAACATACCTAGGGTGATGCCATAATTGTTCATAGGTAAAAAGTTGGTTCTGTTGAAAAGATGCCTTGCAAGGATCTAATTTTGCTCAAATATTAATGTATATATTTGCTTTGAGATTTTTGTTAAATGTCCCTGTCGCACAAGACCCAGTCCAACTCCAATTAAATTCAGTGAAAAGACCTCTGGATCTAAATGCATGAGCCTTTACCGCCTGAGCTAAAGGACCCAGAGGACAAGGCTGGGGAGATAATATCTGTTTTTGGATCAACTTCTGTTGGTGAAACAAGCTTTTGAGGTACACAGAGCTCTTCTTCAGGTCTGAGAAACTTACTCAGAGTGTCACAGCTAAATACACAATCGAACAGATAGTTTAGTATAAGTAGTTAACATATATTCTAAAAGCAGCAAAGAATCCTGTGGCACCTTATAGACTAACAGACGTTTTGGAGCATGAGCTTTCGTGGGTGAATACCCACTTCCTCAGATGCATGTAATGGAAATATATATAGAAATATATTCTAAGTAACCATTCAAGGTGATGTGGCCATTTACACCCCTGTAGTCATTGGACTAAAAAGGGGGTTAGTGAGTTACAGATTGTTGTAATAAACCATAAATCCAGTGTCTTTTTATTAAGACTATAATTTATAGTGACTAGCAAAGTTATGAATTTAAGCTTCCATGCTTTTCTTTTGAAAGTGTTGTGCAAGTTTCCTTTGAGCATGAGGACTGATTAGAGTGATCACTTTGTAAAAAGTGTTCACCTATAGGCGATAGGGTGTTTCTGTCTTTTATCATTTTCCAGAGAGAGCGTAGTGGTTGTCCCATTTCACTCACGTAGCTGTTACTGGGGCACATAGTGCACTGGATGAGGTACACCACATGCTGAGAGGCACGTGCAGGACCCATGGATATCGATAGGTGTATTGTGGGGGTGTTGATCATTGTAGCAGTAGAGAACTGGCTACGGGTTTTGCATCTTTGTTGTGGCAAGGTGTGGTGCCACATTAAGTTGTTGTGGCCTGATTTGTGGGGAGCTTGCCTCTGATGATGAGCTTGGAGAGGTTGGGGGTTGTTTGAAGGGGTTCAGGAAAGGTTTCTTTCATGATGAGGTCCTCATCAAGCTTTGCAGTTGTTTGATGATACCCCATATGGGTTCTAGTGTGGGATGGTAGGTGAAAACTAGGGGTGTGTGATCAGAGGGGATTTTATTTTTGTATTGAAGCAGGTTTTCTGGGGATGTTTGGGTGGCCTGTTCCATGATGTGATCTACTTCTCTGGCGGAGAGTCCTTGTTGGGTGAAGGTGGTTTTGAGTGTGGTAAGGTATATATTTTGGACTTTCTCCTCTGATCATATTCTGTTGTATCTGAGTGCCTGGCTGTTGGTAACAGATTTCTTGATGTGTTTGGGGTGGTTACTGGACATATGAAGGTAGATGTGGTGATCCATGGGTTTCTCATAAATAGTTGTCTATGGGTCCATTGTTGAAACTGATCATGGTGTCCAGGAAAGTGATGCTGGTGTGGGAGTGTTCTAGAGAGAGTTTAATGGACGGGTGGTGCTGGTTGAAGTTGTGGTGAAAATCTATGAGGGAGTTTATGTTGTCTGTCAAGAGGATGAAAATATCATCAATGTATCTCAGATATATCTCTGGTTTTGTGGTGCATTTGTCCAGAATTCATAACTTTGCTACACACTAAAAATCATGATCTTAATAAAGACACTGGATTTATGGCTTATTACAACAATCTGTAACTCGCTAACTCCCCTTTTTGTCCTATGGGGCTGTTAATGGGTCACTTCACCTTGAATGGTCCCTTAGAATATATATTAATGACTTATGCTAAACTATCTGTTCAATCTTGTATTTAGCTGTGTTACATTTAGTACCTTTCCCAGACCTGAAGAGTTCTTGAAAGCTTGTCTCTCTCACCAACAGAAGTTGGTCCAATAAAAGAGATTACCTCACCCACCTTCTCTCTCTAATATTCTGGGACCAACATGGCTACAACAACTCTACATGCACAAAGGACCTTGTCTGTTAGCTTAGAGACAAACTTATTATGTGGTCTAGAGGGAACAAATATCTATATTGGTTTAAAAGTGGGTTACATGCCCATCGCTTGCTCATTAACCTTAGTCCCAGTTTTGGACCTTAGCGTCCAAAATATGGGGGTTAGCATGAAAACCTCCAAGCTTAGCCACCAGCTTGGACCTGGTACTTGCTGCCACCACCCAAAAAATTAGAGTGTTTTGGGGCACTCTGGTCCCCCTGAAAAACCTTCCCTGGGGACCCCAAGACCCAAATCCCTTGAGTCTCACAACCAAGGGAAATAATCCTTTTTCCCTTCCCCCCTCCAGGTGCTCCTGGAGAGATACACAGACACAAGCTCTGTGAACCCAAACAGAGTGAATCTCCCTCTCTGTTCCCAATCCTGAAAACAAAAAGTACTTTCCTATTCCCCCAGAGGGAATGCAAAATCAGGCTAGCGATCCAACACACAAATCTCCCCGATTCCTTCCTCCCACCAATTCCCTGGTGAGTACAGACTCAATTTCCCTGAAGTAAAGAAAAACTCCCACAGGTCTTAAAAGAAAGCTTTATATAAAAAGAAAGAAAAATAAGTACAAATGTTCTCTCTGTATTAGATGATACAACACAGGGTCAATTGCTTAAAAGAATATTGAATAAACAGCCTTATTCCAAAAGAATACAAATCAAAGCACTCCAGCACTTATATTCATGCAAATACCAAAGAAAAGAAACCATATAACTTACTATCTGATCTCTTTGTCCTTACACTTAGAAACAGAAGACTAGAAAGTAGAACTACTTCTCCAAAGCTCAGAGAAAGCAGGCAGCCAGAAAACAAAGACAAAGACACTCAATTCCCTCCACCCAAAGTTGAAAAAATCCGGTTTCCTGATTGGTCCTCTGGTCAGGTGCTTCAGGTGAAAGAGACATTAACCCTTAGCTATCTGTTTATGACACGCCCCCCAAATTGCAGACAGTGGGGAAGCTCACTGGCGGCGATTTCCTTCTAGAACTTGAAAATAAACGGATTAATACAACACATAGACCTTTACATATACTCCTAAGTATATAACTAACAGACTTCTACATTTTAAGAACACTTTTTAACTACTGAATTCTGGGAAACTCTCACGGGAGAGTGCATCAGCAACTTTATTAGAAGCTCCTGTGATGTGTTGAATTTCAAAATCAAAATCTTGGAGAGCTAAACTCCAACGAAGAAGTTTCTTGTTGTTCCCCTTGGCAGTATGAAGCCACTTTAGTGCAGCATGGTCAGTTTGTAGTTGGAACCGCCGTCCCCAAACATATGGGCGTAGCTTTTCCAGGGCGTACACAATGGCATAGCATTCCTTTTCACTGACTGACCAGTGACTTTCCCTCTCAGACAGTTTCTTGCTGAAACACGACAGGATGGAAGTTGTGATCTGTTGCTTCCTGCATGAGCACTGCTCCTATACCACGCTCAGATGCATCTGTGGTTACTAGGAATGGCTTGTCAAAATCCGGGGCCCTGAGCACGGGGTCAGACATGAGCATCGCCTTAAGCTGGGTAAAGGCCTTTTGACACTCATTAGTCCACTTAACGGCATTTGGCTGGGTCTTTTTGGTCAGGTCGGTCAATGGGGCAGCGATTTGGCTGTAGTGTGGTACAAATCGCCTGTAGTATCCGGCCAAGCCTAAGAAGGATTGGACCTGTTTCTTTGACCTTGGGACAGGCCACTTTTGGATAGCATCCACCTTGGCCTGTAGGGGGTTTATGGTTCCTCGACCCACCTGGTGCCCCAGGTAAGTCACTCTGTTTTGGCCTATTTGACACTTTTTGGCCTTAACAGTTAGTCCTGCCTGCCTGATGCGCTCAAAGACCTTTTCCAGGTGTAGTAGGTGTTCGGGCCAGGAGTCTGAAAAAATGGCCACATCATCGAGGTAGGCAACTGCACATTCTCCCAGTCCAGCTAGTAGACCATCTACCAGCCTCTGGAAGGTGGCGGGTGCATTTCGAAGGCCGAAAGGAAGGACATTGAATTCATACACCCCCGCATGGGTGACGAATGCTGACCTCTCCTTGGCAGGTTCATCTAGCGGTACTTGCCAGTACCCCTTGGTTAAGTCTATTGTAGAGATGAACTGGGCACGTCCCAACTTTTCCAATAGCTCATCGGTACGTGGCATTGGATAGTTGTCCGGACGAGTTACAGCATTTAGCTTACGGTAGTCCACGCAAAAGCGTATTTCCCCATCTGGTTTGGGTACCAGAACCACTGGAGATGCCCATGCACTGGTAGATGGGCGGATTATACCCATCTGTAGCATGTTCTGGATCTCCCGTTCTATAGCAGCTTGGGCATGAGGAGACACTCGGTAAGGTGGGGTTCTGATTGGGTGAGCATTACCTGTATCAATGGAGTGGTATGCCCGTTCAGTCCGTCCTGGGGTGGCTGAGAACAATGGGGCGAAGCTAGTGCACAGCTCCTTGATTTGTTGCCGCTGCAGACGTTCCAGGGTGGTTGAGAGGTTCACCTCTTCCACGCCACCGTCTTTTTTCCCGTCGTAGTAGACACCGTCAGGCCACTCAGCATCCTCTCCCTGGACTGTAAACTGACAAACCTGTAAGTCTCTGGAATAGAAAGGCTTGAGAGAATTAACATGGTACACTTTAGGCTTTAGTGAGGAATTGGGAAATGCTATGAGGTAGTTTACAGCTCCCAGGCGCTCTTGGACCGTGAATGGCCCTTCCCATGATGCTTCCATCTTATGGGCCTGTTGCGCCTTCAAGACCATAACCTGGTCTCCTACCTTGAAGGACCGATCTCTGGCATGTCTGTCATACCAGGCCTTTTGCTCTTCTTGAGCATCCTTTAGGTTCTCTCTAGCAAGGGCTAAAGAGTGTCGGAGGGTGCTTTGTAGGTTGCTTACAAAGTCCAGAATGTTAGTTCCTGGAGAAGGCGTAAACCCCTCCCATTGCTGCTTCACCAACTGTAATGGCCCCTTAACCTCGTGACCATACACAAGTTCAAATGGTGAAAACCCTAAACTGGGATGTGGTACAGCCCTGTAGGTAAACAGCAACTGCTGCAACACTAGGTCCCAATTATTGGAGAATTCGTTGATGAATTTTCGTATCATGGCCCCCAAAGTTCCATTGAACCTTTCCACCAGGCCATTGGTTTGATGGTGGTACGGGGTGGCAACCAAGTGATTCACCCCATGAGTTTCCCACAGTTTTTCCATGGTCCCTGCCAGGAAATTAGACCCTGAATCTGTAAGGATGTCAGAGGGCCAACCTACCCTGGCAAAGATGTCTGTTAGGGCCAGGCACACAGTGTTAGCCCTGGTGTTGCCTAGAGCGACTGCTTCTGGCCATCGGGTAGCAAAGTCCACTAAAGTCAGTACGTACTGCTTTCCTCTGGGCGTCTTTTTTGGGAAAGGGCCCAGAATATCCACAGCTACTCGCTGAAATGGGACCTCAATTATGGGGAGTGGCTGGAGAGGGGCCTTGACCTGGTCTTGAGGCTTACCCACTCTTTGGCATACCTCACAAGACCGGACATACTTGGCAACGTCCTTGCCCATCCCCTCCCAGTGGAAGGACTTCCCCAACCGGTCCTTGGTTCTGTTCACCCCAGCATGGCCACTGGGATGATCATGGGCTAAGCTTAAGAGCTTCCCCCGGTACTTAGTTGGAACCACCAACTGTTTTTGCGGCTGCCATTCTTCCCGGTGTCCACCAGAAAGAATGTCATTGTACAAAAGTCCTTGGTCTATAACAAACCGGGATCGATTAGAAGAGCTGAGAGGCGGTGGGGTGCTCCGTGCCGCCGCCCAAGCTTTCTGAAGGCTGTCATCCGCTTCCTGCTCAGCCTGGAACTGTTCCCTTGAGGCTGGGGTCACCAGTTCTTCCTCAGACTGTGGACTTGGGCTTGGTCCCTCCGGAAGCGATGTAGGTGATGGGGTTGTTTCCGTTGCTGGTGAACCGCTCTCCGCTGGTGCACCTGAGGGTATTTCAGGCTCTGGCTGAGCCTTTTGGGTATGGCTGTCTGTTGCTTCTGCCAGTTTTGGCTCGCTGGCGCCCTCTGGCGTTGAGTTTGAAGATGTAGTTGCACTTGCTGGTGCTGGTTGCTGTTCCAGTTCCGGGCCTGGGACTGGAGATGCTGTGGCTGTTTCAGTGGTAGGCATGGAATCCGGGTCCTCTACCTCTGTCTGGGTCTCTGGTTACACAGACGGGGCCTCTGTGGACGGTTCAGGAACAGGAATGGGTCTGGAAGCTTGCCTGGTTTGGCTACGTGTAACCATTCCCACTCTCTTGGCCCGCCTCACCTGGTTGGCCAAGTCTTCCCCCAGTAGCATGGGGATAGGATAATTGTCATAGACTGCAAAAGTCCACATTCCTGACCAGCCTTTGTACTGGACAGGCAGTTGAGCTGTAGGCAAGTCTACAGCTTGTGACATGAAGGGGTAAATTGTAACTTTGGCCTTTGGGTTGATGAATTTGGGGTCAACGAAGGATTGGTGGATAGCTGACACTTGTGCCCCCGTGTCTCTCCACGCAGTAACCTTCTTTCCGCCCACTCTCAAATTTTCCCTTCGCTCCAAGGGTATTTGAGAGGCATCCGGGCCTGGGGATCTTTGGTGTGATGGTGGTGTAATGAATTGCACTCGCATGGTGTTCTTGGGACACTTGGCCTTGATATGTCCCAGTTCATTACACTTAAAGCATCTTCCATCTGATGGGTCACTGGGCCGAGGTGAGTTACTGGAGACTGGTGAGGTTGAAGGGTAGGGTATCTGTGGCTTTACTTGGGTGGTATGTGGGGTCTTTGGCTGTCCTCGGTTGTAGGGTTTATGGTCTGTGTGCCCCCTGGGGTAATCGTTCCCCTTGACAGTAGCTTTCTTGCTTTCTGCCAGTTCCATCCATTTGGCTCCAATCTCCCCCGCCTCAGCGATATTCTTGGGGTTTCCATCTTGTATGTACCGCGTGATGTCTTCAGGAACACCATCCAAGAACTGCTCCATTTGTATGAGGAGGTTCAGTTCTTCCAAGGTTTGAATGTTGTTTCCTGTTAGCCAGGCCTCATAGTTTTTTGCAATGTAGTAGGCGTGTTTGGGAAATGACACCTCTGGTTTCCACTTTTGGGTTCTGAAGCGCCGACGGGCATGATCTGGGGTTATCCCCATCCTGTATCTGGCCTTGGTTAGAAAAAGTTTATAGTCATTCATTTGGTGCTTAGGCATTTCAGCTGCCACCTCTGCTAAAGGTCCACTGAGCTGTGACCTCAATTCTACCATGTACTGGTCTTCGGGAATGCTGTACCCAAAACAGGCTCTTTCAAAATTTTCCAAGAAGGCCTCGGTGTCATCACCTGCCTTGTAGGTGGGAAATTTCCTGTGCTGTGGAGCAATAATTGGCGCCGGGTTGTTAGGGTTGGCTGGCACATGCAGCCCAGCTTTTGCCAACTCCAGTTCATGTTTTCTCTGTTTTTCCTTCTCTTCATTCTTTTTGTTGTTTTTCCATTTCTTTTTGGTGCTTTTCCATTTCTCGGCGGTGGGCCAACTCTTCTTCTGCTTGTTTCCTTCGGTAGGCCACCTCTTCTTCTTCTAGTTTTCTTTTGTGTGCTGCCTCCTTGGCTGCCTGTTCTCTTTGGTAGGCTGCCTCTTTGATCTGTTCTTCTCTTTCTTTCATCTCCATCTCTTTTTGTTTTATTTCCAGTTGTCGCCTGTGTTCAGCTTCTTTGATTTGTTCTTCGGCGTCAATTTTTGCCTTAGAAGTCATGGTTCCTGTTTTCTTGTGTTGGGGTGCCCTCCGGTGTTTATCTTCTGAACTGCAGGTTCTCTGTTGCCTCCTGAAGTCTGCCTAGCAACAGTGCCTTTAGCTAATTTTCCTTTTCTCTCTCTAGCTAATGTTCAATGAAGGGAAACCAGAAAAACCACTTTATTTGCATGCCTATAAGTGCTGGTACTTGCCTCCTAATGGGAGGGCTATTGCATGACAAAAGACCCTTAACATGCAAGCCACAAACTGCGAGAGAGAGCAGAAAAAAAAATTCTCTCTGGTTCCCTTTTAAAACCAACTGCTTCTCTCTGCTAAAAAGCCCTTAGCAGAGAAAAGAAAAATATAATATTTCTACTGGCTTCTGGATTCTGTCTATCTCCCACCAGCTGCACACCATATAATAACCTTAGTCCCAGTTTTGGACCTTAGCGTCCAAAATATGGGGGTTAGCATGAAAACCTCCAAGCTTAGCCACCAGCTTGGACCTGGTACTTGCTGCCACCACCCAAAAAATTAGAGTGTTTTGGGGCACTCTGGTCCCCCTGAAAAACCTTCCCTGGGGACCCCAAGACCCAAATCCCTTGAGTCTCACAACAAAGGGAAATAATCCTTTTTCCCTTCCCCCCTCCAGGTGCTCCTGGAGAGATACACAGACACAAGCTCTGTGAACCCAAACAGAGTGAATCTCCCTCTCTGTTCCCAATCCTGGAAACAAAAAGTACTTTCCTATTCCCCCAGAGGGAATGCAAAATCAGGCTAGCGATCCAACACACAAATCTCCCCGATTCCTTCCTCCCACCAATTCCCTGGTGAGTACAGACTCAATTTCCCTGAAGTAAAGAAAAACTCCCACAGGTCTTAAAAGAAAGCTTTATATAAAAAGAAAGAAAAATAAGTACAAATGTTCTCTCTGTATTAGATGATACAACACAGGGTCAATTGCTTAAAAGAATATTGAATAAACAGCCTTATTCCAAAAGAATACAAATCAAAGCACTCCAGCACTTATATTCATGCAAATACCAAAGAAAAGAAACCATATAACTTACTATCTGATCTCTTTGTCCTTACACTTAGAAACAGAAGACTAGAAAGTAGAACTACTTCTCCAAAGCTCAGAGAAAGCAGGCAGCCAGAAAACAAAGACAAAGACACTCAATTCCCTCCACCCAAAGTTGAAAAAATCCGGTTTCCTGATTGGTCCTCTGGTCAGGTGCTTCAGGTGAAAGAGACATTAACCCTTAGCTATCTGTTTATGACATACATGCCCATCGCTTGCTCACACTGCCACCCCTCCCATGAATCCTCACTCTGTGGCAACCACATTTGAGTCACTTTGCCCTAGTTAGATGGTCAGGGTTACCACTGAGAGATGAATGGCATCACCTCCCCTAGGGACTGAGGGAGCTGCTTTTGCAGCACTTCCACTTGTTGCTGACATATGAAAAAGGAAACATAACTCAAATTCCTTTAAGAGATTGCACCTCATCTCGATTAGACAATAAAAGAGGCCACTTACATCTAGCAGTAGCTAGGGCTTTCAGTTAAGTGAGGCAGCTTCAATTCGCTGAGATATGAGCATAAGTAATAAATTTGTACATAAGTTAGTGAACATTTGGTCTAAGCCAGGAATTTCTATCTCTCACTTACTGGCAATAAAGCTGGATGACCCAACAAAGATCCCAAAGGTTTGTCATTTTTGGAAATGTATTAGAGAACACATATATTTGGAGTCAGGGGGACGGATGTGTGTGCCTGTGTATGTAAAATTATACAGTGATATCAAATAAATAGCAATTTAAGATATAAATGGCCAAAGAAGTTGTACCGGGGATGGATTTGGTAAGATGCCATGAAATTTAAATCTGGACACAGTAGAATTCCCTCCAAAGTTAGTTTGCTGACTGTAGATGATATTTTGGCAGAATTGTTTGTTAACCATCGGTTGAATTTCTGCAGTTTACTTGTATGAGAGCTTTGTCTTCCATCTCACACACAGGTGAGGAGAGCAGCTACTAAAAGGCTGGTCCTTTGCCTCCCCTAAAGGTGGGTTTGGATTTAGTATGCAGGGGCAACACGTCCTGCCCCCCAAATGCTGTCCAGTGCAGATAAACTGGTGCAAAGGGTAAGGTAATCTGGTCTATAGACCAATAGCAGATTACTTCCCTTCTGAAGAGCCAGGAGATGAATTGTGACTCTGAATTCTGAATTTTGCTATTCTCTGCCCCTTACTCAATTAACTGAGTTGTTAACTGAATTAGAAGCTCAATTTAAAATGTATTCTTTAGAATAGGAAGTGAATTTAAAATGGCAAGAGGGCTACACTATAAAGCACTGCTAAAAAGCAGCAGTGTTCATGGGGAAAAAGGAAAGTTTTAAAAATGATTATCTTTACCCTTCCCTTTTCCATTTTCATCTTTTACTTTCTTCCTCGCCTTCTCCCTGCACTCCCATTATTTTCTTTCTTTTCCCTCACTGGCCACTATCCCTCTCCTGTAATAAACTTTAACCAAAAAAAACAGCCTGGACATGTCTCAAGTATAGCTGAGTACCACAGAGTTGCAGTTTCTCTTCCACTGTGGTGGTGCTTCAAACAGAAGCTGTAGCTTCCCCTTTCAGCCAGGCTGTGGCACTCAGCAGTGCCTAAGCAGCAGCTAAGGATGCTTTCTATTTAAAGTGCACTATGAGATAGGGAAGGAAAGGGTGCCGTATGAATGGATGCCTGTAGTAAATGCATACATTTCCAGCTGTGAAATATAGCTTAAAGGTACTAATGTTTGTGACCTGAACATCTTGACATTTATTCTTTAAATGTTCAATATTGTTTAGGAAAAAAATTTCCACCACTACATACAAGCAAGTCCCACTGAGGACAATATTGCCTTGCATTCATTTGCAGAAGTGAGATGGTGAATTTAATGAATTCCAGTGTTCCTGGAAAATGAGGGGCAAAAGTACAGGTCTGAGCAGCACTGCATGGGGAGTCATTGCACCTGCTCTTCTACAAATCTCCGCTCTGGGTGCCCTAAAGTTATAGTCCAGGGCACCTTTAAGGTAGACTCGGGTATCTTTTTGGTACACTTCAAATTGTGTCATAGTGCATGGTAATTTTGTGATACAAACAGATAGCTGCTCTCAGCTTAAACACTAGCGGATAACTCATTTCACTTGTCTTAAATTAGATTTGAATGTAGGCCTCTATTGGTGAAAGCTATGCTCCCCCATTTTATTGTGGGCATGTTTGTTTTACTCTGGGCCACTATAAATATCTCCTGTCTGTGTGTTCCATTCTATGCATCTGCAGAAGTGAGCTGTAGCCCACGAAAGCTTATGCTGAAATAAATTTGTTAGTCTCTAAGGTGCCACAAGTACTCCTGTTCTCTTTACGCAGGTAATGTGCTTCTTTGTAACTACTCATAATCTGTCTGGCTGTCCTGCAGAGGAAAGCTGGCACTGAATTCACTCTAAATAGAGACAGACGAGTTTGTCTTCATTTGAACAATTCTTAGAGACGGGACCTGAGTTGAGCTTGAAAGGTTACTTAATACTGGAGTGAGAGCCCAATGATTTATTCCCAGCAAATCACTTATTTGTCAGATTTAGCCCTTTTTGCTTGTGGATAATCTATGTTCAGATTGTGATTTCCCCACTTTTTTTTTGTTATTCTGATGTATTTATTTTCAAGTTGTGTTACTGCATGGTTTAATCATAAATATTCTAAATTTGAGTTAACTGCTTAGTTTTCACTGGTCAAAAAAGTCACATGCTATTGTTTCTCTTCCTTGACATGATAAGAACATAAGAAATGTGGGTGTAAATACTCACATTCACTTAATAATTTGCTTTCTTCATGCATTTGTGGTAATAAATGGAACCACTTCAATGTCTGCAGAGATTTAACAGAAAAGGGACATTAAGATGGCGAAAGTGACCTAACTTACACATTTGAAGAAACAGTCATAGAAATATTTTTTGCACTGTTCACTGAATCCTGATCAGAAACCATGGAAGGAACTTTATACAGGATAACAGAATTAGTCAGGACTCAAGACAATAGTCCAAGAAAAACCTTTCCTATACAATTCACATAGGGAGGGAAGAAACATGGTCTGGAGGAGTGAAATTTCATGGCAGTGCTTCTGAGGGCTTGTTAAATCTTTTATTTGGATGATTCAACCTGCTGCTAACTGACAAAAATGGTAGACAGAAATAGTGGAGGCTAGGAGGGGCTATAATGACACAAAAAACAAGTTAGATGAATATGCATAATAAAGAGCAGAAGGGTTGTGTAGCGAGGCGGTGTGGCCCCCCCCCCCCCAGGGAGGGTCGAGCCCCATCAGTCATCCACGGGGGCGGGGCTGCTGAGCAGAAGTCCCGCCCGTCAGAGGGTCAGGCGGCGACCTGGAAGAATAAAAGCCGGGCCCCAGCCTTCAGCTGCAGGTCTGTCACCGGCAGGAGCAGACGTGTCCGCCGACGCCTGTAACTGGGAGACTGCCCGAGCCAGAGGCCGAGACCAGGAGCTGCCAGAGCTGCCTCGCCCCTACTACGACGAGGAGCCGCCGGAGCATTCTCAAGGCCGATACGACGAGGAGCTGCCAGAGCTGCCTTGCCCCTACTACGGCCCCGAGGAGCCCCCAGACCAGGCTTGGCCCGCATTCCCCGAAACATTACCGGACCTGCCGCCCAGCCCGGATTGGGAGGAACCGATGGTCCTGGACATCCCCGGAACAGAGGCCCCGGACCAGGTAGGAGTAGAGGGGGAATTAGGAAGTAGCCCGGGGGAGCCTGACCCCAGTCAGGCTGTAGAGCTCACCTTGCCAATGTCAGTGTGTTTCAGTCAGGATCCCCACTGACCACCAGTAGCGGTGACGGCTGCTACCAGGACCCTGGGCTGGAACGTTCCCCCTGCCACCCGTAACCGGGTGGCAGATTCCCCCTCTTCCCAGCCGAAGAGGCCGGTAACTGTTTAAACTGTGTTTGGTGCCCCGCCCGAACCAAGGGCTGGGCCCCTTTTGACTTTGCCACTGCTCTGCCCTGCTCCAAAGGCCAGAGCTGTTACAACTGTGTTTGGTGCCCTGCCCGAACCAAGGGCTGGGTCCCCTCTGCCTTCGGCACTGCTCTGACCTGCCGAAAGGCCAGAGCGGATTGTAATTGCAGGGAAGACAGCGAGGCCGGTGTGGCTCCCCTCCCCCTCAGGGAGGGTCGAGCCCCGGCGGAACCCATCTACAGGTTGCTATTAGCTTTCTTGTGTTTGCAACAATGTATATGTAGCAATATCAAGCCCTTCAAAAACTTATTTCCCACCTGTCTCACATGAATGCA
Source organism: Gopherus flavomarginatus (assembly GCF_025201925.1). NCBI lineage: Eukaryota > Metazoa > Chordata > Testudines > Testudinidae > Gopherus > Gopherus flavomarginatus. Next base: position 142,853,296 of record NC_066620.1, on the reverse strand, counting down.
AATAAAAAATATTTAAAATAGTCAGGCACACAGCCTGTTTTTGATCAGTGTCTGTCTCTTATTAATGTATATCAAGACTAGAATATGACCCTTTGATTATATTAGGTGTGCTTAGTACTTACATTTTCACTAAAGTAAATGAAAATCTATCCATTTTGGACACCAGAAGGTAGGTTATTTCTGATAATTCATCACTCATGTGATCTCCCATAGAAATGCTTGAATTTTAATTTAAAAACAAACAGAAGAAAATACTTCAAGATCTGGTAAATGAGGAACAAAGGAAAAGGCTTTGTGCTCTGCTATCTGTTGTGCAAGCCATTATGGTTGTAGTAATGTGTTGTGAGAAGCCACTGGCATGCTAAAAATACACTACTTTAACAATAATCCATGCATAAAAGAGCCTGAAAAGAGATATGGCATATACCTAATGAATTCTGGATCTTTTCCATGTTCACTGTTTATAGGATTTTTAAAAATGCCATTCTTCTGGCTACATTGTAATGTTTAAACTTTAAAAAACCTTCAACAAAATCAACACTAATAATAGGAAATTGAGTTCTGTATGTGTTAAATGGCTGTTTTTTAAAAAAAAAGAAATGTCAGATTTTATATATATTCAAAACAGGTCCATGATTGTAAACACAGGATAGTTGTAATATTCTAAGCACATATTTTAGGGACTTCCTCCCTTTTCCAAATCTCACTCAAGTGGAACATACACTCATTTCTGTAACAAAAATTCTTTCTACTCTATTGGCAAAATGAATAGCATCAACTCAAAATATTTAAAAATTTAGTCACATCCACATCCTGCAGCCTATAAGGAGCTTTCACGCTTTTGGGCTCGCTTTAGATCTTTAATACCCTTTCCTTTTGTGTCAAGGAGCTCACGAGGTGTAAAGAAGCACTGATAAACCCACTTAGATCCCTTCCTGGGCCGTCACCTCTCCCTGCCAAGCGGCTTTAGGTGGTAACTGATCTGTGACAGGCTGCCAGTCAAACAGAGCATTTCTGAAAGCTGACACAAAAGACTGAGCGCTGGAGAAAGGATAGGAAAATAAGAAAAGAAACCAAACTGTATCAGCGCCTCTCTCTCTTTCCACCCACCACCCCCTCCTTTTTTCTCCCCCTTAGTCAGGTTCATGGCAGGGGCATCTTATAGCCTCTGAGATAGAGATCAGCAGCCCTTCCAAGCTGGGGACTGCCCCGGCTTACTGCTGATAATAGAGGCAAAAGTGAGAGTGACAGTCAGATGGAAACTGACACAGGGCTTCTGTCAATGCTGCTTCTTCCCTTGGGACCAGGAAAGAGAGGGTGGAGGGGAGGAGAGAGTGAGTTGAGCTGAAATGTCACTGCAGATAACTGCATCAGCTCACTATTTTTCCATGTGGAGTGTCTTGCTACACCACATTTCAGGCCGACTCTTTCAAACAAGCAGCACTTAGTGTTTATTTTCAGCTGGTGAGAGTTTGTGAGCAGAAGTTAGGTCATCCAGTAACATCCTCATTTAATTTCCTCAGGTGCCATGGAGCATCAGCACTAAGATTGGGTTTGTCAGCTTTTGTCTGCCTTTAAAGATTGACAAATCCAGTCATGCTAAAATGTTTTGCCCTGCTTGAACACCTGTTTCTGCAACTATGGATCCTAGCTCCCGCCCCTTCATTAACAAAGTGCAACAAAATATCATTTGAGCAATACTGGGCTCCTGAGGAAATGTGCTCCAGAATCAACAGCTGATGTTGAATTTTGTACATCATAGCCATATGCAAGCCAATATTGAAGCAGTGCATGTAAAAAGAAAAATTAACCAGCTCTCTCCTCCCCTCCCCATCTGCATCATATTTGCTTCAATGCTCTTCCGGTGCGGATTCTTCATCTGGGCTGTTGGAAACAAAACCTTGATGCAAATGTATCTTTTCTGAGTCATTTGTTTTTATGAAATTTGCTTGGAATCTTTCTTTTGGCTTTTACTACAAGAATTTTAATGGCAAAATTTTCAGGAGTGCTAAGTACCCACAATTAGAGTCAAATTTTCAAAAGAACTTAGCACCCAACAATTCCAGTCTTCTCCTTAAGGCTTGTTGGGTGCTGAGAACTTAACACATTTGTACATGCTAATCTGGACACAGAGACTCAGATGTAATGGTGCTGGTCAGTTGCAAGGAGTGGGTTCTGGCTTCTGGATACAGAGGCACTTAGTCCTCACCTAAGTCACAGTAGAAGGAGGAAAAATAATTCTCCTTTAACTTGCACTGTTGGCATACAGTCTATTATACCAGAAAAGATCAGATATTGTAGAACTTGTTGCCAGGATTCCCCTTCCTCTCCTTTTTACAGGGTGTAGAAGGCAACAATGATGAGGCAGAGCTGACAGAATTGAAAGAGATTTACCTTATACAGGGGGAATTCTGTGCTGGGACCTTTGACTGGTTTAAAGCCACTTTGCATAAGCTAGGAAAAGTTGCCTTAGCAGACTAGAGAACCCAGACAGTATCTTTGTTGTTGAAATCATCAGCATATTTAAAAGAGAAGTATGTATTTCACCCTTAAAACCAAAGGTCATTGAAGTCAACATGAGTTGCACCCATTTATATTGTATCTGAATTTGACCCAAATTGTTTGATCTTATAACTCTTACACAACAACAGAGAATTATTCTAATGTCAAGAGAGGAATTTACGCCTTAAAGGAACAAAAGAACTCCTGAGCAGCCAGTCCTACACTTCAATGATTGTATGCAGGGCCGGTGCAAGGATGTTTCGCGCCCTAGGCTAAACTTCCACCTTGTGCCCTCCCCCCCGCACTCCCACCCTGAGGCACCCCCCCCCGGCAGCAACTGCCCCCCTCTGCCCTGAGGTGCCCCCCTTGCAGCAGTTCCCCTCCCCGCCCCAGCTCACCCCTGCTCTGCTCATGAGCACCCCGAGCACTCCATGGCTGTTTCACTTCTCCCACCTCCCAGGCTTGTGGTGCCTAAGCTGATTGGTGCTGCAAGCCTGGGAAGTGGGAGAAGTGAAGTAGCTTACCCCTGCCCTGCCTCCTCCCCAAGCACGCTGTGGCTGCTTCACTTGTCCCGCCTCCCAGGCTTGCAGCGCCAATCAGCTTAGGTGCCGCAAGCCTGGGAGGTGAGAGAAGTGAAGCAGCCACAACGTGCTTGGGGAGGAGGCGGGGCAGGGGTGAGCTGGGGCAGGGAGCTCCCCTGCATGCCGCCCCCTCCTTTACTTGCTGCAGGTGGCCCTCCCCACCCTCCTCTGCCCCAGCTCCCTCCGCCTAAATGCCAATAGTGACCGGGGCAGCCGAAGAGCCGGCTGCTGCAGTCGCTGCTGAAGAAAATGATGCCCCCCAAATCCTAGCGCCCTAGGCGACCACCTAGGTCACCTAAATGGTTGCACCGACCCTGATTGTATGATCCTGGTCCATATGTGGGAGAGAACTAGTGGAAGGCTGTTCTTAATGTTTACTTTCATCTCTGGAGTTTTCTTCCCACACTGGTCCAACAGAACCTGAATGTTGATTTCAGCACATCTCTTTACCCAAGGTTTACTGACAGCATGCGTTCAGTTGCTGTGAGTGGCCGAGGGGGGAACTTTTATGGTGAAATGGGGGAACTTTAAATGTTGTCTTTTATTGAAGAGGAATTTTTTTGATTTTCTTTACAGAGCTGGAAAATATATGGAAACACTTTTCACTTAACATTTTGAAGTCATTTCCATTCTGCAGGTCTTGAAAAGGAATGAGTTTTCATTTATTTATTTTAAGGAAAATACAATATTTTGTTTTTGAAAATTTGAATTTTGTTTTCATTTTCTCCTCTTTCTCCCTACCCCTTTATCTTTAATCTCCCTACCCCTGCCTTTCTCCCTTCTTTTATAAATTTTGTCACTGAAAAAGGAGGGGGTGGGACAAAGAGGGGATGAAAAAATGATAAATTGAATAATAAAAAGGCCTAATTTTTCAGTTTCAAATTTAATTGACAAAAATGGAGGTGAAAAGCAAAACAAAATGTTTTTTCCTGAAAATTTTTGATTTTGTAAAAAGGCCAACTTTCAATTGAAACATTGTTCAAAATTTTTTGACCATCTCTGGTAATATACAAATTCAAGTGTACACAACATTAGATTGGCACATGTCTATAAATTGAAATGAAATCAAATTGTGCTGAAAATTGGCATGCAAGTTCAGTGCAGATGCATTTTCTTCTGTCAGTTCTTTTGGATTCTTTTGGTTTTGTTCATTTTTTAAGCTGTGAATGACAAGTATTTTAGTGGTTTATTATTTAAAAAAATAATTCTGAAGGCATTTTATATATGCATCAAAGCAGCCAAAGACTGTTTGGCTTTATTAATATTATTGATGAGGTTTATCTTAAACAGATAGGAAAATTTAACATTTATTGTAAATATTGGAAAAATTAACTGTTCTTTCCTTGAAAAGGTTAATATATATAATAAACCCTTTCAAAGAAAGAACAATTATATATAAACCCTCTTATTCAAAGGTAACATGGGGCTCAACAGAATCGGTATTTTACGTTTGTATTTTTGAATTAAGGGTGTCGGCATCTGAACCCTGTATGTAGGATACATACAATGAAGAAGTTCTCAGTAGAAACATCTTGAGAGGCATGGCCTTGGGAACGTATAAGTAGGTACAACAGAATAGTTAAAAAATAAAGTATTTTTCTGAGACACATCTTGCCTCTCATCTTCCTTTACACATTTTGAAGTGTATTATAGGCAAAGTCCATAAAGAAAGATTGAGGATTTCCATGTGGGCAGATATAGCCATATGTGCAGGACTTAGAAGGTACATAGTGGCATGTAAGGTGCAAATAAACCTATAAAAAATTTGCATTTTTATAGATGGGAATTAATGGAAATAACGTCATTGCTTTCAACTTCTATTCTATATTTATTCATGTTTTATGGTGATTAAAAACCTCGTGGTCAAGTTTTCAAAGATGGGTGTCTACAGTTAGGCAGCTAAATAGACACCTAAATGAGGGGCCTGTTTTCCAGAGACACTTACTGAACATTTGCTCTTCTAGATCCCATACATTAACACACTTAAAATAGTTACAGACCAAATGGGGAGCTTGGGCATTCTCTCAATTTACCAGAGAACTCCTAGTATTGTGGCCCATTCCAGTGCCCTGGCTGCATATGCTGAAACAGTTTCAACTATCCAGCAGACCTTTCCGAATTTATAATCTTCCTTCTGCATTGCCCCTTCAGCAGCTCTCTCCTTCTTCCATGTCTTAAAAATATAGGGGGGCTTAGAGGTCTTTAGGCTGAATCCTGTGCTGCATGCTTTGAAGCCTGGGGCACTATATATTTTGCAATCCTAGTATTTGGAATGCCAGACTTGATCATGTGTGAGCTTACAACCTAGACACTTAAAGTGTGGGAGGGGAAATGGAGGCCCAGATAGGGGCCTGTAGAGTGCCACTTTGCAAACCTAAAGCACAGGGAGGGTCTGTCAAGTGTGACACTGCAGGTAAAGGGGCTGCATTGTAACAGAGGCCTGGAAGATCATTGGGAGAAAGGGGGCTGATATGGGTACCTTTTTTGCTAGTAAAAAACGCCCTCACCAGAATTTCCTTTCAGCTACCATAAAACTTGATTTCCCATCCTTAGTGACAATAATGAGATCACCTCACACTTGCCACATCCTTCCACATCTCCAGGGAGCAAGCACCTCCTCCAGTGACAAGCATCCCAGTTAGCAAAGCATCTTTACTCCCTTCCATCTGTAAAATTTCTCCCTTCAGAAAACCCTTTGTACTCACCACCTGACTTGCTAAAAGCTGCCCTACACTCCTCTCTCTGTCTCTCTATCATCCTCTTCTTCCTTGACAACAGTAATGAAAGTGCTTCATATTTCTCTTTATATGGTTAGCTTATGGATATGACAAAAGGAAATGGCAAAATTATACCCGTGGGGTTCATTGCTATTATGGAGTAGGAAGAGTTAGACTAGGGAAGTTTTATTTAATAAAAGGAATGACCAGTATCTAATGCCTCAGACCTTACACAAGATAAAGGATATATTTCAGTATCTTATGGCTGAAGGTGAAATCCTGGCCCACACTGAACTCAACTGGAGTTTTGTCGTGGACTTCAGTGGGACACGGATTTCACCTAGAGATTGCAAAATGTAAACCTTTTAACCTATACTTTAAATCACAAAATAAGGTTATTAATATTTCAAAATAGAAAATCAAAACCTAAAGAGAAAAGAATTTGTTTAATTAACCCCCAGAACAATATAAAATAATACATTAAATTTTCAAATATTGTATCACTGCATAGTCCCTCTTAATGTCAATTATTGGTATTATTACCTTAGATATTGAATGTTTGTATGTGGCACATCAAAGACATTTTATGCTGCCTTTTTTGGTGTAACTAGCAGACACAAAGGGCATTTGTGAGCATGTAAATGTGTAATACTCTTGAGGGTCCCAGCTCTGCAAAGGTCTGTGCTAATAATGTTTTTAGGACTAAGCAGGATGTAAAAAAACAGTAATTTTGTATTATTATAGCTCTGACTCAGTTTCTCCTCCTGTAATATCGGAAAAGTAATGCTGACCCATCATTAGAAAACATTTTGAGCTCTCTAGATGAGAAGCTGTTCACAATAATGCAAATTATTATATATAGCCTAGAGGCAAGAAAAAATTATAGTCTGACAAAAACAAAGTTAACATAGAATCATAGAAATGTAGGACTGGAAGGTATCTCGATAGGTCATCTAGGCCAGACCCCTGCACTGAGGTAGGATTAAATATATAGACCATCCCTGCCAGGTGTTGGTCTAACCTGTTCTTAAAAATCTACATTGATGGAGATTCCACAGCCTCCCTAGGTAATTTCTTCCAGTACTTAACTATCCTTACAATTAGGAAGTTTTTGTCTAGCCTAAGTGTTCTTGCTGCAATTTAAGTCCACTACTTCTTGTCCTGTCCTCAGTGATTTAGGATAACAATTAATTACCTACCTTTTTATAACAACCTTTTACGTATTTGAAGACTGTTTTCACATGGCTCTTCCCTTCCCATTCTTGTCTTCTTCAGACAAAACAAATCCAAATTTTTCAATCTTTCTTCTTAAGTCAAGTTTTCTAGACCTTTGATCATTTTTGTTGCTCTCCTCCAGACTTCCTATAATTTGTCCACATCTTTCCTGAAGTGGATACAATATTTCAGCTGAGGTCTTTTAAGCAGGGAATAGGGTGATGTCATCCCAAACTCATGGTAATATTTCCTTTATACCACACCACAGCATCAAATATTCTATGTATATTCCATACATTCATAATTTTGCCCTATGGGTTGAAATTGTAATTTTCCAGGCTTGCTCTTTGTAAAAGATTGTTTGTTTGGAAAGCCTGAGCAAAATCCTTTCAGCCAATTTTTGAATTATAGAAGTGTATAAAACACACTGTATTGCCATTTGTGTTTAAAAAAAGCAGACAGGAAACCTGTGCTTTTTAAATAGACCTACAGCTAAACCAACTGATGTTTGACATTTGTAACTTAAAGGCACCTGGCCTTCATTGAAGGCTATTGCTTTTCTCTTAGTTTGGTTAAACATTTTAAAACAAAAATTAAGTTAATAAAATGTCACTTCTGGTACTTCAAAACCTGCTCACATTAGCATAAAAAGTGTATTTTTAAAACATGTTATCATGTTTTAAAACTCTAGTTAGAACAGGGCAAGCTGGGTTTTAATATTTGTTAGTAGGTCAAGGTGAGCCCTAGAAGGACAGTAGCTAGTAACATGTAACAGAACTTGTTTAGCTCTGATGTCTTTGAGATTACTGACCATTTTCCCTTCCTGTCCTGGCCAGAGGCTTCCGGGAAGCACCGGAATTGCTGATTCAGATTGCTGTAGGGACAGTATGCATTAAGGGAAATATTACGCATCTCAGTGAAATACACGAAGCAGAATCCTCTGAACTAAAAACTTTTTCAACATCAGGGCAAGAGGAAATTGATCTGTATGATGCTGTGATGTTAGGTTTCTGCAAGTTTTTGTGCAACAATAGCCACTTTTAGACGCTTTAATTAAAAATAATAGCTTCTAAATGTGGCTGTTGCAAAGATACATCTGTCACAGTGTGCACAGATGTGTGACTTTGTCACAGGGGCCCTGGGTTGAACTGTGGGGCCACTGAGCCTGCCAAACCCCACCAGCCTGGGGTATCCTTCATCTGTGATGCTGGTGTCAAGCTACAAGCTTTTGACAGGCACTGCACTTACACAGGCATCCACAGGAAGGGACACACCCAACTGAGTTACATAAATGGTCTCCCAGCCACTTATGAACCAATGGTAGAGAGGCTCCAGCCAATTCCCCCAGCTCCCTGGTCTTGCACCCCAGAACTGTAACATCTTGCACTGGTCGGAAGCCTTGCCAGGGTAAGTTCATTACCTAGTTCTCAACTTCTTCGTAGGAAGTGGACATGCACCAGTCTTTATAACCTGAGCTGAGATTTCCCAAGTATTTTAGACAAACTCACTAGTAAGGATAAAACATTAAAATAAGTTTATTAACCACAGAAAGATAGATTTTAAGTGATTATAAATGCTAGGCATAAAGGTCAGAGACAGGTACTTTAAAGTAGAAAGTAAATGCGCATTCTAAATGCTAAACTGTTAGTCTAACAAAGAGGTGGCCAAACAGCTTTTCTCACCCTAACACAGTGGTCTCAGACTCAAATGACCATGAGGGCCACATGAGGACTAGTACATTGGCCCGAGGGCTGCACTACTGACACCTCCCCCACCTCCCCCGCTGCCCTCTGCTCTGCCCCCACTCCACCTTTTCCATGAAGCCTCACCCCTGCCCCACCTCTTCCCACTCCTTCCCTGCCCCCATTCCAACCCCTTCCCCGAAATCCCCACCCCAACTCCGCCCCATCCCTGCCCCCAGGTGGTGCAGGAGGAGTGTGGGGTGTGGCAGGGGCTCAGGGCAGGGAGTTGGGGTTTGGGGTGCAGGAGGGATGAGGGGTGCAGCAGGGGGTCACGGCAGGGGATTGGGGTGCAGCAGGGTGAAGGCAGGGGATTGGGGTTCAGGAGGGGTGCAGCAGGGGGCAGGGGTTTGGGGTGCAGAAAGGGGTTAGGGCAGGAGATTGGGGTGCAGCAGGGGGTTAGGGCAGGGGATTGGGGTGCAGCAGGGTGAAGGCAGGGGATTGAGGTGCAGGAGGGGTGCAGCAGGGGGCAGGGGTTTGGGGTGCAGAAAGGGGTTAGGGCAGGAGATTGGGGTGCAGCAGGAGGTTAGGGCAGTGGGTTGGGTGCAGCAGGGGGTTAGGGCAGGGGAGTGGGGTGCAGCAGGGTGAAGGCAGGGGATTGGGGTGCAGGAGGGGTGCAGCAGGGGGCAGGGGGTTGGGGTGCAGAAGGAGGGCAGGGCAGGAGATTGGGGTGCAGCAGGGGGTTCAGGGGAAGGACTCGGGTGCAGGGTGCAGCAGGGGGCTCAGGGCAGTGGGTTGGTGTGCAAGAGGGGTGTGGCAGGGGGTCGGGATGCAGGAGGTTAAACTGCAGGAGGGGTTTGGGGGGCGGACTCTGGCCCAGCGCGCACTGCGGGCACTGCAGGCTGCCTGCCTTCCTGCCCTGCCTCCGCGCTGCTCCAGGAAGGAGCAGGAACCTGTGGGAGCAAGGGCACGGGGGGGGGGCGTGTTGCTGTTGCTTCAAGCACCGCCCCCAGCATCTCCCATTGGCCGGGATCGGGGAACCGTGGCCAATGGGAGCTGTTGGAGGCAGTGCCTGAAGCAGCATCAACACACACCCCTGCGCCCCTCCTTCCCCAGGTACCTCCGCTTCCAGGAGTGGCGCGGGGGCAGGGAGGGAGACTGCCCTGCCCTGCGCACGTTGGGTTGGAGCCGTTCTAGGTAAATGCTGGGGGAGGGCAGGGGGGCTGCGGTGTGCCGCAGAAAATAACCTTGCAGGCTGCCTGAGACCCCTGCCCTAACAGATGGTACACGCATGTTACCCTTCCTCAGTACGCAGACTGGACTCCCTTTCTACCCTGGGACTGCTCTTCCCCAGTTCAAAATCTTTCTTTCCTCCAGGTATGGAGATGGAGGAGAGGGAAGAGAGGTCAAGTGATGATGTCACTGTCTCTCTTTTTATACCTTCTTCCAGCTTGCTAGAAAGATTTATGTTGTGATGTATGTTAGTCTGCCCCCATGGCATACACGCTTTCTCCAAGACATCTCTGGGATAGTGGAGTGCGTGTTGATGAGACATTAATCACCTGTCTCGCTATTGATGGCTACTTCTTTGTTGTAACTGAAAGGCTGGTTATTGGGTATCCCCAACCTCACAACATATTTCAGTGTCACATATAGCAATTCTTCATAACTTCACATACAATGATATCACATACAGCCCAACATGATATTAATGTTCAGCAGATCAAGACTTTTAAAATGATACTTCAAGAGGTATAATTTGTACAAAACACAGCATAATGATATCACAGTGTTAAATATGAGTATTCCAGGGTGCTACTTTGAGATACAGAGTGTTAGAGGCCTTGATACCACAATCTTACAGGAAATGCTGCAGCCAAACAACTGCATAAAATGTGGAAACCCACCTCTTACCCATACTATTCACCTCAATGAGGTGTGAACTTCAAAGTTAAATGCTAATATTAGTTCTTTTTTTCAAACAACAAAGAAATGGGGAAAATTGCTTTCATGGAGTTTCGAGACTGAAGTTAAAAAAAAAAAAAGTTAGGAATTGCCAAAGTTAAGTTACCAACAGCAACTTTTGTATTTTCTAATCCTATTTTTTTCTGATTACATATATAGTTTAGTAATGCAGATACAGCTGGTTCTCCTTTTTATAAGCCTGATAATTGTACTGTCTAGTGACATTCAAAATAAAATTGCCTGTCAGATTTTATATGTAGCAGAAATTAGGCCAAATCTCGTGTAAAATGGACAAGCCACTTGTGAGATTATGGATTTTTTGGTATAAATCATTATTTTAAATTCTTAATTTGTTTCCTGAGCTATATCTCAAAAACATTTTGTCTTAAGAACTTCAGTTTTGGTTTATTCAAAGGATGTCTGTGAGGTTTAGGTCAGGAAGTGGGATTTAATATTTTAAATGTATTCACTGCCAAATCAGGTGTGTCAGGAAGGTCCATCTGGCTCAATGGAGCCTAGCTTATTTTATAAGATGTTACAAAGATATGACAGACTTTGAGTCCAGCAACATTCTGATGGACCTTTTGGAGCACTGCTACAGTCTTCCAAATCCACCTAGCATGGTTCAGTGCGGAAGCTGGAATGTCCACAACAACTTTCCTGTGTGATTTTCCATCGTGGCTTGTAGACCTCATGGTCTCTGCTGACTTTATAAAGCTTAGACTCCAGGGATATGGGGGAAATGAGTGATTTATTTTATAGAGGTTTTAACAACCACATAAACTCCTGTGGTGTTTATAGACCATGCAAGGGCACCTGCTCTGGTTTACACCATATTAATATTTCACAAACACTTTCCAGTTCTTAAAAACAAAATTGAGCATGAAAATCTAAAAGCTTCATTTATAAACCACAAGGAAATTGCCAAGCATAGGGTTAATTCAAAAATGATGATGTAAATAAATATCACTACTTCACAAGAAAAGTAGCCTAAAAGACCATTGGTGATGGATAAAACCAAACATTGGAGAAGCAGTAAATTTGCAATTATAAAACATCAGCAAACTTAGAAATGTATGGCAATGGTGGATTAAGCTGTCTGAAATGTCCTGAACTCTGCCTCCCATCACTGCACAATGTTAAAGCAGATTCATAAATGTTAAGGCCAGAAAGGAGGTCAGATTAGATGATCATAATAGTCCTTTCTAATACAAGCAAGTATTTATGAACTAACCAAATGGTGTCCTAATTTGGATTAATATCTGCATGACATTAAGCTAAAATCTGAGGGTTAAATGTGACCCCAATAGCCCTCCATATCTGAATTCCAAGCTGGCATTAAAACTACAATGTTTTGCTTTGCCCCTTCAGAGGTGTGGGGGGGCTTTGTTTGGGGAGAGAAAACTCTTTGCCTCTTTTAAGGAGTATATACCCCTCCCTTCCTTCCGAGCACTCCGTGTCTTTGTGGTTTGAAGAGGCAGACTTTGGGCTGATTGGTGGGATACAAGGTTGTAGCAATCCTATTGACTTCCAGTCACTTCATGGGAGGATTTGAAAGCCTTCTCCCAAACATGCTGCATGGAGGCAACAGAGGAGTCTGCCAAGATTACTTGTAGCCTTGTACCACTCCTGGTCCCATGCAGGGATAGGAGTCCCCAGTAGGCTCAGGGTGATCCGCAGGGTCATAGCAAAGCCTGGCTGCAAATCACTGTGGTATCAGGACCAAGGGAGCATAGAGTTGTGTCCCTGACCATCTTGGCTAATAGGCATTGATGGACCTCTCCTCCATTAGGGTGGGTGAATGGGCCCCTAGGGGAGCAGGGTGGTTAATACCTTGATCAACCTGGGTCTGGCAAGAGAGCCACAAGACTTTCACAGGTGGACTAGGCCACAAGAGGGGTAAATCAACTGGAGGATAAAACTGGAGAGGGAAAGGTTGATGATTTGCTTATCATGAAATTATGTCTCCGTTCTCTGAGTTAATCAAGGCAAAGGTGGTACACCTCTTGGACTGAGAAGTGGATCTATGACACTGACTGCTATTAGGGAAGGAATGGTGAATAAACTGGGAATCCAGCAGGGATGGGGGCAGGCACCAAGCAAATTGTGGTGCGTCCTTGTGGCAGGTGCCCAGTGCAGGTCATCAATCAGTAAGGGATCCTTGTCTGGGATGATTTAGTTGGTGTTGGTCCTGCTTTGAGCAAGGGATTGGACTAAATGACCTCCTGAGGTCTCTTCCAATCCTAATCTTCTATGATCTCTTACAAAAGCTGAGGAATGCAAAGTCAGGTCTAGAAAGGTGATAATCAGCTCACTCCGACCCTCTTAACTTTCATATGAGGGGAGATCGGTAGGGTCCCAGCATTGTTGCTGGGACCAGATTAACTTGAGTGGGTAGCCGATGGCATCCCTCTCCCAAGTGGCACAGATTGCAATGGAAGGATGACTTGCACTAGACATAGTTCTCATTTTCCCAGATGTGTTACTTAAAGTTGTTGTGACCTAGTTGAACAACATTCCTGGTGTTTTGTCTTTCTTCCCTTAGTGTCCAGTACATAGATGGAAATGTCATAACATCATCTGTAAATGAGATTTGACCTTTCATGGGTCTAAGATTAAGATTACTTGGGAGAGCTGAACTCTTCATTTCTATGCATTTCTAAATTATAATATTTTTAAAAATGTAACTGTAAGAGGGCAGGAAAGACAAAGTTAATTTGCTTTGCAATAGAACTCAATATATTTTTGCTATTTGCCAGCCTTCAATGAGTTATACTTATTTACAACTTTAACACCAGCTGAATTATATTTTTGGCTTGGAATATATAATTGTATATGGTCTCCTTCACATTCCATTGACATTGCTTTTAGTAAATATGATATGAATATTTTGAGAGAAACATACACACACTGCAGGTCATCTTGAACTCTGAAGCCCTTCCAGATGTCACTGAGTTTAGGAAGAAACAGATAATTTTAAAGTAATCATCCAATATAGGGTTAAAAGAAATAAATGCTCCTCTCTAATGCCAGTTCCTCATGTCAGAAAATGCTGGGTTGAGAGAAATAGCAGCTAGACTGATTTGACATATGAATTGGAAAGGATAGATTGCTGTTATGTTGTGGGTGGGCCTTTCATACTTCTGAAGTTATAATGTTTTTATTTAAAGAATAAATTGGATTTCTGGGCATGTATGGTATACAGCAATTTAAAATTATTGAAGTTCTTCATATTGTTAAGAGTGCTTCAGTTTGAAAGAGTGAGGCTTTCCTACAAATGCCAAGTAAATTGCTCTGCAAGTCCAGAATCCTTGATCACCTCTGAATTGAAATGCCTACAAAAAGTGCTGTAGTGTTCTAATAATTTTACAGCTTTCTCTGATTCACATGCCTAGAACCCCAATCATTTCTAAATTGAAGTGCTCTTGTTATTTTGAAGTTTGATGTGGTGTGTAAAATCATTTGAGATTATTCTGCAGCTTTTCATTTTTTATTTGGGGTGGGGGTGGGGAGATGAGTGGGCAGATCTTTTCCCAGTACACTGGAAGACATTAGGAGCTAGTTTAAACATTCAGCGTTTAAAATGGAAATTGAACCAAATTCTCTCCAAATAGTAGTGATGATTGCTGCAGAGAAGGGGAGGAGGGGGGCAGAGGGAGGAAAGAAAAGGAAAAAAAACTGCCTCAAAAGCTGAGAAAATACAAAGTGAGAGGCTGTCAGTGATCCTTGCTGGGAAAAGTGAGAGGAACAAGAAACATATTGTTGCTGTTCAGATGTGGTCAAGGTGAAGGGGGGAGACTGAATGAAAGTTACAACAATGTGACAAAAGACACAAAGATCCATTTAGTCTTGGAGGGAAGAGAGCAGGAGGCACAGGCGGCTAGTTCATGTATTGCTTCTAAGCTGATTTTTGCTGTCATTTTATCATAGGATTTTAGAGGGAAATGATGGATGCCCTTTTATATCTACTGACTTGGCTTTGTCGCTTCACAATAACAGTTAGTTTCTTTTCTCACGTACTAACCTTGTTCTTTTAATACACATGGTGGTGGTGTCATAGTTTATAAATCAAGTAGCTTAGCAGATAAAATTATTATTATTACTATTATTATTAATTTGTGGTAGAACCTACTAGGTGACAGGCATTTTCCAAACACTTCAGCAGAACGGTCCCTGCTTCAAAGAGCTCACAATCCAAGGACAAAGAAGAAGGAGTTCAAGGGGTGGGGAATAATAATAGAACATTTCTAATAATTTGCTAAATATTTTCAATGCAACATTACAAGAGTACATAAAGACCATCTGCATTTGCAAAGTTTCTGCTTTTGGTTTGGACCAATTTTGTTATGCTCTTGGAAAGTAGCTACCATGTTAGCTGATACACCAGGGATTGAACCTGGGACTTCCAGGGCTAAAAAGCATGAATTGCTACAGCCTGAGCTATAGAACACACCTTCTGTAACCATTGATGGTAATAACTCAGATCTTTTGTGAATCAGCATGGCAGCCTCCCTCCCTAACATTACACATGCTTCTACTAGCACCTCTGATCCTGCTTGGGGAAACAAAACTACACCCAAGTAGGTCATCTCCAAATTTAAAAAAAAAGAAAGGAAAAAAAAAGACATTGGAAAAGTATTGTGGGTTAAACTCTGACTGCTGCTACACAGGAAATTAGAGGAGAAAGGATGTAAGGAATGCATTGGCCATGTGCAAAGATTATACAAATATGGTAGGAAGTAAGAATGCTTATGGAATCTGTAGCTCTGGACAGAATTATGCAAACAAGATGTAAACCTGGGGAAATAGGCATATAGGAAATAGAAAAGAGGGTGTGGCCAACCAAAAATCCAGCCAATTCAGCCATATGAGAGAGACAAAAAATGGCCTTAATAACAGCCCACTATGTGTTTCATAGAAAAGCAGCCTTAGCAAGTCCTTCCAGTTCACTGGGGGTCAGATTAACGTGCTGCACGGATTACGCCTGGGTGGAAATTGTAGCATTTGCTGCCCATGCTCATAGGGCATTGGCAGGATGAATTAATATTAATAATGGGCTGGACTCTGCCACCCTTACTCACACTTTAAATGCTCACTCATTGAAGCAGATCCATTTAGTTCAATGGTTCTTATTCATGTGAGCAAGTAGTATTCAGCAGTAATATGTTGCACAAACCCACCCAATATGTTTCCTCAAGCACACTTCCTACCCCATATCAAGCCATTTGGGTACTGTACAACAGTATTACTGTTATTACTATTATTTATTTTATATTGCTGGTTATATATTTAATATTAATTAACATTTGAGTAGTAAATGCATTTAAAAATGCTAAAACATGATAAAAATGTAGGGCTAAATTTTGAAGGCCTTTTCAGTTTGTACTCAGGCAAAACTCCTTTGCAAAATGCTAGGAATTTTGCCTGATAAAAGACAAAGTCCTCGTCTCCACACAAAATTTGTACTGCTTTAGCTATATTGCTATAGTTAAAGGAGAACAAGTCTTGTGTTGGTACTGTTATATCTGTGTAAAAGTGCCTTGTACTATAGCTATTCCAATATCAGGCACGTTTACACTGATGCAAATGTATCCAGACTTGAGGTTTTGTATACATAACACTTTTTTTGGCAAACAATCCCATCCCTAACCACGATACTTATACTGGTATAAAAACTGTGCATAGACCAGACCTAAGAAGTAATACAGCCTTAAGGATTTTACCCGTAATACTTAAATGCCATCCTCATTAAAATTCAAAACTATAGCACTCACCCTTCTAATGTTTTCATTACTTCTGTAACTGAATATCATGACTTCTGTATTCTTTTTATTCATTAGGTATTAGTTTTACCAAGCATAGGGCATATACCAGTAATGCTATCTAGTTGCAAAGGTTAACAATGAGAAGCTTTTGACATTGGTAACAAAACAATTTTGATGGGGCTGAATACAACTAGAAAAGGAGATTGCGGGGAGTGATAGGGAAATATTGTTGGACTTTGCGCATGTCATTGGACAGCTCTACATTTGTTTCTCCATTTGTAAATGAGAATTAATATTGTATAGTTATTTGTGCATGCAAAGTGCTATGTAAATCTTAATTGTTTATATTTTTATTATTCTTTATTAAATACAGGCTAAATGTGATCAGACTAAAACATACTTAAAATATAAAAGTGAGGTGCCTTTTTAGATGGGAACAATTGAGACTGATGTGTCAGAATGCCACACCTCAGGACTCACCACAGGAAAGTTACAGTTCTCTAGTGACAATCTATGTTGCCATGATGGGGAGCCATAAAAGGTAGGTAGGTGACGTGTGATCACAGATACCTTTCAGGACAAGGTTCAAAGAAGTCGTGTCTTATACAGTTGTGGCTGCTTCGTTATGGGTCTGGAATAAATTGTTAGTTTTAAAACTCATCCCTCCTTAGGAGCCACTTCTGCTGTACTGTCTGTGGAATAGAGCTAATAATGGCCAGCCAGTCGGTGAGCTAAGACAGCTGCTACTCACCTGCTTGTTCATCTTCCATTAATAACAAAACAACAGCAACAAAAATGTAGGCACTCCATACCTCCAACTAGTCTGTAAGAAAATTATACTTACACTATTACCACATTCTATCAACTCCTCTCCCTCTCTGTCCAACTTCTGAATGGTTGGCTTGCTGATCTGCTACATTGTGTCTTATACTAAGATTGCAAGCTCTTTGGGGCAGGCATGGTCTTTTACTGTATATCTGACAACACCTGGCACAATGGTGCCCTAACCAATATAATCATACAGATCTGTCTTATAACTCATAAGCAAGTTCTTACAAACAAAGAATCACTGAATGTATTCATTGTTGGGAGGGGAATGCACAACTAAACAATGTATTAACATTTCTGTAATGTCTATGTTGCTTTCTCATCAGCAATCCGTTGGATTATACTATTAATCTAGGAGGAATACAATTTAATGCATGATAAAGAAAATCAGACACAACTTCCCTCTTGAAGCACGAAACAGTTTTAATGAAAAAGGAATGGCTTTGCTAAAGAAATATAGCAAGTGGTTTCATAGTTTGGTGGAGCCAATACTATTTATTAATTCAAACAATTATAAATAAAGGAAAAAGTAGATCTATGGAGGAGATTTCGGTGCATGTGTAACTTGTCATTATTGGGAGTATATGTTTTCTCAAATGTCCAACAAATCACAGTACCTAAACACTTTTATAAGCTACATTTCAAAAATTAAAATTGTTGGAAAACTGTTAGGAATTTTTAAACTAAAAAGTTGGCCCTAAATTTCTTGTGTCATTAGGGCCCTACCAAATTCATGGCCATGAAAAATGCATCGCGGACCTGGAAATCTGGTCTCCCACCCTGAAATCTGGTCTTTTGTGTGCTTTTACTCTATACTATACAGATTTCACAGGGGAGACCAGTGTTTATCAAATTCAGGGTCCTGACCAAAAAAGGAGTTGCAGCGGGGTGGCAAAGTTATTTTAGGGGTTGCGGCATTGCCACTCTTACTTCTGTGCTGCCTGCAGAGCTGGGTGGTCAGTGAGCAGTGGCTGGTGTTTGGAGAGCAGTGGCTATTGACTGGGCACCCAGCTCTGAAAGTGGTGCCCTGCCAGCAGCAAGAGAGAAGTAAAGGTGGCAATACCATACCATGCCACCCTTACTTCTGCACTGTTGCCTTCAGAGCTGAGCGGCCAGAGAGTGGCAGCTGCTGACTGAGGGCCCAGGTCTGTAGGCAGCAGCATAGAAGTAAGAGTGGCAATACTGCAAACTCCGCCCCCCTCCACACAACTCCTTTTTGGATCAGGACCCCTAAAATTACAACACTATGAAGTTTCAGATTTAAATAGCTGAAATCATGAAATGAACGATTTTGAAAATCCTGTGACTGTGAAATTGACCAAAATGGACCATGAATTTGCTAGGGTCCTACATATAATACAAACTCCAAGGAGAATAGCTCTCATTTTATTGCTATACGAGGTAAGGTGACTGGGGAGGCCTAGATGAAGATCCAGCATCTTTATTTTTCTTCCCGTTTAAATCTTTTCCCTTTGAATTTTTTTTCATAAGTTCTCTATGCCTCCCTCTTCCCCAGATCCCTTTAGCTCTCCTTCCTCTGTGTCTCAAGTTCCCTCTAAACTACTTTCTTCCCATTTTCTTGCCTCCCCCCAAACTTTCTTCTGCCCTTTCTCTATTTCCTCCAAACTGACTCCTCTCTCTCCTTCCCACTATTCCTGCCCCATCTTATGTATGATAGTGATGAGTATGGGATAAATGCTGCCCAGATGTAAAGAGAGTTCCCTCTCTCTTATATAGCTCACCAACTTTCTCAGTTTTCCCTCTCTTTTCTTTCCATACAGTCCCACCACCTTTTCTCTCTCCTTCCCTCATCATGTTTCCCTAAACCCACTCTTTCCTAGAGCCACGATAATTTCTCCCCGCTTCCTCTCACTGTTGCCCATACAGGTGGATAGGCTTTCTAGTGCAGCTCCATTGATAAGTGTTTGTTGGCCCCTCTCTCCTCTCTTGCTCGTCTTGTTCTGTTGTGTTGCCTGGAACTAAGACCTGGTATAGGAGCTCCTAGAATTGATTACAACCTGTGAGCTCTGCTAGCAGGAAGTGCTGCTATGGCATAACTAGTTATGAAGCCCTGACCATATTTGTCCCCAGTCCAATATCAGTGTGACTGAATTTATTTCACATTTAGTAAAAATTGCTGATTACATGTTTTTTGGTAGACAATCTTAATGTTTTTTCATCCTGTTTTTTCTCATACAAGCAATATACAAACTGAACAATATCTAAATAATATTAGTGTAATTTCCATAAATATTGGTCTCAATGAGCAATTAGTGCTTCATTAATATGCAAACAAAAATTAATTTCCCAAATTACTCAAAACCCAGTTGGAAGTTATATTTTCTCATATGTACAGATCTGGTGGACTTGGATAAAAATAGACCTTAGCAGCATGATTTTTTTTTTAATTTGAAGCAAAATTTCACTTATGGTTATAAAATTGCAAAGTGATACTCTCAGTAAACACTTTTAAGTGTATCAATTGCTGTTATGTATAGTAATAATGTGTACTCCACCAAAACATGATCACTGTATTTACACTGATTTTTTTCTAGCTATATCTCTAGCTGTATTTCCATTGTTTCATAGAGTGTGATGTAACAGTACTCCAAAAGGCTGGTTAACATGCAAATTAGCATTAGTGGATTGGGTCCCTCAGCTGTCACTCGTAAGAATTTGTGAAGGACAACTGAATTAAACCGTGTTGTTTTAAATTGGTTCCTATAGAAGCACCTTTGGCTTCAAAGGGAACAGTGACACCATATGCTATTAATCATCACTGTTATGTTTAGCACTCGATAGACTGAAATTTGCTGTTTTCAGACATTACATACTAGTATAAAACCCATTATGTGAGTTACAATTCACTGTGAGAGGAACACTTAATCCTGGTTTTCTGTCTATCACTGTTGCAGATACATTTATAAAGAGGTCTTCCTATGGGATCCATAAATCATACATTACCTTTTAGCTATGCCATATTTTAAATCAATGTTAACATGCTAAAATAAAGGTTTGTTACTCACTCAAATGCACATAAGCTCGCCTTTCTGTGTTGGGTACAGAATAATCCATGTACCACCCATATTGAAGGTTTACCACCAGTAAACTGAGCCAGTTATTAAATATGCTGGCTCAGTTTACTTGTCTGTAATGAAGAACTACTTGTAACATCAAAGCACATAGAGATATTAGCTCTTTTCCCCAATAGCCTCTGACCTGAAAGCTTTGCTTTTTATCTTTATATAAAAGGAAAATATGCTTTTCAAAGAAGCCCAGCTACAGTGTGGATATTTTGTCCATTGTAGACTAATAGGCTGCAAAAGTAATCTACAATTTTTCATCTTTGTTCAGAGTGTTTTTTCTTCTTGGACACCATGCTTTTTTGAGAATGAAAACTCCTGCCTTCAACTTATATTGACTGGGAAAATGCTTTCCAAATCCTGAGGTATCTTTTATTTTGATAAGCTTGTCAGTTGAAGGAGAGGAGATTGGTGTTTTTTTTCTGGTGCCCTTTACTCTAAAAGAAGAAGGCGTATTTTGTGCATTTTGAGTGTAACAGGGAAAGAAAAAAGGTGGAATAATAATCTTTGCTCAAAATGAGTGTTATTGACTAGAGTTGTTGACGGATGTGAATGTTTGTAATGGAGCCAACAGCTACCAAATAGAATATGTGAGCTTTCCCATGCACTCATTTCTGTTTAGTTTTCTAAATATTAGAGAAACAGCAAGTCATTTGCTACAAATGTCATTGTAGCCAAATCTCAAGTCTGTGGCATGGACCAATCTCTGTGTTTTGACTTTATGTATCTTGGATTTTCCTGTAATTAGAGCAAAAATAGTGGTATAACAGGTCTTTTGTTCCAGTTAAGCATAATTAGGATTCTTGACCTAGTGATTTTTGGATTCTTAAATTGAGATAGCTCAGAAGGGCCTGATTTAAAATCTGGCCTGTGTATGGCTGCTCGAATTGGACAGCGAAAGTCTCTAGTCACTTTTGAATATCTTGTCCCTTGTTCTCAGACTTTGGTGGGCAAAATATATTATACTGGTATAAGCAGAAACAGAAAGAGCATGTTGCATACTAGTATATGCTGTGTACATTGCTTTAACTTACTGGTAAAGGAGATCTCAAACCTTGTCTAGGCACTTGCAAGTACTTACCAGATCATCCTTAGAATCACTGACAGTGATAGTATTACAGGCATTGTACTGTCACATACAAGCACTATTCCTGAACAATCTTTCCATTCTGCTTCTGGCTTTCTTATAACATCTGGCATGAACCTCTTCCCTTTCTATATTTTTTCATACAGTTATCTTTAAAAGTATTTGTTGCAAAGACAGTCCCACTATCCATTAACATTCCTCCACAAAATCTTAAAAGGAAGACAGAGTACATACAGGACCCTTGCTTTGAAAAAAAAATCAAGACTACAGCTGTACACCATGTAGGGGAGTGTGTTGTTGTGGTCCAGCAGTGATGCTTTTTGTGGTTATGTTGAGGTGGAAATCAGGCGATGATTCCTGTCCAGCAACTCATGGTGAGCCCATTCCAAGCCAATG
Source organism: Gopherus flavomarginatus (assembly GCF_025201925.1). Classification (NCBI taxonomy): domain Eukaryota; kingdom Metazoa; phylum Chordata; order Testudines; family Testudinidae; genus Gopherus; species Gopherus flavomarginatus. The sequence goes on along the minus strand of NC_066620.1, from coordinate 142,831,478 downwards.
AAGTAAATTGAGCGACTTTCACTGACTTCAGTGTGCACTGGATCAGGCCTTTCAAGTGTGTGAGTGCTTCTTTTGGCTTTCGTAATTAAAATTCCACATGTGCTTAACTGCTTTGCTGCAGTAAGGTACTGGTGAACCTGAAAGAGGCTGACAAAAATCTGACCCTGACACAAGTGCATAAAACAAAAGCCAAAATAGATCTCTTTAACTTTGTTTTAATAATTCATACTTAGAGGTTTAAATCTTATTCACAGTCTGTCTGATGATTTTTTATATATAAGCATTTAAAGAGGGAAGGGCTTATGAACAGCCAGCATTTTGTGAAATCATTAATAGCAAAAGACAAATGTACAGCATCCCCCCTATATATCTCTGTGTGTGCAATATTTTTAGTAGATGTAAGGGTTATTAAAATTTCACCATTGAAATACATTAGTATAGGATCCTGCTGTTTAAGGAATTCTTATTGATTTTTTTCTTCAAAATTTGCTTTCTTGTATATCTTTGGAGTAAGCACTGAAAACTGTTTTCTCCAACTGTCTAGGAGTTACTCTTTTATTTAGTTAGTTTATTTTGCAGGACACACATCCTTTATATGTACTTTTAATATTCCAGTGTGTACTGCACATGTGGTAATTTATGCAGACAGTTTCACATTACCCTGTATTTTCCTAATATGCTTTTCAAGATCATAAGGAGAGGAGAAAAAAGAACAACTTGTTTTTTTTAAAAGAATATATTAATCCACAATTAAAAATTTAGAAAATGCAAAATGTTTTCCAGCACCAAATGTGAAAATATTAGTAAATTAAGTTCTGTGCTTGTCGGATTGTTTAAAGATCATGGAACCTTCTGGAAAAAAGAGTATTTTTGTTTGCTTCCAACTAATATGCCAACTTTTCTGGTTACTTACATTTTACTCCTGTTTGATGCAGGTGAAATGAGTGAACATCAGACAGCTCATTATAGAGACAAGCGTGCTGCATTCCCAAAGTGGGATGACAGAACAAGTCATGATATGTATTGTAATTTTAGTGCTACAACACATCTTCAAGCTGTCTGAGATAAAGTGCTTACTAAGCACTGCATTGGGACTGTCACTCAGAATGCTTTTTTTGGAGTGGTAATTGAACTGAGGCAGTTCTACAGTTCATTTTGTAGAACCAAGCCAAACTTATATGTATTCTAGAAATACTCAACTGTAGACCTTTAGCTGTAGAAGGAACACAAAATTGTTGCAGCTGATATATTCTCTTTCACAGAAAACATCCTACTTCTTATTGTCATTGTGTATCTTGCTTTGTTTGTCAGTGGACTAGTTTTTGCACATTATACTTGAAGGAAACTGGCCAACAAGAATTATATATTATTTAAAATTGTAAGATCATTGTGACTGAGACATATAGGGCTGGATCTTCAGCAGTGGCTAAGATAATGGAAGATTGAGGATTGTCATGGGGCAAAGTTGGTTTTAAGATCCTGAGGCTGGTTGAGGGCTGTTCTAGCCCCTGGCATAATTTGGAACAGCCTTGGAACTGCTCTAAAGTACGCCTGCTGCCTATTGCCAAAAAAGGTCGAATTTAATCCATTTTTAGACACACACTAAAATGGAAAGAAGATGTCTTCAGACTCTCTGCAGAGAGTGGATGCCTTGTTGCATAAAGTGCAGAAAAGCAGAGATTGGTGTAGAATGCAGCTGAAGGTTACTGAAACAATTTGTACAGACAGCAAAGAGTCCTGTGGCATCTTGTAGACAAACAGACCATATTGGAGCATGAGCTTTCATGAGTGAATACCCCACTTCATCAGATACATGTAGTAGAAATTTCCAGAGGCAGGTATAAATATGCAAGCAAGAATCAGGCTAGAGATAACGAGGTTAGTTCAATCAGGGAGGATGAGGCCCTCTTCTAGCAGTTGAGGTGTGAACACCAAGGAAGGAGAAACTGCTTTTGTAGTTGGCTAGCCATTCACAGTCTTTGTTTAAACCTGAGCTGATGGTGTCAAATTTGCAGATGAACTGAAGCTCAGCAGTTTCTCTTTGAAGTCTGGTCCTGAAGTTTTTTTGCTGCAGGATGGTTACCTCTAAATCTACTATTGTGTGTCCAGGGAGGTTGAAGTGTTCTCCTACAGGTTTTTGTATATTGCTATTCCTAATATCTGATTTGTGTCCAAACTTCAGGACCAGACTTCAAAGAGAAACTGCTGAGCTTCAGTTCATCTGCAAATTTGACACGATCAGCTCAGAATTAAATAAAGACTATGAATAGCTAGCCAACTACAAAAGCAGTTTCTCCTCCCTTGGTGTTCACAAATATTTTTACAAAATTTAAGTTTACCTTTGATTCTCACTGTGGGAATGGAAAAAAAATAAGGCTTTGCAATGAAGACTAAGAAGCATAAAGACACGGCTCTGAATTGGAACCATAATTTGTCGGTTTCATCTTCTGACGTACAAGCTGATAGTCTTCACTTACCCTGTGAAAGGGATACTCCATGATGTATCATGGGATCTAGATTTTGGTCTCATAAAGGTCAAAGGGTCTCCATTCATTCATTTAAGGGGAAATGGACCAGGCCTGCCTGTGTCATAATTAGCTGCATCTCAACCTGAGAGAGTGGTCAGTTGATAGTTTGATGAACATGTAGGCCTCAAAAAAAGGGCTGAGAGAACTCAGCTAAAGAGAGGAACTACAAAAAGCAGGTTACATTCTTCTGGAAGACTCTGAAGTAAGGTCAGCAGGAACTGATGAGTGGTAGTCCAGAAGGAGCTGAGAACTGAGCCCAGAAAGCGGCTGAAGTGTAGCCCAAGAGGGGCATAAGATTCTTTTGTTTGTTTTGGAAATTTGTTTGGACTTGTAGTTGGACTTTTTTTTATTTTGGAAGGAGCTAAATTTGTTTAATGACTTGGCCGGTAGGTCAAGCCCCATCACCAACACCAGTACCTGTGAGGGAAGGCTGAGGGGAGACCTCGGAGGAGGCAACTAAGGCAGGGAGTGCCTGCAACACTACATTCAGTCAGCAGGGGCATGATGGTGGGGCCCCGCTTTGTGACAGTTAGCATAGGATGCTCTATGAGAAGATACTGTAACTGTTTCATCAGCAATGTTCTTTGGACTGTTCTATTCTTATGAAAAGATAATATATCACTGATTTTTTTGCTTGCTGTTTTGCTTAGTACGTGTGTGGACCTAGCTAAAATATCCTTGAACAAAGTGAATATGCCTCTTGAAGAATACCCACTTTTCTACATTTGTTCCTACATTTGCCTTTGATTATAATATTTTTGAAGCAATTTATCTCCATGCTTATTTGTCTCTCTTGGTTTTTTGCTCTAGTATTACATGCTATACAGTTTTTCACATCCTTTGATTTAGCTTATGTTTTCAGCTCTGCTAGTATGTTCACTTCCTTCTATTTGATCTATTTTACTGAAAAATCTGCAGTTATTATTCAGACTAATCTTTCTGTTTGCTTGTTTTTTTTTAAAATAGCATATTATAATGTTGCTCACAAGTGCTGATATAATGAAGTCCCCAATCCTGCAAAGACTAATCCATGAGCTTAGCTTTGCTCATGGTGAATAGTCCCATTGAAGTAAAAGCTGAGGATACGTGGGTAAAGCTTTGCAGGATCAGGGCCTTAGGGTGGATCAGCATCCCTATCCCAAAGCCCCTGTTTTGAGGGATACAACTCAACTGGAAAAATATACTTTGAATTGGAAACTGGAAAACAGCATTTTAATCTAGGAGCAAACCTGGAATACATTTTGGGGGCAAAATTATATTCAGCAATAATAGTTTACCAATTTCAGACAGTCATAATCCTGAAACTTAGAAAATGCTTTATTTTTTCTTAGAATAATATTTTCATGGCTATTTGCTCATAATATAAACTGGTTTTTATTTTTTGTATTCCTCTATCCACAGAAAAGGAGCTATAGTAATAGGCAGTAATTAGCTTTAATCCAAAATTGTATATGAAATTTTAAGTTTGCAAATTCATTGCACCTGTGTCAATCCTGAGATAAAAGGTGTCCTAAATATGAACCGACAGAGCAGGCTGTGAAAAAGCTGTTCTGGTTTACATGTAATCACTGAGCCCTGAATCACTGGTGGAGTTTGGAACTGTACTTTTAATTCCAAATCTCATTTCTGTAAACCAGTAAGACTCCGCTTGGGTGTAGCAGTCCACTCTAGCAGATACCATTATATTATTAAGGATCAAGACTGTGACACGGTTCCAGCATGTTTGATACATACACTGTACCCTGAGATTGTATAAACAAAGATATGCTCAAGTAAAATTGTCTTACTTTCCTTGCTTTTATCAGTTTGTCACAGCATTAACATTCATTTAATATATTTGCTTTCTGATTGAGGGTTTTTGTTTATTTGTTTTTAATTATCATGATAACAGTCAATGGAATATTTGTGGTTCTACATCAGGAAGGCAACAATGTGTAAGACACAGTGTTGGGTGTCTTATGTAGAGCTCACTGGGAATTTTTCAACTAACCAATTTTTTTGCCAAAACATACCCAATTTGTTGAAATTGAAACTGTTCACAAAACAGGGACAGTTTCAACAAATCTCCAGACTTGATTGTGTTTTTAAATAGTTTTAAAATTGTTGAAACAGTCTCATTTTGACATTTGCAAAATGAAAACTTTCAGTTTTTGAGTCAAAATGACTTTTTGTTTTGTGATTTTAGTAAATGTAGACTAGAAAACGGTGAAAGGAGAAAGGAAAAAAAAAGAAAAAGGTTGAATTTGAAATGAAATGCTTCAATAGGTTTGGTTTGTTGATTTGCTAAAAAAAAAAATAAATTTTGACTTTTTGTCCAGATTTAGGAATGGAATTCATCTTTTCAAAATCTCAAAAATTCTCACGGGAAAGGAAATGTTGAGGTTTTCCTTCAAGAATTGCTAGTAACTCTAAATCAAAAGAGATTTGCTGGGATCAAAAAATGAAAAACAGGAATGTTTTTAACCTGATAATCCTATTCAATTAAGTGGGAGAGATGCACCATCTGGCACTTGAAAGTGAATAGATAGGAGATAATCGTTTCATCTAATATATATGGAACAGTCAAAACTGGCTTTAAGCTCTTTCAAGATCCGTAAGACTGCACTTGGCTTTCCATCTTCTGATGCACAGGCTGATAGTCTTTGCTTACCCTATGAAAGGGATGCTCCATGATGTGTTTCTTCTGACATATGGACCATTTCCACCATGGGATTTAGATTTTGGTTTCACAAAGCTCACAGAGTGTCCATTCATTCATAGCCCAGTAACAGTATGATCTCTGTGAAGCCAGAATTACACAGAGTCATTTCAGCCCATAGAGAGAGTTAGGCCTGATTACTGATCGTCAATGCACCATATTCTATAAGACTGCATACTCTTGCCCCAAATTCCTGTCTAAATTGGTCTCTGCTTTCTTTCTCAGTCACACCGTTAATCCTGCCTCTATTTTACCTGAAGCCATATTCAAATTCAGTGAGGTTAGGCAGCATACTTCTAGATGACTAGATGCTTTAAAATGATTATTCACAGTATGTAATCAATCTGTAAGATCCACCAGAATTTTTGTAGCAAATGGGAATAAAACCTGGAGTCAGTTCATCTTGGCTCTCAATGGATCAATGTTCTGCCACCTGGGGTATCGGATCACACTCAAGAAGGTCTAAGGCAGCCTGTAAGGAAAGCCTTTGCACTGTTTCTAGCAATGAAATATGCAAGACTATGATTTGGAGCTCTTTCAGCTTTTTTACGTAACATTAGTTGGCATCTGGATCTGATACCCAGTTTCTCCATTTCCTCAGGGTTTCTTGTAAAAGAATCCATAAGTTAGGGACAAAAACTCAAGAACAGTTAGGATCATACCTGCTCTTTGTACTCAAAGTGTGAGAAGAGGATAAGGGTGAATGGCTCCAACTGACGCTGCTTTCTAGAAGGTTCCAAGCTTGCACACTGGGGTACACTTATCCTAAAAGTATAGATCTATCTGGGCATATCTCAAAGAACCATATTTACAGAGTAATTGTATTTTAAATGAATGGGTACTGAGATCCAACTGTTGAACAGTGTGGAAGGGATTGTTCAGAAATCATTTATCAAGGGATATGACATAACAAATGGAAATGGATCCTTTAGCTAAATCATAAACTTGACTGGAGATCATATTGAAAATGTATCCGGATGTCTCCTTCAAATTTCCTTATTGTTCATAAGGTATGAATTCAAGAGTTTTGAATGTATATTTATCATCTTCATTTTTATTTTAGTAGAGCAAAAGTAGTTAGGAGGTCTGGAATGGAGTATTTAATCAATGTATCTTTTAGAAAGTTGATGCACGAATGAACACTAACGTTGCCAGCTTAAAATCTTTTTGACACTTTTGATGAAGTGTGGTTACCATGCAGATGCATTAGACAGTTTTCTGAAGAGAACAAAGTTAATATTTGTATAAGAATTTGCTAATCCAGAAAGACATTGATCTGGGAAACAGTAACTTCTGAGTTTATTCTTATCTCTGCCACTGATCTGCAGAGTGACCTTTGGCAAACCACTTAACTTCTCAATCTCGGATACTTCATCTGTCAAATGGTGAATAGTAATACTTTCCTTCCTCACAAGTATATTATAAAGATAAGGTAATGTTTTAAAGTGCCTTTGTGTAAAATTTCCTATAAATGACTGCTGGTATAATGATCCTACTGTCTTCAGAGATTTTCTGCAAAACATCCAGTGGAAGGAAAATGGATGAAAATCAGATTAATAGCAATATTATTTTCAAAACTCCATCATCTGGGGCCAGCTTGATGTCTTATAAAATGCACCCTATATAATACTTTTAATCTCATCTCTCTGGTTCTGTGTATTGAATCCATCAGGAAGATGTAAGTTTGGCATCACTTTCTTCAGTGATAAGAACAGTAACTGTTGTAAAGGGATTTCTTAAACTTGGGTCACTCAAATCCCTTTTTAAGCCAGCAGGTGCTCTTCAGGAAAAAGCATTAGTAGGAAGAGATTATGAGGTAACCGTTTTTCCCCCTCCCTCCCAATATATCTCGGTGTCTCCTGATAAGGTTTACCATAGGTCAGTGTGTTCAGAAGGCAGTACAGGAAAAAAATGCCCCACCATCAAATGTAACAAAGCAAGGAGTCTACAATTTCAGAAGCGTGAGTTCTTCATTTATATGGCTGAGCACTTTAGATCTGTTACAGAAAAATGTAGAAGGTAATTATATGAGTCAGTCACAGCAGCATAAATATAGAACTAGGTGAGTAAAAAAAAATGGGGCTGCAGATATTCCTTGGAGATCAAGAAACAAAACAATGGATTTTTGCTAGCTTTTACAGTGTTGTGACATTGCTTTAATACAGCACCTTATCTTCCTTCCGACTGTAGTAAATAGGGTGAGAGGGAATTTGTCATTCATATTAGCTGTCAAGCACTTCTGACAATGTGACATCATGTATGTGCCCTTGTGATGTGGGTTTCTCAGCACTTAAGGGATGAACTCTTATGCTCTATACTTGACATGTTCAAGGTCTAACATGAATCTCCAATTATGATTAGAATTGAGCAAAACTGTTTATCTACTGCCAAACCTTTCCCTTTTTTAGAACAAAATGCAAATCAAACATTTCTTTTAAAATTCTGAAATCATCATATGATGTGTTTTTTCTGCTTCGTATTTCTTCCAGAATTGTAATGTAAAATGCCTTGAGAGAACATTTCTTGTGGCATTTCTGGCCAGGTACAGAACTAAAATAAAAAATTAAAATAAAATCAAAAAAACTAGAAATAGGCACTTCTGAAAAATGTTTCCTATGTGATTTAGGAGCCTAAGTCCTATTTTAAGAAGGAAATTGGGTCAGATTTTCAGAGATATTTAGGCTCCTGAATATGCAGATGGGTGCCTAGTGGGCTTTTCGTAAGTGCTTAAGCATCTGACTATCATTGATTTCAATAGGAGTTAAGTGATTAACCTGCTTAGGTGTTTTTACAAATTCCAATAAACATTTTTCTCCCTTTTTAGGTGCCAAAGCACCTTTGAAAATCTCTCTTGGGCTCCTAAATCCCTTTTACTTTGATGAAACGGTGGCTATGTCTACATTTTAAAAGCTACAGCTTCAGCTGACCTTCTGTATTGCTTCAGTGGAGACACTTACTACTGTGATGAGAGAGGTTCTCCAATCATTGTAGGTAATCCACCTTCCCAAGAGGAGGCAGCTAGGTTAGCTGAAGAATTGACCTAGCACTGTCAATACACGGAGTTAGATTGGCTTAACTCAGGGGGTGTGTATTTTTCCCACCCCTGAGAGATTTAGCTATGCCGATGTAGCTTTTCAAAGTACACCAGCCCTTAGGTTTTTAAGTGCCTAAATCACTTTTGAAAATGACACTTCAAAGTCATTTAGGTGCTTCTGAAATGTTTCCCTTTAATCTTGTTGGAGGCTGCTCTTGTGGGTCTCACATAGAATCCCTTTCTGTAAATCATCAGCATGTATTTAATATGGACAAAATGATCTGCTTTTAAAACATGTAGCATAGAGAATGTTTGTTTTTAACTTTTTTGTATAAACAAATGTCAGAACCTATTTTAAAAAAATGAAAAATTGTAATTATAACAATAGTTGGGAGCAAAATGTACTTTTTAATGGAATTTAAATAAATGGAATTTTTATAACCAAAAAAAAAAAGCATCAGTAAAAGCAATGATGATATGTTTTATAGTTCATTTGCCCCCTTTTGCCCTGCAGATCTTGTACTGAAAGAAAATGAGATCCCTGGCGAAGTCTACAATGCCACTGACTTTAAAGAAGGACTCTCATTTATGTTTAATAGCCCTTATTGGCGTGTGCAGTATGAACTGGTGTGATCTACTAGAATAAATGTATGGGTCTTTAGAAATATTAAGAAATGTCATTTCATTCATGTGTTGACACCGTAGTCAGCCATTCCTAAGTGCTGCCTGTTTTTAAAGAGGTAGAAATTTTTAGAGAGGTAGAATAGCCAAACTTTGATGAAAAGCCAGTTATTTAACTAATGGTAATCATGTCATCTGAGTTTTTTGAGTATTACAAAGATTCTTATCAACCCAACTCAGAAAGACACCAGTTAGAGATCTTTTTGTTATGAAAAGCAATTCATGTGGATTTGTGGGGAATCCGACAGTGTCTTTTCAACTCTAAATGGATGGGGCTGTGGCAACACATGGAGATGTAGAGAAGGAAGCTGAGTGGAAAGGAGTAAAGTAAAGAAGAGAAAGTAAAGGTTAAAAAAGAAAAGAGAAAAGAAAGCACTGAATCTGATGGTGAAAATATGGTGGTGAGAGCTTGAGTGCAATTTAGGAAACAATCAGGAGATGGACATTGTCCTCATATTAGTCTGAATTATATAGGGCCAGATTGTCTTTTGCACTATGGTTCCTTTGTACTGCTCTGGAGACATAAAGGGGCTGTCCAACAGAGGATATCTCCCATGGAGGGAAGTTGTGCCTCTGCCCTCCCTCACTCCAGCATTGGGCATAGAGGTGTGGCACACCACTGTGTCAATTCTACACTGGTGTAGGATTCACTCTATCCTATCTGAAGGGTGAAACTTGGAGCAGCAGGGGAGCCACTGTAATTTTCATAGGGGCTGGAGCTGGCCCTCAGAATAGGAACCTTGCACTATGGGGTAGGAAAATATTGTTTCTCCTTTTGAACTGAAGTGGCTAGCCACAGTTTGGGGCCCTGTGGGTGTTCCGGCTGGGAGTTGAAATTGGCGATAGTCTGCTATTTTCTTTGATGCAGTTTTGTTTATTTACAAAGAATGTACAGAATCTTGTGTCACTGAACGCAGAAGGAATCAAATAGCAAGAAACTGCTTCCTTTGCACACAGCACCAAGAATGCTCTTTTCACCTCAGACCCAAAAGCCTTTTCCCAGGTTTCTGCTAGGGTCAGTCACTGTGGTTTCTGCTGCTCTTTCTGGCTGTCTCTCAGTTCCTCTGTATTCTCAATTTTCATGTATTCTGTCTCATCTCTCCTCCCCTGCCTTCTGCCCATTCAGTCCAAACTCCTGGGTGGGTCCATAACCCCCTTTTGTTTTAGGTGTGTGGCTTCTGATGACCTCATGCTGACAGTTATTTTAAATGAAGACTGTGTTCACACCAGTCTCAGAGGTTTGTGACCAGGGCAATCACCACTAGCTCTCAGGATAACTATACCTATCGTTTTTGTTTTGCTGTGTCTCCTGAACGGAATGTCTTAGTAACCAATTTGTTCACAAATACTTATGAAAACTATATTGTGCTTGGCAGAGGCTTACAATTTCTTCACCTGCATATATACTTTCTTAGCAATTTCTTGAAAGGACCAGCACTAAATCTGGTAATTTTTTCCAAAACTTCCATTGGTTTCATGGAAAGTAACAATTTATGTGAAAGAAGAATCTTCTTGAAAATCAGTTCAGCAGCATGAAGTAAAGTACTTGTCATATGGGAATATTAATATGAAAGAAAAATGACATGGATATATAAGAAATTAAACTGTATCCCGTGAGTGCAGCTATCCAAGAGCATAGTGATGAATACAATAAAATGTTTGCTGTTGGAGCCAGCCATTCTACAATCAGCAGAAAAACAAATGTTGAAAATTATTATTTCTAATCTCATTTCAGTGATGTAGGAAGAACATAGTGTCTCTTTGTAAGAGCATACACAGGCTGGAACACACACATCACTCTAGGCTAGATGGTCACAGCCTCTACTTGATGTGTAGGGGAACCTTTTCACAGCCAAGTAACAACCTTTCAGACCTCACTCATAGAATCATAGAAAATTAGGGTTGGAAGAGACCTCAGGAAGTTATCTAGTCCAATCCCCTGCTGAAAGCAGGACCAACCCCAACTAAATCATCCCAGCCAGGGCTTTGTCAAGCCAGGCCTTAAAAATCTCTAAGAATGGAGATTCCGCCACCTCTCTAGGTAACCCATTCCAGTGCTTCACTACCCTCCTAGTGAAATAGTGTTTCCTAATATCCAACCTAGACCTCCTCCACTGCAACTTGAGACCATTGCTTCTTGTTCTATCATCTGCCACCACTGAGAACAGCTGAGCTCCATCCTCTTTGGAACCCCCCTTCAGGTAGTTGAAGGCTGCTATCAAATGCCCCCTTACTCAGATTGTGACTTTCTGTAATGGGAAAATCAGGGACTACTTGTCCGATGTTCTTCACTGTAAATATAGGGAAGGGATTTGGAGAGAATTGTGGAATGGCAGAAACACTGTCTCTGCCCTCCCTCCAGAGCAAGGGGGAAGCAGAAGAGAAATTTTGATTCTTGAGGCCTAATTCTCATTGACATCAAGGTCCCTTTACACTACTCTGCCAGTATAAGGGAGTCTACAATTGGAAGTGAAAGATATTTACACCCCTTTACATCTCTTTACATGATTGGGGGTGGGGGCATAAAGGGGCCTTGGTGTACATGATAATTAGCCTCTCTGAGTCAGAATTCATTTCCTAGTCTGCTCTTGGGGCAGTGCAGCTGCATGGTGAATTATCACTCTGGCTCTGTAGGAATTGTGTTTCATGAGCACATCTGGCGTTAGGTTCAGGAACCAAACATGAGCTTTTCTTATTTCCAGTATGACCTCCAAACCTATTTTCAGGTATCTGGTAAATGTTAGATTGGTAATGCCAGTATCAGGAATAATACTGTTTTGAGAGGATGGTGCAGTATTAATTGAGCCATAGAAACCTGTCATAGAAATCATAGGCATGCTGGTCTTTGGAGATTTTGTCAGGTACTAAAGAAAATAAGTAACTTCCTTGTAGGAAGGCGAACATTTTACTGTTTCTATTGTACCCACTACTATGGCAGCTAAGCACTTTAGAAAAAAACAGAACATAAAACAAAACCAGTTAAGAGTGTGTTAAACAAAATAAATGTGTATAGCACAGCACTTCCTTGGTTAGAAGTACCCTACATGGCCTGAATTGGACAGATCCATCTTTCACTGTGCATATCCAGAACTGACACAAAACGATACCTATCAAACATCCAATAGTTTTAGTAGTCTGGAAAACTTAAACCATAGGTTTAATCCTCAGCCCTTCATCCCTGAAAGGTAGATACATTTATTAACATATTATTTCTCATATGATGTAAAAAGAAGTTTTCTGTCTGCTCTGCATGGAGATTTCATAAGCTTAGTGATTTATTCCACCGTAGCTAGCATTCAAAAATATTCTTTCTCCCAACTGTGTGCAGTGTGCTTTGTACCAATTGGTTGATATCCACCAGTTGAGGGGTGACTGCATTTGTATACAGCCACTTTTATTTTGAAAAATGATTTGTGGGTCCTTTCATATGAAGGTGCTGTGTAAAATTGTGATGCTAAATTAAGAAAAATTCCAAAACTTCAGAAGTAACAAAAAAGATAATGCAAACAAAATTTGTATTCAAATATTATTTTGCTTGAAAATGAATTTAAAAATTACTTTAAAAATCATATGAAATAGGTGTACAGTGATCAGGATGAAAAACTTCTCTGCTACCTTAGATAATTTGATAATTTTACCTCAATACTTATAGGATTCCCTAAGTATCCCATGTAGTAATGGGATATAGCATAGCTGAGGCAAAATCTAAGGCAAAATTGGAACATTTTAAACCTGACCATGTTGGTCACAATTAAAAAGAATCAGGATTTGTGAGGTTACCCCACAGTGATATCTGATATGCTACAGTATTTCCATATACTTCGATGAAAAAATAACTGTGTTTACTGCATAACAACTGTTGAGAAATTATAACATTTTAATAGCAAATACAGTGACTCTAGACAATACAGGCGTGGGGCTAGGTAGCTGAGGGAAGCAACTGGAAGATATGGGAGGCATAGTATCAGGTGCTTTGATTAACGGTGTATATCATTTTTGGACTGGGTTTTCAATCTGGACGTTGCAGTTAGCTGACACCTGCGCTTCTATGTTCAGGTCAACTTTGTTCATCTCTGCATGGTCAGAAGGTTGCATCCATTTCTTTTGATGGCAGACCTTGCAGCTGTCACTCTGCCTTTATCACCTCTAAATGAGAATACTGTCCAAAAACTGCAGCTGGCATGGAACTCAGCAATCTGTTGTTAAGCAGTGTGTCATTCTGTGAGCACAGCAAACTGGCATGGTGTGATCTCCACTGGATTCTCTCCCAAGTCCCCACTGATCAGAGTGCCTTGAAGGTTAACCTCAGAGTATTATGGATTAAAGGGAGAGGTGAGATGTAAATGCACAAGGCCCTAATGGAGAATGCTCTACCAGCAGTCCTTTCCCTTTCATACCAATGGAATTTTAGCCCAGAGGTCTCTGCAGCAGTGTCTGATGAAGAGAGAGGAAATTTCTTAGGTCAATCCCAGGCCATATTAAAATCAATCTGGGAAATTTATCAGGTGGCTGCCAGAGTAGGGGTACCTGTGGGTGATTGCTAGGGTCTGTATGATTGAAGAGATTATCAAAAGGTACATAGAACTTGCAACGAGTGCTCTTCCTATACATATATCTGTGAATGACATACAGACTGGAGTAATGCTCCTGGGATAACAGGTGCAAGGATAATTGCCAAGGTAAGGAAAATTTATTGATACTTTGATTGTCCAAAAGCATTTCTTTTAATTCAATAACAAAGATGGGCCCAAACTGGGAAGTCTGCATTGTGGCAAATAGCTGCATCCCTCTGTCAGAGATCTAACTGAGATTAGGGTGACCAGATGTCCCGATTTTATATGGACAGTCCCGATATTTGGGGCTTTGTCTTATATAGGTGCCAATTACCTCCCACCACCCCCTGTCCCAATTTTTCACCCTTGCTATCTGGTCACCCTAGTTGAGATGCATTGTCCCATCAGGGATTCTGGGCAGCATAGTTCCTCAAGCACACCCAGTGCCTCCTGGAGTGTGTCCTTGCCAGTATCCTTGGACAGAAGTGCTGGCCACTGCAGAGGAACAGGGCCACAACTGAGCTTTTTCTCAGTTTTCCCCGTCTCTTTATCGAAATGACTGCTGACAGCTATCTATCTAATCTCTCTAGGCTTGCACAGCCTCTTTAGAGTCCACATGCTCCTTGAACTGAAGGGCTGCTATTGTGCCTTGCCTCCAAATCCCTTTTTGGTGGGGAGCAGAAGGGGAGATGCTACCTGTGCTCTCTTTCTTTATACAGCTGTGCAGGGGCTTGATATAATTTGGCCATGAATTCCTCAGGGTAGGCATGGTGTCTCCTCTTCTTTCTTATTCAGTGCAGAGACCAGTGGTGACTCTGCTGGATATTGGTGATAGCTGAATGCTGAATTTGGATGCCTTGTACTTTGAGGAAGTTTGAACCCAGCCAAAACCAAGAATCAGAGACTTACATTGTAGTTGATTCTCATATGCTTGGGGAATTACATATAATATACATTCCTCCTGCACAGTGTGGTCAGATTAGATTTCTCCACACTATCCCTGCTCTTTCTAACAACTGAGTCAAAACTAAAAGCACAGGATTTTCAGCACATTGTTTCTGTTCTTTCCCTCCACTCCTGCCCCAGAACTGACACATAGCAACTATAGGGGGCAATGCAAGCTCAGTAGAACCACAGCCTGTGTATACAATGTATTCATATCAGCTACACACACTATTAACAAGCTGTAACTTTCAAGACTGAAATTTTATTTCTGTCTTTTGAATAGATTGTTATTAAAAACAAAAAAAAACCCACACCCTGGCGATTGCATAATTATTTTGGCTCTACAAATTCAGGTTTTCATTGTGGTTTGCTTTTAGTTAGATTTTTTTGCTTTAATACATAAAAATTGGTAAGTTGGTACAGTTCATTTCAAGTCAGTAACTGAAATTTAAAAAAGCCCAACCCAACAACAAGCAAACTAAAATTGTAATTTGTGAAGGAAACAGCACTGAAATTGATCAGCAGGAAAAACTGCTCTGCGTCTGCGCATGTCTCTTTGTTCATATAGTTCAGTGTATTCATCTTTCAATGTTTGACATAATTTAATTTCTGCAAGTGAGTTTCTTTCTGACATAACTTATACTTCAAGAAATAAATCTAACACAGGGTGCTGAAATCAGACTAATATTTAAATGGTGTTTGAATTTTCTGAGGAACATGTTTATATATTAAACAAAAGAAAAAATTGAATGAAGGGGTAATTGTCATAACAATAAAACAATATTGCAATATTAAATTATTCAGTTATTTTAGTTCCATTGATTGAAATGCACTTTCCAGAAGGAGAGCAAGGAAGGAAAATAACAATAATTTCCATCTCTTCCTGATCGACAGAGTAATGTATGGGTGCGTGCTTATATTTCCTCTCCCCCATCCTCTGTCTATTATAAAAGATTATTTAGGAGATACATTGCTGAACTTCTATTAGCATGACTAGAAAAGCTGCTGTTACAGTCTATTTTGTATTATTTTCATTTTCTTTCATCATAAAAAGATCTTTTAAACAATTACTATTTACTAGAGTTCCGCTACAGCAAATATGACTTAATGTTCAACATGTGCATTAAAGTGCACTCCCTTTCTCTGTGTTAAAGCTGATAGAAATATAATTAAAGCAGAATTCTGCACTTAAAAATACAGCAAATAGACCACTTAAACATAGATGCAGCAGGGGTTTCTGATATCAAGGGAAGGCAAACTCAGCTGTAATCTAGATGCTTGTAACTAGAGCTATGTGAAACTGTGATGCTGTCTCTGCCCCACACAGGTGCAGAAAGGCTTAACCTCAGTAAGGAGCAGTGGAAGTAAGTCCTCCGAGTAGCCCAGAGAGGCTGTGTGAAGCACAGCCAAATCAGGAGAGAGTTGCATGGAGCAACCAATCTGGGACCGGCAGACTCAAATAAGGGGAGCTGCAGGGGACAACGGGGTCAGTAGCTGCTTGGAGCTCATGGAGTAAAGGCTGGGCTCCAGGAGGTGGAAGAAGTACTAGCATCATGGACAGCACAGTGTTTGAAGGTCCTGAGGTAAGGGCGAAGTAGGTACAGAGGCTGTGGGGATGAGGCCCAGGGAAAAGTGGTGAGCACTTTCAAGGAGAGCAGAATGAGACTGCCATTGACAGGGTCCCTTGGTTGGGACCCAGACTAGTGGGTGGGCCGTCCCTCCCCCTCCCCTCAACTCGCCACTGGTAAAATAGCATGATTATTGGACTGTGATACAACCTCTGGAAGAGGTTAACATGGACGGTGACATGACCAGAGGGACAAGCCATGAAGAGGACACTGGTTCCTGAGGCTGCAAGAAGCCTGCAGGCAGATCGAGAGAGCGTGACAGTGTGAAAACTGTAAATGGGGAGCATCAGCCTCAGATTAATCCCCAGAGTTACCGGAAGGTGGCACCAGGCCAGTGATGAGTGATGTGCCCTGTGACAGAAACTTTTGTAACAAATCTTTAAGTCTAGGTAAAACTAGTTTGGTCTGAGGTTTTGTGATAAAGCCAAAGCTCAGTGTGAATTCACCAGTGTTTGAAACCTGGACAAATTAATGGTTCCAAGTGGCAACTTTTCTACACTTCTGTGACTGAGAGCCTAGAACTGGCCAAAATCTGAATTTCCAGCTAAATTTCTCTTTCAATTTGCTTAGAATCATAGAATATCAGGGTTGGAAGGGACCTCAGGAGGTCATCTAGTCCAGCCCTCTGCTCAAATCAGGACCAATTCCCAACTAAATAATCCATTGCTTATTCAAAGTCAGAACTCAGGGTGAAACTAAAGGGGTGAGAAACAGAACCAAGAGAAATGTCCATTAAATTCCCTGCAAACAGAAAACACTGAGTGAGTGCCTTCAGGATTTGCTCAGCACCTCGCTAGATCAGGCCCTAAGTTACTATCTGTGCCTTGCACCTTAATTCAGTCCTGTGCACAATACAGTATATTTCCTGTTGAGTGTCGCTAAATAAGTGTTAAGTACCTGCTTGGCTAAATTATCTGGATCACAAGTTTTGCATCTGTTGCAGACATATCTCTACTGCTATGATGATTGATACTCTCCACAACACACCTTTTAAGATCCATAGGTCCTACACATGCCTAGCACAACATGTGGTGTACCTCATCCAGTGCATTAGATGCCCCACTAACAACTAGGTAGGTGAAACAAGACAATCACTAAGATTTCAAATGAACTTACACAGAAAAATGATCAAACACCCTATCGCCCATAGGTGAACACTCTTCATAAAACAGTCACTCCATGTCTGATCTCTCAGCCCTTATCTTCATAGGAAACCTGCACAACATCTTCAAAAGGTGAGCCTGGGAGCTTAAATTCATAACTTTGCTAGACACTAAAAATCATGGTCTCAACAGAAACATATTTATAGTTTATTACAATGATATGTAACCCACTCAACTCTCACCCTTTTTGTCCAATGACTGCAGAGGTGTTAACAGGACACTTCACATTGAATGGTCCCTTAGAATATGTGTTAACTCCTGTATGCTAAATCTGTTCCACCTTGCATTTAGCTCTGACATTCTTGAGTGCCTTTCCCAAACCTGAAGAAGAGATCTTTGTAGCTCAAAGGCTTGTCTCTTTCATCAAAAGAAATTGGTCCAATAAGATATATTCCTTTATCCATGCTGTCTTTTTTTTTAAAAAAAATGAAATACATTAAATGTAAGAACCTATATGTGGGATTGTAGGTTTTCTAGATTGCAAAAGGAACAATTGCAGAGGATGGCGCAACAAAATCGGTAAATTGATTTTTTGCCTTGGTTTCTTCTGTAGAAGATAGAGGGAAAATTCCTATTCTAACCCCCTCCCACTTTTTTTTTTTATGTTTGTTTGTTAAAGAGAGACACTTTGGCAAAGATGGAAGTGTTTAAGAAAGAAGTTCTGGAGAGACTTGATAAACTCAAATGCAGAAAAATCACCAAAACCAGATAGTACTCTTCAGAGGTTTCGGAAGGGAATAAAGTGTGAAATATCTGAGATAGTTGCAAGAAGATGCAAGCAATATTGTTTAGACTAGCAATGATTCCATATAACTAGAACAACTCTAATGCAGTGCCTATTCTTAACTCCCAGGATCTCCATTAGCTCCTATCTTAAGACCAGGAAAATTTACCTTGCTGATGGAGAAACTGAGAATCTAATTAAGAATAGGGTGGATAAGTGTAACCTGATCAAGTCAAACCAGCACAACTCCGGTAACGGAAATTCATGCCTCTGTAACCTGTTAAAATTCTCTGAAAAAGTTAGTAAAATAGTAGATAAAGGTGACCTGGTGAGCATAATTTATTTGGATGTTCAAAAAGCTTATGATAAAGTGCTCTCATAAAAGACTATAAAGGAAAATATATATATTGATGAGGTAAGGGGCAAAGTCTCAGTGGATTAAAAACTGAATAAATGATAGGAAGAAAAATGTTAGTGAATGTCTTCTCCTTAGAGTGGAGAGAGGTTAATCGGGGGATGCCCCCAGAGGTTTGTTCTGGAACCAGTGTTATTTAATATATTTATTAATGATTTGCACACTGAATTTGTTAATACTAACACTAAGTTTTAGTTAGTGAAAATTGAGGATTGAGAAATTCTAGGTAGATTTTTAGTGCAAGGGAAGATTAGGCAGTATGATGGCATGTAAATTTCATCTTGGATAAGTGTATAAGTTCTTGGCACTTGTTGTATGATCTATGGGGTTGTTTAAGCTCCAGTTAGGTTTCTTTCAGCAACCGCTCAGTGGGATTAATTTAACTGTACTCTAAGCAGGACACTCAGACGTACCTTTGCAGCAGCCAAGTGAAGAAATTAGCACTTGTCTAGCTCTAAGAGTTGACAAGGCTACATGAACATAGACAATCCCCTGTCTACAAAGCCAATGCATCTTTTCCCCAACTCCACAGGTAGACTAGACCACACAGAGGAAGGAGAATATAGAAGTGAAAGGCTTGTGACTTCCACACAAAACTCTTCCTTTCACAAATACTCAGAGGAAATTGTTGCTATTGTCTGTTGTTAGATCTGTGTTGCTTTTGCTTACCATGAGGTGCTACTATCACACTTGTTGGATTGAGCAGAGTTAGGAAAAAAATCATTCTCTTAGCTGAAACTTTCTGGGGTCCAGCTGTTTCTTTTACCAGAAACCCTCACCTGTGGTGTTTCAATCCTGTCACATCTTTTGAGCAACATGGAGGGCAAGCTGTTATAGGAGTTGACACTTAGTGCTACATTTTCCTGAAGCATGAACAACCCTGCTGATTGTTGTCCCAGTGCTGAGGAAAACTAGGAACCTGAATAAGGAATAAGTAGCTCAGGTTGAATCCAGAAAAGACTGAGGTCTTTTCACTGGCATTGAATTTCATACCAGTGAGTGCTATAAGTGATACAGAATACTCAATATATCACCTGTTCTCACAATATAGTGGTGTAGTATGCTATGTGGTCATGTATCTTAATTTACATAGGATAGTCAATTCATGCTGTATTGTAAGTGTCAATAAAATCCATTCCATTTAAACCCAAGTCCAATTCAGGTTTTTCTAATGCTAACTAAGGTGAGAGAACAGACAGTGTGTCCTCTTCACAGTTGACATGGATTCAGAATTCATTAAGCTTTAGTCTAGTAATAGGAGAAGCTTTTGTAGTGTTTTCTGTACTCCTTCTTGAAAAGGATCTGCTTTTACTATTAGTACTGAGGCAAAAATATGCCATCTACAAGATGGAACATTTGGAGCTCTGGGTAAATACAGTAAGAAAAGATGACTTGTTGGCATATATATTTAAAATCAGAATTGCATTATCTTGGTCAATAATTTATGCTTTTAATTCTATGGCAAATATTAATAGAGTTCCTTAAATAAAAACAGGGCTGACTTTTTTTTTCTTTTGTTGTTGCAGCCCTGTTTGTATTTACATCCAGTCATTTATTGCCCATTAAAGAAGTAATGCTATGTTAATGTAAGGGGAAAAAAATCAATGCTACTCAGATCAGTAGCTGTGGGGAAACAGTGCAGCAGCTGGTTTGCAAACAGCAAGCCCACATAGATCAATGAAATTACAAGCTAAATCTGCTGATGCTCACAAACTGCTCCAGCATTGTGATGTCTAACCTTTCTCAAGTTCAAGATCTCTGGCAAGCCAGCAGTAGCTAAATGGGGGGGAAAAAACAGAAACGAAGAAAGAACATAACAGTGTAGTAGAGAATTTTAGCATGATATCTAATATTCCACTTTTGAACTTATCAGTATAACTGCACATTTGTAACCAATATAAAAGCCACTGTAATCTCTCAATGAGCAATGCTGCGATCTACATACGCTAGAGACTTTCTTCCTTCAGAATTTTCAGATCTGTCACATACTACCTTGAATTGTAACACTGGAGGGCTAGGGAGCACTTCCGTAATGTGCATTGCAGAAAATAATTTATCAATGAGCACCAGCAGGGCTTCTGGGATGTGCAACGTCTTTTGTTTTAGGGCTTACTAGTAGCCTTTAAAAGAGTTTGGATTTTGTGCCATTGTAACTGAAACATTGAAGATGCTCTACTTGTTGCACGGTAGCTTTATTTGCATATTTTATACTGTTTTCATTGTAAGGGACAAAGCCCCTGTTCACCCAAGAAAAACAAAGAAAATTGTGGAATTTAGCCTCATGTGAGTAATTTGCTTCCTCTTTTTGATATGACTTTTTCCAAATTCACTACAGCCTCCAACCTGGTTGTGTCACTGATTTAAATGTACCAGTGCTTCCTAGGAGAGAATTGCCAAGAAAGTAGTGGGGGTGAGCCTTGAAAGGCTGGTGCAAAATGGAACAAACAAGCCAGACTTTTTCCAAAGGGTAAAACATGATTTCTCCTCGCCCCAATCATTCATTCTGCTAGAAACAATTATAACAGTGCTTTGCGTGTGTGTGTATATATGCTCTTGTCATCCAAAGATCTCAAAGTGCTTTGCGAATATGAATTAAACCTCACAACACTCCTGTGATGAAAGGTATTATGTATTTAGAGATAGGTAAACTAAGGCATAGAGAGTTTAGTGAATTCTTCAAGATCATCTTGGAGAACCAGGAGAGAGCCAGCAATAAAATTCTGGAGTCCTGACTACCTGTCCTCTGTTCTAGACCACACAAAGTACAAATCTGATTATGGTAGAAACCAGTACTTTCTCTCAATGCTTTCAGTAAAAATGTCTGTCTCATCCTGGAGAGCTAGGAAAGAAGTCAGCGGACTCTACAGACACAGTGTGCAAGAACAAAATTAACAGGAAGGTGATATATGGCTTATTTCAAGAACTTTCAACTGTTTCTAAACTGCAGATTCATCCCTGTGTTGGAATCTAAAGTAGTTTTTCCACAAACCTTCTCAAATGTTAAAAAATGTCAAATGAGGAAGTGAATGTTCAGCTCTGAAGTAATAATAAATAGCTTTCATTCTTTCCTTTCCTTTCTTCATAGATTTCCCCATTTTGATCTGTTGCAGGTGGTTACTGAAATGTTGTTTTGTGTTTTTTTTTCTCCCCACCTCCCCTACTCCCTCTCCCCCGATTTGATATTTTACAGTGCTGCTTAGTGAGGCTGCTGACAGGACAGTTAATAGTTGGCCTAAGGAAAAGATTGCATATGGCAATGGGGGAGATAGTTACTAGTTAGCACAAATTCTACAGTAGTAACTTGAGTTTATTTTGGTGCTTTGGACACTGACAGACATTTTGTCCCACTTTTTGGTTTAGAACTAGTGATTTGCCTGACCATCACAACCATTGTGTAGGATACAGACAGATTTCAGAATCCAAATCAAGATTTGCCTTTGACATCAGGCTCTTATCTCTTTAATGGGCTGAAACACAGCTCGATTCTAACAGATCCAGGCTTTGCAGTGCTTAAACTCCAGATTTAGCTCTGAATTTTGTGTCCTATGCTCATCTCTCTTCAGAAGTATTGAATGGTCACGCTGGCATTGTTAAGAAAAAAATTGAATGAAGGAGAGAGGGTGAAATGCTGGCCCTATTGAAGCCAATGTGAACTTTGTCAGTGACTTCAGTGGGAGCAGGATTTCACTGAAGGTGGTGGTTTTTTGAAGATATGAATATTTCCATTTCTCTATGTAACAGATGAGCTATATTTCCTGTAAAGGAGAAATTCTGAGATGTAACTAGAGAAAAATTGAAATACATCCACTCTCCATGTTTAGCTCATGTTTGCTTTGTCCAACAGAGAAACAGGAGAGCTGGCTTTTATTTATACTTTTTCATTTAAAAGACTGACAATCAGAAAAATAAAGCATGTGCATTGTAAGAAACTACAATATTTTAGTGGAGAAAACAAAAGGGATTATAGTGGCGGTGGGGTTGTCTTGTTCAGATTTTTTTTATGATAACAAAACATCCACATGCCCAGAGATCCTCGGCAATAATTCCTCTTGACTGCAGTAAGTACCTACTTTTGAGGAAGAGAAAGCTGATGAGCAGCAAGCTTCCCTGCTGCTAAATTCATCTAACAATCCACTCCTGATATTTTCTGCTTTTAAGGCCAATAGGAACTTTGTAGATTGGTTTGATGCTCTCCTTCTCCGTGTAGTTAGGATCCTGAAACTTATCAGGAGAAGCTAAGGTTCAAATAGGTTATTATAGAGCTTCTGACTTGAACATTATCCAGTTATACTACTGCATCAGCCACAAAAAGGAAATATAATTTATAGGTATAGGCTGAAATGGGGACCTTCACCAAAACCCTGCAACTTTAGGGACACAATGGTCTGAAATTTGGACTTGTGCCTGAATCCAAATTATATTATTAGGACCTCTGTGGAGAGACAAACTGGAATCCTGAATCAAAACGTCTTTGAAATTTGGCAGAGTTTTAAAGCTAAAGTTACCTTCTCCTTGTTTCATCATTCCTATGGGCAGGTGACCAGTCAACTTCCTTACCAATGCTACCCACACATCTGAATGGGAAGGAAACTTGATTGAAACAGTGGTATGGGAATACAGCATTGGCTTCTCCTCCAGGGGCTCTGTGTCCCACTGGCCAGCCAGAGGAGATGGGAGCTGATTGGCTTCTTGTCTCCCCCACCCTTCCCAGCACTTAATTTAAACCTTTGCTCTGGTCTTTTGGAGCCTCTTGCTCCATTTTACCTGCCCTTCCTCCCCTGATAGTTGTAATATAGGGACTGTTTTTTAAGATGCTGTGGTTGACCAATTTCCTGTTTTAGGGATTGGGAATTGATTTTTCCCATTGTGGCCAAATTGGCAGAGGCCTGGTGGGTTTTTTTGTTTTGTTTGTTTGTTTTTTGTTGCCTTCCTCATAGCATCATGGAGGCACAGTGAGGTTAAATAGCAGTAGGATTTAGAAATTATTAGTAATCGATATGAATGTTTAGTTTGTTGCGATTTACAGCCAGTGTCCACTGCAGATAAAAGGCCAAAGGGCCAGCATCCAAAAAGAAGAAACTGGGATTTTGCTGGTGGATCTCTGTGCCTATGGAAGAAAGGGAGATGTATGACTTTCCAGGCTGAGCTTCCTCTTGGATACATTTTGTTCCCCTCTCAGGAGTGGTTGGGGAGAGGGGAAGGGAAAGAGGCGAGAGGATTTAGGAATGAGCTGAATCCTAGGGACAGGCTGAGGAGAGTCTACCCTGAGTTACTGGTTTTATGGTAGAAGCCCTGCAACACCCACACTGGATCCATTTAAATGCCTGACACATGAGTTGGGGGAGACAGGGCAGATAGTGCCCCTCCCCAGTGTTTATAAAGTTGAGGCCATCTGCTTATATCCACCCCTGTCTGTTGTTCATTCACCTGGGTGTCCTGATCAACATACTGTAGCTGTCAGTCACTGCTTACATCCTTGCAAATGACCCAGCATCCTTTAGACCACTGTGGATAAGGAAAACATAACAAAAGGGGACAGCATTGCTCTTCCCATCATCAGCTAGTCAGTGCACTGCAGCAGGGTTGCTCTGCACTGAAACAGGATTCAGACATAGAGGAAAATATGAACTCTACAACTTGTATAAAAGCTAAAAAACAGAAGAGACTGGGGAGGAATTAAATGTGTATTGTATTACAATATCAGATTTGTAATGCCAGTGCCTGTTTCTCTCTCCTCCTCCCTCTCCCTGCACAGCCTGGCTTGCTGAAACTGGAAATTAATGTGTTAGATGGACTATCTTTGACATTCATTTTCATCATTCTGATGCTTAGTACCCTGAATCAACTTTCTGATAATGAAGTTCATGCTAGAAGGACATACTGGACTTTCATATATTAGAGTCTAATTTGTCTGCAAGACTAGTACTGCTTACGTTATGTTTATTATAGAAGCACTTCTAGATCTGCAATGGTTAGGGGTTCTGTCCACATTTTAACTATGAATGCTGGTTTTCAAGGGTTTAAAGCTCAACTGTTGTTGTATTTGAATAGGGCTAATGCTCCATAGAGTCTTAGCCAGTGAGAGAATGATTCTGCAAATTTTACATTTGAGTTGGTGTAATGTGGTGCACTCACCTCTTGTGTGCAACCCGTTGGCTGAGTGAGTGTGCCTGCACTTTGTCTGCTTAGTGGTGAGTCTTCAGCTACCCAGCCCTCTGTCCGAGTCAGTCTGTATGTGAGATAAATCAAACACCTTCCATGATGTACATTCAACAGGGGGCATATCTCAGTGCCCTCTGTAAGGTCCCTTTATCTGCAGCCCTATCCCTGGACTTGCTCCTCAGTCAGTCCAGCAGGCCTATTGCTATACCTCAGGGCCTGTTGCTGTACCTATTGTCTGAACGGTCTCTCAGCCCTTTCTGGGATCCCTCAAATTGTCCCTGCTCTTCAAGTAGTCCTGGCCCTAGTGTGAGCCACACACTCCAGGGCTCCCTCCCTGTGGATTCTCCATCTCTCTGGGCCTTAGTTTCCCAGCTGAAGAGTTCGGGCTAGAAAAGAGTTCAGTTCCCTTTCTGGGGTGTATCAAAGTCCAAGCCACTTTCCCAGTGGCTGGAGGCAGGTTTGCCCTCTATCTGGGTTCCAGCTCAGGGACCCTATAGATAGCAGCCATCCATCATGTCCCTCTAAATAAACTGCATTTCTGCTACAATTATCTGAGTCACTTCCCTGTGGCCCCAGAACATTCTTCACCCTTAGATCAGGGCCTTGTCCTAGTTGAGTCCCAGCAGCCAGCGTGGAGCTATTTCACATTCTCCGTGCCCCCCCCCCTTCTGCCAGCACTGCTCTGTCCAAGGTCCTGTAGCTCCCTCAGCCAGCCAGGTGCACCATCCACTCTCTTCTAACTCTAGCAAAGAATTGAACAGTGCTCTGCACTACAGCTCCTTTTATATGGGCCTACTAGGCCTGGGTTGGCAGCTCCCTGCAGCCCCTTTCTGATTGGCTGCATCCCTTGCCACCATTCTAGGCTGCTTGGAAGACTCTCTTTATTGCCCTTTTCTGGGGTGGGTGTTTGAAGTTTGAAAAATAAAAAAATAGCTCAGCTTATAAGAATACTTTTTTCATGCATCCAGACCTGAAATTGATTGATTGGATTTTCTGTTCACACGTGTGTATGTATATTGTTGAAAATTAAAATTATTTAATTGCAAAAACAGCTACTGTGTATTGTGCAATCTGAATACTTCTGTAATGACAAGCTCATTAGCTCTCTGTTCTCGTGCCTTCATCTAATGGCAAATGTCTCTGACCTGATCAAATGCCAAGTCCTCCCACCCTTTGTGATTGTGCTGTTTGACAATTTACCTCCTATGCCTAATTTCACCTACGGTCCTCTAAAAGCTCACGTTCAGGATTTTAGAGTTAGTGCTGTTACTCTTGAAGGTTCTAAAGATGCACATTCTGTACCCAGTGATTTTAGGGAAGGCCCTTCCTTTCCTCACCACTCCATTTTTTTGCTCCTTCTTTTTCCCTCTCCTCCCTCATCTCTTCCATAGATGACTCCATGGAATTTTGTTTGTTTTGCTCACGTTCAAATATGAGTTACCTCCTTGCTACTGGCTTTCTGAGGGAGAAGCTGTTTTGGGAGAGCAGGCTGTTAGGGTTTCCAGTGTGAAGGAGGCTGGTCAAGTCAGGACTCCAGAGTCCAAACTGTACCACTTTCCTTCTTCCTACGTACAAGCCTACCCCACCCTCACAAAAACACAGTAAACCTTCAGTAAATTAATCAGTCTTCCGGTGATATAGTTGTAGTTTGCCAGTTTCCTATGTACTAATACATGGAATTCTTGTGACTGGAATAGTGTCTTATGTTAAACCTTACTAATTACAGCAATATTAATGAAAATATTGAGATGCTTTATTTACACCGCATTGGACTCAAATGATCTCCAGGCTCAGAACCATGGCCATATAGAATTCAAACAGTCACTCAGCCATGGCTTTGGTCCAGAGGTCCTGCAAAGATAGATATCAGTAGTCTGTGACCATGAGTACATTTAAGAGGGCATGTTCTTGCAGGCCAAAATGCTGTCTCAGAGGCTGAAATGGTGAAATCTGTAATGTTAGTGTTGGAATGGAGGGCTTTCACTTCACTCTACTCTATAGTATTGGAGTGGAAGAACCAATACTGAAATTGAAATTTCAGTAAATGAAAGTGTTCGATATGATAACTATACCAAACATGATTGTTAAAAATGCTGTAGAAATATTTGGCTAAAAATGGAAATTTTCTAAGATGTTGACAGTGCCATTTTTCAAAAAAGGGGCTTTTGCTGTCAGAAAAACTTTACTTGTGAAAAAATCTAGTTACAATAAGGTTAATGGACAGACATTTAGTAACTTTATATAGACTAGTGATTAACAGTCTGCATTGTATTACTTGTGACACTTAGAAACTTAAAACGTAACTCAGAAATTTAAAAAAGAAAATGATTTGTCTGTCAGTTTCTCTGCTGTGTTTCTATTAGTATTGATGGACCACATGCCTTCATTGTGTTTACTTTCTTGCTAATGCAGGCATTGATGTCAGCTGGGATGCTCACAGTTTGGGGAATACTGCCTTTTACCTAAAGGCTAGAGAGCCAGCACTGACACCTTGCTTTCATTAACTTTTGTGGGATGGAGACTTCTTCAAAAAGAAGTAGTTGCGTTATCCAGATGACACTTCACAGCAGAATATATTAATTTTAACAAGTTAAAATGTTGGTCCTCTATTATGTTACTATTTATTTATTTAAGGGTATGATTTAAACAAACCAAAAAACCACAAGGAAATTCAAGTTAAGGCTGACAATCATCTATCCAGAACCCAACTTATACATCACATACAATATGGAAAATCAGATTTGTTCAGTTTGTCTTAACCCTTCAGTGCTGCCAACTGATGTTTTGTCAGTTACAGTTTTAGTAGAATTCCAGCACATTCTTGATGCTTTTGGTTGCCATGGATAAGTGTATTTCTTTGCTTTTTCTGGAACATTGTGCATTATTAAACCAGTTACCATTAACTAACTTTTGTTACACACAGTTTAAATATGACTTTTAAAGGCTTATTTCTAACATTTTATTTTGTTAAAATGAGCATTTCCAAAGTCAGGAGACACTTTAACAGTTGTCAAACTTTTCCTGGCAACCTTCAAAGGTCAAAAGCAGTGGCGAGTGACACCTAAAATTCAAATGTAATTAATTGGAGATTTACTGGGATTGTACGCCAATCTCCCAGTAGCTCAGAGGTGACACAGTATCTAACCTTTCATGATCCCAGGAGAGGGTCAGGTGGATGTGAGGATAAACTGTAAACGATACCAAGTACGCTAGTGTAACTTGTTAGTAAAACACCATTTGCTCTCACTGTGGAATTATGAGTTTGCATTGAGCAAATTCAAAACAAAACAAATCCTCAATCTCAGGCATGTCCTCTAAGTACAAAGTTGATGTATTTATTTAAAGCTCAGCTCACGTGGTCTGTTCTTGGATCATTAAATTGAAGGACTTGTACAGTCATAATTTTTAATGAAGCATGTTAGAATAATTATGCTAATTTACAAAGCACTAGAATCAAATCAAGTGATCAAAGTTTTCATGATTGTTATCATGTGTTCCTAATACCACCCCCCACCACTGTTTCCTGGATACACTGTAGCCAGGGCCTGTCTCAGGCATGTAGTTGGAAATTGGCACTAATCAGTACAGAACATTAAAAAACTCACTTTACACTAGAAATGAAATACATTTAATGTTACGTGTGTATAGTGGACTCTATATGAGTTTGAAGGTAATATAGCTCCAACAGACGCTAGCCTAAATACAGTCTACAATCAATACTGCATTCTGCCTTGACAGAAAGCTGAATTTTTATCTGTTAAATGTGTGAGCTTGGGGCAGCTCTGTGTCTGAAGTGGTTTAAATCTGAAATATGATGTGCTGCAAAGAAAGTTGATTGACATCTTTGTTTATTGAAAAGTATTACATGAACAACAAAACACGGGCAGATACAGAACACTCCATTGCAAAGTGCAGCTGTGTTATTTTTCAGTCCTATGTGTTATGCCTCTTTGATGCTTGTCTGTAATAAAGCCAGAGGATATAAAACAAACAAGAATCCTCTTTGATTCAGTAGTCAACAATTTGGACAGGGGTGACTTTTTTTAAATTTATTTTTGTAGGCTGTGGGGACAGAAGAATTTTCTTTGAAAACCAGATATTTTTGTTTGTTCTTATGGTTTTGAACTTTAGAATAAATTTAATAAGCAAACAAACTTAAGTGTTTGAAATATTTGTGTGCTCTAAAGTGAGAAAAGGGCATTAATGACTAATCTTTAATACTTAAACATGCAGAATAAGGAATTAAGTTCCATTTAGATTTTATGTTAGAATAATTATCCCCTTCAATGACATTTTCCCATGTTTTATTAAAGCTTTATTATGTCAAGGTAAATAGAGGTTAATACTGCTGTTCCTACTTCCAATGAAGTATTATCTTTAATCTTGCTTCAATAAAATAGTGGCAAATTGCACAGTAGGGGTAATCACCCTAAGCTAATTTAGAGAGTTATAAAATCTTCTAAGAACACACTGTAGTTTAAAAATAGAAGTCTCAGGAAAACATGAAATGTAATGTAACTTGAATTTTTTCTCATTAAGAAAGTCCATAGATATTTCTTTCCTTAAGTTAACTTCTGTTGTTGGTAATATGTACAGTGTGGAAAAACCTAGAGCTCTGCTCCGCAGTATTCAATGCCTTATTTCTCTCGGTGTCCTCAGTTACTTCATAGTTTTTCATGATTTACCCATTATGGAGCATACATGTGATTAAACAAAATAATGGTTTGTCTTTACTTCACTAAAGCCCATGGGCCCTTGCTGTGATCAGCACTGAATGCAATCACATCTCTTCTATTTGTGTGTTATGGAAGGTACCCTACTTTAGCGATGCACTACTGACTGAATTAAGCATGCCATAAGAAGATAGTGACTTGGATGCAGAGGATAGCAAGCCTCTGAGACCCAAATTTAACACCCTAGAACAGATCAACCTTACAGGAAAATTGCATGCCTTTGGTTTGTGTGTGCCTCTGCTCTGCAGTGGTTATTTATGGGGTACAAGTCCTTCCAGTCACAAAGGAATTTTACAGTCTACCAGCTCCCTATTAATTTCTTGTGTTCCTGTGCCGTTGAGATCCTATGCGCCATACATGTTCTTCATTCAGGCCAATATATAGAAGCACTAATCTTTGCCCTTACTTCTCTTAAAAGAGCCCTTATACCCTGTTTTACTATCTGGATATGTTTCTTTACAAGTGGGGCCTGGATCATCTGCTAGGATTATCTGGGCATATTTCACCTAATAAATTCCCTGCCCTTGCAGGTGTCTTAAGCATTGGTGGCACCTCCATCTCACCTGTTCTCTGCCTGTGGAACACCACATTTTAGTCTCCTGAGAACTGAAATACTTTAGTCTAACTAAAAACATTGAGCTCAATATGGAGGTGTCTGGTCTCCCTGGTCTGCTCACTTAGTGACAATGATTATCCCTCCACCTGCTGTGATTCATCCCTCAGGCATGCTGCAGCAGCTATCCCTGGGCAGGGCCCATGCCAGATGACCCCCAGGCACAGTTATATCATTCACACTACCAGAACAGTAAGTCTGTGCAACACCACCAGTTAGCTAGGAACCCTCCTGCTGCATTAGTGTTAAACTCCCTAGGTTTCCAGCTTCTCCTGGATCCATTCCTATCCCAGTCTTGCACATGCCTTGTTACAACCAGCTTCAGCCTTATTCATACCCCATTCCAACCTTGCTCCAACCCTGCACCTGCCTCCTGATGCCCAGGTCCTTGGACTGGCTCCTGCCAGGCTTTGACCTTTGCCCTGCATCTGGACTATGACAACAATCCTGATTTGACTTGATTACAGACTCTGACCCTAGTACTGATTCCTGATCTATCCCTGAACCCTGGTTTCAGTGCTGCTCAGTCCAGTCCTGACTCTGCATCCAGTTTTGACCCTTGGTACCTGTTCTTGACCATCACTCCAACTACCAAGCCTGACTGTCTAGAACACAGAGCCTGACAGTTTGCAGACTTCCATACCAGCCCCCAGGGTCTAGATGAAACACATGGGTGCTGGAGAACCCAGATACAGTGTCTGCACTGCAGAACCAAGTTCTTCAGCTGCAGTTAGAGAACGCCTCCCTCCGAGCAGAAGTCCGGATCCCTCCTGGACCTTTGGGCCTACCTATAGCAGCAGCCATAGCCTGTGGTCCAAAAGCCCCCTTGCTAGATCAGTTTAATGGCAACGAACTCAAGTTTCAGGGGTTTATTAACCAATGCTGCTTGCTATTCCTGATGCAGTCATTTTTGTACCAAAGGTGAACTCCAAGTGTACAGCAGCCTTTGACTGAATGTCACCGCCCTTGTAATGAGCTGACCTGATGGCTGGCCACTTTGAGGATTTCATCCACTCCTTCTTGTTAATCTGCAAAGACCCCAATTGAGCCCACACTGCTTAAGTGGCCCTTCGCTAAGTCATGCAGGTCACCGACCCATCTCTGCCTACTCAGCCCCAAACTGGGGCCTGGAACAAGGTAGCCCAGATCCCCCATTTTTGTTGGGGACTGAACAATGCCATAAAGGACAAGCTAGCTTAGGTCAATCCTCCTGTTTGAGTTGTGACCCTACATCAAGCTCCACATAAGAATCGATAACTGGCCGCTCGGGTGTTGTCTGAAAAAGAAACAGGCTTCCATCCATCCCCAGCCTCCCATCGAGGGCCACTTGTGCATGCCCTTTGCTCAGTTCTGGACCAGAGACCGTGCAGATCAACACCACTAGGAGGTGCTCCACAGACAAATAGAAGGAGTACTAGCACTGAAATGATCTCCGTCTGTACTGTGGAGAA
Organism: Gopherus flavomarginatus; assembly: GCF_025201925.1. Lineage (NCBI taxonomy): Eukaryota > Metazoa > Chordata > Testudines > Testudinidae > Gopherus > Gopherus flavomarginatus. Next base: position 142,800,150 of record NC_066620.1, on the reverse strand, counting down.
GGTGACCGCTTCACCTCAGCATGTCCCCACAAGCCCAACCCCGTTATAGTGATGGGGAAACCACCCTGTCCAGCCCCAGAAGAGGGACTGCAGCCTGACATAATCCAGAGAGCAAGTTCTCCAAATGGGTCTCCTATGCTGCCTACAGGTGTCCCGCACCTGAGAACTCCCACCAGCAGATCCCTTTCTTGCTCTGGGACTCAGCTTCACCCAAAATAAGTTGCACTCCACTTAGACTGATCAACTGTGGAGCATCCAGCATCATTATGGACTTGGTCTTTGCCCAAGAAACAACTTGCCCCTGCAGAGTCCCAGTGCCCCTGCATGTGGAACCCTCCCCCCCACAAGCCTCTGTGCAACCAGATTCCTCCACACCTAGACCCCCCTGCTGAGCTGCCTGTACCCAGATTCTTCCCCATAGAATCCTCTCACTCTGCACCTGGATCCCCCATCCCACTGAGCCCCTCCACACTTGGACCCTGCCTACCTCAACCCTGGTGCAGCTGGCACAGAGGGGCAGGGTCCCAGGGTGTTTCTGGGGCAGGCCCAGGACTTGTGCTGCGTTAGGGTCAAGTGCAGCATCACCACAGAGTCAGTGTCCCCTGGGTGTGGAGGCTGCAGAGTGATCTCTCACCTTCATGCAGCTCATGGCCTGTGCTCCCCACTGCCATGCGGGAGTCTTTGAATTTATTTATTGACAAATAAAACTTGAAGAATTTTAAAATATTGTGCACACAATTTAATTTTTTTGGCATTGAATGCTCTCACAACTATGAAAGGCAAGAGAAATGCATGATCAATCCAACTTCGAGATTAATTGATTTTCAAAAAATAACTTGTGCTTTGTTAGAAGCCTCAATCCTGTTGAGCTATTCTGAGTGCTTTTCTCCACCCTTATAAGCAATATCAATTGAAGGCTTCAGTGGAGCTGTTCAAAATATGTTTGTAATGAAACTAGAAGCCATGTGAAACTTGTTTGGTTATGGGTTTAGTTTCAAACTTGCAACTCAGCCTTTGTACATTAACAGTATTGCTAAGAGTCATAACCTCTTGCAGGAGCCTTGTCCCTCTTATATCAATATATATCTCCAGATCAGTGGCACTGTTATGGGCACCCGCATGGCCCCACAATATGCCAATATCTTCATGGCCGACCTGGAACAACGCTTCCTCAGCTCTCGTCCACTCACACCCCTTCTCTATCTACGCTACATTGATGACATCTTCATCATCTGGACCCATGGGAAGGAGACTCTGGAAAAATTCCACCATGATTTCAACAGCTTCCACCCCACCATCAACCTCAGCCTGGATCAATCTACACGGGAGGTCCACTTTCTTGACACCACGGTGCAAATAAGTGATGGTCACATTAACACCACCCTATATCGAAAACCCACCGACCGCTATGCCTACCTTCATGCCTCCAGCTTCCATCCCGGGCACATCACACGATCCATTGTCTACAGCCAAGCACGGAGGTACAACAGCATCTGCTCTGACCCCTCAGACAGAGACCAACACCTAGAAAATCTCCACCAAGCATTCTCAAAACTACAATACCCACACGAGGAAATAAGGAAACAGATCAACAGAGCCAGACGTGTACCCAGAAGCCTCCTACTGCAAGACAAACCCAAGAGAGAAACCAACAGGACTCCACTGGCCATCACATACAGCCCCCAGCTAAAACCCCTCCAACGCATCATCAAGGATCTACAACCCATCCTGGACAATGATCCCACACTTTCACAGGCCTTGGGTGGCAGGCCAATCCTTGCCCACAGACAACCTGCCAACCTGAAACATATTCTCACCAGTAACTGCACACCACACCATAATAACTCTAGCTCAGGAACCAATCCATGCAACAAACCTCGATGCCAACTCTGCCCACATATCTACACCAGCGACACCATCACAGGACCTAACCAGATCAGCCACACCATCACTGGTTCATTCACCTGCACATCCACCAATGTAATATACGCCATCATATGCCAGCAATGCCCCTCTGCTATGTACATCGGCCAAACTGGACAGTCTCTATGGAAAAGGATAAATGGACACAAATCAGACATTAGGAATGGCAATATACAAAAACCTGTAGGAGAGCACTTCAACCTCCCTGGCCACACTATAGCAGACCTTAAGGTGGCCATCCTGCAGCAAAAAAACTTCAGGACCAGACTTCAAAGAGAAACTGCTGAGCTTCAGTTCATCTGCAAATTTGACACCATCAGCTCAGGATTGAACAAAGACTGTGAATGGCTTGCCAATTACAGAACCAGTTTCTCCTCTCTTGGTTTTCACACCTCAACTGCTAGAACAGGGCCTCATCCTCCCCGATTGAACTGACCTTGTTATCTCTAGCTTGCTTGCTAGCACACATATATATACCTGCCCCTGGATATTTCCATTACATGCATCTGAGGAAGTGGGTATTCACCCACAAAAGCTCATGCTCCAAAACGTCTGTTAGTCCATAAGGTGCCACAGGATTCTTTGCTGCTTTTACAGATCCAGACTAACACAGCTACCCTCTGATACTTGTCCCTCTTGTGTGAACAGAGGCCAATTTATTGCTTTGCACTGTAATCATAACGTGGTTTCACAAGGCTTGCACAGGAAAACAAATGAACTCACTGATTTTGCTTCTGATTCACTGAAATGAGATTTATTCAAATCTGAAATGCAAAAGCAAACTCTGGAGCTGTGAACCCATGTGGACTGAAGAGAAAATGTTTTCATGAATCCTAGAAAGGGATTTGCAGAGGTCCACTCCATTCTTCATCTCTTATCTGGCTGGAGGGTGACCTAAACCAAGTTTCTGCTTCCCGTAGGATTTTTTTTTTTGTGGGCAAGGAGCCATTTTTCTCATTGTTTCACAAGCTTTAATGCCAGAAAGGTGGTACATAAAACCTTAGTGAGGATTGAAAGCTATTTTTAAGACGAAAAATATTCAAAGCATATAGGAGCCCAAGTGTCTGTTCCAGGGACACGTTAATGCATTTGAAAGGATATTAAAGCTTAACACAGAGAGGGGGAAAAATCCTAGTGGCAAGATGGAAAACTGCTTAACAGAATTACATCTGGAACTTTGTGTATTTGATCTGAAAAAATAAATCTTTTAGTTGCTCACATTAAAGCTGCATGTCAGTTTGGGAGCTTTTAGAGACTTGGACACATTTCATTTTTGATTCATATGCTGTGTATGTGTGCAACCACAGAACCACAGCTCAGGACTGCTGGTGACGGTATGAGGATTTGTCTAATATGTAAAAGTTAAGGCAGTCATTACATATAGTAAAAGATTACCATGAACTTTTCCCCCAGTACTCAGTTGCTAATAGCAGTCATGGATTGATTAAGGATTCTTCTCAATTTAATGCTTCCGTTTAACTTGCATCCATTTGTGACTGACATGGTGACCTAGACAAAGCCCTGGTTTCTGCCAAGAGACCAGATTTGATTTCCAGACTAAGGGAAACCTTGTTTCTCTATACTGACTGGACAATTAGGAGTGGCATTGAGCCCTTACAGCATAGGACAGACTAGAGACGGCTGGTAATCTTTCAACTAAATGTTTTTTCATTGGAAAATGCAAGTACACTGAAACCAAATATCAGGAATCAGAGCCTGCAGCAGAGCTAATTCTCAGACAAACCTAACAAGCATAGCTGGCCTGCAGAAGACTGCCTGATTGGCTTTGATACCTGCTTGCTGGAAGAGCCAGCAGATCAGCTTTTAAACCAGCAGCAGCACCTTACTGTCTGGTGGGCATCAGCACTGAACATTGTGTCAACCAGGGGCGGCTCTAGGGATTTCGCCACCCCAAGCACGGCAGGCAGGCTGCCTCCGGCGGTTTGCCTGTGGAGGGTCTGCTGGTCTCACGACTTCAGCAGACCTCCCGCAGGCACACCTGAGGGAGGTCCTCCGAAGCCGCGGGACCAGCGGACCCTCCGCAGGCCTACCTGCAGGAGGTCCACTGAAACTGTGGGACCGGCAGACCCCCCGCAGGCAAGCTGCGGAAGGCAGCCTGCCTGCCGCCCTCGTGGCGCCGGCAGAGCGCCCCCCGCGGCTTGCCGCCCCAAGCACGCGCTTGGCATGTTGGGGCCTGGAGCTGCCCCTGGTGACAACTCTTATGTTGCATTGGTCCTGCTACCCCTGCCTGGCTTGACATCAGTAACTGGACATGGGCAAGGCCTCATTTCTTAGGAGAAATCCAAAAGTTTTGTGTAACTGTGGCATGAAATAAATATTACTAAGGGAGTAAAAACAAAACAACATGGAGTTTAGTAAATAGATAAAAGATTAATGTTCTAAACTGAAGACAGGTCCAGATGGTTTAGGGTTAAGATGTATTCTGCAGATATGGAATATTGTGCAAAGATAGTCAGTTTGTTTGTGTCAGTGTTATTGAATTTTACCAATCTGCAGTTACCTGAAGGATTGTGTCTACTACAATTTGGTAGAATATGGTTAAAAACCTGTTGAAAGGACTTTCTAAACAAAAAAAAGTGTGTACTTTAGAATGAGTAAGAATGCCAAGGCAAGGGGTGGGGGCAACTCTGCTGAAAGAAACTTAATGGAATTGGCATGTGTCATAACATTTTTTCCCAGATCTGGACCTTAGAGTCCAAAATATGGGTGTTAGCATGAAAACCTCCAAGCTTAGTTACCAGCTTGGACCTGGTAAAGCTGCCACCAGCCAGGAATTATACAGTGCCTAGCTCACTGTGGTCTCCCCAAAACCTTCCCTGGGGGACCCCCAGACTCAGATGCCTTGATTTCTACAACAAAGGGAAATAACCCCCTCCCCTTGTTTCCTGGTTACTTCCTCCCCTCCCTGGACAACCCTAGGAGATTCCCTGCTTCCAGTCCTGGAAACACAAGTACCAAGAGAGCTAATCTCTCTCCCCCCCTCACCCAGAGGGTATGCAAAGTCAGGCTTAGTAAATCTAACACAAAGATGTTTTCCCCCTGACTTCTTCCTCCCACCAATTCCCTGGTGAGCTGCAGACTCAATTCCCTGGAGTCCCCACTAAAGAAAAACTCCAACAGGTCTTAAAAAGAAAGAAAAATACATTAAAAATAGTCTCTGTTTAAGGTGAAAATATACAGGGTCAATTGCTTAAGAAAAAAAGTGAATAAATAGTCTTATCCAAAAAGAATACAATTTAACACATTTCAGCAACTACACACATGTAAATACAAAAAAAAATATAAACTTATTGTAAGTACAAGGATAGTAAGACAACTTGGAAACAGAAGATTAGAAAGCCAGGAGATAGAAAAATCACTCTCAGAGCTGAGAGGGTCAGACCCAAGACAAAGAACAAAGAACTCAAACCCAAAACTTCCCTCCACCCAGATTTGAAAAAGTCTTGTTTCCTGATTGGTCCTCTGGTCAGGTGTTTCAGGTTCCCTGTGTTAACCCTTTACAAGTAAAAGAACATTAACCCTTAGCTATCTGTTTATGACAGCATGGTAACTGTTTAAAATCAGCATGTTGCTGACAAAGATGCTGTGGAAACTTGACCAACTACTTCAACAAAAAATAGCAGCAAAAGTACTGGATCCATTGAATGAGCAAAACCCAGAACTGATTAATAAAGCTTTAACTCAATATAATGTAATTGCTTTTTTAAAAAGTATAAAATTAAGTCCAGTGTTTTTAACAACATATGTGCTGGGGGGGGGGGGCCGGGGGAAGGGGCAGAGGGAGATTAGGGGTTTGTGGGCCCTGGACCAGAGCAAGTAGGGGCTTCTCCCCATCCCTTTTTGCCTGCAGTCTCTCTCTCTCTTCCCCCCAACTCCTGCTGGGGAGTGGGGTCAGGACACAGGAGCAGGTCAGGGCATGGGGTGCTCATTTTTCCAGGCCCCACCTTAGTTGGCCAGGACCCCTGGGCATAGGCCCCACTGGCTAATCTACCACTGGTGGTGGTGAAATATGATATACAAGGTGAAAGCGGCCTTAAGTGATATGAAGCAAGAAAACTAGCCCTCTTGTATTGCTACAGAAAACTTACATGTTTTATATGAGAGGTGACACCAGTTGGTGCAGGATAAGAAAATAACAAGAGTCCAATGCAGTGAAGTTAAATATGAAACCACTGCAACCCATATAGTGTGAGAAATTTGTTTTTCTCTTCTCAAATACCATTGCAAGGTCTGGAAAGCCCCCAACTTGTATGACTGTTTGTAGCTGGGAGATGCTTACAAACATAATTTCTGGCACATGAGTTCACTCTGGGGGAACCATCTTCAAATTGCACAGTATGGTGGAGACTTTGGGATGGTGCAAAGTACAAATTAGAAGGGTTGAGCAAAATTACTACCCTCAAATTAAAGGAAATATTTATAATTTAAGACACCTTTGTATGTTCAAATTCTACAGTCACTGGGCAGATTAATGCTCATCAGAGAACTTGAAATTAGCCAGCCAGAAAGATGACTTTAGGGGGTTTCACACCTTGGGATGGATCACTCTACTCACAGCTGGGCAGCATCCCCTTTTAGCAGTTCTGGATATTAGCTCAGTCAGGCCAATGCCCCTTCCCGGGATTACATACGGTCATTTTCTCCTCTGCAACCCCTTCTCTTGCTCTCAGGAGCCATAGCATCTTCTCCACAGAATCAGAGAATATCAGGGTGGGAAGGGACCACAGGAGGTAATCTAGTCCAGCCCCCTGCTCAAAGCAGGACCAATCCCCAGACAGATTTTTGCCCCTGATCCCTGAATGGCCCCCTCAGGGATTGAACTCACAATCCCGGGTTTAACAGGCCAATGCTCAAACCACTGAACTATCCCTCCATGGTTCAATGCTGTAGCCAGGTGTCATAACTTTCCTATTCAGATCTGAACTTTAGAGTTCAGAACGTGAGAAGCTAGCATGAAACCTCCAAACTTAATTACCAGCTTGGATCTGATATCGCTGCTACCAGCCAGAAAATTCCAGTGTCTGGCTCACTCTGGTCTCCCCAAAACCTTCCCTGGGGGACCCCAAGAGTCAGATGCCCTGAGTCTCACCACAAAGGGAAATAACCCACTTCCCTTCCCCCTCTTTACGTCCTCCCAGATTTCCCCACCCTGGGTACTCTAGGATATTCCCTGCTTCAAGTCCTTGAAACACAAGTACCGAGAGATCAAATCTCTCTCTCCCCTCACCCAGAGAGTATGCAAAGTCAGGCTTAGTAAATCTAACACAAAGAGATTTTCCCCCTCCCTTTGTTCCTTAGCCTTAACCAGTGAAAAAACTCAAATTAGGTCTTAAAAGAAAACTTCATATAAAAAGAAAGAAAAAGACATAAAAATGGTCTCTGTATCAAGGTGACAATATACAGGGTCAATTGCCTAAAAGAAAAAATGAATAAACAGCCTTATCCAAAGAGAATACAATTTAAAACATTCCAGCAACTATACACATGTAAATACAAAAAAACAATATAAACCTATTGTCTTACTATCCTTGTACTTACAACTTGGAAACAGAAGATTAGAAAGCCTGGAGATAGAGAGATCACTCTCAGAGCCGAGAGGGCCACTGAGCCAAGACAAAGAACACCCACCCAAAACTTTCCTCCCTTGACATTTGAAAAATCTTGTTTTCTGATTGGTCCTCTGGTCAGGTGTTTGGTCCCCTTTGTTAACCCTTTACAGGTAAAAGAACATTAACCCTTAGTTATCTGTTTATGACACCAGGTCACTACTGTAGTTTCCTGTTGGGAGAGGGTATCAAATTTCCTGCTTTCCAGCAATCTCAGGCAGTCTTCTGAGCCATTGCCTCACAGTACCATTCCTGCAGCAGCTGACAAGGGAAACCAGGCCCACCCTCCACTCTGGGTTCCAGTTCAGGGACCCTACACAACAACCAAGAGCCATTCCCTGCATCTTGCTACCTTTCCCTCAGCCACTTTCATACTTACTAACCTCCCCTGCTCCTTTAGGTTAGCCAGTCTCTTCATGCCCTCCTCCCAGGGAGTAACCTTAGACAACTTAGCTTTCTCCCAGGCAGTGACAGCAGCCTTCCTTCCCTGCAGCTCCCTCTGCTTCTAATTTCCTGTATTGTGTAGAAGCCCTACCTATTTTTCCCAGGCAAACTTCTGTCTAATTAGCTGCCTCCAACCTAAAGCTTCCATATTTGCAGCCTAATTAACTGATTGGGCCCACCTGGCCTAATTCAGCTCTTGCAGGGTTAGTGTGGGGAGCACACCTCATCACACACCTGAACTCGTCAAATTACTAAGCATGAGGATCATACACTGTAATGTGGTCTGCAGTTCTTACAGCACAGTCAGTCACTGCCTCCATATAGGAACATTTCTCGTGGTCATAGAGGTATGTTTGTGGCCAAGTACATTGCTGATTTGTCTTTCATATATGTAATGTCATACTTAAGCTGTACCTAATATAGGGTTGGCATTTGTACTTTGCCATACTTTTGGTTTTTCTTTAATTTAGGCTAATATTTTAGAGTTCTCTGGTTCCTGTTAAGCATTTCCATTATAAAATTCACTTTTTAAAAAATGTATGTGCAGTGCTTGTCATTAAATAAAAAAAAAAAAATAAAACTTGGATGCTATGGTTTTTTTGACTGCTTAAAGACTATGGGAAAACTGTAGTATCCTAGATGGTAGAGTGCTAACTGTTGGCAAATGCTGAATTTTTGATGTTTTAATGATGACTAGTATGCATATGTAATATTTTGGCACCAGGAACTATACTGTTCACTTGTAAGGATTAACATGAAGGCAGTAGTAGCAGTGAAGAAAACTACTATTCTTATTCAGAGAAAGATTTAGTTAGTATAGACTGCTTATGCTCAGCACCCAAAAAGAACTGCACCACAGCTAAGTACGAGCATTTTCCCCTATTTTGCCTTCAGGTACCTTTGTAACACTATCTGTAGTCATGTCTTTTAGTGTTGTAATGTGCCAATGTACAAATATGCTTTGGGATGAAATTTGCTGTGTGGGTCCTTAGTGGCAAAGCATCTCTTTAAAAATTAAATGATAGGAAAGCAAAACAAACCTAACTGGCAAGCACACATACCTGCATACATATAAGGATTGCTTCAGTTTCACATGCTTTTAGTGCTTGAGGTAAACAGAACTTGTAATGCTATCACTAAGATTGCCAACTTCATTTTTAGAGCTGGCCAGCAAAGCTACCATTATAAGCCTCATTAACTCAGCTCAGCTGAACCCCTGCACCTGCAAGGAAAGCCGTTGATGCAGGCCTCCACCTATGTGAAATCAATTGCAGGATATATCTGAATGGGAATGTGGTTGGCTTGTATATATTTTATATATGGAGGTGGTGCTGTTTTGGTATCTAAAATGTTTGCATAGTAATATGAATATAGTGGTTGTCATTTAATAAATCAGCATTTGACATTACTGAACTTCACCATTATACTTAGGAATAGAAGGTATCTGTGATGATTGTGTGTGTGGTAACTATTAATAAATGTTGACTGCTTAATTGCTTCTATTACAGCATGTACGGTAATTTGAGGTAATTATTTCCTTATAAAAAGTATTGGTTTTCCAGTTCATGGTGTTTTCTGGTGAAGGGAATAAACTGTGATCCCAAAAGGAGAAGGAATTTTTTTTCCTGTTTTACGGTTTTTAACATCTCTCAGTGGTTTGCCATAGGGGAGTTATTTCATCTCTGCATGTGTCTGAGAATTTCATGCAAGGCAGGCTGCTGTGATGGTATTCACAGTTCTAGAGGGCGAGAAGGTTAATTTTCATCGTGAAATGTTGAACTGTCTTACTGTAGAGGTGTGAAATATCTCAGGGGACTGAGCTTCTAGCTGCAGCTACTCAGAGCAAGCATTTGGGGGAGGAAGTATTTTTTTCTTTTTTTTGAACATACAATAATATCTCTTAAAATTAAAATATATTTCAAAATAAAGCATATGTCCATATATTTGATTTTATTTTCAAATTATTTGTGTTCAAAATCCTATTACTATAATTAGAAATTGACCTTTCATGCTATATCACAGCCACTGGGCTGCACTCTAGTATAGTGGCTTGCAACCTCTTTATTTTGCCATTTATCCACAAGCCATCAAATGAGTGAAACATATTGAGACCCATGGCAAAGTATTGTGGAATTTGGAGAAACAGAAGAAGCAATGGGACATTTTAGAATGCACTGGTGTGAGCCTACTGTTGCAGGGTACTCGAGGCTGCTTGTGTTAAGAGTGGGGGCTAGGTTTGGTGTGGGTGGATTTTCTTGGTCTAGGTGGTCGATGCTAGATTGGGCTTCTCTTGCTTCCTCTCCTCCAACGGGCATAGTGTTCAGCTCTGGGATAGCTGTCTCCAGAGCTTCTAGGTAAGCCTTGAATGATAAATAACTAATTCCTCCTGACCCTGTCAATCTCTGTTTATCCCCAAATAGGAGCCACCTAGGAAGTTAAGACAATAAGGACGTGGTTCATGTTGTGTGAGACACTGTGTCTAAGGACAGTCAGATCAATCAAGGGCAAGACTTCTACTCCCCTAGAATAGAAACTAAAATGGCAAATAAGAGTATTGTTAATTGTCTAGGCAAGAATCTCTCATGGTTTCCATAAGGATAAAACCTCTTTCTCTCTCCCAACCCATCTAACCGCTCCCCCTCCAAACAGTTAGCAAGCAGAGTAACACCTTGGTTTCCTATGAGAGGTGGTCCATTGCACACTGTTAGTGAATAAAGAGATGGGTGGGGAAGCTGTGAGTTAATCAAAGTAGAAGTAACTTGCTGTGAGATTGTAGATCAAATAGGGCAAACTGACTGTCATCCCAAGAAATCCAAACCACATATCCCATATGGTGAATGATACACATTTTTCCTTGTAAATCAGCTATGCTGTGGTTAATCTATTTTGCCTTGTCAATAAGTCTTTCACCTCAAATTAGAAACTGCACATTTGGTTGTCTGGTGAGCCAAATCTGTTTCATTCTGTATTTGGATAATGTCTCTTGTTCTTTTGCAAACTCTATATAACATGAAATATTTACATACAATCAGAGAACGTATGAAGTACATCCATGAAATTTGGCAGATTGGCAGGGATTTTGTTGGTTTTCACTGTAAATAATTGTGGCCCAATAGGAATTGTGTGGCACAAGGAAGAAAGATTTTTTTTAAAATGTATAAACCAGGGCTTAACTTTAAATTATTAAAAGAAATTGCTTAGCAAGTGGGGAAATCCAAATAATAATGTGGGCTTGAAATGAATCAAACATAAAGAAACCTCCAATAAGAAAAGGATTGAAGACATTTGTTATACACCATCTCCATCTACTAGATACAGAGGGAAGCAGCAGAGAAATTGAGAGCTAAAATCTGAGCACTTGGTTGATACATGTCTAATAGAAATTACAGGGTGGCCCCCTCCTACTGAAGTTGCCATCTGGTGGGACCCCAGAGTTAACTGACCTCAAGAAACTGCAGACTCCTAAGTGTAACTGATGCCTGGACTCTCCCCCATTCCAGGGCTAAGAAGATAAGAAGTGGCCAGATTTCATTTCAAAGATTGTATGTCCCTTTCTAGTCTTTAATAATAATAAGTGTAGGGTATCTTCCTAAGCCTGCACTCTAGTGAATCCTCAAGTAACCACATTTTAGATTTTTAAATCCAAGCAAATTGGCCTAATAGAGATTTGAACCATAACTTCAAGCAATTGTTTTTGATAGTCTAAATTCATCCCTTTGGGACTAACCCGTTCAAATAGCTGGAACCAAACATTCCAAAGTGCCTTAAAAACAAGTACATTTTTCCTCTTTGGAGAAATGCTAAAAAGGTGATTAATGTAGTAGTTACTAATAAACTGAAGAAAATAAGTAAGTGTAATAAGAAATCTTTGATTTTCATATCCTTGTTGTATCTGTTGAACCTTAACCTTAGTCAGTGACGGCTGCTTGGAAGACTCCATTGGTTTGTTCAGTACATCCCTAGAGCATTAGCTGTGTCTATACTTGATCAAGGAACTGTTAATTATATACTAATATGGTTCTGAGTGAATTAATAAATTGTTGATTGGTTAAGAATAACCAAGAATCCTGATTTAAGAAATATTTTTTCCATTGAAAGTTGACCTGAAAAGAACCCAGCATTAAATTTTAGTAAGCTAATGCTCTCTGGACTGAATAAAAAAGGGTTTATCCTGTTAGATCTCATTCTTTATTGGTTATAACATTTATCTGATTGGCAAACCTAGCTTATTAGATTTCAGCTTTAAAAACTAACTGGCACCTCAGCAAATTCATAAAGATGGACCCCTTCTCATGCTTACCTGTAGGAGCACTGCGCCCCCTCCCCCCAAGGTGAGCAGGTGAGGTAATAAGAGGAGGGGTCTTGGGAGTAGGATTGCATTTTTAGAGTGGGAGCAGAGGAAGCAAAGGTGAGGTAACAGCTACAGGATAGAGAGTGGAGGGAACAAGTTTCTCCTCTGCTGCCTTCCAGAGGTTCCTAATTAATCCTATGGACCACAGGATAATGACAATATTTTTCCCCTTCAGACAATGAGATTTAACCCACCAAGCACCACCTCATGACCCATCTGATCTATTTATCTTTAGTATTCTTATTTTTGAGGTCCAGGACTTCTAGGCGTTACATCCCACTCAATCCATGCATAGGGCACCTTTCAATCATAAACCTCAAGACAAATACATAAATATATCTGTTGTATCTAGCTAGCTGCATACAGCTACCTGAATTTGTTTGTAAGTTTGTTCCTAGGTACTTCGAGGCGAACTACAATTCCCAGGATGCTCTGGGGGAGAGGGAGGCAAGAGAGAAGGAAAGACTGTGAGCTTTGTTAGAAAGTGAGGGGAATAAACTTTGCCTTTGCTGTTCTCAAGTTCTCCAACCTTTCCCCAAGGGGGTTCGAGTACAAGCCAAACTGGCTCTGAGAATAAAAGGATGGAACAGAGAAACAGAAATCTAACTTATCCAACTGCCTAATGATACCTGCTGTTGCTTCCAGGGAAACTTCACCAGCCTACAGCCTGCTGCTGTCTGCAACTGTAGCTTGCTGAGAAGAAAAATTTAAAGGTGCAGTATGTATTTTTTTCTTAGTGTTCCTTTATCCCAGGTGGCATATTCCTCTGCTGTTCTGACTGCACTACCAACATAATTTTACAGGACCACTTGGTCCTTTCTGTGACTAGCATTTCTTATCAGATGATCCTTCTGATGTTTCTTGCTCAATTCATCAGACCTCTCCAGCTTGCTTCCACATTTATTACAATGATGCAAGTTCTGCCTCCTCTGTTCTTTGTGCCGATCCAGGAGATCATCTGCTCCCAGGGGAAAAATGGAAGTCTTATTTCAGCTACTATATACTTGCTATAGGAACTTGTATAAACACTATGGAAAAGAAGAAAGCCTTACTGCTTCATTGCCTTGGTCGTTACTGCTTCATTGCCTTGGTCCAATGCAGTGAATCATCAAGCATCTCCCTCCTTGTACCAACTTACAACAAGATGTGACTCCATATGATGCTGCTATACAAACCTTAGATGATCATTTTAATCCTCTACTCAATATTGTTGCCTAACACTTCAAGTTCTATTCCCATGTACGTGTGCCTCACAAGCCAATTGACCACTACATAGCTGCATTATGTGAGCTGAATGCAACCTGTGAATTTGCCAGTTTCACAGATGAAATGTTTAGAGATCAAATTGTCATGAAGATGAACAGTTCCAAGATTCATGAATGAGTCCTCATGATAAAGGACTTTCCTTGGAGAAAACCATAGAAACATCCATCAAGTGGAAAGTACCATCTACTGTGCTAAATCACTTTTCACTACACCATTAACCTATGCAGGCTAGAATTTATCTGAAGTCCAGTACAAGAATTCAACTCAAACTCCCAAGTCTACATCCACATGCCTTTAGGTTCCCATGCACCACCTTGCTACCAGTGTTACAGATGATGTGACCCTGGTCACAAGGCAGACTTTGAAGGGCAGCCTGCCAACAAATCGGTATGCAAGAAGTGCAACAAAAAAGGAAACTTGTAAATCTGACATCAATGTTATATCATAAGTTCTCACGGATGAGGATGATTTGAATATGACAGGAAATCACCACACTGCCACATGCGAGACAACAGCCATGAGACGAAGATGTTAGTGGATTCTGGTTTAACCTTACTCTATAATTCCCAACCAACTCTACACTGTGCTTTGTCAGCTCACAACTGGAGTTGCATCCTCCAGACGTATACCTTGGAGGGTCAGATGGATCCCCCATCCTCATCAATGGCTACTTTATAGCTACTCTCACATACAAAGGCCATGATGACCACAGGGAAATCTGTGTAGCCCAAAAGGGAGTCTCTATTTTAGGATGAAATCCTCAAAGGGATCTTCACATGGTATTAGATCCAAATGGTACAAACTGTCCTGCAAACTGAGGATAGGCTACAACCAGGAATCATCTCTGACTTTCCAGAAGCTTTCACTGATATCACAGGTGTTGCAAAAAAGTTCAAACACAAGATCCAGCTAAAAAACAATTCAGTGCCTCTACAGCACAATGTGTGAAACATACCAATTACACTGAGTTTCCTAAACTATACAAAGCAGATATCATCAAACAGATTCGTTAGAATGGGTTTCTCCTATCATTCTTGCCAGGAGACCTAATAGTGCTATCGTTTTCTGTCATTGAGAAAGCAGCTCTGGCATGTTTCTGGGCACTTCAGTAATGGCCTGTGGGGGCGCAGATTTGTCTTAAGATCTGATCACATCTCTTTCAGCTTTATATTAACCCCACATGGGGTTCTGGACTAGCAACTCCAAGAGTTGCCAGATGGGCCACTAAATTAACTGACTTTGATTTCCAGACAGTGTATCTTTCAGGTGCCAAAACACCACTGCAGATTGTCCGTCTTGCCATAACTCAAGGAGTGATCACAGTCTCAGAGAGGTCAACAGCCATGAGTGAAGACAAGGTACTCCAGGATCTAAAGACTTAGTTGACAGTTGGCCTTACAAGATGATGATGCCAGAACACTTGCAATCATATAGACACGTATATCACGTGAGCTGTTCCTTGTGGATGGATTTTGAGAACACTGTCTTATTGTGCCTGCACTTCTGAGAGAATGATTGATTTGGGTGGCATATGAGACTCATCCTTAGATATCCCTAACCAAAAGATGACTGTGACAAGACTTCTGTGTCTAGGGATGGAAAAGCAGGTTGAGGAAATAAGAATTGCATGGCTTGTGCTAGTAGTGGTAAGTCACAGAAAGCCTTCAGCATTCCTCTTGCACCAGTTGACAATCCCAGCTGTCCATGGGAGAAGCTGTCTCTCAACATAACAAGACCATTTGAAGAAGGGGCCTGTTGTGCAAAGACTTGCCTTAGTGATGAGAGACTCTTACTCAAATTGGCCAGAAGTTACAGTCACTGGAAACATAGCTGCTGAAATAGTGATTAAGTTCATATAATTGGATTTTTCAGGGAATTGGTAACTGACAGTGGAAAGCAACTGACCTCTGCTAAAATGCAACACTCTCAACAGCAAGTATGAAGCACAAAACTGTTCCTTTGTACCAGAGATTGGCAACCTTTGGCCCACGGCCCGCCAGGGTAAGCACCTTGGAGGGCTGGGCCGGTTTGTTTACCTGCTGTGTCCGCAGGTTTGGCCGATTGTGGCTCCCACTGGCTGCGGTTCGCCACTCCAGGCCAATGGGGCTGCAGGAAGCAGCAGCCAGCACATCCCTCTGCCTGCACCACTTCCCACCGTCCCCATTGGCCTGGAGCAATGAACTGTGGCCAGTGGGAGCCATGATCAGCCAAACCTGCGGGCGTGGCAAGTAAACAAACCGGCCTGGCCCACCAAGGTACCTACCCTTGCGGGCTGCGTGCCAAAGGTTGCCAATCCCTGCTTTATACCAAACAAGAGCTAATGGTCTAGTTGAAAGAATGAACAGACTAATGAAAGAGTTTTTGCAACTTACCAGTTTGCAAGCGAAACCATAGAAAGAAGCTTTACATGATACACTGTTTGCATACAGGACCATTCCACACTCAGCAACAGGAGTATTACCCTTTGAACTCTTATGAGGCCACAAGACCGATACACAACTTACTACCTGTCAAGGGCTTACACGTTCTCCTTTTTCAACCACACCTTCTGATGAAACTATTTGTGAATACGTTAAAAACAAACAGGAGAAATATAGTCAGTATACCGATCATAAGAGAGGTGCTAAACCTCACAAGTTTGTTTGTTAAACTACCATACAGCCTCAAAAAGGATGTTGAAGATATTAATGTCCTTTGCAGGTAACAGATATCTGAGAAAATTCTGCTGTATTAATAGCTGAAAGAAATGGAACACTTCAAGATTGTCCACAGCTCATCAGCAGCTGAGAAGGAGAATTATGTAAATATAAGCCGACAAAGTAGGCCTAAGTGGTCAGTTCAGGATTCGTGTTCCACAAGGGGAATGCTAAAGTGTCACAGAGCCAGTGTAGCCAGCCTCCTTATTGACCTTGGAAGAGAGGCTGTGTTTCACAGAAGGGGAGATGATCAGTGGGCCACTACAGTCCATTGTCCTTGTCCAGGATAAAAGCCCCTTCGGGATCATGGAAGGTCATAAATTACAGCTTACTTGAGACTGCCTTAAGTTATTAGGGGGATAAAAGTGAAACCAGTCTCCAGTAGCCCAGGAATTGGGAGGACACAGAGATGACTTGAAGTCAACTTTGTCTATGCCAGGTCCTATGCTCAGAAGAGCTTAGCCAAACCTGAAGAATGGGTCCAATAAGTAGATTTTATTATATGTGCAAAATTAAATATAGGCATCATATTTCAAGTTGCCAAAAAAGCTTTCATTCTATTGGGTCTTTTTCAGTGGCTTGCAAATTTGCCAGATATTAACATTTTGGGCTGAAGTTTCTCAGCTCACATATTAATTTTGGCAGAAAGTTGGAGTGAAAAAAAGTCATTTTCAAGAACAGAGATATTGAATTTTTCCATTATTAAAATTTGTTGTGACTTTGAGATGGCTCTATAGCATCATCGTGATGTGGTACAAATTTGGTAGGAGCATAACCTTTAGATTGCAAATGTGCCTTTTATTAGTCCTGTTACAATCTGTTTTGATTTGGCTGAGTTACGAGGTTCTAAGAAAACATATTTCAAACATTCACTTATAGGATTATTTATTCAACAGTCTCATGATATTCTTTTGGCACTGTTCATAAGTTTGTATGTAAGCTTAGTAGAGATTCTTATTCAATATAAAGTCACACAATATTCTTTTGGCTCTGTGCATGTGTTAGAAAGTTAAATGAAATTTCTTTTTAAATTTGTAGGTTCTTGTGTACATATTTGGTGGTGATCTGTGAGATAAATTGTTTTTATTATGTACCTTTTGATTACCTTACCTGTCTTCTGCCCACTAATTTACTGGATTATTTCTAAATTTCCTAACGGCAGAAAAACTTCAAATAGCCAATATTAAAATAAACCACCCCAGAAGTGTTTCCTAAAAAATTACATTTTTGTGAAAGACGGGCAATATTACTGCCTGGACCCCTGACAGGATGGCTAGATCTTCAAAGGGTATAAATCAGTGTAACTCCATTGATTTCACTGTCAATGGAACAGGTCAGAATCTGTTCTGGAAGCCTTGAAACATTCAAAAGTCTGAAATTTTCTTTCCATTGGCATTAAAAATTGTGTTTATCCCTGGAATATTATAAAATACTAGATCTTATAACAAAATTATATACAGAAAAGCTATTTTAAGAAACTCTTAGTGATTTTATAAAATGTAGTATTTAATCACCATGAATTAGAGATGCATGTAAATTAGTACCTTTTTTTTTTTTAAATAGTAAACACTTCAAAACTAGTTCTTGTTTCTTCTAAAATATTTTGGTATAAAGATGTTTCTAAATTTTTTTTATTTTTTTGCTGGGGTCTGGTAGAAAAGCGTTATTGATATTCGTTTCAGATTAACTTCATAACTCACTTGTGAATTTACCATTTATGAATAGTTGTTATCCCAGACTGAAGGATGTTTTGGTTCCAGCCAATCTCTAACTGTTTGTAAAGAGACTATTCATTGAAAAGTTAGAAACTGTGTAGTTTCCATGTGCAGTTTCATTGTTCCATGAAAACGTAATTAACAAAAAGAAACACCTCCCCCCCAATTTTGTAAAAATAGCAGGTTTTTCACTTTGAACTTGAACCTAATTTTGCAAACCCGGTGTGAGCTAATATATTGATGCATATGTAGTGCAACAGCTATAAAATCCCTTTGAGCGAGAAATGGAGAAAGAGATCTCCAGATTCACGTAAAACTTACTGCTTTGTTATCCCAGCATGAAGAATCTCTGATTCCCTACTTGTCTGCTGTGTTTAAATATTATAACTCAAATATGCTTACATAAAAGGTTATTGATTGGAAGAATCACTTGCTTTTTGTGCATTAGTTAATCAGGCTGCTGTTTTGAAATCTGTCCAGAAACCCACAGTGGAACCCTTTCTAATCCATCTGTTTAAGTCTCAAATGGTTTCTCTGCTCCACTCACTTACCAGCACTGCTGGAATGTTAGTGCTTTATGATTAAAGGATATTGTTGTTCTTTTCATCCATCATCCTAGAGTTCGCTATTAATAATATAGCTCTTTTTTTTTCTTTTAGGCTGTTTCCTTTAAAAGCTGGTCAGATTTTCTGTTGTGTTTTTATCTTGTTTTTCTTCATTCAGATAGGACAGTTTCAGAAAATTAAATTAGAAGGGGGGATGGGGGGAGAAATCCTATCAAGGCTTCCTCAAAAGTGTTTGCTGTTTTCAGTGGTTGAAAAATGAACTGGAGAAAGACAAAGGAAAATTAAGCTAGAATAGGAGAGCTGGAAAGATAGAATTGTAATAAGAGAGACCAAATTGTACAGGATACCTACAACTATGGAAGCTTGTGTAAATTATTACGTCATACTTACAATAATATCTGAAAGGGGATTTTTTTTTTGTTTTTAGCTCTCTTTGCAGTTACTTTATGTTCTGGAAAAATCTCTTTTGGTTCTGTTTCTATTAAGCTATGTAATAGTAATGAAAAAAGTGCCTACTGTTCTCCTGTAAAATATTTAACCTATATCTGCATGTAACTGCCATTCAGATAGCATTTCAGATAAAGTAAAGAATCTTTTTGGCTTTCATACAAAGCTAGCAGTCTTAGGAAATAATAAAGAGAGAAGGAGTACTTTAATATTTGTTATAGATGGTTAAATAGGAAAATTCTACATAAGGGAATTTATAAATAAGGTTGATGTGAAAGGTCTGGTTTAAGCCTCAATCAGAGGGGACAAGTGTCATCTTAGAATGTTCATCTGTGGGACAGGAAACTGAAACCAAAGCCCTGAGAATATGCTGGGACACTTCATATTCAAGCCGCAGCCCTATAAAGAGATGAAAAATGAGCCTTGTCCAAAACTCTTACCTCAGCACCCAGTGGCAAAAATAAAATGTAGGCTTGGGACAGGTCTCTTTGAAGCTGATTTAAAAAAAAACAAAACCCTCTGTAACAGGCCTCTGGTGGTTACAGATATTGATCGTCAGAAAGTAATCTGTTCAGGTTTGGGGGCATGCCAGTACAAATTGTGGAGTACATTCCTTCCTCTCCAAGGACATGTTGAGCTTTTTATATTGTCCAGGCTGGCTCACTTGTCAGCTGTCTACCTTATTTGTCATGACTTATTTCCCTTCTTGTGATGGTAGTGAGGATGTATACTTAAATATACTTTTTTAAAAAGTTTTTTAAAATTTTTTAAAAAATTAAATATTGTTAATCTAGTATTCTTAGCCTGAGCGAAAGCTTTTTTTTCCCCCCATTTTTTTTAACCCTCATTTTTCTTCTATAATCATTATTTGATCCCCTCTGGCTGCCTGCTACTTATTTGTAGTAGTACCATTCATCCATTGAGACCTTTCCATCTGTCATACAGCTTTGCTTTCTCTCCCCATAAGCTTTATTTTCCTAGTGTACCATGTTTGATTTTGTTTTTGTTTAGTTGCATGTTTGTATGCTCTTTTTAATACTTTTAAAAATGTTTTGGTATTCTGAAATGAATATTATTAGAGAAGACAAAATGAAAACACATGAGAGACGAGCCTAACTTTAACTGCAAAACTAGGGGAAATAAACATCCAGCCAATGTTCCCAATAAAGTAATAAATAAAAAGAGAACCTAGCCCTAACTGTTGGCCAGGCCCTCCCCTCACTGAAGTACTATTGTCACTTTCAAAAGCTTGCTAGTTTAGCTATAAATTATGTCAGAATTTTCAGCATTCCCCATGCTTACCACTAGTGATTATAGGGAATAGCTGGAGGGAAATGGATACAATGAGATACCCATTCATTTAGGCAGCTAAATAATGTATGTCATTAAAAGTGAGTCTTGTAAACAGCAAATCTCTTCCTGACTAAAATGGGAGCTAAATCAGGCCTTGCATCTAAAATTTAGATTAGTAGGTTGTACACAGAGGTTGAGTATGAGAAATAATTATTTGTTTGGCTCTCTGTGGTTGATATTCTGGCTCTACTGAAACCAGTGGCAAAATTCCCATTGTCTTCCAGGAAGCCAGAATGTCTCTCCATTCATCTATAACTTGCGTATTTGTAGCAATTATGATGATTGATTTAAATAGAGTGTTTAAAATTTTGGGGTGTATTTCAAGTATATCTTAGTGTTCATGAGTGAGCGCAACTGGAAGCTTTCTCATTCAGCTCTACTAATCCACCTCAGAGCTGACTAGCAACCTCACCCACATGTCATTGATAAGAGAGAGGCCGTCATGAACTGAGCAGTAATGATGTCATCCTTCAAACATACATAAGGGAGATCTCACCTGGTGTCAATTCAGTGAAGTCAAGTGTGCTATGACAATTAACACCAGCTGAGGATCTTGCCCTATATTGAAGCCACCAAACCTATTTTATTTCTGACAGTCAGTAAGCTGGGCTTCTTTGAAGTGCAGGAAATGTTGACTGACCTACTGGTTTACCAAGTTCTCCTGGTAATAACTATATTGTCTTACCAGTCTGTACTAGTTCATCTCCTAAACAATTATCTTCAGAATGTTTTCCATTAGGAGCTTAACATCTAAGCATCTAAATATCCTAACCCAGCATTTGTTTGATTTAATATACCCTAACATCTAATTAATGAGAAATAACACATAGCATTTATCTAGCACTTTATATTTTCAGAGATGCACAAATATTAACACATTAATTTTAATCAGGGAGGTAATTTAGGAACTGTCTCCATTTTACAAGTGGCAAAACTCAAAGTGAATGATTAAGTGACTTGGCCACAGAGTCATTGACAAAGTCAGTCTTACAACTCAAGAGTTCCTTACATCCAGCCCCTTACCCAATCCAGTAAGCCACACTGCTTCTCAGATATTTCCAAATAAACACAGAATTAAACATCTTTCTACCTCGCACCTTTGCTTTTAGAATTCCACCAACCCAAGTCTAATGTGAAAATTGTTGTAGGTATCCATGATCGTGGTATGGTGTGGGAAATCCTTGTCCAGTTAAAAGTACCTTCACCCTCCATCAAGATAGCGCGCACACACACACATCCACGTATATAAAATGTGTGTGTGTTTTCTGGCTGTACAGGTTATGAGAATTCTACACGTAAATAAGAATGGATACTTGGTGTGCTCATTTGTATGACAATACCCAGAGGATTTTCCCTAGCTATCACCTATTCCATGGCAGTTCTCTCAGAACAAAGTAGGGATAGAGCTCAAGTGTGTGGGTGTGGCTTTGCAAAACCTTATATGCTAAGTACTGGTTATTTGAAAGCAAAGGTGATCGAGAGCTTGCTTCATCTGAACCCCCAAAGTTGGTGCAGAATCAGATAAATGGTTCCAGTTTTGGCTCATCTCTTTCAGACAGATGAGTGAAACCCAGGGGATAGTTTAGGTTTGGCAGACAAGTCTCATTTGGAGGTTTTAGGATTTTTGGATTTTTTTTCTTGTTTGTGTCTGGTCTCCCAATTTATCTGGACTCCCAAATTTCAAGGAGGAGGAAGGAGCAGTTGGGGGGCTGAATGGCTTTGATTTTGTCCAATTCCTACTGGGCACTGAGGTCTCTTCTACACTGTGCCTCCCAGTAAAAATGGTGTAAGATTGTCCCCATTTCTAACCTTCACACATTTGTTAGTATGAATTCTGAAAGCGACTAGTAAATCGGAGTGTCAGTCATGAAAATATTGTGCTGCTGTGCTGTATGTGGTGTGGCAAGTGCTGTACAACAGTGAAATTCACTTATGGCATCGTGTGTGTGTGTGTGAGAGAGAAAGAGTGGGGACCTGACCCAAAATAGTATGTACCGCTTTTGATTTTTGTACATGTAAAATGTAGCTACTTTAACATACCAAACTAGTGAACGATAATCGAAGATGACACTGATCTTTACAGGAGCAGTCTGGATGCAATTAATCCAATATTTGATCAAGCAGACTTTTATTCAGAAATATTCTTCCACAAACATACATTATCTCATGCAAACTGCAGTAAAATAAAATAAAAATCCAACCCTCCATTTATGGATGACATCCTTCTTATATTCCTCCTACAATGTGCCTGGGTCATACAGTGTGATACCACCCAGGCACCGACAGGATTTTGTGCTAAAGCCACTGCCTGTTTCTCTCTTACCCCCTTCCCCACCCCACACCCTGTCTTCAATACTCTCTAGTGCCATAGACCAAACTGCTAGTGTTAAGTGTATGTATTTGACAGGAGTTAGGTCTTTTGGGCATTGCAATAGGTTTTCCTCATCTTGGCATGTGAAGATTAAGAGTGTTCTTTGACACCAGCAACAGAGAATGTGAGCACAGCAACTTTCAGGGCATCAGAAGTGTCAGCATAAGGAACAATCAGCAAAAGTAGACTGTGTTGAGGTAATTTTCCCACACTATGTCATAAATTCAGCTGACTCCTGTTCTTGTGAATTCTGGGCTGACAGCATTTCCCTCTTTGTTGCTAAATATCACATAAAGTGTTCTGTCAGCCTCAGAAGTTGTTCAGTCCCTCTGTGTAGTAAAATAAAAAAATATAATCCTTGTCTCTGTGTTTGAAATCTGAGTTTAAATAAAAACATACAAACCTTTCTTACAGTCCAAGATTGTGTTTTGGAGGTTCATATATTTTTTTGCAATATTATGCAGTGTATGCCATGTAGAAGAGCTGAAGGCAAAAGCTACGTAAGCTCAGGTATCAAAAATGGCAGATCTGTCAAGGTTTTTTCCGACTTTGAACTTTAGCGTTCAAAAAGTGGGGACCTACATGGACCCTTCTAAGCTTAATTTCTAGCTTAGATCTGATAACACTGCCACCAGCCAAAAATATAGTGTTTTGGCACGCTTCCTGTTCCCCCAAAACCTTCCCTGGGGAACCCAAGACCCAAACCCCTTGGGTCTTAAAACAAGGAGAAATAAACCATTCCCCTTCCTTTCCTCCCCCCCCTCCTTTCCCCTCCCTGGGATGACTTGGGAAGCTATACAGATCCAAATTCCTTGGATCTTAAAACAAAGAGGAATTAACCATTCCCTTCTGCCTTTTCCCTCCACCAATCCCTGGTGAGTTCAGACCCAATCACCTTGGGGTCTTAAAACAAGGAAAAAATTACTCAGGTTCTTAAAAAAGAAAGCTTTTAATGAAAGAAAAGTTAAAATTATCTCTGTAAAATCAGGATGTAAAATGCTTTACAGGGTATTCAGATTCATATAGCCTAGAGGGACTCCCTCGCCCCCGCTCCAGCCTGAGATTTAAAGCTACAGCAAACAGAGGTAAAAATCCTTCCAGCAAAATACACATTTACAAGTTGAGAAAACAAACATAAGACTAATCCGCCTTTCCTGGCTAGTACTTACTATTTTGAAACATGAGAGACTGATTCAGAAAGACTGGAGGAAACATGGGTGTATGTCTGGTCCCTCTTAGCCCCAAGAGCGAACAACGAACAAAACAAACAGCACAAACAAAGACTTCCCTCCACCAAGATTTGAAAGTATCTTGTCCTCCCATTGGTCCTCTGGTCAGGTGTCAGCCAGGTTCACTGAGCTTCTTAACCCTTTACAGGTAAAAGAGACATTAACCCTTAACCATCTGTTTATGACAGAGGTTCATATATTTTTTTTTTGCAATATTATGCAGTGTATGCCATGTAGAAGAGCTGAAGGCGAAAGATACCTAAGCTCAGGTACCAAAAATGGCAGATCTGATTCCCATTGAAACGAATGGCATTTCTGTCAGTTGCCGTAGACATTAGTGGCAGCAGTATCCTATTATTTTTCTGTTTGTTCGAGTTGGGATTTTTCCCTGTCTTTTTTGTTTTAAAAATCCTAGGTAATTCCTACAAAAAGATGTTGTTAGAACATTAAAGTTCCATTGTTAAAATCTCAGAACAATTAATATTATTATTGTTACTAATATGTATGTAGACCCCAACAGTCACAATGAAGCTTGGGACTCCATTGTCAGAGACACTGTGATGGCTTTGGTTACAGAAACCCCTTGGGACTGTCACCTGATGTTCTGGGATTACTCTGAATCCATTTTCCCTGCCAGCTTGGGACTCCAGAACCCTGTCTTGTTGAGCCAGACACACTAGCCTGCTGCAACACAGACCCAGGGTCTGAACCATGCCCCCAAAGCTGCAGACTTTAACCAAAAACTGCTCAGCAAGTTTCTCTACTGCATCCAGATACCCAGCTCCCAGTGGGATCCAAACCCCAAATAAATCCATTTTACTCTGTATAAAGCTTATACAGGGTAAGCTCATAAATTGTCCACCCTCTGTAACACTGATAGAGATGCACAGCTGTTTGCTCCCCCAGGTATTAATAACTTACTCTTGGTTCAATAATAAACAAAAGTGATTTTATTAAATATAAAAAAATAGGATTTAAGTGGTTTCAAGTAATAACAGACTGAACAAAGTAAGTTACCAAGCAAAATAAAACAAAACACGCAAGTCTAAGTCTAATGCATTAAGAAACTGTTTACAGGTAAATCTCACTCTCAGCGATGTTCCAATAAACTTCTTCCATAGCCTAGACTCCTTCCTAGTCTGGGCCTGTCAAGGTTCCCTCCCAACTCTGAACTTTAGGGTACAGATGTGAGGACCTGAATGAAAGACCCTCTAAGCTTATTTACCAGCTTAGGGTAACAGTAAGCTGCCACCACCAAGCGTGTTCCAAATTTTAAGGGAGAGCCACTTGGAACTCTATTATTGGTCCTTCTGGCCAGGTGTCAGCTAGGTATTGTGAACTTTTCAACCCTTTACAGGAAAAAACAGGAATTAACCCATAACTGTCTGTTTATGACAGGGCCCAATCCTTTCCCCTGGTACAGTGCTTGTTAGCAGACATCTTAGGTGGAAACTAGGGGTTTTCTCATTACTGCCATCCCCTTTGTTCTGTTCCACCCCCTTGTATAGCTTTGGCACAAGGTGGGAATCTTTTGTCTCTCTGGGACCCCACCCCTCCTTCTAAATGGAAAAGCACCAGGTTCAAGATAGATTCCAGTTCAGGTGACATGATCACATGTCATTCTAAGACCTCCTTCATTACCTAGGAGCTGGCTGACATGTACACAGGAAGTCTTGCAGCTAAACAAACCCATTCACAGTTCATTGATTCTGAAGCACCCTTAATGGCTTCCACTTAATATGTTTACATCAGTAATACAAGTTTATATCTTATTCTCCTAACTCCAGATATAGAACGTGCAAACAAATACGATGAATCCACTCAGTAGATCATAAACTTTGTAATGATACCTTACAAGAGACTTTTTTGCATGAAGCATACTCCAGTTACACCATATTTACACTCATAAGCATATTTCCATAAAGCATTATGGAGTGCAATGTCAGAGATACTTCCTGTTCTGATGAGGTTATATTGATCCCGCAGACATGTACAAATATGGGTGTTCCCATCGACTACTGCTGTTGATTTAATCAATTATGATACAAATTTAAATGTATGGACTATGTACTCAGTGGCGCTATTCAGGCATCAAAAGTTACTCATGTACATAAATGTTTGCAGGACTCGGGCCTGATTTAAATCAAGATGCAACAAATGGGTGACACAAGCAAACAGAGGCTCCAAATTCACCAGTCCATCCCTATAGAGAACAGCACTTAAGCACATATTTAAAGTTAAACACTTTTATGCTCTTGAATAAATTTGAGCATGTGAATAGTCAATGGGGATAGACTTGAGCAAGTGCATACATGCTTTGCTCACCTGGGAGCAAAATGAATTGGCTGTGGGGGAAATGGACAAACGTGGTTACATACATATTTTATTAAATATGATTGTGAAGTGTGTGGTTTATACAGTACCTTATTTATGTAGCTGCTTAATTGTATACTGAATTTCAGGCTTCCTGATTTTGTAATCAGTGTATCTTTGTCTGGGTATGATATCAATGCCCAGCTGTACCTCGTGGTCGTCTTCTCTGAGGAGTTCATGCAGCACCTCTTGAAATAAAAAGAATTTTCTTAGCATGAAGCAAGTTTATAACAGATAGCAATTGAGAGAAACCTGAAAGGGATATGAAGCTTCAGACAAGTAACTGAGAGTATTTTTTGCCCTTGTGTCCAGGTAAATTTCTCTGGCTGACAATTGATTCTTCATTTCTTATGTAGTCCTCTGCATCTTGGATATACATAGAGGTTCCCATCCCTAACCTCCTTAGTCCCAGCCACTGTCCATTTCATTGATCAGTATTCGATAGGACTCCCATCAGTGTCCATCACTACTACTAAGGGAGGGCAAGAGATGGAAACTGGGGCTGGGATCCTGGATGTCAGTGAAGCATCCTCCTGGGTAGCTTCTTTCAGAACTTTTATGCAGCTCCAGCTGTTGTAATTTTTATGCCTGATTCCTTCTCTAAGATCTTAATTATGAAATTTACTTAATCACAAATATTATAAACATCTAGAAATCTGATTTTAAAGAAAGCAACACTGGCTTAGAGATGAAGGAGGAAGATGCCCAGTATGTAGTTTAGCTATCTGACTATGGACGTGAATTCTCTCTGAATTTTGGATTTTATCAGAATAAAGAATGTCCTCCATCCTTCAATGTTGGGAAGAGGCTGTCTTGTTTCTCCTTCTACCCCCGTCTGACTTGGAAGATGTCTCCTTCTTCCCCCACCCCAAGCTTTTTTAAAGTCAGGTGAGGGTGGGGTTTAGGTTTTTCATCCTAGGGTGCTCCTACTTTCTATGTTAGAAAAGGTTTGCCTTGTATCTCCCCTTCCACTTCACCCTCATGGGCCCCAGGTTAAAAAGGGGGAGATGATTCTTCTCTGTAGCCTAGGGGGATAAAGGTGGGGGCAGTGTTTATGCCAGTTGGTGTCACCTTATTTCCTGAATAGATGAAGAAGTAACCAAATCATTTTTTCTGGAAACAATTTCTAGAAAGTACTTATAAACTATTATTTTTTCCCAGCTCATAAAAATGTTACACATAGAACACTTGCAAGTAAATAAAGTGTAATTATTATTGGCCTTTTTATATAAGGTTGAATATCTCAAAATGATAATTTAGGCTTCAATCTTTGTATAAACTAAAGTATTCTGAGTAATTTCACTTTAATTAGCATACATCTTGTCTGTAAAGGCTCTTATGCTGATTTTTTAAAAAAGCAAGCTAAATAAACTGAGGAAAACAAGCCACAAACAGAAGCAACATTAACTTAGCTCTTAACTTGTTACGCATCTCTTTGTATAACGAGGGTCAGCAGAGAAGTCTTAAAATATTTGATCTCAATGTTATGCTAGTCTTCTGGGTGTGTGTGCCTGTTTAGGTGTAAAAATCACAGAAAAAGATGTTACGGTGAGCATAATTTATGATGGTGAATTGCTGCTGTGTGTTCTGGCAAATTAAATCATCATGAAGTGCCATTGTGAAGCTTGTCGATTTTCTGCTTTAAATTTAATAGATCATGAGTTTTAATTTATGGTTTATAGCAAAACAATTCCTGTGTGTGTGTTGTCCCAGAAAACACAGTTACAATTTTACACACACACATATACATGGTCATTGGTAAAACTGTAACTGGGTTTTCTGGGAAAATACATCATCCAATGCTTCCCCACTTCTTTTCTTGAAGTATTTCTTTTGTCTGTCTCCATTACACCAGCATGCAATGACACAATGTTTCTGCACAGTGGGAGCTGGCAATCTCCGAAGACGCTTTCCAGCATTGCTTTTTAGGCTGAAATCATTACAATCTTCAATAGCTACTTGGATTTGAAAAACTAGCACATTATTATTCTCAGGACTATCTGGATGTAAAAAGAGGCTATTTGCTTGCTTCTTTCTTTTTCTTTTTCTTTTCTCTCTTTTTTTTTTTTTATTTTTTTTTTTGGTCCTTGGTTACAAGTTTCACTCTTACCTAACTGTATTTTGTTTACTTCTTATTCACAGTTCCAATTCAGATGTCTTGTTCTGTTTGTTTTCTTTTGACATTGTAGGTTTTACATTTGTAAGTGCAAAGGCTCTGCCAGAGTATCTTTATTTTGGTTGTGCTTTATTGCCTTCAAGTTTAAAACACAAAAACAAATAACCATAGTAGTGTAACATATTGTACAATATGTCTTATAACATCTAACAAGAACAGATGTTCAATAATATTGCACTATTTTAACTGTCATTGAGTGATATAGCTTTAAAAAGAAATAGAGCTGTTATATCACAGAGAACATATATTCCATACATTTCTGTTTGTGTAACTAACAGTATGTCTCTATTTTTTGTTTGTTTATTTAAAGTTTGTGTAACTCAAAAGCAGTTTAAAGAGAGCCATGTTATAGTATATGTTGTAATAGTTACAAAACACTGTAAATTCTGTGTTGCTCCTTATCCTGCAAAGAGCTCTGTGCATTGAAGCTAATTGGACTCCACACATTTAGAGGGGCCCACCCACTTGCAGTTCACTGCAGGATCATAAACTGTTTGTGTAACTATTAAAAGTCTGATATTCATAGGTGCTGAGTCCCACAACTCTTGTTGACTTCAGTGGGAGTTTTGGCTTTGAAAATCAGGCCCACATCTTCTATACACTCCCTGCATAGAATTAATCAAAATTAGCATACAATTATTTTGTCCACACCCTATGCATAATAGGTGTGTCTTTTTGTGTGACAAAACTGCTTTGCTTACACTGCCTGCAGTAATCACTCAATGGATTTTGAAGATAGGGACATCTGTCTGTGCACTGCTTGCAATCACATGGCTTTTGAATGCTAAACTTCTGCAATTTTCAGAGTATTAGTGTACATTTTTAGTTCTGCATTCTCTGAGGTTAGTCACACATTCCTTAAATAGAAGTTACAACATCAGTAAATGCTCCCTTTCAATAGCGGTTTGCACTGTATGCTTTTTGGCTTTAGTTAATTTGTAAGGTCAAGTAATCAAAACTCCACACTGAATATGCAAATTATTATAAAAATATATTTTATTTGTATGTATTCCAAAGATTTCTAAATGCCTGTAAAGTCACCTTCCTTCTTTTGCTGATAGACTCTAGATTTTGTGATGTCACATCCAAAATGATGTTTTAGACATTATATTTTCACTCTGAAGGAATAAAATGTTGTTGTTTTTTTTCCAAATTATTTTTATTGACAAGTTGAACTGAATAAATCTGTGGGTCAAATCTACAGCCTCAAATACTTCTAAAAATATGCAAAGCTTAGTAAATTTCATTCACAAGACAAACACACATACAGTCCAGCTCTTGCTTGATCCTGCAAATACTTAAACAGCATGACTTATCTCATGGGAGTAGTTCCTTGAATTCAATGGCATATTGACTTCTGTGGGACAAGTCACATGAGAAAAGTTACTACTCAGTTGCTTAAGCATCTTCAGGCAAAACTTCTGTTGATTTTAGTGAGTGTTATCCAGTGAGAGTGAGAAAAGACTGCAGGATTAGAGCCAGAGGACACAGTTTTTTCTCGTTGTCTCTCTGCAGAGAGGATAAGGGGGGCGAAAAGACTCTGAGGTGGAGAACCTCTGCAGATGGACTTGACAGCATGCTGTGGACATCTTGACTGAGTTGTAGGACATTTTTCTTGGATGGGTCCACTGTGAGCAGGCTGGGGTGATTGGGTGTGTTCAGTGGGTCTGGTTAGTGGCTCCATGAAACTTGTGGATCAGATTAATTTAGGGAGTGCAGTGCCTTTGGCTTCAGTGATCAGGGGTGCCACTTGGGGTCTCAGTGGGAGGGTGAAGTCTAAAAAATGGACTAACATTCCTGGAAATCTTACTGAATAGTATCAGCTTTGTGAACTAACTAAAACAGTAATTCTGCAGCCTACCAAAAAGTGACAAAACAAACAAGTTATTATAAATATATATTAATTCTTTATGTAATTTACATAATCTCTGTGTGTGTGTGTGTGTACACACACACACGCACAAACACACTCACACACACACACACGGTATTTCTCATACAAACACAGAGATGGGGGTTGGTGGGTAAGGGAAACTAATGATGGAATTGAGCAGTGGGCTAGGGAAGTCCTGACATGAGGGCCCCAGGGATGGACATGGGTAAGTAAGGGGCAAGCTGTGGAATGTGTTTGAGGAGGTGAAGGGAGAGGAGTGTGTACCAGAGCTGTGTCTGTAGGATAGGACCATGAGCTAGGTCGGTGTGGGACTGGGGGGAGCGGAGGGAGGGAGGGGTGTATGGGGAGGGCTGTTACAAGATTAGGGGTGTCTGGGGGTTGGGGGTGTGACTAGAATCGGGTTGGTGTGGAGGCTGCAGGGGAGGATGCAGGAGGTGAAGTTTAGGGCTGAGAATCTGGGGCTGTGGAGAAGGGTTGAAGAGTTTGTGAGGAGGAGATTCCAGCAGGGGGAGGAGATTTGGATAGCTATCCTGGAGGGTGGGGAGAGGGTTTAGGGGCTGGTGTCAGGTGGATGTAAGGGGGCAGCAGATGGGCGTTACCAGATCAGATTTTCTGAGCTGTGAAGTTGAACTGCTGGGTGGGGTTGGTGCTTTTCTGAGACATCTCCCCACCCCACCCCAGCTCCATAATTGCATCCCCTGGTGGCGGGTCTGGGCCCTTTGTTGCGGCCAGGTACCTGGGACTGAGCCAACACAATTCCCCACTGTCTCAGGTGTTTACTAGGAGACAAAGGTGGAGGTCAGGCTCCTGGCTAGAGGCTGCACAGTGAAAAAGGCCTGAGAGTAGCAAGGCCACCACTGCCCCTGCCCCTAAACCAGTAATCCCCAGAGTCAGCTCCTTAGCATCTCCCCTTCCACATGACACCCCGGAGCCAACTTAGAGTCCTCAGCATTCCCAGTCTCCTGTGGGCAGCATGCAGGGAGCCCCAGAGAGCCAGCACTGCCCAAGCCGGCAGCAACAGCCCCAAATCCTCCATCACTGCCATCCTGGGTTGGTGAGGGGAGGAGACCTGCTGCTCTGCAATGCGCTGCCTCTGGTGTTGCAGCAGGAGGAGCAGCACTACCAGCCAGGGGATAAAATCTTTCTGACTGTGTTGGAAGCAGGGCTTCTCCCCTCTCTCCCTCCTTTGTGGTGCTCCCACCAGTGATTACTGTAGTTCTTGGGCTATGATAACAGCTCTCACTAGAGTTGCCTTGTACCTTCCTCTAGGCTGACAGAAGGAAATAATCCTCCACCTCTGGTATTGTATTGGTCGCACACACACAGGCTTTGGTGGAGGATATTGGATTGTTCTTAGAACAATACCCGAACATTACTGTGGATTGAAATAAGCCTGTTGATTAAACTAGATTTTAGTCATAGTGATAGCCTTAGAAACACAGAGAGAGAAAGTTTGGGATCCTGTAACTTATACTATCACAGGTAAAAGCTCCTGTATGTGATTTTTTAAATCTAACAAGAATGATCTCAATTTGCCATCAGCTAATATGAAATGTGTCCATCTGTGATGTTCATAATGGAATAGCTGCTTTATTGTTAGGTATCAATTTGATCCCTGCAGGATATTACTTCTGTCTTTTAATTAAAAACCCTAGAGGCATCTTCATCAGCTAAAATTGTTTTTATTTATAATCTTTAAAATAACTTGGTCAGTCCTTATATTTAATTTGCCCAAGCTTAATGGATGTGGGCATTATTTCCTGTGAAAATAATGAATGTCTGACAACAAATAGTTACTTCTGTAATAAATATGTTCTGTATATTGGCACCCTGTTGAAGCCCATCTTGGGCATATACTTCTGCATGTGGCAGTCTCATCTTTCACATGTGTGATTATGTTGTATTTTTCATGTACTTCCATGGCATATCCAGTTTTGAAAAGTTAACCCTTCATCATTCAGAAATCAGTGGTACTGTGTAGCAAGGTACCACTCTGTGTGCACAAGGCTGGTAAAACAGGACCAATAAAAGGTAAAGTGTATCTATGTGGTGAGTGTTGAGATGAGCAAAGAGATGGTGTCTTTGAGTGTAATCTGTTTAATTTCCATTGGTTTTTAATGGTTCACCACTGAATTCTACCAGCCTGTAATGAGCACAACCAGTTGTTTGGATGAAAACCAAGGGGACAGAATAGCTTCTGTTGTCTCTTAGGAGACTGAATGATATAACATTTAGTAAAATACATACAGTACTTTCTTAACAGCTTGTAGTTTCCCAATATTAACCCTCTGGGTTCCCCAGAACTCTTAAGGAATGGACAGAGAAGCAAGCTATTGCTGAAGACAGTGCAATGATCAATATCTTGCATTACTGTAGAAATCCTTCTGGGTTTAAAACTTTTTTCTTGTATTTGGTAGAGATCTCCAAAGAAGGTGAATCTCAGCCATAATAGCAAATATTGTGTTCAAATAGGAGGTGGTCCCAGTGAAGGACATTAAGATTTAATCTAGGAAAGCTAAAACACAATACAAAATCATCTGGTTTCAGGATTGCAAATTGTTTTGTCTGTGAAAACTTTTCTACATTAGTTACAATTTGATGATAAAATAAAATAATAAAATTCATTTCCTTTTCTACAAAATGACATTTGTGATGGAGCATATATTTTCCTATTTTAAGTTTCTACCTATTTTAAGTCTCTACCTAACAGTGAAATCAATGAAATTGTCATGAACTATATCATGATGTCTAAGTCCAGAAGTAGATAAGAGATTATGAACACCCATGTTTAGGGCCTATCCAATTCCCGTTGCAACCAATGGGAGTATTTCCATTAACTGCAGAAGGGAATTAGATCAGGAAGGGTAGTGTTCTGTTAAAATACAGACATCTGGCCAATAATATCATATTTTAAATATGAAATGTAATCACTTCAGCATGGAATTGTAGTGTAGTTTAAATACAATTTTCTTAGCTTTTTTAAAAATTAAAGATACATATCTCTGTCATATAGGTATTGAAATAAGTACAAGTTCATGCACAGAGAATATATTACAAATATGTAAAGAAATGGCCACATAAATTAAACTGTGTCAGCTGTACTTATTAAACTTCCAAAGCTACATGCTGGGGGTAAATTTCTGGCATCATTGAAGTCAATGGGAAAATTCCAATTGACTTCAGTGGGGTCAGGATTTCACCCTTGGTTTTTACCGGCTAGACCCCTCACAATTTGAGAGGCTAACCATAGTTAAAAATCCTGAGACAAAGAATCTATTCATTGTTATTAACTGAATTTCATTTTGGAGTTGGAAAAACAAAATGATTTTGGGGACAGAAGAATCTGAATTCTGCCAGATTCTTTGCGAGAGCTCAGAAGCACCATATGATCTCAGATAGAAATGAATATTCTGCCCGTTTTTTTTTTTCTATACAGTACACCATATTCAAGAATGGGGTGGAGAGGAAATAGGAGAAATCCACTTCAGATTCTTCTCTAACTTATTCTAAGCAAATTAAGAGACTGAGAAAGACCTCTCTCTATCAGTCTGACACCCTGCAGACAGTATTAACTAACACATTTTACCTGTGATAATTGTAAGTAAATTCAAGACTGGATTTTAGCTCCTTGGAGAGGAGTGTAACTGTGTTCGTCCTTATTAAAACACAGGATTGCAGCTCAGAATTTGGGGAAATGGTGTGAATGTGGGGAGGTACATTAAATTTTGAAAGTACTATTTTGAAATGGATACCATCATCAAAAGTGAGCATCAGCCAAGAACTTGCTCTTTTTTAAAAATTGAGATTGAATGTCAAGGATTTTTTTTTTCCTGATAAGGAGTTATGGCTAAGGTTTTCTAGGTACACTGACATTTTAATTGGTAGATTAGCTATTTAGTGCTAGAGTGTATTAAGAAATAAATAATAATAATAATAAAAAAGCCTCACTCCTGTCTCATTTCTCTTCTTGTGTCATGCAGAAAGCAGGAAGAAAAACACTAATAGGGTACTTCAACCTCATAGTCATATATTGAGTGTTTCTCCAAATAGCAGAAACCTTTTGCTTTCAGAGTTTTGGATAGTTTCCCAAGGCATCATCATTAGTGTCTGTGTTTATCTTGCTTTATCAAAACTTGGAATTTGAAGTAACTTCCAATTCTACTTTTAGTTTAGCATTGCAAAATCTGTTGTTCTAAAGCTGGAATTGCATGCCATCTCCAATCCCAGCCAGATCTGGGTAAGTGCTTTGAATAATGACAGATCAGAGAAGATGGGTCTGAATGCATAATTATGGTAACATGCAGTTAATAAAGCTTGATAAAGCTATGCACACACAAGTAAGAAAACTTGCTTGATAAAGCAGGGTTTTTTAATAGATGGAAATGAACTATAACTAGTTACAAAGGCTTGTGAACTTCCTCACTCTTTCTGAACGTCATTGTTTCAGATTGTCGTGGCAGTCTCATGTATGGTGTTTACTTCATGCATAATGATTTCCTTTCCCCCCATTCCTTGAACAGTTTTGCCTTTTCAACTAGTTACTGTTACCACCATTTAATAAGAAGGCTTTTCTTGGCTTTCTAATCGAAAACTTGCTTTTATCTTTCTTCATAAAAGAATTGAAATAGCTTTTTTCAGGTCTCTGTAGCCTCTGGGGAGATAAGGACCCTGCGGTTAACAGGATGAGAGATTTTTGTTCAGAAATTTTTATTTAGACAATGAAAAATGACCTCTGTAAACTCAAAGCTATCTTATTTTGGGGCTTTAGGCTTCTGGCAGATAAATCAATTGGGCCCTTGGGAAAGCAAAGGAAAAACCTTTGCAGTAACTATGTCAGGGCAACACAATAGATTTGTTGTGAGGATGCAGTTATGTTGAAGATAGAATGTACTTAAAATATATATAATTTTATTTTCTATTAAATATTCAGCATCTAGATACTATGGTTTTCAGCTGCTCTAAGTAAATATTTATTTCTGTGAAATAACTGGAGAAAGGACCTGATTGATTTATCTATCTATCTATCAAAACAGAGTTAAATGTTCAAAATCAAATTCAGTTATTTACTTATAAAATGATACACCTAATATCGCTTTTGTGAATAAAAAAAGTTTCTAGTGATATCCATCTTTCATCTGCCAAATACATGGGCTTTAGACATTAGTCTTTTTCATAAATGATGTAATTGTTGCCAGGATAATACCGTGGCTTCTCTAAAATATGCTTTAGCAAATTACCATAACAGTTTCACACCTGTATGTAACCCCAAGGAACTTTGCAAGTCCTCGCAGCATGAATTTGCACTACATGTTTGCTCTTGAAAGAACAAGTGTTGCACTTTCCGGTGTGTTCTCTACCTGTGTCATGGAGCGTGCAGATGCAGAGTGAAAAGTTATTCAGAAATAAATTGCAGATTTGACAAGGAAGCAAATGAAGAGACAGATGTTTAACTAAAATGCATTGATGTGCAATAGTTAGCAATTTGGTGGGTGTTGAGCAACACGATTAAGAGACATCACTGAAGACTTTTTAAATTTTTTTATTTGAAATGAAATTACCATATGAGATTGTGAAGCACAACAATGAAAGGCAGATAAAGACATGTTAAGGTGAGGAGACTGCCTCCTTGTAACTGTCAGGCAGTGTTTGCCCAATACACTCCAACCCCTACTCTCTTAGTAGGTGTTGATCCAGTCTAGAGAAGTGGGTTCTGCTGACTCACTAAAACAAGCAACCCATGACCCTGCTTGGAGGGAGGTAATGTGGCTCTCTAGAGTATGGCCTGAACCAGGGGTGCTGGAACAATTAGTATAGTGGGGATGCTGAGAGCCATTGAATGAAACTGTCAACCCTGTATATGACGGAAACCATTTCAAGTCAGAGGGTGCAGCAGCACCCTTAGTTGCAACATCTATGGACTGAGCTGTCCTTTGGCAGGAACTCTAGGAACAGCCAAACCTGGGGACAAGGCTTGAACTAATTGTATGTTTTTATCTTATACTTGTTCTGTTTGTTAATAAAGCCATGCCAAAACAAGGGGATGAGTTTGGACTTCATATACTGCATGTGAGAAGAGCTAGGTTGGGACTGACAATCACATTCCAATGAATGCTGATATTCCAGGATTTGGAAGTAGTTTGAACTAAGGGATTCCAGTTACATTTCACTTTTTTTCAGGAGAACACCCCTGAAAATTCAGAAATTATCCTGAGTCCCATGCTGCATATCATAGTGCTACTACTTGGCTATCAGGCCCGCCAACGTAAGCGAGTCAGTTGTGGCAAGCTCTTTTAGAGCATACTGTGGGCCATGAACAAGGGCGGCTCTAGGCATTTTGCCGCCCCAAGCGCAGCAGGCAGGTTGCCTTCGGCGGCTTGCCTGCAGGAGGTCCTCGGTCCTGCGGATTCGGCGGCACACCTGTGGGAGGTCCGCCGAAGCCGCGGGACCAGCGAACCCTCCGCAGGTATGCTGCTGAAGGCAACCTGCCTGCCGCCCTCGCGGCGACTGGCAGAGCCCCCCCCCAGTGGCTTGCCGCCCCAGGCATGCGCTTGGCATGCTGGTGCCTGGAGCCGCCCCTGGCCATGGAGCATCAAACATTGTTCAGACCAGCCATGCCTACTGAAGTTAGCAGCAGTACCACCTTAATTCAGCTCTAGACATGCTATCTTCCACCATCTCTGTATGTTTGGGCTTTTATCATATATGTGTGTAAATAATAAGTAAAAACGTATTAAGGTTGTAATAATCAGTACAAGAGAAGGGACATTCAGATACATTTACTTACTGAAATGCTGTAAGTCTGACCACTTTGCAATTAAAGCACTTGATAAACAACCCCTCAGAACTGGGCCACATGAGATATTACTGAAAAGCTCGTTTAGCATTTCTAATATAGCGACCGCTGTTGATGCTCCAATTATCGGATGGTGTTACTTTAAGGTAAAAAAAAGCCTTTTAAGAGAATGTTTTTGTTTTCTCAAAATTGCAAATGTTAGGCTAGAAATTCAAAATTAAGGTTACACTTTACAACAAAAATACAGTCAAGTACTAGGTAACATGGGACTGGCACAGTTAAAGGCAATCAGATAATTTTGATTCTTGCCCTGTTCATTGCCAGCATTTCCTCCTGCACACCTTTCACACCTTGTGTGTAAGATGGGACATATCTGAAGTGAATTTCCATACGGACTTCAAAAAGTTTGAAGCCAGTGACTGTTGTCGTCTTCAGTCTGCTTTATTTGCATATGTATTTTGCTGATGTCAAGGAACTCTGGAGCACAAACAGAGCTCATGACTTAGATTTTGTCTGTAATATATAACAGTTGATTATTTTGCCACCTTATGTGTCTGGCTTAGTTTTTGTTCCTGCTTCTAAATGGTTAATAACGTAAGATACAGTGAGCTGCATTCTCTGCTGGTGTAACTCTATTCATTTCCATTCAAAATTCTCAGTGTTTTTATAAGCATTAAATCATTTAGCCTTCCTACATTACACTGAGGGAGACTAGTAGTATGCGTTAATTCCAATTATTATTATTGCCCCCATTTTACAGAGGGGGAAGTTGAGGCACAGAGTGTTGAAGTAAATGAATTTTTTTGGCAGAACCAAGAATAGAATCCAGCTCTCCTGTGTCTCAACCACAAAACCAAGTGCTATGGAATTGAGAGCATAAGTCCTATATTGAAATAATTAGTTTAATAAATACAATTTCAGGACTGTAAGAGACAAAGATTTAAAGAGCCCCGCTCAGGCTTTGTACATTGACTCTTGGAGTCCGAGTGCTGAATTCTCAGTTACACTAAGTCCTCTCTGGCTGTATTAAAGGGTGTTTAAAGTGGATTAAATTACATTGCACCCACTGTAATGTCCCCTTCCCCCATTAAAGCAGTATAATGGAGCCCGTAGTGTAGATGATAATCAGGTCTTCAGACTCTATAGGAATCAATCTGCAAAGCCTTGCTCATTCTTAGGGTTTTGACATAAGAACCAAAGAGAGAGATTTGGTGGACAGCCCTGTTTCAGAAACTCAGATGATGCCTAGTATTAATCGCTGGTGAGAATATGCCTGCTAAGACACACTGACCTAGTGGTTGCATTAAGCAAAAATAAAAATACAGTGATTAGAATGAGTAAGATAGCAAACCATTTCCGTGGCAGATTTTATACATAAGCAACGTATACTGTAATAAAAAACAGTATTTTTTTCCATCTGAGCATTTGACTTTCTCATGAAACCTCAGTTTTGTCTGAACTGGGCCCACATGCTGGTTCATGTCCACATAACTCATCCTTTACAGTCACAGACTGATGTGACACAGGGTAATAGAAAGTGATGCATTGCCTGAATTTAAAGGAACATGGACTATTTCTGGGTTTGCTGTGCAGTATGAGATTTGTATCAGATTTGAAGCAAAGCTAACCAAGCAGACAGAGCAGTAAGATATCTACAGCTTCCATTAATCAGTATATACTATGCTGTTTCCCCCCTGCCCCTGCATCTAATTCTATTTGCTTGGTGCATTTTGAAGCTAAGACATATACACAAGGTAACCTCAGTGATCATTTACAGTGCTTCTCACTTCATTGTTCTTGCATTTAAAGTTTAAGAATCATTCTTCACTAAGCCAATTTGGCTGTAAATCACTAATGTGAATAGATAATATTAAAAATAGTGATGTAGCTTGGATTTAGTTTTATTATTGGTGTTAGTGAGTCTTTGTTTGTTTTGTGTTTACAATGTCCTTGTTTTGACATGACATTTATAATCACTGGTAGGGAGACATCACAACACAAAATTCATACAAAACCAACATAGCTATTAGCAGGGGATGTGGCTCAGTGGTTTAAGAATCTGTTTTGAAATGAGTAGAGTGCCTTGAACCGTGGATTGAAATCTTGGTAGGGTCAGTTCAGTCCTTTGTTACTGAAAGGTAGATTCCTGCAATTTACTGGGGTGGGTCATTCAGAGGAGACCTTAAAAAGTGAAGTTCTTTATGCTGTGCATGAACATTAAGGAGCCTATGACACTTTGAGAGTAAGGTTTTCCCTGCTGTCCTTGGCCTCTCAATCTGGATCATATTTGAAGGGAAGGATAGAATTTTCAGACACCCGTTACTAACCTTTAGAAAGAGAGTTGATGTCAAATACAACTGATGTTAGCGGTGCATCAACCCAGCCTTTATTTCTGATAAATCCAAGTTTACTTGTGTTATATCAGTATATTATCCTTGCTTTGTCTCTCTCAGCTGAAAGGCCATGTCTTAACTAATAATGGCCTTGGTGCAGAATATTTCAATAAACTGAATGTGTTTCACAAATTCTCTTTATTTTTTAAGAACAAATTGCTGTTGACTCTGACTCCTATCTTGATTTTGGTTATCCTGTAATTCTCTTGATGGAAATACCCTTGGAAAAAAGCATTCTTTTGAAGTTGAACAAGAAATACTGTACTATGAAAAAGCCTTTTAAAAACCTATATGTTTTTAAAGGCTTTTCACGGTACAGTATTCCTTCCATTAAGAAATTTCATACTTAGTCTCCCCACCATGATATATCTTCTATCAACTATTTTTCAGTATGTTATATAGGTTTTTAAAAGGCTTTTCATAGGAAAGTACTTCTTGTTAAAAACATTTTCTCTCCATGGTGTTTCCAGCAAGAAACTAGCAGGATAACCAAAGTCAAAATGGGAACCAGAAAGTAAGCAGCTACTCATTTTAATAGCAGAAGCTGAGACACATGTTCAGTTTGCTGAAATATTGCAACAGGACCCTTCACTTGTTAAGACACTAACCTGTTTATTGAGACTAATATAGCAGAGACAAGATAATGCCATACGCAAATATACTTGGAATTATCTATCAGGCAGGTATTGTGTGTTTATGAAAGACTTTCATGGTACAGGGCTTCTTGTTTAAAAAGAAATCATAAGAATGCTTTTTTCCATGGTATTTCCATGCTAGTGCGTATGATACAATATTGCATGTGATACAGAAGCCTTCTAGTGATGAGAACGCCTTCAGAAGTAGAGCCTGCTCAAAACACCTGGCTATATTCAAAAGGAGGATAGTCCTCTCAGGGATGAGAATTTTTCCTAAGGTTTGAAATCCTAATACTATCAACAGGAGACTCCCCCTCCCTGCACACACTCTGTGGGGGAACCCCACAGATACTCATATCTTCAAAGGAGAATCTGTTAAAAATGTAGCAGTCTTCAAAGGGAGAACATCACCCCCAGCAATGTGAAGTACTTTAAAGTGGGAGCCTACCAGCAGTATGAAATCTCAGAGGAAAAACTCCCAGAGCACTGTGAAAATTTGTAAAAGAGCAAGTCCTCCTTCTTTAACATGCACTATGCTATTATTTTCTTTAAAAATGATCCTTTCATGCACTGTGTACATTTATAATTATGGAAAGGATCTTATTTAATCAGAATCTGATAGAACTCTCCACCATTTAAAAAATGTGGATGAAAGAAAAGAATGACAGAGGAAACAGTGACTTTTTCCTTTCCTTTCCTTTCCTATTTTTTTTAACTCAACTGATATCTAGGCAATCTAATATTACTACTTAGTTCATGGATAGTTCTTTTCATCAGTACAACTCAACCACCTTCAAAAAGTTAAGTGGGGACATTGAGGCACAGGGAGGCCAAGTAACTTGCCCCAGAAGCAAACATTATTTCTGCATTGATGGGCATAGTGCTTTACAAATAGATTCTTGCTCTGATCAGTTTACAGATGCTGAGTATGTTCAGTCCTAACAAAAATCCAAAATGTAAGGAAAATCCTGTCTATGCGCACAATACATATACTCTGTGTGTGTATAATATATAGTTATAAAGTAGCTAAGTGTCTCACAAACAGTAGTGAATTTATATTGTTAGCTAGGGGAAAAGGAAACTGAGGCAAAGAGCTATTATATGATTTTCTCAGGGTTACACAGGAAGTCTGTTACAAAGCCAATAAAAGAAGCCAGTTCTCCTGAGTCTCAGTACAGTGCCTTCACCACAAAACCATCCTTCTTGTTTTGTACATCAGATGAAAACTTCAGAAATACATACTACAGAAATATAGGAATCTCCATACTAGATTTGACTATCTAAGTTAGCATCCAGAGGAAGGTGTAATAAAACGCCTTGATGGGCATCAGCCAATCATGCAACGCCATATATGTGGAGCGGAAATGCTTGATTGTCAGTTTATATCCTAAACAGTGAATTTCATTAGTTTAAGCTTTTGACTTGTTGCAAACATGTTAGGAGTAATTTAACTTTACCACAAGGGGTGAAAATATCATGGCCCTTCCATGTGTCTAGTATTACCTCTTCTTTCACAATGTCACGTGGTTTGTAATTTTTTTCAACAGTGAAAGTTTACAATCTTTAGTATTTTGTCTTTCATATTATTTGATAGTCAATTGGATTTCTTATTCCTAAAATGATCAGTGAAAAAAATATGATGCCTAGTGGCAATTGGACAATCTTCCCTCATATGGAGGGGAAAGGACTCTTTAACTGCAACTGACAAATCGCTTTACACTATTCTGATGCTATAATGTTTTGATATTTGCCACTTTTTCTAATTAAAAAAAATTGGAATGATATCTCCTGTTTTGAAATTACACAGATGTATCCAGCAGGTGATGGTTGGCCTGACACCAGTAAACAAACTTAACCTGTTCAGCAAACTAAAACTGTATTTTGCCACAAAACGTTGATAGTTCACGCACATATTCAGCAACACCAACTGCTAAATCCACTTACCATGTCAGGAGAGGAAGCAAATAGATAAGTCCAGGAATGTTTTCATAATGCTTCCATGTGTGTTTAACTTAGGGAGGTAGGAAAATTTCTCCCATTAAGAGATCTGACTTTCAGTCTCCCCACCAACATATTACTAACATTTTTCTCAGTAGTAAATGCAGGTTTCCTTTTATCCTCAGATTGCTAGGTGATCCTGTTCTATAAACTAACCCCAGGGTCCAGAAAGTGCCTAGAATCATTTGGATTCCTCTTTATAGTTTATGATCTTTGCCATTTAAATTTTATTTTTTTGTCCATAGTATGAAATACATGTTTTGGATCCTTGATTCAACCAAATTTAGACAGGCTCCAGGGAGAGTACCAGGCTCAGAGCAGTACCACTTATTTTCATTATTGCCAACCACCTGTGGAAGTCTTATCATCAGACCAAGTGGAAAAAGCTGCCTTCTCTGGGTGAGTCTGGGGGAGTAGGCTTGGGAAATGTCCACTGAATATGTGCATTGATGTAACTAACAGTTTTGCATGGTGAAATATAGTTTCAGTTTGCAGAACAAGAGAAGGGTCTTCACTGATGTCAGTCCACCTGAATCTATCTTCCCTTAAACAATGCATAACTTGCCAGCCTGTTCATGCAAATCCACTTTCCTACTCTCCTCTTTCTCCTCGGTCAGTCAAAGTCACACACAGAAATACAAGAGTTTAGTCATTCTTGGTGAAATTCTATTGAAGTCAATGGAGTTACACTGGAGATGAATTTGGACCAGTAATTCTAAAGGGTTGGGAAGGATTTTTTAAAAAAAGAATCTTGCTTCATCCTACCTATGCAAAATTTACAAAGCTACAGTCAGAAGGCTGTGATATCTGAGTTTTATAACTTTTGTGTTATCTGCGTATATAGTGTAGCCGCTTTAACCAATAGTCTCAGAACAATAGAGCATTTCTCACTTTAGAACAAAGAGCCATCACCTTCAAAAAATGAAATACTTGAGGCACACTCTAATGTTCCAACCCAAAAGAAAATAAGATGACTCTAAGTTTCCTGAATCCAATCCCAATTATATTTCATTTAATAACACTCAGTGAAATATCTGGTGGCAGGGGAAATGAAACTGCATAAGTTTATGGGCTCATTCATCAAGAACTAATTGAAGCTTTCATACATTTTAGTGCTGATAAAACACTGTAACAATAAACAATAACAAAATTCACCAGAGAAGGATTTGTTTTGCGAGGAGGAAAATGGTTCAGTTTCATCCTGGGGTTTCCTGGTTAAAAGTGTCTCCAATTTAAAAAGGGATAAGCACAAACTCCTGTGCATAATGACAGGGTGGGAGCTGTGGCAAATGTATTAGTATTGCTCCAGTGGAGCTATTCTCATTGTAAGTATTTGCTATTGTATGTGGCTGAGCCAGGATGCATAACAACCAATAGGATTTTTTAAAGTTTGGTTTTTTTTTAAAGCAGCTCCCATGTAGTTTTTACTGGAAAGGAAAGGAAATTACAGTTTTAGAGTGAACTTCAGTTAAGTTCTGGTTCTCAATATACCAACTAATCATAGATTTATTGAGTTCAAGAAAATTGCTTGTCTTTATTATGTTCCTTTGGAGAACCAAACTGCTCTTAAAATTACAGTTCTTTTAAGCAAATCCTATAGCAATGCCTTGTCAATGTTTAAATGTTCCCCTTTATTTCTTATATATTTTTTTCTGAAAAAAAAAGTCTTTGGAGATATAACAACATAATGAAATGTATCAAGAATATGTTAGTCTTGACTTAAGGAATGTAAAGATGAAAGTTTCTGCCATTGGTGGAACTAGAGGCAGCACTATGATCTAGGGCATTGGACAAAGGGTCAGGAGTTATGAGTGCTAATTTTGCCTCTGCAACAGGGCAGCTGCATGTCTGTGCGAAAGTGACTTTACCTCCTGTACCTCTGTTTCTTCTCCCTCCCACCCTTTGTTTGTCTTGTCTATTTAGGTCCCTAATGCTCATGGTCAAGGTTGTCTGTGAGCTGGTATTGCTACTAATGGTTGCTGCCTTTGCTCACACAGTAAACAGTATCTAAGAGTATCCCCCTGGAGCTGGTGGTATAAATTCCATCTGGAGGAGACGTACCTGCACTAGCTCTGATTGAACTACTGTACGTAGTTTGCTAAAAAGAGAAGTGTAGCCATGGCAGTTCAAACAATAGGGGGGCTAGCTGCCCTGATATGATCCTATCCAAGATGCTAGGTACACAGCTGGCCCTTTTGCCATTTTCACCACTTGACTACACTTCTGTTTTTGGCACACTAGCCTGATTAGGGCTAATACAGATCTGTCTCCTTGAGGTGGAATTTACACATTCAGCTCAAGGTGCAGCCACCCCTTTAATCCCTGTTTGTAAAGGACTTGGATCAACCTTGAGACTCAAAGGTAATGCATAATACCACTTTCTGATAATGA
Organism: Gopherus flavomarginatus; assembly: GCF_025201925.1. Lineage (NCBI taxonomy): Eukaryota > Metazoa > Chordata > Testudines > Testudinidae > Gopherus > Gopherus flavomarginatus. The sequence goes on along the minus strand of NC_066620.1, from coordinate 142,755,509 downwards.
AAATTCACATCTCAGTGTTTGGTCACATGTTCTTTATTTCATTTACAAATGGTATACATACATAAACTCTGACATTTCACAGTAGTACTGGCAAGCTACAACATGCAGACAATGGAGTCTGATTTCCACTGGCATAACTATATGCTCAGGATATATATGAATTCTACTGCCAATATTTAGTCTGCGGCAGCTCTTCCTTCTCTGGACATTACTTTCTGTCTGCTGATCGGTTGCTTACCCCAAACACGTTCTTCCCCTCTCCATCATTCCACTGTCTGCATCACTCGCCTGCCCTCCCTCTCCTTCACTGTCACCTCCTGCTTCTTTGTGACTATTCTCCCAGGTGTTGGCCAAGATGACTTCCAGAGTTAAAAGCATGGGTCTCCAGACCTTGAACTAAAGCTCCAGGATCTCAAGCTGGGACCAGTACTGCATCCTTATCCTCTATCGACTGAGGGCAGAGGGGATGCATAACACACAGTGAACCTGTGGATGACACTTGCTCCTACTAACTTATCCCCATTCTGCTAACAAGCCATCATCACCATAATCATTTTGCTTCCACATTGCATGCCTTTCCCCTGCCATTATCTTTCTAGAGTATCTTTCTTCAGCACAGGGATGACAGCTTCTGGGGACTGTACAGTGCCCAGCACAGTGATCCACATTTTGGAATCTTTTGGTGCCACAGTAATAAAAATAAATAACAAAGAATCAAACAAATATATTAGTTTTTATGTAGGAACATAGCATTGGAAAGGATCTCCTGGATCATCAAGCCCCATGCCCTGCTATCACAGGCAACCCTGTCATATAATCCCATTAATAAATTAATCAAGCTCCACCTTAAATACAGTTTAGTTGTTGAAAATAGTATTCAATCCAATGTTATAAATTTGAACTTTTGAAAAAGAGAGAGAGTTTTTTAGAGCCTTGACACTGTCATCTCTCCTCATGATGAGTTGTACATTACCTTACTTTCGGTGGGACTACTCAGAGGATAAGGCACCACTCATTGTAAAGACAGCAGGTACAAGGCCCTAACGTGTTCCATATTCTAAGTATTTGGGTTAAGTAAATGTATGCACCTACTTTTTTCTTTTAAACCATAAAATATATTATACTTTCATTTCATTTTCTTTTTACTAAAGTATCTATGATCCTTCCATTACATTCTGTCTTCTCAACCCAATCTATGATGTTTGTGCTGGCAGACTTTATTTGCCAGGTGAGGACAGATGTTCCAAAAAGATGAGGTTTATAAAAACACACTCAGAATTACAAGTTGTAATAACCTTAGTCCCAGATTTGGACCTTAGCGTCCAAAATATGGGGGTTAGCATGAAAACCTCCAAGCTTAGCCACCAGCCTGGACCTGGTACCTGCTGCCACCACCCAAAAATTAGAGTGTTTTGGGGCACTCTGGTCCCTCTGAAAACCCTTCCCTGGGGACCCCAAGACCCAAATCCCTTGAGTCTCACAACCAAGGGAAATAATCCTTTTTCCCTTCCCCCCTCCAGGTGCTCCTGGAGAGATACACAGACACAAGCTCTGTGAAACTACACAGAGGGACTCCCCCTCTCCGTTCCCAATCCTGGAAACAAAAAGTACTTTCCTATTTCCCCAGAGGGAATGCAAAATCAGGCTAGCGATCCAACACACAAATCTCCCCTTGATTTCTTCCTCCCACCAATTCCCTGGTGAGTACAGACTCAATTTCCCTGAAGTAAAGAAAAACTCCAACAGGTCTTAAAAGAAAGCTTTATATAAAAAGAAAGAAAAATAAGTACAAATGTTCTCTCTGTATTAAGATGATACAACACAGGGTCAATTGCTTAAAAGAATATTGAATAAACAGCCTTATTCAAAAAGAATACAAATCAAAGCACTCCAGCACTTATATTCATGCAAATACCAAAGAAAAGAAACCATATAACTTACTATCTGATCTCTTTGTCCTTACACTTGGAAACAGAAGACTAGAAAATAGAAACTACTTCTCCAAAGCTCAGAGAAAGCAGGCAGCCAGAAAACAAAGACACAGACACTCAATTCCCTCCACCCAAAGTTGAAAAAATCCAGTTTCCTGATTGGTCCTCTGGTTAGGTGCTTCAGGTGAAAGAGACATTAACCCTTAGCTATCTGTTTATGACACAAGTATTTTTTTTACTCCTGGCCCAAACCTTAAGCTCCATATTGTGCCTACCATTCTCCTCTTTGAAGGTGATTAGATCACGCCAGCAGACATGGATGCTGCTGTTCTTGAATGAGCAAACTCTGCCCATGCTTCCCGCAAGTCTTGAGCATGCTGCTGTCACAGAGATTACAGCTCCCTTTCATTGGACGAGCAAACTATTTGGAGCCTAGCTCACCTCTCAGTTTACAATTGTGCAAATGAGAAGTAAATCCATTGAGTTCAATGGATTACAGAGGTGTGAGAGCAGGGTCAGGCTCCTGGACCAGGATGACACTATCAAGCAATATTGGATCAGTTTGGTCTTGGCTTTCATTGTTTTGATATCAATTTTAAGATAGTTTAAATTAGGTCTGTAAAACAATTAAAAAAAAAATTGCAATTAATCAAGTTTTAAAAAAATCATGATTAAACACAGTTTAATCACACTGTTAAACAATAATAGAATACCATTTATTTAAATATTTTGGGATGTCTCCTACATTTTCAAATATATTGATTTCAGTTACAACACAGAATACAAATTGTACAGTTCTCACTGATTGCCATAACTATTCTTTAGCTGGGCCCTGGGCTATACATGTCCTTTATTGACTCTAAGCCCTACCACCCTGTGGTGGTGAGCCAGGCAGGTTTTTCTTCAGACCGTCCAGTTTCTTAAGTAATCAATATAATTAATACACAATCCATAGACCAGGCAACTGAGGGAAGGTCCTCTCATGGATCAGTAACTGATTATTATAAGATAGATAGGAATAAATGGTCAGTTTTCACATTGGAGAGAGGTAAACAGTGGGATCCTCAAGGATGTGTAAGGGACCTGTGCTGTTCAAAATATTCATAAATGACCTGGAAAAAGAAGTAAACAGTGAGGTGGCAAAGTCTGAAGATAGTTAAGTCCAAAGCTGATGGAGAAGAGTTACAGAAAAGAGTCACTAAACTGGGTGATTGGACAACAAAATGGCAGATGAAAATCAACATTGACAAGTGCAAAGTAATGCACATCGGAAAAAATAATCCCAACAACATATCGACAAATATGGATTCTAAATTATCTGTTACCACTCAGGAAAAAGATTTTTGGCATCACCGGGGATAGTTCTCTGAAAACTTCAATGCACAACAGTGGTCAAAAAGGATAACAGAAAGTTGAGAACTATTAGGAAAGAGACAGAAAATCAGACAGAAAATATCATAATGCCACTATATAAAGTCTATTGTGTACCCACACTTTGAATACTGTGTCCATTTCTGGTTGCCCAATCTCAAAAAGGATATAGTGGAACTGGAAAAGCAGAGAAAAGCAAGAAAGATGATCAGCTGTATGGAATAAGAACAAGAGTACTTGTGGCACCTTAGAGACTAACAAATTTATTTCAGCATGAGCTTTCGTGAGCTACAGCTCACTTCTTCAGATGCACAGAATGGAACACCCAGACAGGAGATATTTATACATACAGAGAACATGAAAAGATGGAAGTATGCATACCAACAGGAAGAGTCTAATCAATTGAGATGAGCTATCGTCAGCAGGGGTAAAAGAACTTTTGAAGTGATAATTACGATGACCCATAGAAGGTGTGAGGAGAACTTAACATAGGGAAATAGATTCAATTAGTGTAATGACCCAGCCATTCCCAGTTGGCCTTAACAGAGACTGGGAATGGCTGGGTCATTACACTAATTGAATCTATTTCCCTATGTTAAGTTCTCCTCACACCTTCTATGGGTCATCGTAATTATCACTTCAAAAGTTTTTTTTACCCCTGCTGACGATAGCTCATCTCAATTGATTAGACTCTTCCTGTTGGTATGCATACTTCCATCTTTTCATGTTCTCTGTATGTATAAATATCTCCTGTCTGGGTGTTCCATTCTGTGCATCTGAAGAAGTGAGCTGTAGCTCACGAAAGCTCATGCTGAAATAAATTTGTTAGTCTCTAAGGTGCCACAAGTACTCTTAGTCTGTATCCGCAAAAAGACCAACACAGCTGCTTCTCTGAAAAGTGTATGGAATGGCTTCCATATGAGGAAAGACTAAAAAGATTAAGGCTGTTCAGCTTAGTAAAGAGATGACTGAAAGGAGATATGATAGAGGTCTATTAAAATCATGAGTGGTGTGGAAAAAGTGAACAGAGAATTGTTGTTTACTCCTTCCAACAATATAAAAACCGAGGGTCACCTGATTCAAATAACAAGCAGCAGGTTTTAAAGAAATAAAAGGAAGAACTTTTCCACCAAGCATTCTCAAAACTACAATACCCGCATGGGGAAATAAGGAAACAAATCAACAGAGCCAGATGTGTACCCAGAAGCTTCCTACTGCAAGACAAACCCAAGAGAGAAACCAACAGGACTCCACTGGCCATCACATAGAGTCCCCAGCTAAAACTTCTTCAACCCATCATCAGGGACCTACAACCCATCCTGGACAATGATCCCACACTTTCACAGGTCTTGAGTGGCAGGCCAGTCCTCGCCCACAGGCAACCTGCCAACCTGAAACATATTCTCACCAGTAATTGCACACAGTACCATAGTAACTGTTGCTCAGGAACCAATCCATGCAACAAACCTCGATGCCAACTCTGCCCACATATCTACACCAGCGACACCATCACAGGACCTAACCAGATCAGCCACGCCATCACCGGTTCATTCACCTGCATGTCCACCAATGTAATATACGCCATCATATGCCAGCAAAGCCCCTCTGCTATGTACATTGGCCAAACTGGACAGTCGCTACGGAAAAGGATAAACGGACACAAATCAGATATTAGGAATGGCAATATACAAAAACCTGTAGGAGAATACTTCAACCTCCCTGGCCACACTATAGCAGACCTTAAGGTGGCCATCCTGCAGAAAAAAAACTTCAGGACCAGACTTCAAAGAGAAACTGCTGAGCTTCAGTTCATCTGCAAATTTGACACCATCAGCTCAGGATTAAACAAAGACTGTGAATGGCTTGCCAATTACAGAACCAGTTTCTCCTCCCTTGGTTTTCACACCTCAACTGCTAGAACAGGGCCTCATCCTCCCTGATTGAACTACCTCATTATCTCTAGCTTGCCTGCATATGTATACCTGCCCCTGGAGATTTCCACTACATGCATCTGAGGAAGTGGGTATTCACCCACGAAAGCTCATGCTCCAAAACGTCTGTTAGTCTATAAGGTGCCACAGGACTCTTTGCTGCTTTTGCAGATCCAGACTAACACGGATACCCCTCTGATACTTTTCCACACAATGCACAATTTGTCTGTGGAACTCATTGTCTTGGGATGTTGGATGGCCAAAAGTATACCTGGGTTCAAAAAACAACTGGATAAATTCATGGAGGATAGGCTATCTATGGCTATTATCTAAGATGGCCAGGGATGCAACCCCACGCTTGGGACACCCTAAACCTCTGAGTGCCAGAAGCTGGGAGGGAGAAAACTGTGGTAGATCACTCCGACTATCCTGTTCTGTACATTCCCCAGGAAACTCTGGTACTGGCCACAGTTGGAGACAAGATACTGGGCTATATGGACCTTTGGTCTTACCCAGTATTGCAGTTCTTATATTCTTAAGCAAGAAGATGATGTAAAGTACAAATTCTCTTATGTCATATAGTTGGCCAGGAATGGTGAACCACGGCCACTGGGAGTTGTGGGCAGCTGTGCAAACATAAACAAATCGTCTGGTGGCCTGCCAGCGAATTACCCTTATGGGCCGCATGTGGGCCGCAAGTTGCCCACAACTACTTTAGGTGGTTGAATTACACTTGGCTTTTCTCCAGAGAGTTGTATTGTTACAATTTTGTATGACTGACATAAATATTTTTGATGGAATGAGTTTTAGGAGCAATAGGCATTGTAATTTCTTCCTGAACTACGTAAAACATATGAGTTAAAATACTGCCAAGCTTTCTGGTCTCCTCTACTTATATAAATCCACTGAAAGGGCATCTGCCAAGAAGTATCACTATCTAACCAATATTTTTATTGGTATGTAAGTCATGTTAGAACATCTTATTTCACACTTTATGATGTGCTGCTACATAAAAACATTAGCACATTCCTTATATGAAAAACTAATTCTATAAAGTGGCATTCTCAGTAAGCTCTCGAATATTTGTTTTAAGTCCCGAGTCAAAGGCTGGCAAGTAGCCCAATGAATGTATAAATCATATTTAAATATCTGAAGTTTCCAAATGTGTGCCCTGTTTGTTAAGAAATATAATTGTAATTTGGGAAATTGGCAAGGCATCCTTGTGGCTTATCAACAGTCACTATAGTTAAACACAATCATCTAACCTGATCTTTGCTTTATACATCGCATGGTGTATACCTAACTAGTGAGGTACATCCTGCAGATGCTCATTAACTATCCTATATCAGTGTCTGCCAAATGTGAATTCTCAAGCATCATGAGCCCAATCCTGTAAAATGTTAAGCACCTTCTACAAGATGTTGCATTCCCTGTACTCAGTACCCTACAAGAATGGCCTAAAAGTGATCCAGGTTGTCAATTTAGATATCTGTTGTACAATCTGGATTCATGTAGGCCCAACTCCTCAGAACCATTTAGGCACCTAAGTGGGAGTTAGGCACCTAAATACCTTTGAGAATATGGGCCATAGGAACTTAGTTGGAACATGTGAGCAGTGCAGATGAACACTGGACCAAACTTCAGATTTTCCAGATCTGAAGAAAAGCTCATAGACTCAGAGACTTTAAGGTCAGAAGGGACCATTATGATCATCTAGTCTGACCTCCTGCACAATGCAGGCCACGGAATCTCACCCACCCACTCCTGTAACAAACCCCTGACCTACGTCTGAGCTATGGAAGTCCTCAACTTGTAGTTTAAAGACTTCAAGGTGCAGAGAATTCTCCATCAAGTAGAGGTGAAAGTAAGCCGGTCCGGTCCAGTCCGGGATACCGGCAAGAGCCAGTACACGGTGCTGGACTGCACGGGCTTCCACAGTGGGGACTGAAAGGGCTCTGGGCTGCCTGTGGCTGTGGGCAACCCAGAGCCCTTTCAATCCCAGCCGCGGCTCCGGCGGCCAGGCAGGGGCTGGGATTCAAAGGGCTCAAAGCTCCCTGCGGCTGCGGGCAGCCCAGAACCCTTTGAATCCCGCCCGCAGCTGGGATTTAAAGGGCTCAAAGCTCCCCGCGGCTGTGGGCAGCCCAGAGCCCTGTGAATCCTGGCCGCGGCTCTGGTGGCCAGGCTGGGGCCAGGATTTAAAGGGCTTGGGGCTTCCTTCCATGGCAGGAGCTATGGGCCCTTTAAATCCTTGCCCCAGCCCCGCAAAGCTCAGGGTTCTCCCCGGCAGCCGGAGCCCCAGGTGCTTTAATTTGCCCCTGAGCCCCGGGGGGCTCCCAGCTACCTCTTCAGCTGGGAGCCCCTGGTTGATTTAAAGGCCCTGGGTTTCCCAGCCACAGCTGGTGCCCCAGGGCCTTTAAATCTTGAGAGGCCATGCCTCTTCCGGATAAGGCCATGCCCCCTCAGGACTCCGCCAGTACTGGTAAGTCCTGTAAATTACTCTGACCCGTGCCATCAAGTGACCCGTGCCCCACGCTGCAGAGGAAGGCTCTGTATATCTCCAAAGCTTGTCTCTCTCGCCATATAAAAGATATGACCTCACTACCTTGTCTCTCTAATATCCTGGGACTAACTCGGCTACAGCAACATTGCGTATTACAGATTAAGTGTCAGACTCTTATTCCACTTGGCTGAATAAATGTCTTAAAGTGGGTCCTTCTGGGATGCTGTTTTTTGCTTTGACTTTTTCTCCAGGACATCTTCTTTTCAGGTCTGTCTCTTTTCTTTCTTAAATACAATTTCTGCTTTTGTTGCTATTAGCTCTCTATTCTCCTTGTCCTATCTCCTTCATTTTTAAAGATGATTCAGTGAAACAGCACTGGCACTCTTGTGAAAACTTTTCAGAATGAGTATATTCAGAATTTATTCTGCACTGTTTCGTGCACATAGTATATGTAATAATTACAGGTTCCAGTCAGAGTATATAACTTGACTTATACGTTTGTGTACTTGCTTCAGTAGAAATGCAAATGTTATGTATTTAACATGCAAATGAAGTAAAATAAATAAAATGCAGGAAGTCTGTAGTCTATTTCAGAAGTAATTGGGATTATAGAATCATAAAAATGAAGGGCTGGAGGAGATGTCAAGAGGTTCATCTAGTCCATTGTCTGCATCGAGGCAAGATTACATATACCTAGACCCAGAAGTGGATTAGGGGTTTGTGGGGTCCTGGGCCAAAGCAAGTGGGTGCCACTCCACACTCCTTCCATCTGCAGTCATCCCCCCACCCCTGCATTCCTGCTTGGGAAACAGGGTTGGGACACAGAAGCTTGCCCCGCTCCCTGACAGGAGCACCAGGCAGGCAGAGCAGATTGAGGCGTGGGGATGTCCATTTTTCCAGGGGCTCTCAATTGGCCAGGACCCTTGGGCAGGGGCCCAATGGGCCCTGTAGCTAATCCACCACTGCCTAGACAGGTGTTTATCTTACCTGTTCTTAAAAGCCTCCTACTTTGGGGTTCCACATTCTCTCTTGGTAATCTGTTTCAGTGCTTAACTATCCTTGTAGGTAGAAAGTTTTTCTAGTATTCAAACTCAATGTCCCTTGCTGCAAACTAAAATGATTACTACTTCTGCTACCCTTGGTGAAAATTAAGAACAATTGATCACCATCCTCTATATAACAATGTTACGTATTTGAAAGCTGTTACGCCTCAGCTGTCTCGTCTCTAAACTAAACATAACCCATTTTTTCAACCTAATGTCATAGGTCATGTTTTCTACACCTCTTATCATTTCTATTCTTCTCTGGACTCTCTCCAATTTGTTCACAGCTTTCTTAAAGTGTGGTTCCCATAATTGGACATAGTACGCCTGCTAAGGCTTTAGCAGTGCCGAGTAAAGAAGAACAATTACCTACCATATCTTACATATGACACTCCTGTTAATATATCCCAGAATTATTTTTGTTTTTTCTCCACATTATCACACTGTGACTCATATTCAGTTTGTGATCCATTATAATGCTCAGATCCTTTTCTGCAGTATTGCTGCCTGGCCAGTTATTCCCAAATTTGGTTTTGTGCGTTTGATTGTCCCTTGCTAAGTCTAGTACTTTGCACTTGACTTTATTGACTTCAGATCAATTCTCCAATTTATCAAGATCATTTTGAATTCCAATCCTATCCTCCAAAGTTTTTGCAACACCTTAGTAATGGTTAATAAGTAATAAGTCAGGTTTGTCAGAGACAAGATAAAATTTTTTATTGACTGCATGGACACTCTTCTCAGTCTGACTGCTCAGGTTTCTTATAACATTTAATGCATATTGGGCATGCTCAGAGGCTTAATACATGTATTATCATAGTCACTCTCATTTTACTATTGAATGATCTCATTAGTGTAGTCAATCCCACACCAATTTAACACTTTTCCTTGATGTAATGTGAGTTTGTTGACACCTGATGCAACTCTATCAACATTGCACGGTTTGTCTGGTGGTGCAGGTGAACCTATACTGAGGAACTAAATATTGCAGAAAGCATTTGGTAAGAAAAGTAACTAAAAGTTAAGCTTCTCACTGATTATTATTGCAGATTCAGTTTTATGGGTATCTTGTGAACCATAGGCACTTACTCAGTGCATGCTTCAGGACTGGAGACCCCACTGGTAGACCCACAGGTCAGCGCCTTGTTGTTTCAACCAGGCAAGGTACTAACAAACTTCACCAGGACTTTATTTTTAAAGTGGAAGCCTCTTTACCAAACTGCTGCTGCACCCTCTGTAATTCTCACTCTGCCTCCTCAACTCCTCCCCCTCCTTCCTGTTTCCTATCCTTTCAGACTCCCAACAGCCAGTGCTCCCAGTTCTAATAATTTCAAGCAACATCTAAACACCACATTCCCTCCTCTCTTAAGAAACTCTCCCAATTAAAATAAACATTATTGTTCTAACCACAGAAACAAATAGTAAACAAGACGCTATACTATTGGCAGAAATATTACACTGAAAACACTGTAGATACTACATAACATAGTCTCTAGTCCAGACAGGTGGTCGTCTGGGTCTGACAGGCTGTCTCTCAAGCCCAGTTCCAATGCAATGTCTTGTTGTGTTGATACTACGGTGAAGTCATCCAATGAAGACTGGGTGTTAGCATAATCTTCTCTCGGTGCATAGACAGGTGCAAGATGATAAGCATTCCATGCTGCCCATCAGAAAGTTGATAGGTATAAGGTCCCTTCTCCTCTATAACTTAAAGAGGAGCTGTGAATTTATGGTCCCCTTTGTGTAAAATTCCAGGTTTTCATGTTCTAACGAAGGAACCACACTCAAGCTTTGGTTCCTGAGCACCAGCCACTTGTCTGTGAAAGTCTTATACTTTGCTTGGTTCTGTTCAACTGTTTTTCTCACATCATCCTTGGTTGGGCCCTCTGGTCATACCTTTAACAATCCAGCAATGTTCAGTTTAGTATTCATCTGTTTCCCATGCAGTAACTCTGCGGGTGATCTTTGCGTTGTGCATGTCAGGTAGCCTGGTATGCTTGCAAGAAATCAGTAGTGAAGGGTATTCACAATGGCCCTTCCAGTTTAGCCATTTGCAAACTCTCTTTCAAACTTCTGTTAAACCATTCGATTTCCCCATTGGCTTGAGGGTAATATAGGGATGACCTTCTGTGTAAAATGCTCCTCTCTGCTAGAAAAGTTTCCAACTCCAGGGAAGTAAATTGACTACCATTATCTGAAACCAGTTCTTTAGGTTACCTTCCTTGCTAAAAACTGAAGAGAGGAACTTAATCACTGTAGCAGAAGAGATTTGCAATGTAAACATTACCTCAGGCCATTTACTAAAATAGTCTGTTAAAGTGATGGCATAGTGATAGTCAATTGGAGCAGTATCAAAGGGTCCTCAATGTCAATTGCCACTTTTTCCCATGAAGATTCAGGAAGAGGTACAGGCTGTAATGGAGGGGTACATGTCACTTCTGTCTTATTATGCATTTTGCAAGTGACACAGGATTTTATGAGTGCTTCAGTTTGAGAGTCCATCCCTGGCCACCAATACAAATCCCGTAGTCGTTGTTTGGTTCTGACAATTCCTTGATGAGTATCGTGTGCCAGGTGTATGAGTTTTGACTGTAATTCTTTTGGCACAAGTAGCCGGTGTGTACCTCGTAGCACACAGCCATCGAGCAAAGAAAGTTCATCCCGAACTCTAAAATAAGACAGCAAGACTGGGTCAAGGTTTTTAGGGTTACTGGGCCATCTCCCGTATTTTTTGTTGAATTGGACACGCTGAACAAGCAGCTTTAAATTGTTCTCTTGTAACTGCAGTAAGAGTGCTTGTAATAAGCGCAACTACTACATCCTCATCCTCCGGTGGATCATCTGGTGAAGGCAAAGGCAGGCGAGAAAGGCAATCAGCTACCACATTTTTGTTTCCAGACTTATATTCCAGTTCATAATTGAAAGAGAGTAGTCTTGCAGACCATCTAGCAATACGATATCCTGCTCTTCCCAGTCCTTTCGTGGTGAGCAATGGCGTCAGAGGGCTGTGGTCTGTGCGCAATTTAAACATGCGGCCCCACAGGTAAGTTCTCCATTTTCAGTAGCCCAGACACAAGCAAGTGCTTCTTTTTCAACTGTAGAATATTTTCTCTCAGCATTACTTAGGTCCTTGAAGCAAATGCAACAGTCCTCTCTGTGTTGTCCTCATGAAGTTGTGTGAGGACAGCCCCAAGTCCATAATCAGAAGCATCAGTAGTTACAATTGTGAGCAATGCAGGACTGAGTAATGCAAGTACTGGACTATGTACAATCAAGTCTGTCACTGTTTCAAAACTAGCTTGTGCATCCATTGTCCCCACTAAGGTTGAACTTCTCTGTAGTAATTCTCGTAATGGTTCAATGACAGAAGCATAATTGGCAATGAATTTTGCATACCAGGAGGTAAGACCCGAGAAGGAATGTAAAGTTTGCAAATCTTTTGGAGGAGGAGCATTTGAAATTTGCCAGGATATGATCTGGATCAAGTTTTAGTCCAGCCTGTGAAATTGTTTGCCCCAGAAAGGAGAGTTCAGATTGTCTAAATTTGCATTTGGACCTATTGAGCTTGAGGCCTGCTTTGCTGATGCAGCTTAGTACAGACTGCAGGTTATTGTCATGGTCCTCAGTATTTCCAAACACTATAATATCATCCAAATATCACTGAACTCCATGTTGATTCTTCAGAATCAATTACATTATTTTTTGGAAGGCACTTGGGACTGACGTGAGACCTATGGAATACGTTTAAAACGAAACAGTTCCTCGTGTGTAATAAATGCTGTGAGGTCCCTGCTATCTTCATACAACATAACCTGATGGTATGTACTCCGCAAATCAAGAGTAGAAAACATCTTTGCTCCACAGAGTTCTGCAAATACTACTACTATGTAAGGAGGAGGATGGCTGTCAATCACAATAGCTTTTTTTTGGCTCCCTTAAGTCCACACAAAGGTGAATGCCTCCACCCTTCTCCTGTGTCACTACTATAGGTGAAACCCATTCTGAAGAGTTAATCTCTTCAATAATGTCCTTTTGAACAAGTTTTCTAAGTTCCTCTGAAACAACTTCCGTGACTGAAAATGGTAAGCGTCGTAATTTGTCATACAGGCATCACATGATTCCACATTTTAACTTTATGCAGAAACCCATAAGCACAGCCGAGTTTCTCCTCAGCGTGGTGTTGGGTCCCAGCTGAAACTAGTGTGTACACCACAAGAGTGCTTTGCTGAGGAAGATCAATTCATCCATTAACTACCCTGAGATTTAAAGCAGCCAATAAATCTCTGCCAAGGATAGGAGTGCCTTTGTGGACAATGTAGAACTCCGCAGTTACACAGCAATCACCAAAAGTAACTATTGCTGGCAGGCAGCCATGTACTGGAATGTGGTTTTTCAAATAGCACACCGACTGAAGTTTGGGTTCGGTAAGAGGCACATCTTTAAAATAATGCAAATAGATGGAATCAGGTAGTGTAGATCCGGCTGAGCCAGTGTCCAACATGAGCTGAATAGAGTGTGATTTGCCTGAGGGTATTCCGGAAACGTTTACAGTGCACTTTATCTGTTCTGGAATATGTGCAGTAGTGGTTTTGACCATGCTCAGCACAGTAACATCTGGTATTGTAACTGCATGCACTTGTTGATTGAACTGGCTACTGTGACATACTTTAGCAAAATGCCTACTCTTTTTGATTGCACTGAGCTACTTTTGCTAGACATCCTTTGTAGCCTGCAAGGTGTTGTGGGGATCCACAGCGAAAGCATGCTTTTACTGTATTTTTGAATTTGCTGATTCAGTGGCTTTTCATTAGTTTTCCTCCTGAAATTGTTTTCAGTGATAGTGAAATTTTCTGCAAAGGAGTCACAGCCTGGACTGTGCCTCCTGTATCCCTGCTCATTATTTTGGCTTCAGCTGTAGCTGACTCAACCTGAGTAGCAATGGTTATTGCTTTTTCTAGCGTAAGTTGTGGTTCTAGAAGTAAGTGTTCTCTTACATGAAGCATGGTTGTTTTCTCAATGAGCTGGTCTCTAATCATCTCATCTGCCATATTCCAAAGTCGGAAGTTACAATCAGACTCCTCAGGAAAGCAATATACTGCATTATAGTCTTCCCTGGTTTCTGCTCACACTGGCAAATCTGTAGCGATTAGCTACTACATTCAACTTTGGCACAAAAATGTTGTTTAATGCAGTGAGTACAGTCTCATATTTATCATCTGCAAGGGGAAAAGTGTAAAATCTAGGCTGCCCTTTTGCTCCAAGGCTGTGGATTAGCAGACCATGCTTTCTTACTTCAGAAATCTCTGTAGCACTGATTGCAAGCAGATAAGTCTCAAACATATGAATCCAGGCAGTAACAGCAATTGGAGGCTCACCTGGGCTTTGCAGAAAGTGTGCAGGTGGATTCACAGGCAGAAGATCCCATCCTTGTCACCAAAACGTTGTATCAACCAGGCAAGGTACTAACAAACTTCAACAGGACTTTATTTTTTAAGTTGAAACCTCTTTACTAAGCTGCTGCTGCACCCTCTGTAACTCTCACTCTGCCTCCTCAACTCCTCCCCCCTCCTTCCTGTTTCCTGCCCTTTCAGACTCCCAACAGCCAGTGCTCTCAGTTCTAATAATTTCAAGTAACATCTAAACACCACACGCCACCACCTCCCTCCTTGCATCTCCCACCCACTGGCAGCCCCGCTGATCAGCTCCTCTCCCTCCCTCCCAGTGCCTCCTGCCTGTTGCACATCAGCTGTTCCATAGCATGCAGGAGTAACTGGGAGGGCCTGGGAGGAGCAGGGGCGGGAAGAGGTGGAAGGAGGTGGGACAGAGATGGGGGAGAGGGCTTAGGGGAAGGGGTGGAGTGGGGGCAGGGCCTGAGGAGGAGCAGGAATTGAGCACCCCTTGGGAACTTGGTAAGTCATTGCTTATGTTGTGAACAATATTACTGTTTTGGTTTATTGAGATTTTAACTCTGCACTTTGCTTTATGTTCCAGGTTGTAATAAACCTGGAAACAAAAAGTGAAAATCAGCTATCCCTATTGCCCCCAAGATTTACTTTGGTTCAAAACAGCATTACTCCTCTAATTTTCAAATAGTTTTCATCTCAAACCATAAACTGTATCACCCCATTTTTTTTCTTGGGATCTTCTACTACCAAAAACTCTGTTACATTCCCAAACTGAATTCTGGATACCCAACAACCTGGAGACCTCATCACCACCTCTGGCACTAATAGGGGGAAGTGTAATCATCCCCACTGTTGGCACTGATGCTAAATTAAGGGTATTCTTATCTTCCTGCCTTCTCCTTCCCCACTATGTAAACACTGCTTTTGGTTCTGCTGCTGCTGAATCTACTGGCCATTCTCTCATGCCGGGGCCTGATGTGCCATAGAACAAATGATTTGGGGAGAGGGGATTAGAAGAGAAAGACACAAAGAAGAGAGCACGAATATGATAATTGAGAAGAGTGCAAGTAACTGCTAGACTAGAAACTTTGTTTTGTAAGAAGACTATTATAAATATTTTGAACGATCTGAAATTAATAGCTGAAACTTCCAGCATCCAAATGAGGTAATAAGAGGGAAGCTCTTTGTATATATTTGTATATAATTGTGCAAGCTATACATGACTTTTTATGTATTTGTAAGGACTGAATGCTTAAAAACACTGCTTCACAGGAGGTCAGTGGAATGCTTTCATTGTTGCAGTAATGTAATTAGAAATCTCATAAGCAATCAAGCAGCCAAATTCTACACCAGCTGTAAGCAACTGAAACAAAAAGTGGCAAGTAGGCCAGCAAGTAATGAATTACAATAATCCAGGTGAGGAATAACAGACAAATGTGTGAGTGTTTGGGTGTCCCCAAGAGACAAGATGGGATATAGACTGGAAATGATCCTAGGACAGTAATAAGCTGGCCTTGCAACCTGATTAATATAGACATCAACAACTGAGCTTGGAATAAACAATAATTTGATGTTGTGAGCCCAGAGAGTTTTGGAGGGCATGAAAGTATCAAAAGGAACTTCCTAGAACCTAGAGGGAATATAAGACTGATGCTGAAGAGACCTGATGAGTAACAATTTTTACTCTGTCTACATTTAGTTCTAGAAACTTGGAAGACATCTAAACTTCAATATCTCAAGGTTACTTATGCAACAAAAAAAAGTCATTATGGAATGTTCAGGGACCAAAAGATAGATGTGGACATTACCCCAGCATAACAAGAGATGAAGCCTATTTATTGAATCTAAGGAAGCCACAAAAATGAAAGATATGAGTATAAAGGAAAACATTTGTCTTTATTTCTTAAATACTTATATTCTTTAGAAATAACTTCATATTCCCAAAACATTGAGATTTAAAAAAATCCTCATGGGTAATTATACAAGACCACTCAAAATGTGAAACTTTAGTAGATAATCTAATCTGTTTTTAATTAATAGATCTCTTAAATAAGCAAATACTCCTGACAAATATTGTTCGAATATTTCCAATTTCCATTGAGTTCTATGGGTTTTAGATTAAGCCTTGAGTTTATATTGGCAAAACTATGCTTGGACACAGAGAATTTGTAATCATATCAGTCTTCGAGTTTCTAAGAGAATCAGCTACTAAAAGATCTAGGTCATCACACTTCAAACCTTGACACCTACTCTCAATCTCATTTTCTCTGGATTCAAGTCAAGTAAACTGGTTTTTTTTTTGTTTTTTTTAATGGAGGTATCAGAGAGTCCAATTTTCTGAATACCTCACAGCATCTCTGTGGGGGCGGAGTTAAGCTTGATTAGGAACTTTGTTTAAGAAGTGCAGCAATAACTTTGGCTTACCTAGTTTTCTAGATATGTTTAAACAATATATTTAGGCAGGCAATGCTTGAACTAATATGTAGTGGAGATTGTTGCCCTATGTTTGCAATATCTAAATTTAAAATATAATGGATAAAGAAAATATAATAACTGTACCATCTTTGCTGGTTTATTAGGGAAGATAAGTTATAGGGAATGGCATGTATGAAAAATAAGAATAAAAAGGCATATACGTTGAGAGATTGGAGACCATCCAAGCAGAGACGAGAAATGCTCTTAACAGAAGGGGAAGGAAGAAACTACTAAACACTTAATCAAACATTTAATGCATGCCTCCTTTGATTCAGGCTTCTAATACCACTCTTTTGGCTAGAACCCAAACTTCTTTTATTCTGGTTGTAGTACATGTTAATTTGGAATTGGTATGCCTTTTGAAAGAGCTTTCATATCCCAAAGTACATCTAGCAACTAGAGAAAATTTACTAGTAAAATTAAGTTGTTTGAATACACTTGCTAAACCACACCTCCATCGAGAAAGTTGGAAGAATGATAGGTTTGGATTCAAACACTTGGGCAAAGTAAACTAGCTCTGTTTGGAGTTTTGGCATTGACTTCAGTGGTGCCAGAATTTTACCCATATAGCTCAACAGCTGAATTTCCATCTTGTAGATTTTCTCCCCTATGCTCAAATATTCTAGTCTAAGAAGACTTTCTGACAACGGTCATCACTGAATCATGGTTTATTTTTGCCTTGTAGTTAATTCACAGAGAATGAAATCCAAGTCTTTGCAGATGAGCATCACCAGGCCTGTGCATTGCCTAACCCCTTGGCACCAGAGTGAATTTCACTCAGAGTGCAGATCAGGTGAATGTGACCGCATGGTGTTAATATTTAATAGCAGAGTTCTTAATGAGGTATATTTTCTGTGGCTGCTCTATGATTGCTTTCACCTAGACAAACCTTAATATTCTTCTGTTCTGTTCAATTTCTTTGCTCTAACAGCCCTAACAGAATCTATATGCTAATATGAACCTCCAAATATATTTTGTTCTTAAAAACCTAGGCCCTATAGACTGTATAATCTGTGTGTGTGTGTGAAGTGCCTGTCTGGACATTACTTTTGCACGTTACAAATGCACATTATATCCAGAGTAGAAGAAGCAGTCATAGAAATTTAAGATGGGAGGCAGCGAGTACTTATTAGGTATTGTAGTATGGTTCACTCCTTTGCCCATGTAGGATTGTTTTCTGTATTATCTTCTCTAATATTACTGCAGCCTAGTTTTAAATGATGCAAACAACTGGGATTCTATAACTTTCACTGGTGACTGTTCCGCTGTCTAATAGCTCTCACTGACAGGAAATTGGCCCTGATATTCAATCTGCATTTTTCCTTTCCTCAATTTTATCCCATTATCTCCATTCCTGCATTTTGCCTCAACAGATCTGACAGCATAATTTTATTTTATTGGTATTAGAACCTTACTAGCCAACTGGCCAAGTATTTCTTCTTTACTCATATGGTTTGGTATTGGTGCCCTTTCATTCCCTATACTATTATGGGAAGAAGCATTTCAGAATCCTTGGTTCAGACCTTTAAATAGTCATCTCTCCAAACAAGGGCTGAGGATTTTTTCTTAGAATTGCTTCTAGGGTCCTAGATGAGAGTAGTTAATTTCCAAGCACGATTTTAGAGTGAGAAATGGTGCAAAATAAGTACAGGGGTAAGCAGCATGTATAATGTATATACAAAAATATAAAAATGGAGTGAAGGTGAAATCTGCTCTTTCAATTCTCTTGAGGAATTCTGGGCTTTTTTAAAAAACCCTTCATTAAAATCGATATACTAAATGTTTTTTTTTTTTTTTTAAAGGTTGTG
Source organism: Gopherus flavomarginatus (assembly GCF_025201925.1). Classification (NCBI taxonomy): domain Eukaryota; kingdom Metazoa; phylum Chordata; order Testudines; family Testudinidae; genus Gopherus; species Gopherus flavomarginatus. The sequence continues at coordinate 142,737,045 of NC_066620.1, read as the reverse complement.
CCCATTAATGTGCAATATTGCTTTTCTGTGAAATCAGGATCCAGACTAAGGGCCTCTTGCTAAATTTCCATTTTGAAAGAGGCTAGTACAAATAATACACAATTATAATAATAATATATTTAATTACTACAGGACAGTCTTACTACAGGTCAGTCTTTTTTTTTAATCCCAGATTATTGATTTGGTTACAGTGGTTATTTCCTTGTTACTTGGTCAAATACAAATATGAATAGTAAAGTGGGCAATGTCTTGGTGCTCTCAGGCTTCAGCTGCCAGCCCAGCTGCAGCCAGGAGAGTATTCTGGGAAGTAACATGCACATTACCACCATCAGACATACTGTTTTGCTTCAGAATTTCAGTTTCCAGTCAGCACAAGCACTGCCAAACTGCTACGATGATCAATACCTGCCCCCTCCCACCTACAACAACACACCTTTCCACATCCATGGATCCTACACATGCCTATCACAACATGTGGTGTACCTCATCTGGTGCACTAAATGCTACAATAAAATCTATGTTGGAAAAATGAGACAAACACTACACTCTGAAATGAACTCACACGGGAAAATGATAAAAGACATAACCAGCATATTACCTGTGAGCGAACACTTTTCACAAAATGATCACTCCAGATGTCATCTCCCAGTCCTCGTCTTCAAAGGAAACATGCACAACACCTTCAAAGGATGAGCCTGGGATCTTAAATTCACAACTCTTTTAGTCACTAAAAATCATGGACTTAATAAAGACACTGGATTTATGGCTTATTACAACAATCTGTAACCCATCTTCATGCTATGACTGACGAGGTGTTAACTGCCTACTTCACCCAAAAGGTCTCTTACAACGTGTTCTCCTTATGCTGGACAATCTTTTCCACCTTGTATTTATTTGTGACACTCTGAGTACCTTTCCCAGACCTGAAGAAAAGCTCTGGGTAAGCTTGAACACTTGCCTCTTTTGCCACCAGAAGCTGGTCCAATAAGAGAGATTACCTCACCCACTCTCTCCAAACTGAAGAAAGTTCGACGAATATTTTTTCTGTTCTTAATATCTGCACACTGAGTTTCAATCAGACAGAAATCGTTTTATTCAAATTATAAAGTTCTGAACATAGAGCTTTATAACAAAAGGACTCATATAAGATGCAGTGAATATTATAATTAATATATACGTTTTAAACTCTCTGCTTGCCATGGCCAGCTACAAATCACCTCCTAGCATATATATCAGCTGACAAAGAATGAAAGATCCCTGTAGTTTAAGGGTTAAAACAAGGCCCCTAGCGCATAGAGATCTGAGTAATTTCTAGTCTTGCAATTGATGTGTACCTACTGCTTAATGAATGACCTGAGCCATTTGACTGAATGCTTATTGCGAAACCTTTCGATAGTCCAGATGATAACAGCATCAACAGACTGAGGGAGTCCTTAAATGACTGTAGGGTAGATGTAATTATCTAATATGGATATAGTTAAGTAAATACTGCATCTCTTCAGATTATAATGCATCCATTTCTAAGACACGGATGGAGAAAGCTGCTCAGTAAAATAGAGTTTAAACTTAAATAAATCACACACATAAAACAAGTGTATACTAGGTGGTGTATTTAAGCACCTATGTACCTTATCACTGAAAAAGATTGAATTTGATGAGATTGGGGAAAATGAAGAAAAATTAAAACATGAACCACAATAGAAAAGTATCAGTAGATCATGTAAGTAAATAAATGTATATACTATAAAAAGATAGATGTAGAGACAACAACAAAAATACATATATTACAAAGGTTCTTTATAGTTCTTTCTAAAGGACCTCTAGAGCAGTGGTTCTCAACCAGGGGTCCGGCACCCCCCGGGGGCTGCGAGCAGGTTTCCGGGGGGCTGCCAAGCATGGCAGGCACTAGACTCACTAGGGCCCAGATCAGAAAGCCAAAGCCTCGGCACTTGGGACTGCAGCCCTGAGCCCCACCACCAAGGGCTGAAGCCAAAGCCTGAGCAATTTAGCTTTGTGGTGCCCCCTGTGGTGTGGGGCCCCAGGAAATTGCCCTCCTTGCTACCCCTTAATACTGGTCCTGGATTTTATATATATAGAAAAACAGTTGTTGTGGCACAGCTGGGCCATGGAGCTTTTATAGCATGTTGAGGGGGCCTGAAAGAAAGGAAAAAAAAAAAAAAAGTTGAGAACCCCTGCTCTAGAGAGTTTACTACATAGCTATTTAGATGGCTTGTAATCTAACACTTCCTGACTAAAGAATGGTAAAAATTAAAAATGAGCATCAATTCCTATTGGCTTTGAAGAGCACACATGATTTTAACAACTCAGGAGAGTTCTGAATTACATAGTTAACTACTGTTTTCTAGAAGGGCAATTCCTGTAGCCAGATAGGCAAAATGGGACAAAATATCTCAAAAGACAATTGTCTAACTTATTCCAAATTTGATTTCAATGGCAGATGTTAGGGTGGAGTGGAGTGGCAAGATGCTGTGTATTGTCAACATGGGATGTGCCAAATCTGAAGGAGTTTTGTTGTTTTATGACTGTGGGGAGGGAAGGTCAAAATCATCTTTACGTCAAATGTTTTTAAAATGAATCTATAGCTTATGAAGTATGTTGTAGTTAAATGTTTGGCTGTATGTGTTCCCTCCGTATGCCATCCCAGCTCTGCACAGGTGACTGGCACAGCAGACCTCGAACAAACTGCTCAGTGATCATAAGATCCATTAAGGTGCGAAGATGCTTGATTCGGTTTATTGTCAATGAAACGTGGTTCTAGCTTCCCAGATCAATGACTACAGTCAAAGTAAGACTACAAACAAGAATGCCCGTGACAATGGATTTAGCTCAGTGAATGGTGGGACTTTCAGCTGGCCAAAGACACTCCCTCTGAGATATCTCTTTATACTCTGATACAAGCAAGTTACATATTGCCCCTCTGATGTGGCCAGGTGCCACTTTCTGATGTGTCTAGGTGCTGTCCATTACCTTGTACATGTTGGTTCGATTAAAATGTCTCCATCCATCATTGCTGTCATCCTGACCTTATCTTTAAGATGGGTCAGCGTATTCCTGTTATCTTTGGGGAATGTGTTGGTATCAAGGTGTTCTGGTACCACCCTACTGTAATGTGTTTGCATGTGTATTCTTGTGCCTCGCACTACTTAAGAATGTGTATTTCTGAAATATCAGCCCTGTTCTTGCCAGATGCCCTGCCTCTAGTCACAGCCTGACTTTGCTTTATATTAACAAAATTTTGATCGCTTGGCTTAGGCTGTATACCAGGCCTCTGATACAAGGACTTATGTTTCAGGCCCTCTTCCTACTACATACATCTCTATAAAGGTGTGTGTATGAAAGACAGAGTTTATAAAAATAAATCTACCACATATGCACTGGCAGTAGGCATGTGGTAATCATAGCAATAAGCCATAACAGGTTGTGTATTAGTAGACTGTTCATACACATCTCAGATACATTTCATCATTGTGCTTTCAGCCACCTAAGATGTATGCCAGTAGCCTACTAATGCATACTTAGTAGTGGCTTGTTATCATAAAATAGCTCATGATGCATATATTTAACTTATTTTATTTTTAAATGTCATTTTTGAAGGAAGGGTGGTTATGTAATATAGGCATTTTGCATTTTCAGCTGAAAGATTTTTTTTCCCCCATGAAATATGTCTGATTTCCCAGAAAATTTCAACTTTTTATCAAAAATCCAAATTCCCAAAACCAAAAACTTTCATCTGAAAACTGAACATTTTGTTTGGTAATGCTGCTATAATGCCACATGGGAGCTGAAGTTCATTGGCTCCATGGTCCCATTCTCTTCTATGGGCCAGGCATCACAGTGGGACTACATCTCTACATCATGGTGAATGGCTCATTTTCCTGGCTCACAGAGGCAAATGGGGGCATAATTACAACACCCATAAGCTAAGTTCCCTCTAAGCTGCACAGCCACGTGCCATGCAGCTGCCTATTAAGCCCCCTACAGGGGCTCAGGGCTGCAGCAGAGAGAGCGCCTCACTCCCAGCTCAGACCTGCCGCAGTGGGGAGAGGTGCCTCTCCTCGCCGGCCCCAGCTCAGACCTGCCGCAGTGGGGAGAGGTGCCTCTTCTTGCCGGCCCCAGCATGGACCTGCCCCGAACTTGCCATGGAGGGAGGAGAGGAGCCCCTCCCCAGCCTAGGCCAGTCAGAGCTGCTGGGGAGAGGAGCCCCTCCCATGGCCCAGCCAGAGCTGCTGCAGCTGGGGAGAGGTGCCTCTCCCCCGGCCCTGAGCTGCTGTGCCGAGAGAGGGCTGGGGAGAGTCCTCTCTCCCCATCACAGCCCTCGGGCATCCTGCACTCCAAACCCCTCATCCCTGGCCCCATCCCAGAGCCTGCATCCCCCGTGCTCCAACCCTCTGCCTCAGCCCTGAGCCCCCTCCTGCACCTCGAACCCTCATCTCTGACTCCACCCCAGCCAACCCCTACCCAGAGCCCTCACCCCCTGCACTCATCCTCTGCCCCAACCCTGAGTCCCCTCCTGCACCCTGAGCCCCTCATCCCCAGCCCCACACCAGAGCCTGCATCCCCAGCCAGAGCCCTCATCCTACCCACACCCCAACCCTCAGCCCCATCCCACACCCTGAACCCCTCTGCCCCACCCCATCATATGAATTTTGTTATGTGCACCAATATGAAGGTTATGTGTCACACATCACCTCCATATTGGTGCACATAACAAAATTCATTCCGCACATGGATGTAAAAAAGTTAGAGGTAACACTGCCCATAAATTACTATAGTGGTGTGTCTGAACAGAAATTTTTCAATTTCAGTTCTTTATTTTTGTCACTTGAAAAGTTACACTTTTCTGCGTGTGTAGGGGGGTGGGGGTGAGGGGAGTAGTATTTTGTGACCAGCTCTATCTCATTGATTTTAATGGGACTACTCAATGTAGTTAAGTTAAAGTACATATGTAAGTGTTTGTACGATTAGGGCCAATATGTAGACAAACTATGTTCACTCTATATATGTCTCCAATGGCTGCCATTTTCTAAAAGAGAGAAATTTGTGAGTCATCTTTCTGTCAATCTAGTCATTTAGTAATTTCATCGAGTGATCAGGAATGGTTTCTATTACCACATTTTTTACTTTTAGTTCAAAATATAATTTATGTTAGGACAAAGAGTAGGGATTGTGAAATCATACAGAATTGCTGGCAAAAAAACAGAGAAGAATTGCCTAGCTGACACCAGCAGTCACTGTTTGAAAGGGGACCAATGGCTTTAAAAGATAATATTCTGGACTTTTTCAGAATGAGGAGATTTACTTAGGAGCATTTTTACCTGTTCTGTGCTAAGTATGAGCTAGGATTGTGGATCAGAGGGTAGAGCTGAATATCATTTTTCTAGTCTGACTCATGATATTCTAATGTCTTCTCTTTCATGGCCATACTTCTCCCTCTTCTCACTTTCATTTGGGGACAAAAGATTTCAAGAATTGATATGTTGTCAGTCTCTAGTAAACCCTTTTCCCCTCTCATTCATATATATAACTTCTTCTTACTGTGTCCCCTGTGTTTCATTTGAGTGTTGCCTTACTTATTGAGAGATGATAATGCATTGAATGATTTCTCATGATAGTGTGTGCACTGGCATATTATCTTGTTGAACTATTCAATTAAATATGATAATGTTGAGCACGTTGACATAGTTAAACACTCAGGTGAATGAGCAATTCACTGTGAAGTGCAGAAATATTTAGAAGTCATCTTCATGCTCGGAAATAATCTATTTTATTTAAAAGATTTACTTCAGGATTCAATGAATCACATGTCCCTGCAAACACAAAAATATGGCAACACGTGGAACACAACTTCCAAGTTTGAAAATGTTGGCTTTTTAAAATGTCTTGGCACAAAATTTAATGACTAGAAATGAAGGATAATACCTGACCATATGGGTAATAAATACAACAGCCAGAGGTATGTTAGACTAATCCTGAAAATATAAAATAAAGGTAGAAACAGCATTTTGGACCTGAGTCCTGTTCTAATAATTGGGCCTACAAATGTACTCTAATTGTGAGCTCAAGTGTAAAAAGTATGAGGAAGTTCAAAAGATGTCAGAATAACCTGTAATAACAAATGTTGATGAGCAAAGTTATGAAAAGGAGACAGAAACATTGAATTAGTCTAAACAAAAAGGCCTTCTGATATAATTCAAGGACTGTGTTAAGATCACAACTGGTAATCAAGCAAATGTGGGTCTGGAAATCCAATGAACCAAAATCGGTGTGTCAGAAACAAGGCCTACTTGCTGGACAAAACAATAAGGGAGTGGGCTATTCCACCCATCATTCCATTTTGGTTCCTCAAAGAAAGAGAGTTTTGGGGAAAATATGGAAGCACAGATGGAGGCTACTAAAGCAAGCTTCACCATCGTGGCTGCCACCCCTACCATCTCCTGGGACCCTAGGCCTTTGTCATCCTAATTCTTAGAGAGGTCCTCATCAGACCAAGCCAGAGAGAGGGACCCAGATAACATAATCACCTCTGCTGCCTCCAGCTGAATCCCAAATACTACCTGGGACAAAATGGGATCAGACTTTAATAACAACAGTAGCAACAACAGCTCCAGCTCATCTCTACTAACTTATTTTTCCCTAAGAGGAAAGGTATTACCATCTTTGATACCATCTAAAAGACTACCAAACAAGAGCATTTTCCTTTTAAAAACTCTAGCTAAAGGAAAAGGGAACAAAGCACGTTGTTAAAATGAAAGTCTTAGTTAATTCTTTACATTTCAAATGCTTTAACTGTTTTTTCTTCTTTTCTGCATCTTTATTAAAAGGTTAAAATGATGTTTAAGTAGGCTGAGGTCTCTGTATATTAAACCTGAAACCTTGTTTAACATTGGATAGTGACTAGGTTATGTTAACATACCATTTATTCCTGCTCAATTAATACAACAACCTTTCTGTTCATGAGCGAAATTAAGCTAGTTCTGCTTAGCATGACTATGATTGTTCCTCTGGAAATTGCTCCATCACAGACAGTAAAGTAGGACAAATGAGAAATATTTTTCTCTTACCTGTAGTATTGAAACAGGGACTTCTGAGGTAATGTTAAATATAGAAGTCCACTGAAGTCTGTGGGAGTTTAGCCATCAGCTTCAGTTGGGTTAGGATTTCATCCTGTCCAGGGGTGGCTGTAGGTATTTTGCGACCCCCAAGCAGGGCGGGCAGGCAGGCTGCCTTCGGCGGCTTGCCTGCGGGAGGTCCCTGGTCCTGCGGATTCAGCGGCACGCCTGCGGGAGGTCCACCAAAGCCAGGGGACCAGCAGGCCCTCCGCAGGTATGGCGCCGAAGGCAACCTGCCTGCTGCCCTTGCGGCGACCGGCAGAGTGCCTCCCCTGGCTTGCCACCCCAGGCACGCACATGGCGTGCTGGTGCCTGGAGCCGCCCCGACCCTGTCTATACCAACTGCACATATGCGTTTATTGTCATGTTAGTTAACATGACTCCTCAAGGTCATGTTCTAAGACAACATATTTTTTTCCATTGAAGACAATTCTTATGAAGCTTAATGAAAAACTTCCACAAAATATGTGGTGCTTGCTCAGTACATGATTTTCAGATGCCTATAACTAAATCAAATCAAAATCAGTTTTCTCGAGAACACTGTCTTGGACTTGTGCATAATGCTATTTCCTGGCCATATTTAAACCAAAATTTGTTAACTCACTCTCCACATATTCAGAAACGATGAGCTGCTTTCCTTCAAACTTTTTTTTAAAAAGAAGAAAACAACAAACAAAACCAAACAACCAAAAAAACCTCACAACACCTCAATAAAACCAAAACCATCTTTGGGCAAAAGCAAACTTGGAAAATTTCAGTTTGAGAGAAGAAAGTTTCAGGAAGCAAGGAGTAACTGATAACAATGAGTTAGAGTAGAAACAGGTAATTTTATATGTAGCTGTTGCACCTACATAAACACATAAGAGTGCCATACTGAGTGAGACCATCTTCCAATAGGGGCTGATGCCGGCTGCTTCAGAGGGAATGAAAAGAACAGAACATGACAATTATCGGTCATCCATCCCCTGCCATCCACTCCCAGCTTCTGGCGACTAGAGGCTTAGGGACACCCAAAGCATGGGGTTGCATCCCTGATAATCTTGGCTAATAGCCATTGAGAGATGAGTTCGTGGAGAATGGGTCTAATTCTGTTTTGAGCTCGGTTATATTTTTGGTGTTCACAACATTCCCTGTCAACAAGTTCCACAGGTGGACTGTGTTTTGTGTGAAGAAGTACTTCCTTATGTTTGTTTCAAACCTGCTGCCTATTAATTACTTTGGGTGATCCTGGTTCTTGAGTTATGTGAAGGGGTAAATAACACTTCCTCATTTACTTTCTTAACACCAGTCATGATTTTATAGGCCTCTGTCATATCTCCTGTTAGTCATCTCTTTTATAAGCTTAACAGTCCCAGTCTTCTTAATCTCTCCTCATATGGAAGTTGTTCCATACCCCTAATAATTTTTGTTGCCCTTCTCTCTACTTTTTCCAATTCCAATTTATCTTTTTTGAGATGGGATGACTAGAACTGCACACAGTATTCAAAGTGGGGGTGTACCATGAATTTATATAAGAGCATTATGATATTTTCTGTCTTATCTATCCCTTCTCTAATGGTTCCTAACATTCTGTTAGCCTTTTAGACCGTCACTGCACATTTAGCAGATGTTTTAAGAGAACTATCCACAATGACTCTAAGATCTCTTCCTTTAGAGGGAATGGCCAATTTAGACATCATCATTTTGTATGTATAGTTTTCCAGTGTGTATTAGTTTTGCGTTTATCAACATTGAATTTCATCTGCCATTTTGTTGTCACCCAGTTTTATGAGATCCCTTTGTAACCCTTTGCAGTCAGCTTTGGACTTATCATACTACTTGGATATTAATTTTACTACCAGAGGAGCACTGTATGGAATTTAACTGGCAGACATTTATTAATAGAGCTGCGTATTGGAATGAACCTGAAGACCACCTCGTTTCGTGTTTCACAAAAAATGGAAACATTTTCAAAAGGGCCTAAGTGACTTAGGAGGTGATGTCCTGTTTTCAGAAGTGACTTAGGGGTCTTAGGCACTTAGGGGTCTAAAACTCATTGAAAATTAATAGGACTTAGGCTGCTAAATGCCTAAATCTCTTTTTGAAGCTGGGATGTAGATTCCTATGTCACTTAGGCCCTTTTGAAAATGTTGTGCAAACTCAAATCTCAGAACAGGTTTATTGAATGGTTCAAGAATATGGACTGTGATTTTGTAGAAGGCATGGAAATTTATTGTTTAAACATAAAACCATGTGAACCTTGATGTTTTCAACTGAGCTTTGGTTGAAGGCTTTTTTTCAAACCTCAACTTCAAAGTGGAACTGCTGGTGTGGTGGGAACATGTTCATATAACTCCAGCTAAGTGAAACCTTTGAGTTACACCTGGTTTTATTCTCCATTCTGTGTCTACTATTCCTCAGACACAAAGCACATTTTCCAGTGTATGGGATTCAGAGTAAAGGATTATCATATCATCCAGTTTTCCAAGTGTCAATCACATGAGTAAAGCTTAAACCTTAACTTATATGTTTTCTCAGCCATAATAACACATACAGCTTATTTCCTTTTTCTGTTTAGGATGGAAAAAATCCTCTCAGTTGTTACTATAATGTAATTCGCTTTTTGACCATTTGGCCACATATTAGCATTTCTGTGACACTGAAGCCCTTTCTCCACTCCATATTCAACAACCCTAGTTCTACTACAATCTTTTCTAGTAACTCATTCCCCGGAATGAATTTAGGGCTAAGAATCTGCTCTTGCTGAAGTTGAAGGTTATGCTAAACTACAGGAATATGCTGACATCATTCACTCCACATATGACCTCTGCATAAAGTATGATAGAAAAATGTTTCTCATAAATACATGCTGAAAAGAGAAAACAAAGTTGCGAACAACCTTTGGGACATGAGGCTTTCTTGAAGAGTGGGAAAAATCTAGTCATACTGTAGATTGTACAACTGAAAGTTTTCATACAATGGAGCTCACATCAACAAAGGTTGTGCTTGTCAAATGAAGAGACCTGTTAGTGCATCTTCTGTACACACAACTAAAATTCTACAGAAATTATATAAGGTGAAGCGCTTTGTTATTTTTATTACTGTAGCACCTAGGAGCCTTAGTCGTAGACCAGGACCACACATCCTTTTACCATTTTTTTCAAGTTGCTGTCTTTCAACTTAATATTCTCATGCACTTGTATTGTGAGCAAATTTAAGTAGAAGTGCCTGATTTCTCTTCTCCATCCCATCATTATTTTGTATATCCCATCATAATCTCTTTTATTTTTCACTCCCCATTCCAATTTTAATATACCAAACTCTGAAACCTATGCCCATGAAAAGGAAGAGGTTCAGTAAAGATTAAAGTGCTGGTACAATATGAATATTATGTTATTAAATATTTAATAACTGAGTACACACAAACAACCAGTATAGAATAATAATTATACAGTGTCAGGGAAAAAGAAGTACAATATCACATATGCATTTTTAAAAAGTTAATTTATAATAATGGAAAAAAAGATATTAGAATACAGAAAGAAAGATGATGCCAGAGGAAGAATACCAAGGAGGCTAGTGATGGCTGTGATTTTAAAATTTCTACTAGAAATGAGTTCAAACTTTAAAATTTAGATTTGGATTTTGAATATTCCAAATTTTCAAGTGTGTTTGGATGTAGAGTTTTGTTCATTCCTACATCTAGTTACACACACAATAGCTATATAGAATCAGTAGTCACTACACGAAGTATGATTAAATTACAACATACTTACAAAACAACTCTAGACTTTTTTCATAAAGATCACTGGTAACATTTTAAAAAGTGCCTGAGTGACTTAGAAGCAAGTCTAAGCCCTATTCTCAAAAGTGACTTAGGCACTTAGGAACTTGAGTTGCTTTGACTTTCAATGAGAGACTTAGGGGGAAATATTCAAAGGCACAAATGGCAATTAGTTTCTACTTGCCTTTGACTTTCAAAGAGTTAGGGGGCTACCAAACATTTGTGCCTTTGAAAATCTCTCCCTTAGCTCCTAAGTGCCTAAGTCACTTTTGAAATTGGGATTTAGACTTCTAAGTCATGTAGGTACTTTTGAAAATTGTATCTGTGGGCTTTTGTGGTAATAACATCATTTTGTACAGTGCCTAGCACAATGGGGTCCTAGATGCTGTGGTAATACAAATAAATAATAACTATTAATAATAATTGTTATAAGATTTTCAGAAATTGTTCTGATGAATGGGAGAAACACATACATAGACAGAGGCAGGCACCTTTATTTTCAATATGCATTTATAGTGCAAATAACTCATTTTTGGTCAGTTGTA